>NC_071613.1:4838170-5438170 GCF_014839835.1 Dryobates pubescens
GGTTGGACAAGATGCCCTTGGAGGGTCCCTTCCAACCCCCTGCAACCTGTGGCTGTGTTCCTTGGCTGCTCCTCAGCCCCCTGAGCTCCAAAGAGAGCAGAGGACACAGGAGTGGCAGGAATCACACTGCTGGAGCTGCTGAGGCTGTCCTGGGCTGAGGAAGTCTGAATGCAGACACACCAGACCCAAACCTGGTCTTTGCTTTTACAATCTGAACATTTAGCTGACTTTCAAGGCTCATTTCCACTGTTTTGTTCCAAGAGCACAACTCATTACCAAACTGGGCCAGGAAGCTGCTAGCAATGCAGCAGGAGGGGAGGGGTTCTGCTGTTTCAGAGCAGCCTGGGATCTGGCAGGGGTTTGGTGGAGCTGCTGACCATCTGCTGCGTGGACTCCTGCCAGGAGCCTGTTTCTATTCCAGGTTCAGATGCCTGCTGTCAGCCACACCACTGCTGCAGCATCTTCTGCAAGCTCACCCCAAATCTGAGCTCCCAGCACTCCTCCAGACTGAGAAAAGAGTCATTGAAGAAGTTCATTGCTCAGGGCAATCTTCCAGGCAGGAGCTCTGCTGAGCCCAACTTTGCCCCTCCGACGAGATTCCTGCCTGATGCAGCCCTGGTGCTGGAATCCAGACCTTCCCCTGGCACACAGCTCTCCAGAAGCTGCATTTTCCCACTGCACATTGAACCTGGAGGCCCTCGAGGCCCAGGGGGTTGGACTGAGTAATAGAATAATAGAACTAACCAGGTTGGAAGAGACCTCAGAGATCATCCAGTCCAACCTATCACCCAGCACCATCTAATCAACTAAACCATGGCACCAAGTGCCTCAGCCAGGCTCTTCCTAAACACCTCCAGGGATGGGGACTCCACCACCTCCCTGGCCAGCACATTCCAATGGCAAATTTCTCTCTCTGTGAAGAATTTCTTCCTCACCTCCAGCCTAAACCTCCCCTGGCACAGCTTGAGACTGTGTCCTCTTGTTCTGGTGCTGGCTGCCTGGGAGAAGAGACCAACCCCCCACCTGGCTACAGCCTCCCTTCAGGGAGTTGGAGACAGCCAGAAGGTCTCCCCTGAGCCTCCTCTTCTGCAGGCTCAACCTTCTGTAGCACACCCATGGGCCTGAGCACCTCACTAAACATGGCTTCAGCCACTGGAACAAGCTCCCAGGGGTGTGGCAGAGCCTCAGGAGCTAAGTTTAAGTTGTGATTGGACTGGGGTTGGACCAACTGACCTTTAAAGGTCCCTTCCAACCCCAAGCACTCTATGCCTCTATGGTTCTGTGACTGGGTGCTGGATAACTGGAGGAAGCTGCAAACTCCAGGCCAGTCAGCCTGCCCTCAGTGCCAGGGACAATGAGGGAGCAGATCATCTCGGGGGCAATCACTGCACACCTGCAGGATGGCCAAGGATCAGCCCAGCCAGCATGGATTTAGGAAGGGCAGGCCCTGCCTCTCCAGCCTGATCTCCTTCCATGCCCAGGTGACTGCCTGGTGGATGTGGGGCAGGCTGTGGATGTAGCCTGCCTGGGCTTCAGCAAGGCCTTTGACACCGTCCCCCACAGCAAACTGCTGGCCAAGCTGTCAGCCTCTCCAGGCTAAGCATAGAATACATACATAGAATACATACATAGAATAAACCAGGTTGGAAGAGACCTTCAAGATCATCGCGTCCAACCCATCAACCAATCCAACTCCGCCCAAGCAACTAACCCACAGCACCAAGTACCCCGTCAAGTCTTCTCCTAAAAACCTCCAGTGATGGTGACTCCACCACCTCCCCAGGCAGCCCATTCCAATGTGCAATCACTCTTTCTGTATAGAACTTTTTTCTAACATCCAGCCTGTATCTCCCCTGGCGCAGCCTGAGACTGTGTCCTCTTGTTCTGGTACTGCTTGCCTGGGAGAAGAGACCAACATCCGTCTGTCTACAACCTCCCTTCAGGTAGTTGTAGAGAGTAATAAGGTCACCCCTGAGTCTCCTCTTCTCCAGGCTAAGCAACCCCAGCTCCCTCAGCCTCTCCTCGTAGGGCTTATGTTCCAAACCCCTCACCAACTTTGTTGCTCTTCTCTGGACTCGTTCCAGCAAGTCAACATCCTTCCTAAACTGAGGGGCCCAGAACTGGACACAGTACTCGAGGTGCGGCCTAACCAGTGCAGTGTACAGGGGCAGAATGACCTCCCTGCTCCTGCTGGCCACACTGTTCCTGATGCAGGCCAGGATGCCATTGGCCCTCTTAGCTGCCTGGGCACACTGCAGGCTCATGTTCAGTCTACCGTCGACCAGCACCCCCAGGTCCCTCTCAGCCTGACTGCTTTCCAGCCACTCTGACCCCAGCCTGTAGCTCTGCATGGGGTTGCTGTGGCCAATGTGCAGAACCCGGCACTTGGATGTGTTAAATCTCATGCCATTGGACTCTGCCCATCTGCCCAGCCTGTCGAGGTCCCTCTGCAGAGCCTCTCTACCCTCCAGCAGATCAACTCCTGCCCCCAGCTTGGTGTCGTCAGCAAATTTACTGATGATGGACTCGATGCTCTCGTCCAGATCATCAATAAAGATGTTAAAGAGCAAGGGGCCCAGTACTGATCCCTGGGGCACACCACTGGTGACTGGCTGCCAGCTGGATGTGGCACCATTCACTACCACTCTCTGGGCTCGGCCCTCCAGCCAGTTCCTAACCCATCTCAGTGTGCTCCCATCCAAGCCATGGGCTGACAGCTTGGCCAGGAGTTTGCTATGGGGAACGGTGTCAAAGGCCTTGCTGAGGTCCAGGTAGACTACATCCACAGGCCTCCCCACATCCACCAGGCGGGTCACCTGATCATAGAAGGAGATCAGGTTGGTCAGGCAGGACCTGCCCTTCCTAAACCCATGCTGGCTGGGCCTGATCCCAACCCCAGCTCCCTCAGCCTCTCCTCACAGGGCTGTGCTCCAGACCCCTCCCCAGCCTCCTTGCCCTTCTCTGGACATCCTTCAAGAGTCTCAACGTCCTTCTTAAACTGAGGGGCCCAGAACTGGACACAGGACTCAAGGTGTGGCCTAAGCAGTTGCTGAGCTCAGCTCAGCTGCAGGACATCCTCCAGAGGGGTGCTGCTAGCAGCACAGGCTGCAGCAGGCACCACCAAGCTCCCCAGTGGGGAGGTTTGCACAGGTATGGAAGGAGGCACTGAGCCTGCAGCACTGCAAAGCACAATCAACATGTGGCTAATTGGGCTCCTTCCTCCCACAGGCAGCAATTCCCTGGTCAGAGCAATAAACACCATCTGCTCCTGGCTAGCTGGCAGCAGCCCACCAGCACCTCTCCAACTGCGGGAGTCTGGAGGGGACCTTCCCATCTGCCATGGGAAATGGCCCAAAATGGTGCCAGGGGAGGGTGAGGGTGGGCAGGAGGAAGGATTGCTTTGCTGCAGGAGTGGGCAGAGAAGAAAAACAGAAAGAGCTGGGACCTGCAGCCTTGGGTGTCAGCCTGAAGGCTGCAGTGGGACAGGGGACAAATGGTGGAGGAGAAGAGACTGAGGGAGCTGGGGTTGCTTAGCCTGGAGAAGAGGAGGTTCAGGGGAGACCTTCTTGCTCTCTACAACTCCCTGAAGGGAGGTTGTAGCCAGGTGGGGGTTGGTCTCTTCTCCCAGGCAAGCAGCACCAGAACAAGAGGACACAGGCTCAAGCTGTGCCAGGGGAGGTTTAGGCTGGAGGTGAGGAGAAAGTTCTTCCCAGAGAGAGTTGTTAGCCATTGGAATGTGCTGCCCAGGGAGGTGGTGGAGTCCCCATCCCTGGAGGTGTTTAGGAAGAGCCTGGCTGAGGCACTTGGTGCCATGGTTTAGTTGATCAGATGGTGTTGGGTGATAGATAGGTTGGACTTGATGATCTCTGAGGTCTTTTCCCACCTTACTGATTCTGAGGGAAATGGCCCCAGGCAGTGCTGCTGTTCCATGTTCTCAGTACAGCCCAGGGAGAGCACACAGAGTGCCAGTGCCCCATGTGCCCACTACCATAACCATGCTTGGAAGGGACCTCACAGCTCACCTGGTTCCACCCTCCCCTTTTTACATCAGGCTGAGCACCCCCAGCTCCCTCAGCCTGGCCTCACAGCAGAGCTGCTCCAGCCCTGGGATCAGCTTTGTGGCTTCCTCTGGACTCACCCTGCCCAGGGACACCTCTCAGCTCAACTCAGCTGCTCAGGGCCTCATCCAGCCTGGCCTTCAACACTCCCAGGCAGGAGGCAGCCACAGCCTCCCTGGGCAGCCTGTGCCAGAGTCTCAGCACCCTGGCACTGAACAACTTCTTCCTCAGCTCCAGCCTGCCCCTGCTCTGCCTCAGCTCCAAACCATTCCCC
This sequence comes from Dryobates pubescens, assembly GCF_014839835.1. Lineage (NCBI taxonomy): Eukaryota > Metazoa > Chordata > Aves > Piciformes > Picidae > Dryobates > Dryobates pubescens. The sequence continues at coordinate 4,842,503 of NC_071613.1, forward strand.
CTTGGCCTGTCCCAGACACCCTCAGCAGAAGTCTCTCTGCAGCCTTCCTGCAGGATCCCTTCAGGTCCTGGCAGGCAGCTCTGAGATCCCCCTGGAGCCTTCTCCAGGCTGCACCCTCACACCAAAGAAGCTTCTCCTCGTGTTCAGATGGAATCTCCTGGCTTCCAGTTTGTGCCCTCTGCCCTTTGTGCTGTCCCTGGGGGCACCACTGTCAAGACTCTCACCACCCTGGCACCGAACACCTTCTTCCTCAGCTCCAGCCTGCCCCTGGCTCTGCCTCAGCTCCCAACCATTCCCCCTTGGCCAGCCTGTGGCAGTGCCTGCCCACCAGTCCCAGCTCCCAGCCAGTCCCAGATGCAGGCATTTGTTGGCTCTTCCAGGAGGAGGAGGATGAATTGAAGTCCCTCAGTTTGCCTTCTGCCTTTGAATAGCACCACATCCATGGGCAGGGGGTGGGGTGGGGGGGGGGAGAGTGGAGAAGCGGAGCAGCGCAGCCACGCAGGCTGAGCTGCACAGGATCCATAATAAATGGCTACTTTATCCCCAATAAATATTTAATTGATCCAGAATAAATATTTCATCCCCCTCCAAAATAAATATTTAATCTTTCTTTTCTCTTGACAGGATTTCCAGGCAGCTGCAAGCCCTGGCTGGGAGGCAGCTGGCAAACTGCCTGATAATTACGGTGGGGGGGGGGGGGAAGCACTGAAGAGCTGATGATTATCACCATAAAAAGCAAGGAAATTGGTTTAGAGCAAATTAGGAGGGCCAGCAACGGGTGAAAAATGACTTCAGAGCCGCTCACAGCCCGGGCTTTATGGCAAGGCTGAAGGAAACACGACACAAAACATCCTTTCAGTGCCACAATTCCCACCCACCCCCCCCCCTCCTCCTGCACCACCTGAGGCTTCCTGGGGAGAGGAATCGCTGCCGTGAAAGGCAGTGACTGAAAGGCTGAATGGTGCCCAGCTGCTCCTGCCGGCCACGGAGGGGGCTGGGAGCGCCGGGCTGGCAGCTGCTCAATGGCAGCTTTTAGGGCTGATCAATACCTTCGATCTGACGCTAAAAGGGATTTTTTTTTGCATCGGGATGCATACAAAGAAATCGCAAGTTAAGCCCTTCCAAAAGCTTTTCCTGTTGCCCTAGAGTGCCTCAGGCTGGAAGGGAGCTCAGAGCTCATCCCCTCCACCCTCCCCACCATGCCCAGGGACACCTCTCAGCTAGGCTCAGCTGCTCAGGGCCTCATCCAGCCTGGCCTTGAGCACCCCCAGGCAGGAGGCAGCCACAGCCTCCCTGGGCAGCCTGTGCCAGAGTCTCAGCACCCTGGCACTGAACAACTTCTTCCTCAGCTCCACTCTGCCCCTGCTCTGCTTCAGCTCCAAACCATTCCCCCTTGGCCTGTCCCAGACACCCTCAGGAGAAGTCTCTCTGCAGCCTTCCTGCAGGATGCCTTCAGGTCCTGGCAGGCAGCTCTGAGGTCCCCCTGGAGCCTTCTCCTCTCCAGGCTGAGCACCCCCCGCGCCCTCAGCCTGGCCTCACAGCAGAGCTGCTCCAGCCCTGGGATCATCTTTGTGGCCTCCTCTGGCCTCACTCCACAGCTCTGTGTCCTTCTGGTGCTGGGGACAGCAGAGCTGGAGGCAGGGTTGGAGGTGAGGTCTGAGCAGAGCAGAGCCCAGGGGCAGCATCCCCTCTCCTGCCCTGCTGCCCACACTGCTCTGGCTGCAGCCCAGCACACAGCTGCCTGCTGGGCTGCAGGAGGGCACTGCTGGCTCCTGGGGAGCTGCTCAGCACCCAGCACCCCCAAGCCACTTCCTTCAGGGCTGCTCTCAACCCACTCTTCAGCCAGCCTGGATTGGTGCCTGGCCAGCCTGGATCTGTGCCTCTCATTTCCTTGTCAGCAGAGCCCCCACTGAGCAGAGAGCCAGAGGTAATCAATGGGACAGCTTCTGCCAGCAGAACTGAGAGCAGTGTCTGAAAACAAAGGCTGCAAACCACCCACTAAGCACAAACAAACATTTACTGGGAGCTGTGCAGCTCTCCCCAGGCTCTACAGAATGCTTCCTGGCAGCTTCAGTGCCTGAAGAGGCTCCAGGAGAGCAGGGGAGGGACAAGTGCTGGGAGTGACAATGGCTTTGAGCTGGGGGAGGGCAGATTGAGACTGGAAAGGAAGAAGAAATTCTTAGCAGTGAGGGTGGGGAGACTCTGGCACAGGCTGCCCAGGGAGGCTGTGGCTGCCTCCTCTCTGGAGGTGTTCAAGGCCAGGCTGGATGAGGCCCTGAGCACCCTGGGCTGGTGGGAGGTGTCCCTGCCCATGGCAGGGGGTTGGAGCTGGATAATCTTTAGGGTCCCTTCCAACCCAACCCATTCCATGGTCTCTAATCCCAGATGTTCTAAGCCATTCCTGCACACCCTGCCCTGAGTTGCTCCTCAGTCCCAGGGATGTGCAAATAGTTTTAACACAAACTCTTCCCCAGCAGCTTCATTAGGAACCTGTAAGCATCACCTCTGCTGTTCCTTCCCCCAGCCTGCTGCCCATATGTCCCTGGGTTACCTGCAGGCTTCCCAGCAGGCAGCACAAGCTGGCAGGGTGAGGGATGGGTTGGCTGGCAGGGAATTTCCAACCCCCAGCTCATGCATCACCACGGCTCACACAGCTCTAATGGCTCCTCTGGAGTGAGGAGGAGAGGATGCTCCACTCAGGGGGACTAATCAGAGCCTCTGCAATGCTTCAGTGACCCAAATTGCACTGCAAGTTGCACAAGTGCTTCTCCTGCCTTCAAGAAAAATGGGGATAGGGGGGGCTCATTTAGTTCCTCTCAATTACAACTTGCTCTGCAAGAGCAAACCCTGGGGAGCAGCCAGAGAAGGCAGGACATGAACAGCAGGGAAGTGATCTCAGTGGAGAACACACCTGAAGGGTTTGCAGAGAGACTAAAGATCACAAATGACCTTCAGTACAGGGCTCAGTTTGGGCTCCTCATTCCCAGAAGGACATTGAGGGCTGGAGCAGGTCCAGAGAATGGCAACAGAGCTGGGGAAGGGTCTGGAGAAGAGGGCTGGGGAGGAGCAGCTGAGGGAGCTGGGGGTGTTGAGTGTGGAGCAGAGGAGGCTGAGGGAGACCTCATTGCTCTCTGCAGCTCCCTGAGAGGAGGCTGCAGGGAGCTGGGGGTTGGGCTCTGTTCCCCAGTCTCAGGGGATAGAAGGAGAGGAAATGGCCTGGAATGTGCCAGGGGAGGCTTAGGTTGGAGAGGAGGAAAAACTTCCTTGCTGCAAGAGTGGTCAGGGACTGGCAGAGGCTGCCCAGGGAGGTGGTGGAGTCCCCACCCCTGGGGATGCTCAAGGCCAGGCTGGATGATGCCTTGAGCAACTTGGGCTGGGGGGGAGGTGTCCCTGCTCATGGCAGGGGGCTGGAACTGGATGGTCTTGGAGGGTCCTTTCCAACCCAACCCATTCCATGTATCTCTGGAGTTCAGTGCCTCTCCACTCCCTTGACTTATTGGCTCTCCATAGTGACTCTGCCTTCCCTCTGCACGCAGACACTCTCTCCTACCCTGTGATAAATCCCAGAGAGGAGGCTCCAGCACCCCAGGATGGATGGGGTCTTTTTTATTCATGAAGCTGGCTGTCAGGCTCAGCTGAAAAATGTGAAGCATCTTGTATGGATTTATTCCCCAGCCCAGGAAAAGGGCTGTGCAGTGCCAGGGATGGCTACAGCAGGCACCACTGCTCCCTGCTCTGGGCATCGCTTCCAGAGCTGTGCCACGCAGCGGCCTGGAGCTGCCCCTGCTGGGGCTCCCACCTGAGAGCTGGCAAACAGGCTGGCTGCAGGAACACAGCAGCCACAACTCACACAGGAGCTGCTGCCTCTTCTGAACACTCCTAACAAAACTCAGCACGCCCCTGAAGCCTCACAAGCACCTCTGCACCCTGGGGACAAGGGCTGCACAGCACCACTGGTGGCTCCTCAGCATCTTCCCAGCCCTGCTCCCTCTGGGCTGAGAAATCTGCTTTTAGCTTTAAACCAGGGCAAGAGGGAGGCTTGCCCAAGGGCTCTCCATGGCTGTGGGCAGGTTCTGCATTCTGGTGGCACTGCCAAGAGTGCAGTTGGTGCCTTTGTGAGGTGCTTTCATTTCACCAACTTCAGAATTCAGAGGACCACAGAATAGGTTGGCTTGGAAGGGACCTTCAGGATCATCTAGATCCAAATACTTACCTTGGGCAGGGACACCTCCCACCAGCCCAGGTTGCTCAAGGCTTCATCCAGCCTGGCCTTGAACACCTCCAGGGAGAAGGCATCCACAGCCTCCCTGGGCAAGCTGCTCCAGTGTCTGCCCACACTCAGTGCCAAGAATTTCTTCCTCCTCTCCAGTCTCAGTCTCCCCTCTCCCAGCTCAAAGCCATTGTCCCTCCTCCTGGCACTCCCAGCCTTTCTAGGAGGATCCCTCCTATCCTTTCCCTCCCTGCTCTGCAATACATCAGGAGCACAAGTGAAGAAGTCACCAGTCCCTCAAACCCAGCCCTGGACTGATACCCAGGATTGCACCAACCCAGCTGCAGCACCTTGCCCTTGGCCTTACTGGCCCTCATAGAATAAATAAGGTTGGAAAAGACCTCAAAGATCATCAAGTCCAACCTGGCACCACAGACCTCATGAGGCTCTCCTCAGCCCCTCTTGCAGAGGGACCGTGCCAGGCTGGACAGATGGGCAGAGGCCAAGGGCAGGAGATTGAACACAGCCAAGTGCCAGGTTCTGCACATTGGCCACAACAACCCCATGCAGAGCTACAGGCTGGGGTCAGAGTGGCTGAGAGCAGCCAGGCAGAGAGGGACCTGGGGGTACTGGGTGATTAGGCTGAACATGAGCCAGCAGTGTGCCCAGGTGGCCAAGAGGGCCAATGGCATCCTGGCCTGCATCAGGAAGAGTGTGGCCAGCAGGAGCAGGGAAGTCATTGTGCCCTGTGCTCAGCACTGGTGAGGCCACACCTTGAGTCCTGTGTCCAGTTCTGGGCCCCTCAGGTTAGGCAAGATGTTGAGTTGCTGGAAGGTGTCCAGAGAAGGGCAACAAAGCTGGGGAGGGGTCTGGAGCACAGCCCTGTGAGGAGAGGCTGAGGGAGCTGGGGTTGCTTAGCCTGGAGAAGAGGAGGCTCAGGGGAGACCTCCTTGCTCTCTCCAGCTCCCTGAAGGGAGGTTGTAGCCAGGTGGGGGTTGGTCTCTTCTCCCCGGCAAGCAGCACCAGAACATGAGGACACAGTCTCAAGCTGTGCCAGGGGAGGTTTAGGCTGAAGGTGAAGAAGAAATTCTTCCCAGCAAGAGAGATTGGCCATTGGCATGTGCTGCCCAGGGAGGTGGTGGAGTCCCCATCCCTGGAGGTGTTTAGGAAGAGCCTGGCTGAGGCACTTGGTGCCATGGTTTAGTTGATTAGATGGTGTTGGGCGATAGCTTGGGCATGATGATCTTGAAGGTCTCTTCCAACCTGGTCTAGTCTGGTCTATTCTATTCTATTCTCTCCCCTCCAGGCTGTCCAGGTCCCCCTGGATCCCAACCCTTTTTCCAGCTGCAGTAGAGGAAGACACCAAAAGAAGAGGTCTCTTGTTGCAGTCCTCCTCTGCTCAGGGGTTCCCACAGGCCTTCACCTTTCGGCAGGAGCTGGGCAGCAGATCCAGAAGCGGCTGCCCCCCAGCTTGGTTATTGATCTGTGGCAGAGCAGCAAACACTGCAGAGCTGCAGCCTGAATATTGAAACATTTCTGCCAGTGTATTAGGAATGAAATTAATAAGCAGGAGGGGAAGCAGAGATTAATAAGAAACTTGCTCTGAAGTAGAAATTAAACTGCATACAACTCAAAGATATTTTCCCCCTAATATCTTGAGCAGCTTAATTAGAGCCTGGCCCTTTCATCACTGAATCATTTTTATCCCAACACCTTTTCAAGAGATTTTTCTGAGCCTTAAGCACTTGATGCAAATTTCCTGTGATCATTTTCTCCCTAGCAGTGGCTCCAGAGAGGAGAGCTTTAGTGCAAGCAGCAAACACTGTTAAAGTCCAGATTCAAGCCCAGGACAGAACCTAGGGGGAGGGTTTGCCCCTGCAGTTCCTGGTGCTGTGTGGAGCAGAGCCTGTGGGCAGCTATGGTGTTTGGATAGGAGGTTAAAATGGCTATGATTGAAAACAAAGCCTGAGTCCCTTGCCCCTGATTCACAAAGCAGTGACATTTTAGTTAAAGGATGGCTCTTGGCCAGCCTGCTCTAGTGGGAGGGGTCCCTGCCCATGGCAGGGGGGGTTGGAACTGGATGATCCTTGTGGTCCCTGCCAACCCTGACTGATTCTATGATTCTGTGAGATGCAGGTTCAAGATCCTTGAGGCCTTCAGCAACCTGGGGAGGCCCTGAGAACCTGGTCCCAGTGGGAGGTGTGCCCATGGCACTGGATGATCTTTAGGGTCCCTTCCAGCCCAACCCACTCCACGAATGGGGGGGGGGGGAACATTCCTTGTTCAAAGAAGCAGCACCAGTTCCAGTGCACTGATTATCTCAGTTAAGAGTTTTCTGCCCTCACTTGTCCCAGGCTGCTCTGTGAAGAGTTCAGCTGAAGAGCACAAGCAGCACAATCTCTAGACTCTTGTTGGTAGCAGCCAAAGTTCCCACATCCATGAGTGTAAAGCACAGAATGGAAGGGAGCAGCTCCACAGAGAAGGACCTTGGAGTGCTGGTGGGCAGCAAGTTCCCCAGGGGACAGCAATGTGCCCTTGTGGCCAAGGGCATTCTGGGGGGCATCAGGAGAAGTGTGGCCAGCAGGGAGGGAGGAGCAGGGAGGTTCTGCTGCCCTCTGCTCTGCCCTGCTGAGACCACAGCTGGAGTGTTGTGGCCAGTTTGGGGCTCCCCAGATCAAGAGACAGAGACCTGCTGGAGAGAGTCCAGCAGAGCCTGCAGAGCAGCTGCAAAATGTACTTGAAGCAAAGAACCTTGAACTTGAAGGTGTCCAGAGAAGGGCAACAAGGCTGGGGAGGGGTCTGAAGCACAGCCCTGTGAGGAGAGGCTGAGGGAGCTGGGGTTGCTTAGCCTGCACAAGAGGAGGCTCAGGGGAGACCTTCTTGCTCTCTACAGCTACCTGAAGGGAGGTTGTAGCCAGGTGGGGGTTGGTCTCTTCTCCCAGGCAACCAGCACCAGGACAGGAGGGCACAGTCTCAAGCTGTGCCAGGGGAAGGTTAGGGTGGAGGTGAGGAGAAAGTTTTTCCCAGACGGAGAGAGTTGTTGGCCATTGGAATGTGCTGCCCAGGGAGGTGGTGGAGTCCCCATCCCTGGAGGTGTTCAAGAGGGGATTGGATGTGGCACTTGGTGCCATGGTTTAGTCATGAGGTCTGTGGTGCCAGGTTGGACTTGAAGGTCTCTGAGGTCTCTTCCAGCCTTGGTGATACTGTGAACCCCAAAACTTGTATTCACTTCAACAGCATTACCGAGAGGCCTCAAGACAGAAGGCAGAACAGCCTGAGGCTAAGAAGCAGGCAAATCCCCACAGCAGCTGCATTTCTGGGGGTCTGCATGCCAAGAGCCTCTGGAATACAGCTCAGGGTCTGACTTGTTCTGTCCAACAAGTGCCAGGCAACCCCCAGTACCTTTGGGTATTGTTTGACAGGGATCAGGACTCTTTCTGCCAGCTTGATGTTTTTGTTGCTGATGACATCCAGGTATTTCTTCTCTTCGTCTTCCTTCTTGCCTTCAGAGCCTTGGAATTTCTCTATCTCTGAAAGAAACCAAAGAGAGGGGCAGTGAGTGGTGGGGGATTTGCCACCTCAGAAGCTTGCTCCCTGCAGAGCTCTCCTGCTGCTCTCCCTGCCCTGGCAGCTGCTGCTGGCATGGGACCGGCGCCTGGCGCCGCAGGTTCCGCTCGAGCTTGAAGGCCAAGAGCAGGTCGTGCTCTCACCTGGCTGGTCCCCAGCTGACCCTGAAGCCAAGTGATCACCCTGGGAGCAGAGGGGGCTTAGGGTTCTGTCAGCCTGGCGAAGAGGAGACCATCCTCACAGCTCCCTCGGCAGCCTGCAGCGGGGCAGCCTCCAAGGGCAGCAGGGACCCAGCGGAGCAGGCTGCCCGGGGCAGCAGTGCCAAGGCAAACAGCCTCACTCCTGAGGAGCTCATGAGGAGGCTCAGAGGGCAGCTGTGGCTCTGAGGGACACACAGTGCCCAGGAGGCCAGCGTGGAGGAGCGGAGTGACAGCAGCCTGGAGCCCACACAGCTGCCGCCCACTGCACAGAGCCGCAGGCTGGGCTTGGAAGGGACCCTGTGGCCACTGCTGCTCTGCAGGCTGTGTGGCAGCCCTGAGGGGGCACAGTGCCTGTCCCCCAGCACTGGGCACAGACCTCTGCAGGTGGGGCCACGAAGGAGGCCTCTCCTGCAGGCTCCATTGGAGGGCACAGAGAGGGGACAGGAGCAGGCTGCAGCTGCTGCCCTGCCAGGCTCAGGCTGTGCTGCAGAGAGGCCAGGAGCTGCCTGCGCTGCTGGGGCACAGCCACAGCTCCTCAGCCTCCACTTCAGCTGCCTGGCTGCTCCCAGCCACTGCAGCTGCAGGCCAGGGGCTCTGCAGCTCTCCTCACAGGAGGACTGGGCAGAGGGAGCAGCCTCCAGCAGCGGCCAGGCTGTGGCACAGGACGACCCTGAGGAACAGATCTGCCCCCATTTGCCTCAGCCCCATCCAGGACCAGGCCCTGGGGACGGTGCTCTACCAGCAGTCCTGCTGGGCTGCATCAGCTGTGGGCAGCCAGGAGCTGTGCCTGCCCTGTCTGCCAGGGCTCCTGCTGCTGCCTCTGCCAGCGCCTGGCACCCCACACCTACAACCACCCACAACCACCAGCAGCAGCACCTCAGGCTGGCCTGAGGGTCTTGCAGCTTCACTTGGGCCACAGCAACCCCAGGCAGTGCTACAGGCTGGGGGCAGAGTGGCTGAGAGCAGCCAGGCAGAGAGGGACCTGGGGGTACTGGTTGAGAGTAGGCTGAACAGGAGCCAGCAGTGTGCCCAGGTGGCCAAGAAGGCCAACGGCATCCTGGCCTGCATCAGGAAGAGTGTGGCCAGCAGGAGCAGGGAGGTCATTGTGCCCTGTGCTCAGCACTGCTCAGGCCATACCTTGAGTACTGTGTCCAGGTCTGGGCCACTCAGTTTAAGAAGGACATCGAGATCCTTGAAGGTGTCCAGAGAAGGGCAACAAAGCTGGGGAGGGGTCTGGAGCACAGCCCTGTGAGGAGAGGCTGAGGGAGCTGGGGTTGCTTAGCCTGGAGAAGAGGAGGCTCAGGGGAGACCTCATTGCCCTCTACAACTCCCTGAAGGGAGGTTGTAGCCAGTGGGGGGTTGGTCTCTTCTCCCAGGCAAGCAGCACCAGGAACAAGAGGACACAGTCTCAAGCTGTGCCAGGGGAGGTTTAGACTGGAGGTGAGGAGAAAGTTCTTCCCAGAGAGAGTTGTTAGCCATTGGAATGTGCTGCCCAGGGAGGTGGTGGAGTCCCCATCCCTGGGGGTGTTCAAGAGGGGATTGGATGTGGCACTTGGCACCATGGTCTAGTCATGAGGTCTGTGGTGATAGGTTGGACTTGATGATCTTGAAGGTCTCTTCCAACCTTGGTGATTCTGTGATGCTGTGATTCAATTCAGGCTTCCCCCAGAAGTGTCTTTGAAACCTCCTGTGCCTGTCTGGGGAGCTGGCCTGCCCCAGCTATGATGACAGCTGGGTGCTGGCAGCTGCACTCTGCAGTAGTCCCTTCCTACCTCTTACCTCTCACTACCACACTTCAGAGCAGCTCAGACAGCACTGTGCCTGTCAGCTGAAGGCACACCTGGGAGCTGCTGATCTGTTCTTTCTTTATTTCTGGTTTCCTTCATAGAATCACAGAATGGTTTGGGTTGGAAAAGCCCTCAGAGATCATCCAGCCCAGCCACCAACCCAACCCCACCATGGCCACCAAACCCTGGCCCCAAGGGCCATGGCCACAGCTTCCTGGAGCACCTCCAGGGCTGGGGACTCCACCACCTCCCTGGACAGCCTCTGCCAGTCCCTCACCACTCTTGCAAAGAAATGTTTCCTCCTCTCCAACCTAAGCCTCCCCTGGCACAATTCCAGGCCATTTCCTCTCCTTCTATCACCTGAGCCTAGGGAGCACAGCCCAAGCCCCAGCTCCCTGCAGCCTCCTCTCAGGGAGTTGTAGAGAGCAAGGAGGTCTCCCTCAGCCTCCTCTGCTCCACACTAAGCTCCCTCAGCTGCTCCTCCCCAGCCTTGTTCTCATCTGAGCATGGAACTACTCCTAGAATGGAGGAAGCAGAGAGTGTGAAGATTTACTCAGACCAAAAAGGCAGGCAGCAAAGCTCACCAAGCATCCAGAGTGGATTCATTTCTGAACAGAGCTCTGGATGCCCTTGACTTTAACAGCCTGCAGCAGCTGTGCTGCTGTGATGTGGAAGGAAAAGCAAAGCAGCCCTCTGTCAGGAAGGGTTTTCTGTACCTTCTGCTGTGTTAAAGTCCTTTCAGCCAGGCACTTGAGGAGATGCTGAGGTGCTCTCCTGGAGCAAACAGCAGTGTTGTGCTACATGCTCTGTGGAGTGGAACAGAGCAGGGGTGAAGGATGAGTCAATCAATGGCTCAGGAAGTCCCACAGGGAGATCACCACAGAATTTAGGTTGGAAAAGACCTTTAAGAGCATCAAGGCCAACTGCCAACCCAGCACAGCCACATCCACCAGGTCCCTCAGCACCACACCTCCACAGCCTTCCAGTGCCTGCAGGGACGGGGACTGCACTGCTGCCCTGGGCAGCCTGGGCCAGGCCTGGGCAACCCTTTCAAGGAAGAACCCTCAAAGCCACGAGGTTCCTCCTCATCTTTAGATGGAACTTCCTGTGTTCCAGGTTGTGCCCCTTCTCAGTCAGCCACATGAGGAGAACACAGCCCAGGATGATGGAGGACTGGGACCTCGCAGTTACAGCCACCCCAGGCTGCCCTGGGTGGCTCAGGAGCTCTCAGCCTGCCACCTGCCCACGGTGTCCTGCTGCAGTGTTCTGTGGGCACAGGCATGGGGGTGACACTCCAGAGGGCACTGGCAGAAGGCTGAGGCAGTGGCATGGTGATTTAGAGGGCAATTGCATGCCCCACACAAAGGACAGCAGGGGAAGTGCAGCGGCACAGACAAAGCCAGGAGGAGCTCGGCACAAAGGCACAGTCAGGGCTGGGCTTCAAGCTTCTGCTTAAAAGGTGATGACCCTCCAGCCTCTACATCAGCCTGGAGCCTACTGAAACCAGACACTCATGGAATGGGTTGGGTTGGGAGAGCCCTGCAAGAGCATCCCACCCAGCCACCAACCCAACCCCACCATGGCCACCAACCCCTGGCCCCAAGTGCCATGGCCACAGCTTGCTGGAACACCTCCAGGGATGGGGACTGCACCACCGCCCTGGGCAGCCTCTGCCAGTCCCTCACCACTCTTGCAGCAAAGACATTCTTCCTTCTCTCCAACCTAACCCTCCCCTAGCACAATTCCAGCACACTTCCTCTCCTTCTATCACCTGAGGCTAGGCAGAAGAGCCCAACCCCCAGCTCCCTGCAGCCTCCTCTCAGGGAGCTGTAGAGAGCAAGGAGGTCTCCCTCAGCCTCCTCTCCTCCACACTAAACTCCCTCAGCAGCTCCTCCTGTCTCTGACCACTCTTGCCCTGCTCCTGCTACCCACACCACTGCTGCTCCAGGCCAGGCTGCTGGTGGCCTTATTGGCCACCTGGGCACCCCCTGGCTCCTCTCCAGCTGCTGGCACCCAGCACCCCCAACTCCTTGCCTGCTGGGCACTTTCCAGCCACTCTGTCCCCAGCCTGGAGCCTTCCTGGGGTTGTTGTGCCCCAGGTGCAGGACCCAGCACTAGGCTTTGCTGAGCCTCATCCCTAATAGCCTCAGCTCATGGATGCAGCCTGGCCAGGTCCCTCTGCAGAGCCTTCCTGCCCTCTGGCAGATCACCACTGCCACCTAACTGAGTGCCATCTGCAAGCTGCCTGAGGCTGCCTGGCTGCCCCCACCCTGCCCATCCATCCCCACTGCACAGTGCAGGCTCAGTCATTAGGAAGGGTGGCACTAAAAGCTCACCAGAAATATTTTATCACACCCCATTAAGGAATTCATCAGCAGGCAATCAGAACAGATTAGCAGCTGAGGAGCACTTCAAAATAGAAACTCAGTTGGCTTGAACCTCTCCACAGTAACAAGAAGCAACAGCCTGGACCTGCTGGCCCTGGGACAGAGACCACAGCCAGTGGCTGCACTCTGCTCATTGTCCTTGCTCCACCTGCTCATGAGAGCTGACAGAACCTTCTGTGACCAGAAGGATGAAGAGCCTGGGCAGCACTTCCCTGATGCCTGTTCTCTTCAGGGTCTTCAGTAATGGTCTGGGTGAGGACCCTGAGGGCACCCTCAGCCACTTGGCAGATAATTGGGTGGCTGTGTTGATCTGCTGGAGGGTAGGAAGGGTCAGCAAAGACACCTGCCCAGGCTGAGGTGGTCAGGTGAGACCAGCTGCAGGAGATCCAACAAAGTGCTGGGTCCTGCACTTGGCTCACAGCAACTCTGTACAGCTCCCTGAGAGGGGGCTGCCCAGAGCTGGGGGTTGGGCTCTGCTCCCTAAGCACAGCCCTACAAGGAGAGGCTGAGGGAGCTGGGGTTGCTTAGCCTGGAGAAGAGGAGGCTCAAGGGTGACCTCATTACTCTCTACAACTACCTTAAAGGTGATTGTAGCCAGGTGGGGGTTGGTCTCTTCTCCCAGGCAAGCAGCACCAGAACAAGAGGACACAGTCTCAAGCTGTGCCAGGGGAGGTTTAGGCTGGAGGTGAGGAAGAAGTCCTTCCCAGCAAGAGAGATTGGCCATGGGGATGTGCTGCCCAGGGAGGTGGCGGAGTCCCCATCCCTGGAGGTGTTTAGGAAGAGCCTGCCTGAGGCACTTGGTGCCATGGTTTAGTTGATTAGATGGTGTTGGGTGATAGGTTGGACTTGATGGTCTCAAAGTTCTTTTCCAACCTGGTTTATTCTATTCTATCCCATCCTGTGATAGAACAACAGGAAATGGCCTCAGGTGGCATCAGGGGAGGTTTAGGTTGGAGATGAGAAGAAACTTCTTGGCTGAGAAGGTTCTCCAAGCCTGGCCCTGGCTGCCCAGGGAGGTGGCTGAATCCTCATCCCTGGAAGTGTTTCAGAGGCAGAGCTGTGGTGCTGAGGGCCATGGGTTGGCCCCAGCCAGAGGATGGCTGGGCTGGATGAGCTGAAAGGTTCTTTGCCAACCCCAATTGTTCCATGGGTCTCTGACATCTCCTCAGCTGACAAATGGTTTTGAGTGCTTGCTGGAAGGGAACCCAACAAACTGCCTGAGCCCATTGCCTGCTAACCCCAGCCTTGGCACTTGGAGTGGTTGGGCTGGGTGCTCTTCAGGAGCTTTCCCAAGCCAAGCGATCCCCTGGCTCTGTGATTCTCCCCTGTGGCAGCAGAAAGCACGTCCCAGGACCACAAGCAGTGGTGCCACTCTCCTCACTACTCCTGAGCAGCTTTGCCTGCAGAGCTTTAAGTCTGAATTTCATCTCCAGGCTCATTTTTAATTAAGAAAGCCCAGCTGCATCTCTGAATTCCAATGAGGCTGCTCCTTGGTACTTTGATCTGGGGAAGAAGCTTCATACTCCTTTATGTTAAATCAATGGCATCAAGCAAACACCTGCCCACAGGACCAGAACACCAGCCTCACTGCAAGCACTCTGGCCTTCTCCACAGCCCCTCTGGGGATCTCTCCTTTTGGTTTCATCCTTTGTACACCTCACAGATCCCAAGGGCAGCTATCTGCAGTTCACAGATTGGGTTGGGCTGCAAGGCACCCTCCAAGGGCATCTTGTCCAACCCCTGCAGGCAGCAGGGACAGCTCCAGCCACAGCAGGCTGCCCAGGGACACAAGCTTGGATGTCTGCAGGGATGGGACAACCTGTTCCAGTGTCTCCCCATCCCCACTGTCCACAACTTCCTCCTGATGTCCAACCTAAGCCTGCCCTGCTCCAGTTCCAAACCCTTGCCCCTCCTCCTATCCCCACAGCCCCTTCTGAGCAGTCCCTCCCCAGCCTGCCTGCAGCTCCCCAGCAGGTATTGAACTGCAGCTCTGAGGTCTACCTGGAGCCTTCTCTCCTGCAGGCTGAGCAGCCCCAACTGTCCCCATAGCAGAGGCTCTCCAGCCCTCTCTGACCTCCTTCAGCCTCACCAGTTCTCCCATTCCATGACTCTCAGAAGCTGACATGCTGCCAGAGCAGCACTCCTGAGTCCCTACTCGCAGCAGCCTGAGCCTGCATGAGCATGACCTTGCTTAGTCAGCCCCAGCTGAGAGGGATCAGTGCAATGTTGGTTCCCCCACCCATCTTGTAGGGATTTCAAAGGCCACCCACAGCCCTCTGCCACGGAGAGCAGCCCAAGTTATTTGTCACCAGCTCTGCAGTGCTCAGAAGGAATGGAAGTGAAGCCTCAGGTTTTGATTGAATGCCCTGCAGAGTTAATCAGCTCCAGGGGCTGACTCTGGTGCATAATTATTTGATTTTCAAGGTTTTAATGCACTCCTCAATTTCACAACTGCCTGCTTGCCTCAGTGTGCTTTGGAAAGGGGGAAAAAAAATGCAATCCATGCCTGGAGAGGTGCTGGGCTCTCCTCTGGAGACATTCCCAAGCCCCCTGGTTGTGTTCCTGTGTGACCTTCTCTAGGAGGCCCTGCTCTGCCAGGGGGGCCAGGCTCAGTGAGGTCCAGAGGTCCACTCAGTCCCTACCATTCTGTCACAGAATCACCAAGGTTGGAAGAGACCTCAAAGCTCATCAAGTCCAACCTGACACCACAGACCTCATGACTAAACCATGGCACCAAGTGGCTCAGCCAGTCCCCTCTTGAACACCTCCAGGGATGGGGACTCCACCACCTCCCTGGGCAGCACATTCCAGTGGCTAACAACTCTCTCTGTGAAGAACTTTCTACTCACCTCCAGCCTAAACCTCCCCAGGCACAGCTTGAGACTGTGTCCTCTTGTTCTGGTGCTGGTTGCCTGGGAGAAGAGACCAACTCCCACCTGGCTACAACCTCCCTTCAGGGAGTTGTAGAGAGCAAGAAGGTCTCTCCTGAGCCTCCTCTTCTGCAGGCTAAGCAACCCCAGCTCCCTCAGCCTCTCCTCACAGGGCTGTGCTCCAGACCCCTCCCCAGCTTTGTTGCCCTTCTCTGGACACCTTCCAGCACCTCAACCTCTTGCCTAACCTGAGGGGCCCAGAACTGGACACAGGACTCAAACTGTGACCTAACCAGTGCTGAGCACAGGGCACAATGACTTCCCTGCTCCTGCTGGCCACACTCTTCCTGATGCAGGCCAGGATGCCATTGGCCTTCTTGGCCACCTGGGCACACTGCAGGCTCATCTTCAGCCTACTCTCAACCAGTACCCCCAGGTCCCTCTCTGCCTGGCTGCTCTCAGCCACTCTGCCCCCAGCCTGTAGCACTGCCTGGGGTTGCTGTGGCCAATGTGCAGAACCTGGCACTTGGATGTGTTCAATCTCCTGCCCTTGGCCTCTGCCCATCTGTCCAGCCTGGCAAGGTCCCTCTGCAGAGCTCTCCAACCCTCTAACAGATCAACTCTTGCCCCCAGCTTGGTGTCATCTGCACATTTACTGCTGATGGACTCAATGCCCTCCTCCAGATCATCAATAAAGCCATTGACCAGGCTGGGGCCCAGCACTGATCCCTGGGGGACACCCCTGGTGCCTGGCTGCCAGCTGGCTGTGGCACCATTCCCCACCACTCTCTGGGCTCAGCCTCCAGCCAGTTCCTGACCCAGCTCAGAGAGCTGCTGTCCAAGCCAGGGGCTGACAGCCTGACCAGGAGTTGGGGACAGTGTCAAAGGCCTTGCTGAAGCCCAGGCAGGCTACATCCACAACCTGCCCCACATCCACCAGGCAGTCACCTGGGCATGGAAGGAGATCAGGCTGGTCAGGCAGGACCTGCCCTTCCTAAATCCATGCTGCCATGGCCACAGGTTTGTGGAACACCTCCAGAGGTGGAGGCCAAGCAAAGCTTTATTGCTGCAGTTTGTAAACCATGAAGCAGAGCCCTGAGTGATTCCAACCAGCAGCAGCTTCCACAGCGCTCTGGCTGTGGGCTTCTGGCTGCTCTCCCCAGCAGCTCAGGTGCAGGAGCCCATCTTTATTGGTGTCATTGAGATAATTGCAGCTGATTTTCTTTGCTGGCTGTTAAGAACTTCCAGCAGCAATTTTATTATCTGAACTAAAGGTGTAAGTGATGAGCAAAACGTGACTTGGCAGGGTGGCAGCCCCAGCACCGCCTGCAGCCCCAGCAGGGCTCACCAGCCACAGTATGTACTTGAAATCCAAGTCCAGAGAGGAGAGGCTGCCCTCCTCCCTTCAGGGAAGGGCTCCAGCAGCAAGGAGCAAAGAGCCTCTCAAAGGCAGCAGGGAGATTCTGACTGGGAAGGCTCCTGCACCATCAGCTGCCATGGCTCACAGAAGGGAAAGCCTAAACACCCAACTCAGGGGCTGAATCAGCAGGACCCAGGCTCCCTAACACTGCTCTGCTTGTGGAGCTGGACAGGAGAGCTGGGAGAGAACAACAGGGTTGGGAAAGCCCTTCCAGATCCCCCAGCCCATGTTGAGTCGCTGGAAGGCATCCAGAGAAGGGCAACAAAGCTGGGGAGGGGTCTGGAGCACAGCCCTGTGAGGAGAGGCTGAGGGAGCTGGGGTTGCTTAGCCTGGAGAAGAGGAGGCTCAAGGGAGACCTTCTTGCTCTCTCCAGCTCCCTGAAGGGAGGTTGTAGCCAGGTGGGGGTTGGTCTCTTCTCCCAGGCAAGCAGCACCAGAACAAGAGGACATAGTCTCAAGCTGTGCCAGAGGAGGTTTAGGCTGGAGGAAATGCTACAGAGAGAGAGATTGGCCATTGGAATGTGCTGCCCAGGGAGGTGGAGTCCCCATCACTGGAGGTGTTCAGGAGGAGACTTGCTAGTGTGCTTGGTGCCATGGTTTAGTTGATCAGATGGTATTGGATGATGGGTTGATGTGATGATCTTGAAGGTCTCTTCCAACCTGGCTTATTTTATTCTATTCTGTTCCCTAACTGTGCCCAGGCTGGGGCTCACCCCTGGCCCTCAGCACCACAGCTCAGCCTCTGGGAAACACCTCCAGGGATGGGCATTCAGCCTTCTCCCTGGGCAGCCTGGGCCAGGCTTGGAGAACCCTTTCAGGCCAGAAGGTTCTGCTAATGTCCAACCTAAGCCTCCCCTGGTGCCACCTGAGGCCATTTCCTCTCCTCCTATCACTTGTTACTAGGGAAAAGTGGTTCAGTGGGAGTTGTCCCTGCCCATGGCAGGGGCTTGGAACTGGATGATCCTTAAGGTCCCTTCCAGCCCAACCCATTCTGTGACTCTATGAAAAGAGACCAACCCCTGCCTGGCTGCAGCCTCCTTTCAGGGAGTTGTAGGGAGCCAGGGGGTATCCCCTCAGGGACTGCCCATTTAGGAATGAACCCAACTGGGCACCAAAGAGTCCTTCTGCCCTAGCAGCTCTCCAAGGGCTGGCAGTAGTGCTAAGATAAGTTTAGCTTTGGACTCCTGCCAGCTTCAATCCTGAGACACTCTCCCCCTGTGCAACTCCCAGCTCCAGGCACCCGAGAGCCTTTCACCAGGAGGAGGGTAGCTCCTCCAGATGATTTCTGTAAAGGTCTCCACTAAATGGCTGCTGTAAAAGGGTCATTTGTCTTCCAAACTAACTCCTAATGAGGGCAGGATCATTGCCTTGGCAGTGCTGCCAGAGGCCTCCGGACCAAGCCTCCCCTCTCAGCGCCTGCACCTCAGGCTATAAACACTGAAATGAGGAGAGAGGAGGAAGTTGGAGACCTCAGAGGTCACAGAGCTTCTAATGGCATTCCCAGTCCTCAGCATTCAAATGAGGCACTGAGCTTCAGAGGGCCTTTTGCCAGCCAGATCAAACAGTACCTCCTGGAACAGTGTCAGCAGCAGAGATGCCTCACAGGTTAGCAAACAGCTTCACCTTCACTCCCTCCCTCTCCCTCCCTACCTCCAGGGGAGCACATGGAGAGCCAGCTGCTGGCTGGGAGCTTCTGGACAGACACAAACACTGCAATTTGTCATGGCTGGAATTAGAATCATAGAGTGGCCCTTGAAGGTCATGCAGCCCAACCATCAGCCCAGCACCACCACTAAGCCCTGGCCTCAAGTGCTCTGGTCACACCTTTCTGGAACACCCCCAGAGAAGGGGACTCAACCACCTCTCTGGGCAGCCTGACCCCCCCCAGGCTTGGGGCAGAGTGGCTGCAAACTGCCCAGGAGAGAGACACCTGGGGGTGCTGGTCAACAGCCAGGTGAAGATGAGCCAGGGGGTGCCCAAGGCAGCTACCAGCAGCCTGACCTGGAGCAGCAGTGGTGTGAGCAGCAGGAGCAGCAGGGCAGGGATTGTGCCCCTGGCAATACTGAGGCCACAGCTTGAGTGCTGGGTTCAGTTCTGGGCTCCTCACTCCCAGAAGGAGATTGAGAGCTGGAGCAGGTCCAGAGAAGGGCAACAGAGCTGGGGAAGGGTCTGGAGAAGAGGGCTGGGGAGGAGCAGCTGAGGGAGCTGGGGGTGTTGAGTGTGGAGCAGAGGAGGCTGAAGGAGACCTCCTTGCTGTCTCCAGCTCCCTGAGAGGAGGCTGCAGGGAGCTGGGGGTTGGGCTCCTTTCCTCAGTATGAACTAATAAGACAAGAGGAAATGACCTGAAGTTATAATGATAATCACAGTATCAGTCAGGGTTGGAAGGGACCACAAGGATCATCTAGTTCCAGCCCCCCTGCCATGGGCAGGGACACCACACACTAGATCAGGCTGGCCAGAGCCTCATCCAGCCTGGGCTTAAACACCTCCAGGGATGGGGCCTCAACCACCTCCCTGGACAACCCATTCCAGGGCTTCACCACTCTCATGGGGAAGAACTTCCTCCTCACCTCCAGCCTGAATCTCCAAGTTGTACCAGTGCAGGTTTAGGTTGGACATCAGAAGAACCTTCCTGCCTAAAAGTCTTCTCCAAGCCTGGCCCAGGCTGCCCAGAGAGGTGGCTGAATCCCCATCCCTGGAGGTGTTTCAGAGAGGCAGAGCTGTGGTGCTGAGGGCCAGGGGAGAGCCCCAGGCTGGGCACAGGTAGAGAATGGTTGGACTGGGTGAGCTTAGAGCTCTCCTCCAACCAAATCCATTCTGTGGTTTTATTCTACAATTCTCTTTCCAATAGCTGCATCAGCTCCCCAGACTTCAAAGGGCTTTGGAAATCAAAAGGGTTTGAGGTTTCCATCTTTCAGTGGCACCTTGCCAAGAAGCAGCAGATGCTGGAGTGCCTGATGGATACTTCAGCAGGGGCAGAGACATTCCAGGGCAGCAGTGAGCTGTGCTGCCTTGTGGCTGTGAAGGACAAACAGCAATGCCCAGAGCCAGCAGAGCACTGGAAGTCTGCAAGATGACTTTGTTCCTATCACAGGGAGCCACAGATGACCACAAGTGGCTGTCCATGGGTCCATGTCCCAGTGGAGGCCAGGGACAAGCAGGGATCAGTCCTGGGGCCAGGCTTGTTCAACATCTTTGTGGGTGCCAGGGACAGTGGCACTGAGTGCACCCTCAGCAAGTTTGCTGATGGCACCAAGCTGTGTGGTGCAGCAGACAGCTGGAGGGAAGGGATGCCAGCCAGAGGGACCTGGACAGGCTGGAGAGGTGGGCACAAGCCAACCTCAGGAGGTTCAGCAAGACCAAGGGCAGGGTCCTGCAGCTGGCTCAAGGCAATCCCAGACAAATCCAGGCTGGGCAGGGACTGGCTGGAAAGCAGCCCTGAGGGGAGAGACTTGGGGGTGCTAGGGGAGGAGAAGCTCACCAGGAGCTCTCAGTGTGCACTTGCAGCCCAGAAAGCCAATCAGATCCTGGGCTGCAGCAAGAGAAGTGTGGCCAGCAGGGCCAGGGAGGGGATTCTCCCCCTCTGCTCAGCTCTGCTGAGACCCCACCTGCAGTACTGCCTCCAGGTCTGGAGCCCCTATTGCAAGAGGGATCTGGAGGTGCTGGAAGGTGTCCAGAGCAGGGCCATGAGGATGAGCAGAGGGCTGGAGCACCTCTCCTGTGAGGACAGACTGAAGGAGTTGGGGCTGTTCAGTCTGGAGAAGAGAAGGCTCTGAGGTGATCTAATTGTGGCCTTCCAGTATCTGAAGGGGGCTACAAGAAGGCTGGGGAGGGACTTGTCAGGATCTCAGGCAGTGATAGGACTAGGGGGAATGGAATGAAGCTGGAGGTGGGGAGATTCAGGCTGGAGGTGAGGAGGAAGTTCTTCCCCATGAGAGTGGTGAAGCCCTGGAATGGGTTGTCCAGGGAGGTGGTTGAGGCCCCATCCCTGGAAGTGTTTAAGCCCAGGCTGGATGAGGCTCTGGCCAGCCTGCTCTAGTGTGAGGTGTCCCTGCCCATGGCAGGGGGGTTGGAACTAGCTGATCCTTGTGGTCCCTTCCAACCCTGACTGATTCTGTGACAAACAGCAACCCCCAGAGGCAGCAGAGCCCTGGGAGTCTGCAAGATGCCTTTGTTCCATGTAGCCACAGGTGACCACAAGTCCTATTTAAACCTGGAGGATCTTCAAAACTACCTTATTTGAATCACTGAGGTTGGAAAAAAGCCTTCAAAGATCAGCAGGGGCAGCCTTCTAGGCCAGCACCTCCATGACCACAGCCCCAGGTGCCACATCTCCTGGCTCCTTGAGCAGCTCCAGGCAATCCTTAGGGACATTTCTTTGTTTCAATAGCCAAGTAAAAAAGCTGCCTTTTAACAGCAAAAGTTAGCAACAGGATGAAGCTATTCCAGGAGGGGGCTTTGGGGAGGTGGAGGTTTTTAATCTGCTGAAAGACTTAAGATGAGGTTTTTCTATATATATATTAATTATTCTTTCCCCTCCTTTTCAGGATGAGGAAATAGAATCCTGCTGGAAAGGAACAGAGCTAATTAAAACATGACAGGGCTTCCATGGGGGCTGGACCCCCCCCGGGATTATGTTTGCCTGCACATTTAGGAAGAGTAAGTCTGGATTAGAAGCCAGAAAGATCAGAGACATTTCTTCTGAGCCTCATTTCACTTAGGGACCCTCAAAGATGGGAGTGAGCTCAGCAGCAGCCTGCATCTTACAGATGGAAGACAACAGAAGATGTTCACAGTACAGGGAAGAAAGCCAGCAGCCCCAGGCCCTCTTCTGCTGGGCTGCAAAATTGCCCTGCTCCAGCCCTCAGTGTCCTTCTGAGAGCCCAAACCTGAGCCCAGCACTCAAGCTGTGGCCTCCCCAGTGCCCAGCCCAAAGGCACAATCCCTGCCCTGCTCCTGCTGTCCACACCATTGCTGCTCCAGGCCAGGCTGCTGGTGGCCTTCTTGGCCACCTGGGCACCCCCTGGCTCATCTCCAGCTGCTGGCACCCAGCACCCCCAGGTCTGTCTCTCCTGGGCCCTTTCCAGCCACTCTGTCCACAGCCTGGAGTCTTCCAGAGGTTCTTGTGCCCCAATGGCAGGAACCAGCTCTTGGCCTTGTTGCATCTCATTCCACTGGCCTCAGCCATGGATGCAGCCTGGCCAGGTCCCTTTGCAGAGCCTTCCTGCCCTCCAGCAGATCACTGCTGCCACCTGGCTTAGCACCATCTGCAAACTCACTGAGGCAGCCTGGATGCCCAGATCACTGATGAAGCTGTTAAAGAGAACTGGCCCCAAGCTGAGCCCTGGGGAACACCACTGGTGACCAGACACCAAGTGGAGTTAACTCTGTTCCCCACCACTCTCAGGGCCCAACCACCACCCGTGCCTGACACACGGCTGCTGTGGAGAAATCATGAAGTCCCCTGTGCTCACCAGGAGCCTTTGCTCCTCAACAGCAGCCAGAGAGCAGCTCTGCTAATCCACTTTCCAGCCCAGCCAAGCTGCCCAGACTCAGGCTGTGTCCAGTTCTGGGCCCCTCAGGTTAGGCAAGATGTTGAGTTGCTGGAGGGTGTCCAGAGAAGGGCAACAAAGCTGGGGAGGGGTCTGGAGCACAGCCCTGTGAGGAGAGGCTGAGGGAGTTGGGGTTGCTTAGCCTGCACAAGAGGAGGCTCAGGGGAGACCTTCTTGCTCTCTACAGCTCCCTGAAGGGAGGTTGTAGCCAGGTGGGGGTTGGTCTCTTCTCCCAGGCAAGCAGCACCAGAACATGAGGACACAGTCTCAAGCTGTGCCAGGGGAGGTTTAAGCTGGATGTTAGGAAGAAGTTCTTCCCAGCAAGAGAGACTGGCCATTGGAATGTGCTGCCCAGGGAGGTGGTGGAGTCCCCATCCCTGGAGGTGTTTAGGAAGAGCCTGGCTGAGGCACTTGGTGCCATGGTTTAGTTGATTAGATGGTGTTGGGTGATAGGTTGGACTTGATCTCAAAGGTCTCTTCCAACCTGGTCAATTCTATTCTATTCATCCCTGTGTTTCCCAAGTCAGTCCTACAGCCTCCCTGGGACAGCAAAGCAGACAGTGATGCAAACTGTGGTATCAACACAGATTTCCTCCCTCCTGAGGAAAACACCAAAGCAAACACAGACCAAAGCAGCAGCAAGCGACTACTGGCAGGAGGATATTACTGGAGGGCTTCAGAGGACCCTTCCACACCCATCCTGCTGAGGCAGAGTCAGCTAAGCCATCTGCAGCACCCTTGTCACAAGCAGCTCTCAACACAAAGATCTGGCAGAAATTAACCAACAGCAGAGGAGTGACTTGAGCAGGGCACAGGCTTGGTCAACAGCCTCCCACACCTTGGGCTGAAGGTGGGACTGTCACCATCAGCACTGCCAAGACAATGGTCCTGTGCTTGGGTCCCAACCACCTCACCACTCAGCCTGGTGCCACCTGCACACCTGCTGAGGGTGCCTCAGTCTCTGTGGCACTGATGGAGGCACTGACCAGCACTGGGCCCAGTGCAGACCCTGAGGGACACCACTGGTCACCCATCTGCATCTGGGCATCGAGCTGCTGACCACTACCCTTTGGATGTGATCATCCAACCAATTCCCTGCCCCTGGACAGTCCACCTGGCAGCCCAAGCAGACCCTGCCAGCCCCATAGGTGTCCTTTCCCGTTACACCCAGCAGCAACCAGTTGATGAATGCTTGTTGCCTCCAGCAGCTCCACTCCTACCTTGGGCAAAGTGCTTTTCCAGGCAGCGTGTCAGCTGCAAACTGCTTGTCTAGAAAGCTGCCAGATGGTGTTCTGGAGGCTAATGCCAGCTAGCTGGTGTGAGCTTGGCATCAGCATTCCCTGCAAGCAACCTGCTTTCATCCTCCAACCACCCCTAAGGTCCAACCCAATCCACCTGTGCTAAGAAGAAACAAGGAAGCTCCTCATGTGTCCCACCTCAGCTGCCCAAAGTGCCAGTGCAGCAGAGCTGGCACCTACAAACACCTCTCTTGTTCTCTTTTCTCCTCACTTCACTTCAGTTTTGTCCTCCATGCATTTTCCTCCTTTCCCATGCAGGCTCTCAGCAGACACTTCCCCCCTCTGGGACAAAACCCGAACTGCAGGGATGCAAACCCTACAGCACCCAGACCAGCAGGAGCAAGGAGCAGCGTGGCTGCCAGAGCCAGCAGCAGGGCAGCTGTGCCAGGAGCAGATTGTGTCCAACAGTGCTCAACCTCAACTCCCAGGCTGCCCGGGCTCGGGATCTCCATCCACAGCCAGCCAAACACACTGATGGAAGGGAACATCAAGACAGAAGGACACTGCTGTTCCTGGAGGGCTTCATTTGTGAAGAGTTTCCTGCAGACCCAGCACAACTTAGGACATTATTCACCACCTTTGTGCTCATCTGGATTCCTGACTCCAGATGTGGACTCAACCACAGACCGAATTCTTTGCCTCAGACACGACTTCAGATTCACAAAGGGCATGGCTTGGAAGGGACCCTCCAAGGGCATCTTGTCCAACTCCCTGCACTCAGCAGGGACAGCTCCAGCCAGAGCAAGCTGCACTGGGACACAGCAAGGCTGAGCTTGGATGTCTGCAGGGATGGAGCCTCAACCACCTCCCTGGGCAGCCTGTTCCAGTGTCTGCCCTCCCTCACTGTGCAGAGCTTCCTCCTGATGTCCAACCTAACCCTGCCCTGCTCCACTTCCAAACCCTTGCCCCTTGTCCTATCCACACAGCCCCTCCCCAGCCTGCCTGCAGCTCCCCTGCAGATATTGAACTGCAGCTCTGAGGTCTGCCTGGAGCCTTCTCTTCTCCAGGCTGCACAGCCCCAACTCTCCCAACCTGTCCTGACAGCAGAGGTTCTCCAGCCCTCTGCTCACCTTTGTGGCCTCCTCTGGGCCCTCTCCAGCAAGCCCACATCTCTCTTGTGTTCAGAGCCCCAGAACTGGACACAGTATTCACCACCTCTAAGCATGAGTTTCTCTGGGTTTGTGACTCTCAAACTGTGAGCCTCCCAAGGACCCAACCACACTTTTATTTCTTTGCCTTACTCTTCCTTCAGGGCTTGATGAGTTGCCTTCAGTCATAGATCTACAGAAGGGTTGGGAAAGGACCTCAAAGCTCATCCAGTTCCAAGCCCCTGCCATGGGCAGGGACACCTCCCACCAGCCCAGGCTGCTCAAGGCCTTATCCAGCCTGGCCCTCAACACCTCCAGGGAGGAGGCAGCCACAGCCTCCCTGGGCACTGCCCTTTTTTTGGTGGGCTGCCTGAATTCTGCATCGTTCTTCACTGCTTTGTGTCGTTAGGTTCCAGGCTGAACAGGGACCCTCAGAGTGCCCAGGAGAGGAGAAGCAGGGTTCTAAGGGAACTCAATGGATTTTCCTTCTGCAGAAGCTGCCTTGCTACACCACAAGCCCTGCACTCAACAAGTACCTGGAGCAGTTGCCAAGAGAGAGCCTAAATGAAGAACTTTCTCAACGAGCCCCAGCTGAATCAGTTCAACCATCACCATCAAGGCCTGCACACAACAACTACCTGGATCAGCTGTCAAGAAAGAGCCTAAATGAAGAACTTTCTCAACGAGCCCCAGCTGAACCTGTTTAACCATCAAGGCCTGCACACACCAACTGCCTGGAGCAGCTGTTAGAAGAGAGCCTAAATGAAGAACTTTCTCAACGAGCCCCAGCTGAACCTGTTCAACCATCACCAGGAGAGCAGAGCCGATTGCAACGCACAGCAAGGTGCCACCAGCAGCATTTTCTACTCCAGCACACAAAATCCGAAGGAAAACCATGCTCTGGACAGCACAGCCACGGAATTATGACCCAGATTTCACCCGCGCCTGGCACAGTACAGGCAGCCCGGGCAGTGCCACACCGATGGGTACCAGCCCTGCCTGCCAAGCCTGGCGGTGCCAGCGCGGGGAACGGGGCTGGTACGAGCCTCCCGCAGAACCAGCGCCTTCCTTTGTGCGTGCGAAGCGGGACGGGGCAGCCCAGCGGGCAGAGCCGACACAGCCGCGGGGCGGGGGCTCACAGCAGGGTCCCTCAGCCCGGAGCCGGGCGGGAGACCGTGGGAGGCTGCGGGGCACACAAACCCCGCACGGCCGCTGCCCGGCCCCAGGGGGGCTGGACGGCTCGTCCTGCGCATCCCCACGCTTGAGCAGCACTCCCCCAGCCGCTCCACAGCCTTCGCCCGGAGACTCCCCCGCGTACCCTCGGCTGTCCCTGGCCAACCCACCCCGGAGAGGCCTGCGGGAGCGGGGACAGGGTTGGGCGGCGCAAGGCGGGGGGCACAGCCTTACCGTCGGCCAGGAGACGCATGGCGTGAACAAAGGAGGGGTCCAGGCTGTCCTTCTCCGCCAGCAGCTCGGGCAGGTACTTCTCCTGCTCCATCGCCCCGCGGCCAGGCTCCGAACGGTGCTCTGGGGCGGGCAGCGCTCGGTATCCGGCTCCGATCGGTACTCTGGGGCGGGCAGCGCTCGGTACCCGGCTCTCCCCGGTGCTCCGTGAATGGACAACACTCGCTACTCGGATCGTCTGTGTGCTCCGGTGATGGGCACCGCTCGGTGCCCACCTCCTCCCGGGGGGGAGCCCCGGGAATGGGCAGCGCTTGGTACCCGGCTCCTCTCGGTGCTCCGGGGATGGGCAACACTCAGCACCTGGCTCCTGCCTGGCCGCTCCCCCGGCCCCGCTGGGTGCCGGGCGGGGGCTGCCCTGGGCGGGCCCGGGTCCGGGGGCGCTCAGCTGCGGCCCCCCCACGCCCGGCACTGAGCGGGCCGGCCCCACCACTGCCTTAAGAGGGGAGGCCGGGCCAGAGAGCCACGCCCCCAGCGCCCATTGGTGGAGAGGGGGGATAGGGGAGGGGCGTCCCGCAGGGAGGCTCGCAGCGCCATTGGCTGGCGGCCGGCGGTGGGAGGGCTCTGCCTGTGTGTGTCACTGGGGGCTGTCCGTGTGTCCGTGCATGTCTGTCCGTGTGTCTGTGCGTGTATATTGGCGTGTCCGTGTGTCTGTGGAAGTGTGGGCGTGATCATCCGTCTCTGTGCTCGTCTGTGTGCACTTGTACCTCTGTGTGCTGGTGCCTGTGCTCGCGGCCTGTTATTACCCGTGTCTGTCTGTCTGTCTCCGTGTGTGCGTGTATTTGTGTCGCTTGTCTGGGTGTCGGTGCATGTGTATCTGCCTACCAGCGTGCACCTCTGCAGCCCTGTGTCGGCGTGTCTGTGTGCGTGGGTCCCTGTCCCTCTGTGTGCGTGGGTCCGTGTGTCCGCCCAGCCCTGGCCCCGCCGTCGGCCGGGCGCTCTCCGTGGTGCTGAAGCCGCGGGCGGGGCGGAGGCGGCGGCTCTGCTGCAGGAGGTGTGGAGAAGAGAGAAGAAAGAAGATGTCACCGGTGCTGCCAGTAGCTCAAGGGGGATGGGCTCCTTCCACAGAATCATTACACTTGAGAAGCTCTCTGAGATCACCCAGTCCAGCCAGCAACCCAACCCCGCCATGGCCACAGGTGCCATGACCACACCTTTCTGGAACACCTCCAGGGATGGGGACTCCACCACCTCCCTGGGCAGCCTCTGCCAGTCCCTGACCACTCTTGCAGCAAAGAAATTCTTCCTCATCTTCAACCTAAATCTCCCCAGGCACCATTTCAGGACATTTCCTCTCCTTATATCACCTGAGGCTAGGCAGAAGTGCCCAACCCACACGTGGCTGCAGCCTCCTCTCAGGAGCTGTAGAGAGCAATAAGGTCTCCCTCAACATCCTATTCTCCACACTGAACACTCCCAGCTCCCTCAGCTGCTCCTCCCCAGCCCTGCTCTCCACACCCTTCCCCAGCTCTGTTGTCCTTCTCTGGATCTGCTTCAGCCCCAAAATGTCTTTATTGGAGTGAGGGCCCCAAAACTGAACCCAGTGTTGGAGGTGCAGCTTCCCATGTGCCCACCCCAGGTACTTGGGCATTTTGCTTTTTTTTATCAGAGGATGAAGGCACAAAGAGAGGTAAAAATGAAGACAATAGCTCTGTAGGAGCAGAATTTCAGAGCTGTTCCACGGCCATTGCATCAAAATCTGGTCTGTGATGTGTTCAGCATCCTAAGATGCTTGCAGACAGCTTTTAAGCAATTCCTGCTCAGCGTGCAGGTGATTGAAGGCCTACAGGTGTCCAGAGGACGGTGGAGAGGATGGCCATGGCCAAGGCTCTGCTTTCCTACTGCACAGAGGAAATAAAAGACCTGAGAATGAACTTCCCTGCTGAGACAGAGTGAGAGCAGGAAAACAGTGGGATTTCAGCAGGCTTGTGAAATGCTTTATTTAGAAGCAGAGAGCAGTGACAGCAGGACTGGAAGGTTTCACTGGAAATAGACTTTGCTAGAAACAAGGCACAGGGGAGAGGGAAGGCAGAAGTCCTCCCTGAAAAAAAAGAGAAAGAGAAGAAAGGAAAAGCAAAGAAAGAGGAGAGGGAGAAAGAAGGAGAAGGAGAAGGAGAAGGAGAAGGAGAAGGAGAAGGAGAAGGAGAAGGAGAAGGAGAAGGAGAAGGAGAAGGAGAAGGAGAAGGAGAGGAGGAGGAGGAGAGAAGGAGAGGAGGATGAGGAGGATGAAGAGGAGAAAAAAGAAGAAAAACTGAAAGGGAAAATGAAAGAGAAAAGAAAGGGAAGGATAAGAGAGAAGCCATTTTCTGTCTAATTTACCTCAGTCCAGTCTGCTGCCATCAACAATTCTTCCCAGCCTGCAGTGCTGTGCATTGGGCAGCACAGCTCAGCACTGTTTGCTCCAGAGATCACCTGAGCCTTCAGATCATGAGTCTGTGCCTCTGCCCATCAGGACAGCTTGGGCTGGTGCCCCTCAGCTCGGAAGAGAGAAGGCTGCTGATGGCTGTCCTGATTTTACTGGGCCAGAATCCCAGGCCAGCCAGCACAGCTGACTCCAGGAGTACTCCAGGCCATGACCATTAAACCAGTATAAAGTGTTAAGTTTAAGAAGAGAGGAGCTTCCTGCCTGGGCTTCTCCTCACCCTCCTCCTGGAGCCTGCCTGGATGCTGAGAGTGCTGCCCTTGGCTGGGCTGAGTGTCACTTTCTGTCCCTTGTGCTGGCAGTGGAGGGAATTTGTCTGCTTCATTCAAGCCATTTTCATCCCACCCTGTGGCTCTTCTCCTGATGCCCCTTTTTCTCCTCTCCTTCTCTTTCCTGACGCCCCCTTCTCTTTCACTCCTTCCTTCTCCTGACACCCTCTTCTCTTTATCTCCTTCCTTCTCCTGACACCCTCTTCTCTTTATCTCCTTCCTTCTCCTGACACCACCTTCTCACCTTCTCCTCTCCTTCTTTCTCCTGATGCCCCCTTCTCTGCTGGGCTGTTGACCTAGAAGCCTTCTCTTGAAGCACCTTCAAGCCAACCCCAAGCTGTGCTCCCTCCACAGCAGCCCTGGCCTGGTAGCTTTCAGAGCACACCATATGGCCACATCTCTGGGAAATGAGTTTTAGGGGCTTTCCATCTGGACTCTGAGGAGGACAGCAGCATTACTTCAGCCACTTTAATTGTACTTAACCCACTTAGATCATGGGAAGCTCTCATTCCAACACCCTTACGTTTATTAAACAGTGGCAACTGCAACATTCATCTTTTTCTTTCCTCTTCTCTTTCTTTTCTGGTCAGAGGAACAGAGAGCAGATTTGCCTCACACCTTTATACAGCCAGGGAGAAACAAGCTCCCTGAAAGTTCATGTCTCAGAAGTCCTGAAGTTAAAATGACTTTCAGCAATGCTGAAACTGCAAAGCCAGGGAGAGGCTTCTCTGAATTTTCCCTGAGACCTCATTAAAAAAAGAGAGAAAAGCATTAAAATCTGTCAGGGAGGAAATGCAGACCTCTGCTGACACCAGGCATGGCTTCATTGCCAGCTGAGGATCAATTTTAGTTTGTGGAAAGCTACTAAAAGCCAAAGAGACATTTAACAACTTTTTTTTTGCTTTGCAGTGTCAAGCCAAATGAAAGTTTATCTGTGCTTTAGTACCACATCTGATACCCAAGTGGATCCCAGCAGGCCAGACCAGAGCCTCTCTGAAGACAGGGCAGGTAATGATGGGTAGCAGCAACAATTCCTGTCCTGAAAGAGTGCTCAGCTTTTGCTTCCCCTGCCTGCAGAGCTGAGCTGCCACTGGCAAGGATACACAACCATGGAACCGCTTCAGTTGGCCAAGCCCTGCGTGAGCATCCAGCCCAGCTACCAACCCGACCCCACCATGGCCACCAAACCATGGCCTCAAGTGCCATGGCCACAGCTTTCTGCAACACCTGCAGGGATGGGGACTCCACCACCTCCCTGGGCAGCCTCTGCCAGACCCTGACCCCTGAACATCACAGGAAATGGAAATCTCACCCAGCTTTAGCATGCAAAAAGCAGATGTCCAAAATCTACTCCGGTCACCACAGCCACCCCTTGCAGTTAGGAGGCTGAAACAGCCAGGCCAGGCTGGATGAGGCCTTGAGCAGCCTGGGCTAGTGGGAGGTGTCCCTGCTCATGGTCAGAGGGTTGGAACTGGATGGTCCTCCAGGTCCCTTCCAGCCCAACCCATTCTATGAATCTATGAATTGAAGTTGCTTCAGTTGGAAAAGACTTCCAAGAGAGTCCAGCCATCAGTCTAAGACCACCATGGTCCTTAAACCATGACCCAGAGTGCCATGGCTGCAGGTTTCTTGAGCCCCTAGCAGCCTTTTCTCCTAGCAGTGTTTATGTGTGGCCTGCAGATACCTGGTTTTGGTTGAGGGAAGTCATCCAAGCAAAATCTGCTTTCTCTCCACTGGCTCAGCAGTCAGTAACTGGATGAGACACAAACATCTGTCTCGTGCATAAGGACATTGGTGCAGACGAGCTGCAACACATTTCAGCAGTGTAGGACACCAAGGAGGCCAGAGGAGTTCATCATCTTACAACAGAAAGCAAGTCCTGCACAGGGGCCTCTGATGCTCATCAAATGTGTGTTCTGCTTCAGGCATACATGGGGGGGAAGGGAAAACCAGCCCCAGCTGGTGCAATTCACTGGAGGCAAGGATGAGAGATGCAGCACTGTGTGCTTGCTCTGCGATGGGCACAAACCTCCTGCTGCAGGAAGACACTGAGAGGCTGCAGAGGCTATAAACCAGGAATGGAATGGAATGGAATGGAATGGAATGGAATGGAATGGAATAGGATAGGATAGGATAGGATAGGATAGGATAGGATAGGATAGGATAGGATAGGATAGGATAGGATAGGATAGAATAGAACAGAATAGGACAGGATAGAATAGGATAGGATAGGATAGAATAGAATAGAATAGAATAGAATAGAATAGAATAGAATAGAATAGGACAGGATAGAATAGAATAGAATAGAATAGAATAGAATAGAATAGAATAGAATAGAATAGAATAGGACAGATTAGGATAGGATAGGATAGGATAGGATAGGATAGGATAGGATAGGATAGGATAGACTAGACTAGACTAGACTAGACTAGGACAGATTAGAATAGGACAGAATAGAATAGGACAGGATTGAATAGAATAGGATAGAATAAATAGAATAGAATAGAATAGAATAGAATAGAATAGAATAGGACAGGACAGGATAGGATAGGATAGACTAGACTAGACTACAATAGACTAGACTAGACTAGACTAGACTAGAATCAACCAGGTTGGAAAAGACCTTTGAGATCATCAAGCCCAACCTATCACCCAACACCATCTAATCAACTAAACCATGGCACCAAGGTCCTCATCCAGTCTCTTCTTAAACACCTCCAGTGATGGAGACTCCACCAGCTCCCTGGTGAGGCACCTGGGGGCCTGCTTGATTGGCCATGGTGGTGTTGGCTGAGCTGAATGACTGTAAAGGGCTTTTCTAACCTTAATGAGTCTATAAGCATTGGACTGGAAGTCACT
Source organism: Dryobates pubescens (assembly GCF_014839835.1). Classification (NCBI taxonomy): domain Eukaryota; kingdom Metazoa; phylum Chordata; class Aves; order Piciformes; family Picidae; genus Dryobates; species Dryobates pubescens. Next base: position 4,873,892 of record NC_071613.1, read on the forward strand.
ACTGTCCAGAACCATGGAATAGAGAAGCTTTGGAGGTTTAAAGGAGCCTAAATCTCTCATACATTTTTTTCCCCCGACTATTTTAGGCAGAACATTTCAGTGGGAACCTGAAACCTGGGAAGCAGTTAGTGTCTGCTGTATTCCCAGCAGTGTGCTTGGGCTGGATGACCTCAGAGCTCTTGTCCAGCTAAAACTATTCTGTGATCAGCAAACCCATTGAATGCACACCCATTGGGGAGACACTGGAACAGCTCACCCAGGGAGGCTGTGGCTGCCTCCTCCCTGGAGGTGTTCAAGGCCAGGCTGGATGAGGCCTTGAGCAACCTGGGCTGGTGGGAGGTGTCCCTGCCCATGGCAGGGGGCTGGAACTGGGTGATCTTGAAGGGGGCTTCCAACCCAAGCCAGTCTGTGAGTGCAACAGGCAGTTTGTTTTCAGGAGGGGTCATCAGTATCTTATTGTACCCTGAATGGGTCTCAGAGATGTGCTTAAGAGGTGGAGAGGGTCAGAAAGCTTGCAAGGGGAGAAATGCTAAAAGCAGGCAAACATTCAGGCAGCTGCTGGGCAGAAACAGCTGAAAGGGGCTGCCCAGCCCCACTCTCAAAGTGCTGAGGATGGAAATGGGCAAAGCTCATCAGAGGCTGTTGAAGCTGCTGGGAATGATTTGTTGCTGGGAATGATTTGTTGCTGGGAATGATTTGCTGCTGGAGCCACAGCAAATGGATTTGCTCTGTTGCAGGAGCTCTGCCCTCTCAGCCTCCCCCACTGCAAAGCCCATGGAGCCAATGGAGGATGAGTCATTCCCTTGCTGAGCAGATCATTAAGTGCAGCCTCAGCTTGCAAGGGTTTTATTTTGCAAACAAGCCAGCCCAGAGCTCCTGGTACTGCCTGATTACAGGAATTGTTGGGGGAGAATGGGAACTGTGCCAGGGGAGGGTCAGGTCAGAGAGGAAGGAAAAAACCTCTTCAGGGACTTGGCAGAGGCTGCCCAGGGAGGTGGTGGAGTCCCCATCCCTGGAGGTGTTGCAGAAAGCTGTGGCCACGGCACTTGGGGCCAGGGTTTGGTGGCCATGGTGGGGTTGGGTTGGTGGTTGGTCTGAATGAACTTGGAGATCTTTTCCAACCACAATAATTGTGTGAGTCTGTGCTCCAGGTGTGCTTTAAGAGTGGAGATTTTAAAGCAGCAGTGAGGACAGTTATGTCCTGCTGCTTATTTTGTGAACACTCTTTAAGAGCCATTATCTGAACACCACTGCAAATGCTGTTCCTCAGGAACATGGGGAGTAAGGACTGGCTGGAACAAAAGCCTAAAGGAGTCATCTCAGAGCCCTGCTTCATAGAATCACAGAACTGGTTGGGCTGGAAAAGCCCTTTGAGATCATCCAGTCCAGCCACCAACCCAACCCCACTGTGGCCACCAAACCATGGCCCCAGATGCCATGGCCACAGCTTTCTGCAACACCTCCAGGGATGGGGACTCCACCACCTCCCTGGGCAGCCTCTGCCAGTCCCTGACCCCTGAACATCACAGGAAATGGAAATCTCACCCAGCTTTAGCATGCAAAAAGCAGATGTCCAAAATCTACTCCGGTCACCACAGCCACCCCTTGCAGTTAGGAGGCTGAAACAGCCAGGCCAGGCTGGATGAGGCCTTGAGCAGCCTGGGCTAATGGGAGGTGTCCCTGCCCATGGTCAGAGGGTTGGAACTGGATGGTCTTCCAGGTGCCTTCCAGCCCAAACCATTCTATGAATGCTTTGGAACCCCTCCAGGGGTGGGGACTCCACCACCTCCCTGGGCAGCCTTCGGTGCTGCATGGAAAATGCCCTCAGGACACTGGAAACCCTCACACTATGCTCCAGTGTCAGCCAGCACTGTAAGAAAGCAGAAGCTGACCTCATGAGTTGGGGCAATCCCAGACAGCACTGGGTTGGAAGGCACCTTTGGAGGTCAGCCAGTGCCCCTGCAGTGAGGAGGCACAGCCCCAACCAGATCAGGCTGCTCAAACCCACAGCAAGCCTGACCTGAAACATCTCTAAGGGATGGATCCTCCCTGGCTGGCTCTGTGGCCCAGCTTGTTACCAAACGTATTCATTTGATCAGAGTGGTGAGGGGAAGCCAGAAAGGAGTCCTGAAGAGACTCAGCTCCCTAAATCCATGGATAATAGGTGACAAATTAAGGAGATCACTGCAGGGCCTCTCCAGTGTCTCCAGAACCCAGTTAAAATTCATGGTAAACAAAACTGGGCTCCCCTGGTGGGTTGCTTTCATCCAGCTGCATCCAGCTATGAAAGGGCCATCAAACAAAGCACTAATTAGCAGTCACTTTATGAGCCTCCAAAAGCAGTCCCTTGGCCACCAGGGTCTGTTTGATGCTGTCACAGTTGCAGCAGCTTCACAAACCTTGTTTCTGCATGGGGACAGAATCACAGACTAACAGAAGGGTTTAGGTTGGAAGGGACCTGCAAGATCATCCAGTGCCACCCCCCTGCCATGGGCAGCGACACCTCCCACCAGCCCAGGGTGCTCAGGGCCTCATCCCAGCCCTTGTCTGAATTCTTTGCCTTAGACACGACTTCAGATTCACAGAGAGCATGGCTTGGAAGGGACCCTCCAAGGGCATCTTGTCCAACTCCCTGCACTCAGCAGGGACAGCTCCAGCCAGAGCAGGCTGCCCAGGGACACAGCAAAGCTGAGCTTGAATGTCTGCAGGGATGGAGCCTCAACCACCTCCCTGGGCAGCCTGTTCCAGTGTCTGCCCTCCCTCACTGTGCAGAGCTTCCTCCTGATGTCCAACCTAACCCTGCCCTGCTCCAGTTCCAAACCCTTGCCCCTTGCCCTATCCCCACAGCCCCTTCTGAGCAGTCCCTCCCCAGCCTGCCTGCAGCTCCCCTGCAGATACTGAGATGCAGCTCTAAGGTCTGCCTGGAGCCTTCCCTTCTCCAGGCTGCACAGCCCCAACTCTCCCAACCTGTCCTGACAGCAGAGGTTCTCCAGCCCTCTGCTCACCTTTGTGGCCTCCTCTGGGCCCTCTCCAGCAAGTCCACATCTCTCTTGTGTTCAGAGCCCCAGAACTGGGCACAGTATTCACCACCTCTAAGCATGAGTTTCTCTGGGTTTGTGACTCTCAAACTGTGAGCCTCCCAAGGACCCAACCACACTTTTATTTCTTTGCCTTACTCTTCCTTCAAGGCTTGATGAGTTGCCTTCAGTCATAGATCTACAGAAGGGTTGGGAAAGGACCTCAAAGCTCATCCAGTTCCAAGCCCCTGCCATGGGCAGGGACACCTTCCACCAGCCCAGGTTGCTCAAGGCCTCATCCCAGCCCTTGTTAGAAGTTCCTTCCCAGCTCTCCTGGAGCCCCTTCAGGTACTGGAAGGGCAAACAAGGCAGACTGTGCCCAGCAGAGAAACCCCTCGGGGTGCTGGTTCAGAGCAGGCTGGAGAGGAGCCAGTGTGTGGCCAAGAAGGGCAACAGCAGCCTCAGCTGGATCAGGAACCGTGGGGGAAAAGTTCTGGTGCCAGGAAAACACCAGGGGCTGGTGCCAGGAAATCCAAGTCAGCCTGGGCACCAAGCCACAGAAGATTGCTGCTCTCCTCTCGGGGTTTCCATCACAGCTTTGTGGCTGGCACCCTACCAAAGCCACACATCACCCAGGCATGGAACCCTGCCCCTCCTGCAGCCAGCTTCACATCCACTGCACTGAAGCATGGAACCACAAATGGCAGAGGCTGGAAGGGACCTCTGGAGGCCAACCAGTGTGACCCCCCCCTGCCAGAGCAGGGGCACCCAGGGCAGGGCACACAGGAGGGGTTTGAAAGTCTCCAGAGAAGGAGACTCCACAGCCTCCCTGGGCAGCCTGCTCCAGGGCTCAGCACTCTCACACCAAAGCAGCTTCTCCTCCTGTTGAGGTGGAACCTCCTGTGAGACCACATCTGGAGCACTGGAGGTGTGGCTCCTCTCCACTCCAGGATGGCTCTGAAGTGGTCCCTGGCTCCATCCCCGCTGTCGGGTGTGGGGGGAGCTGCAGCACGGTGCCCAGCACTGCTCAGCTCCTGCCTTTCACAGGGAGCCTTCTCCTCACCCTGTGTGCTGCTGAGTCACTGTGTGCTGGAGCCTCAGCCAGCCACACCAAGCACTCCCAGCCCACCGGCCAGGCAGGCCTGGGGGTGCCTGAGAGCAGGGCAGCAGCAGGGCTCCGGCTGCCTGCGGGCAGCGATGCGCTGAGGGTGCTGCCAGCCTGAGCAGGCTGTGAGGAACAGAGAGCTGCATTTTGGTGCCTCCTGAGCCTACCTCTTCAGAAACATCTCATTGTTAGCCTTGGCTTGGAACAGAGGTTCTAACACAACACAGTATCACAGCATCCCAGCACGGTGGGGCTTGGAAGGGACCTCTGGAGCTCACCGAGGCCACCAACCCCTAGTCCAGCCCACAGCAGCATGTCCAAGCTCACAGTGGCCAGGAGGGTTTGGAGTATCTCCAAAGAGGGAGACTCCACCACCTCTCTGGGCAGCCTGCCCCAGGGCTCCAGCACCCTTCCATTACAGAAGCTCCTCCTCATGCTCAGATGGAGCTGCTGGTGCTGCCCTCCCTAGCAAAGATTCTTCAGCAGAGCAGAAGGGCTCTGCCTGCCAGGGCTGCAACCTCCCCACTGCTTGTGTAAGGGTGGACACAGATCAACAGCCCTGTTGTAGCCTGGGAGCAAGCAGGGGAGGGAACATGCTGACTCTCTGTCTGGGCACCACAGCACAAATGTCTTCAGGGAGCAAGGGGACACCTGTCACAGTGTTTGCCTCTGGGGTGGGGGTGGTGTCACCATGAACATGAGCCAGCGGTGTGCCCAGGTGGCCAAGAAGGCCAATGGCATCCTGGCCTGCAGCAGGAAGAGTGTGGCCAGCAGGAGCAGGGAAGTCATTGTGCCCTGTGCTCAGCACTGCTCAGGCCACACCTTGAGTCCTGTGTCCAGTTCTAGGCCCCTCAGGTTAGGCAAGATGTTGAGTTGCTGGAAGGTGTCCAGAGAAGGGCAACAAAGCTGGGGAGGGGTCTGGAGCACAGCCCTGTGAGGAGAGGCTGAGGGAGCTGGGGTTGCTTAGCCTGGAGAAGAGGAGGCTCAGGGGAGACCTTCTTGCTGTCTGCAACTCCCTGAAGGGAGGTTGTAGCCAGGTGGGGGTTGGTCTCTTCTGCCAGGCAAGCAGCACCAGAACAAGAGGACACAGTCTCAAGCTGTGCCAGGGGAGGTTTAGGCTTGAAGTCAGGAGAAAGTTCTTCCCAGAGAGAGTTATTTGCCATTGGAATGTGCTGCCCAGGGAGGTGGTGGAGTCCCCATGCCTGGAGGTGTTCAAGAGGGGATTGGATGTGGCACTTGGTGCCATGGTTTAGTCATGAGGTCTGTGGTGCCAGGTTGGACTCGATGACCTTTGAGGTCTCTTCCAACCTTGGTGATTCTGTGATTCTCTGGTGAGCTGCATGCACAGGGGGCTGGGGAGATGTTTCAGTACCCTGGTTGCTCCTCTTTCACTGTGTTTCTAATACAGCTCTGTTCTCCTCTGGCCCTGCTCCAGCCCTCAATGTCCTTCTGGGAATGAGGGGCCCAGAACTGAACCCAGCTCTCAAGCTTTGGCCTCCCCAGTGCCCAGCCCAGGGGGCACAATCCCTGCCCTGCTCCTGCTGACCACAACCATTGCTGCTCCCGGCCAGGCTGCTCCAGCAGCTCAGTGTCCCTCAGTTTCCCTCTCTTTTATGCTGGGTGGCCAAGAGCTGTCTGTGCTCCTACACTAGGGACTAAGTAACTTGCATTTAACCTCCCCCAGTGCAGAAAATCCTCCAGAGCCTGAGCTGTGCCCCATCCCACTCCCTGGCAACATCAAGCCAGTGGAGAACCTGGGTTGAACTTAGGCCTTCCTTTGCCTGAGGGAGAGGGAATGAGTTCAAAAAGGGATTGGAAGTGGCACTTGGTGCCATGGTTTAGTTAGTCAGGAGGTGTTGGGTGACAGGTTGGGCTTGATGATCTTTGAGGTCTCTTCCAACCTTACTGATTCTGTGAAAGGAGTTGAAGCATCCTGACAAAGCTGCTGTGGCTGCTGGGACAAAGCTGGGCACTGCTGAGCTGGCATCTGATGACAGAGCCATGGAGTGCCACCAGCCTTTAGCCAGGCAGAGCAAACAGCTTCAAAGGGAGAGAAATTTCACCTCCCAACAGTTAGCTTCCTGAGAGCCTTCCAAGCATTCGGATACAGCCATCACCAGCAGGATCACGTGGGGAAAATTGGCTTTTCCTGCTTCCTGAGCTTCAGTTATGACATTTGTAAAGGTTTGGAAGCTATTTATTTAAAGGTCACTGCTGGTGCTGAGTAGGTTCTGTTGGAGTCACAGGAAAAACACTGGGAAGGAGCAGCTCTCTATGAATGCCAAATGAAACCTCCCTGTCATCCCCAGGAACATCTTCCTCACACCCAGGGGGGTTGTGTCTTGCCACAGAATAAAGCATTTGACTCATTACACATCAGAGGTCATAGAATCAATAAGGTTGGAAAAGACCTCAGAGATCATCAAGTCCAACCTGTCACCCAGCACCTCATGACTAACTAAACCATGGCTCCAAGAGCCACATCCAATCCCCTCTTGAACACCTCCAGGGATGGGGACTCCACCACCTCCCTGGGCAGCACATTCCAATGGCCAACAACTCTCTCTGTGAAGAACTTTCTCCTCACCTCCAGCCTAAACCTCCCCTGGCACAGCTTGAGACTGTGTCCTCTTGTTCTGGTGCTGGGTGCCTGGCAGAAGAGACCAACCCCCACCTGGCTACAACCTCCCTTCAGGTAGTTGGAGAGAGCAAGAAGGTCTCCCCTGAGCCTCCTCTTCTGCAGGCTAAGCAACCCCAGCTCCCTCAGCCTCTCCTCACAGGGCTGTGCTCCAGACCCCTCCCCAGCTTTGTTGCCCTTCTCTGGACACCTTCCAGCACCTCAACATCTTGCCTAACCTGAGGAGCCCAGAACTGGACACAGGACTCAAGGTGTGGCCTGAGCAGTGCTGAGCACAGGGCACAATGACTTCCCTGCTCCTGCTGGCCACACTCTTCCTGATGCAGGCCAGGATGCCCTTGGCCTTCTTGGCCCCCTGGGCACACTGCTGGCTCATGTTCAGCCAGCTGTCAATTCAGCAACTCTTGCACACTCCCTGGGTGCTTCCTGACCTAGTGCCTGCCTGCTGCACTTCTGTGGTGTCCCTCAGTGACATCCTGTGGAATGAGAGCACCTGGAGGGGTTCCAGAAACCTGTGGCCATGGTTTAATGGCCATGGAGGGGCTGTGCTATGGCTGGGCTCTGATCTTAGAGAGCTTTTCCCACCTAACAGTTCTGTGTATCTCTGGAATTCATCCACCCCAGGTTTTAAGAATCACAGGCTGTGAAATATGGATCACAGAATGCTGGGGTTGGAGGGCACCTCAAAGACATCAAACCCCCTGCCAGAGCTGGGCACACAGAACACCTCCAGGGGGGTTTGAAGTCTGCAGAGAAGGAGACTCCACAACCTCTCTGGGCAGCCTGCTCCACACTTCTGCCACCCTGCTCCACACTTCTGCCACCAGAGCTGGAGGCCCTGGTGAGATGTTTCAGAGGACACTGATGACAGTGGTTTGCAGCAGATTTCTGGGTGTGCTGCCCAGAAATCAACAGCTGGCAGCAGAGAAATGTTTTGGCTGGAAAAGCCCTTTGAGTCCAACCCTTCTCTAGCTCTGCCCAGGCTGGGGCTCACCCATGGCCCTCAGCACCACAGCTCTGCCTCTGGAACACCTCCAGGGATGGGGAGTCAGCCACCTCCCTGGGCAGCCTAGGCCAGGCTTGGAGAAGCCTTTTAGGGCAGAAGTTTCTTCTGATGTCCAACCTAAACTTCCCCTGGGGCAACTTGAGGTCATTTCCTCTCCTCCTATCACTTGATACAAGGGAGAAGAGCCCAACCCCTCTTATATCTGAAGGTGGGGGGCAAGAAGGGGCCAGGCTCTGGTCAGTGGTGTCCTGGGACAGGACAAGGGGCAGTGGACACCAATTGGAACTAAGGAGGTTCCACCTCAGCAGGAGGAGAAACTTCTTTGTTGTGAGGGTGCTCAGCCCTGGAGCAGGCTGCCCAGAGAGGTTGTGGAGTCTCCTTCTCTGGAGAGCTTCCAACCCCCCCTGGCTATTGTGCTCCTGGGCCAGCTGCTGTGGGTGCCCTGCTTTGGCAGAGGGCTGGGCTGGGTGATGCCCAGAGGTCCCTGCCAGCCCCAGCACTCTGTGAAATGCCTGCAGGGATGTTCTGCATTGCCACGCTCAAGAAACTCTTTCAGATGTTCTCAGCTCACACCAAAGACATGCAAGGGATGCTGCCTTGGGATCAGAAGTGCAGCTGGAAGACCTGGAGGCACATCTTCATCATTTCACAACCTAGCAAAGCAGATGCAGCTCCTCAGTGCTGGTCACTTAGCTCTGACATTAACCTTCCATCTAGAGAACATCCACGTCCTGCTGCACTCAACTGAACGCCTCCCGGGCCCTGCCAAAGATTATTCCTGCAAGTAATTGCCTGGTGCCAAAGAGTGAGCACTGAGCTGTCACCAGGGCTCTGACTCCTACAAATCACTGTGGATGTACCCCTGCAGCTCCAGCAGAAGCAGAGTGCAGCTGGAGCACAGCCCAAGTGAGCCAGGGAGCCAGGATGGAGCTCTTCCTTGTAAGGTTAACTTCAGTGAGCTGCCTTCTAGGAGGAAATTCCTGACAGGGAGGGTGGGGAGAGACTGGCACAGGCTGCCCAGGGAGCACCACACAGGGATGTCCCCTCCCTGGAGGTAGGATAGGATAGGATAGGATGGAATGGGATGGGATGGGATGGGATGGGATGGGATGGGATGGGATGGGATGGGATGGATTAGGATGGGATAGGATAGGATAGGATAGGATAGGATGGAATGGAATGGAATGGAATAGGATAGGATAGGATAGGATAGGATAGGATAGGATGGAATGGAATAGGATAGGATAGGATAGGATAGGATAGGATAGGATAGGATGGAATGGAATAGGATAGGATAGGATAGGATAGGATGGAATGGAATAGGATAGGATAGGATAGGATAGGATAGGATAGGATAGGATGGAATGGAATAGGATAGGATAGGATGGAATGGAATGGAATAGGATGGAATAGGATAGGATAGGATAGGATGGAATGGAATAGGATAGGATAGGATAGGATAGGATAGGATAGGATAGGATGGAATGGAATGGAACAGAACAGAACAGACTAGAATAGAATAGAATAGAACAGAATAGAACAGAATAGAATAGAATAGAATTAACCAGGTTGGAAAAGACCTTTGAGATCATCAAGTCCAACCTATCACCCCACACCATCTAATCAACTAAACCATGGCACCAAGCACCCCATCCAGTCTCTTCCTAAACACCTCCAGGGATGGGGACTCCACCACCTCCCTGGGCAGCACATTCCAATGGCCAATCACTCTCTCTCTCTGAAGAATTTCTGCTTAACATCCAACCTAAGTCCAAGGACAGGGACTTGCTGCAGAGGGCACAGCAAAGGGCTGCAGAGCTGCTGAGGGGCCTGGAGCAGCTCTGGGAGGAGCACAGGCTGAGAGCCCTGGGGCTCAGAGCCTGGAGAGGAGCAGCCTGAGGGGATCTGATCAGTGCTGATCAATACTGCAAGGGTGGGGGGGTCAGGGGGATGGGACCAGGCTTGGTTCAGTGGTGCTCAGGGACTGGACAAGGGGCAAGGGGCACAGAGTGGAACATCAGAAGTTCATCTGAGCATGAGGAGGAACTTCTGTAACTGGAGGGTGCTGAGCCCTGGAGCAGGCTGCCCAGAGAGGTGGTGGAGTCTCCTTCTCTGGACTTTCCAAGCCCATCTGGATGTGACCCTGCATGACCTTCTCCAGGTGACCCCCAGGGTGGTTGGAGTGGATGATCTGCAGAGGTCCCTTCCAACCTCTGCCGCTCTGTGCTTCTGTGACACACAGGAGACAGAGCTGTGGTGCTGCACGCTGCTGGTGGGTCTGTGGCACCAGACTGATGTGCTAATCCCTCTAAGATAAATAGCAGCTGCCAAGCTCCTTTCCTCCACTGACATTTGGAGACACAACCACAAGCCAGCTCCATTTGCAGCTGAAGCCAGTGACAAAGCAGCCACTGACAGGGCTCCATCCCTCACACTGAGGTGGCTGGGCTGCACAGGCTGCTAACGGCACAGAACCAGAAGCCTCTTGGCAGCAGCACTTCCCCAACCTTCCCATTGCCTCCAGGCAACATTTGATAAACAGACAGAGGAGTTGAGCATCAAACTGTGTCTTGACCCAGCCCAGATGGAACTTCAGCCCCTTCCTGCTGGCCACTGGAATGATGGAGTGCTTCACAGCAGCTTTTTGATCTAGCATGAAGCAGGGAGTGACAGTGATGCAGGACCAGGCAGAGCTGCCACTGGCTGATGCCATCCATTTGCAGCACCCAGAGTGCTCCTTCTGCCTGGAACCCAGCAGTGCTGGCATTGCACACACAGGGCAAGAGGTGTGGCAGAACATGGGAAACAGGAAAGCCTGAGAGTGTTCACCTGAAGCTTTTACCATGAATATGAGGAAGACAAAGGGCAGAGAGGTTGGTCTAGCCAGCCTGAAGTCAGCATGGAGAGAAGGTGACATATCAGAGGGCACTGGTGTGGAAGAGACCCTCCAAGGGCATCTTGTCCAGCCCCTGCAGGCATCAGGGACACCTCCAACCAGAGCAGGCTGCACAGGGACACAGCAAAGCTGAGCTTGAATGTTCCCAGGGATGGAGCCTCAACCACTTCCCTGGGCAGCCTGTTCCTCCCCTCACTGTGCAGAACTCCCTCCTGATGTCCAACCTAACTCTGCCCTGCTCCAGTGTCAAACCACTACCCCTTGTCCCATCCCCACAGCCCCTTCTGAACAGTCCCTCCCCAGCCTACCTCAGGTCCCCTGCAGATTGAACTCCAGCTCTAAGGTCTGCCTGGAGCCTCCTCCTCTCCAGGCTGCGCAGCCATTGCTGGCTGCTGTCCAGCTTCTCACCCCCCCCGCCCCCCCAGCAGCCCAACTCTGCAGGGCTGCTTTGTTTGTGCCTCCATCCCTCGGTCTAAAGCAACAAGCCAAGAGCTGCTCCAGCTGCAGGCAGCTGCAGAGTCTCTGCACAAGCTGGTGCTGTGCTGCTGCTCCCACGGCAGAGACAGAGCCCAGACGAGCGGCAGCACGGAAGGCAGCTGCCGTCCCAAAGAGCTCCGGTGCCCGAGGAGCAGCCATCTCCAACCAACCAAGGCAGCAAGCAAGGCCTGGGTAGCAACTGCTGAAGCAGAGCAGCAGCAGAGGGAGATAAATATGCAAAAAAAAAAAACCCCACCACCCCAAAGAAAGGCCTAAAAATGATGATTTTATGCATAACTCTCCGGTGACAATTTGTCTCTGGCCTCATTTTTCTCCGACGCGCTGATCTCCTCATCGCTCATCCCACAACTCCCTGCCTCACACCTCTGATGTGCACAGAACCAATTAGCTTTCCCCCATCAATAATCTCTGGAGCTGACCTTGGCAATCATTACCCAGAGAAGAAAGGGAGGGAAGAGGAACTGCTGCTTTCATTTATCAGCCTGCCTGTGAGTTATTGTCTTATTAAACATTGGCCTCTTTGCTTCTTGTTTTATTTTTGCCATGAATCCTTTACATCTGCTGGACATTTTCCTGCTACACTGGTATTTATAGCTGGGTGCAGAAGAGCAGAGAAAGCTCCTCTCTGCTTGTTCCAGAGAGACTCATAAAAGAGAATCATTAAAGATCTCTAAGATCATCAAGTCCAACCTTCTACCCAGCAGCACCACAGAACCATGCAGTCGTTCAGGTTGGAAGAGACCTCTAAGGTCATCAAGTCCAACCATCAAGCCAACACCAGCATGGAATCATTGAGGTTGGAGAAGACATGCAAGGTGATCAGACCAAACCTTCCACCCAATACCACCACAGAGTCATGAAGGCTGGAGGAGACCTCTAAGGTCATCAAGTCTAACCATCAGGCCCACACCAGCATAGAATCATTGAGGTTGGAGAAGACATCCAAGGTGATCAAACCCAACCTTCCACCAAATACCATCACAGAGTCATGAAGGCTGGCAGAGACCTCTAAGGTCATCAAGTCCAACCTTCTACCCAGCAGCACCACAGAACCATGCAGTCATTAGGGCTGGAAGAGACCTCTAAGGTCATCAAGTCCAACCATCAAGCCAACACCAGCATGGAATCATTGAGGTTGGAGAAGACATGCAAGGTGATCAGACCAAACCTTCCACCCAATACCACCACAGAGTCATGAAGGCTGGAGGAGACCTCTAAGGTCATCAAGTCCAACCTTCTACCCAGCAGCACCACAGAACCATGCAGTTGTTCAGGTTGGAAGAGACCTCTAAGGTCATCAAGTCCAACCATCAAGCCAACACCAGCATGGAATCATTGAGGTTGGAGAAGACATCCAAGGTGATCAAACCCAACCTTCCACCCAATGCCATCACAGAGTCATGAAGGCTGGAAGAGACCTCTAAGGTCACTAAGTTCAACCATCAACCCAGCACCAGTAATAGTATCATTGAGGTTGGAGAAGACATCCAAGGTGATCAGAGCAAACCTTCCACCCAATACCATCACAGAGTCATGAAGGCTGGCAGAGACCTCTAAGGTCACTAAGTTCAACCATCAACCCAGCACCAGTAATAGTATCATTGAGGTTGGAGAAGACATCCAAGGTGATCAGAGCAAACCTTCCACCCAATACCACCACAGAGTCATGAAGGCTGGAGGAGACCTCTAAGGTCATCAAGCTCAGCCATCAAGCCAACACCAGCATGACCAATGAACCACAGAATCATGAAGGCTGGAGAGGACCTCCAAGATCACTTCCAGCCTTCCACACAACACTTCCTTGACCACTGGACCACAAGATGCCATGGCCACAGGTTTCTGAAACACCTCCAGGGCTGGGGACTCCACCACCTCCCTGGGCAGCCTGCTCCAGTACCTCTGGATCCATGATCCCATGATCCTGTGAGGAGAGGCTGAGGGAGCTGGGTTGCTCAGCCTGGAGAAGAGGAGGCTCAGAAGAGACCTTGCTCTCTCCAACTCCTTGAAGGGAGGTTGTAGCCAGGTGGGGGTTGGTCTCTTCTCCCAGGCACCCAGCACTAGAACAAGAGGACACAGTCTCAAGCTGTGCCAGGGGAGATTTAGGCTCAAGGGGAGGAGAAAGTTCTTCACAGAAAGTTGTTGGCCATTGGAATGTGCTGCCCAGGGAGGTGGTGGAGTCCCCATCCCTGGAGGTGTTCAAGAGGGGATTGGATGTGGCACTTGGTGCCATGGTTTAGCTGTCACGAGGTGCTGGGTGACAGGTTGGACTTGATGATCTCTGAGGTCTTTTCCAACCTTATTGATTCTGTGATTCTATGATCCAAGACAAAGCCTCCACTGATTGTAAGCTCCTACAGTGCCACTTGTTAGGAAGTGCAGGGGAAGCCACTGAGAGCCTGGAGCATTTCCCAGCTTCTTACATCTTTGGGCTCAGTAATTTCTCAGGCTGGTGCCAGTTATTCCAAATCCCAAAGCTAATGGAGCCGAAGAGTTGTACAAGAAAATGTACTGCTTTTCTCTTGCACTCCTGGACTGCAACTGAAAGCTAAACCCTGACTGCTGTGGAGCACAGAATGCATTGGGATGGAAGGGACCCTCCAAAGGCATCTTGTCCAACCCCCTGCAGGCAGCAGGGACAGCTCCAGCCACAGCAGGCTGCCCAGGGACACAGCAAGGCTGAGCTTGGATGTCTGCAGGGAGCCTCAACCCTTGGCAGCCTGCTCCAGTGTCTCCCCAGCCTCACAGTGCAGAACTTCCTCCTGATGTCCAACCTAAGCCTGCCCTGCTCCAGTTCCAAACCCTTGCCCCTCATCCTATCCCCACAGCCCCTTCTGAGCCGTCCCTCCCCAGCCTGCCTGCAGCTCCCCTGCAGACATTGAGCTGCAGCTCTGAGGTCTGCCTGGAGCCTTCTCTTCTCCAGGCTGCACAGCCCCATCTGCCCCAGCCTGTCCCCACAGCAGAGGTTCTCCAGCCTCTGCTCATCTCTGCGGCCTCCTCTGGACCCTCTCCATCAGGTCTGTGTCTCTCTTGTGCTGGGGACCCAGAGCTGGGCACAGCCCTGCAGGTGAGGTCTCCCCAGAGCAGAGCAGAGGGGCAGGATCCCCTCTCTCCACCTCTGGCCACACTGCTTTGGATGCAGCCCAGGCTGCCCTTGGCCTTCTGGGCTGCCAGTGCCCATGGCTGGCTCCTGCCCAGCTTCTCCCCCCCACCTCCCCCCACTCTCCACCCTCCAAGTCCTTCTCTGCAGGGCTGCTCTTCCTCAGAGCCGTCTGTAGCAGCAGTGGGCACTTGCCCATTGTGCAAATCAAAAGGAGCAGCCGAAGGGACTGAAAAGGAGCTCAGCAGAATGGTAATGCAGGCAATTGCAGGGAGCTCGTTGCAAACCCTGGGGGAGGAGAATGGAGATTCCTGAAAGAAAATTGTTTGAGAGATGAGATGGGTGAGAGGCTCAGGGACAGGACTGACAGCTTCATGATGAGTGGGAAATGATAGGAGAGAGCATGGAAGACCCTGGAAATGAGGGAGCTCTTTGTGCTCACCGCCGGAGCACAGCAGGAAGGACTGAAGTGCTGCACTGGGAGAGGTGAAGTGGAGCAGGAACAATGGTCTGGGCAGCACTGCTCTGAGGAGCTATGGAAAACAGCTCTGGGGCTTTGGGGAGATCACAGACACCTGAGAATTTTTTGAAGGCTTTGCTTAGTGCCTAAACCTTGCAGATCTGCTCAGTGTCACACTCACCAGCAGAGCTCAAAGAGGTGGGTTCCCCCCCACCCTTGAATAATGATCCCTGGTTTATAGACCCAGGAGATCCACAGAGAACAAACTGGAGGCAAGGGGTGGGGAGGGGCAAGAGGAAACTCAGGTTTCTCCATGCTCATCTCTGACCCAACATCCTGGTGAAGGAACTTGTTCATCAGAGCCCTGGCATGCAGGGTGGTGTCCAGAATAGAGCCAGTCCTGAGGGGTAAAGCTGGAGGGATGGCTTTGTGCTGGGAGAGGGCAGCTTCAGGCTGCAGGTTAGGGAGAAATTCTTGACAGTGAGGGTGGAGAGACACTGGAACAGACTGCTCAGGGAGGCTGTGGATGTCCCCTCCCTGGAGGTGTTCAAGGCCAGGCTGGATGAGGCCCTGAGCAGCCTGGGCTGGTGGGAGGTGTCCCTGCCCATGGCAGGGGGTTGGGAGTGGAGGATCTCTGAGGTCCCTTCCAACCTAACCCATTCTGTGAGCCTATGACTGGGACAGAAGCTTGACCACTGCAGTCAGGGACTGCTGGCACACAATGACATTGAGAAGATGTCTCAGAGCTCAAACCCTTCCCCACCACATCCTTCATTAACTCTCCAGCAGAGTCTGACAGCAACAGCTCAGGAGGTGGCAGGGAAAGGGGATGGAATTTCAGCCAGGCTGAGGGAGCAAGGCAGACGAAACCCTGCCCTGCTCTGTGTACCACTGAAAGCCTTTTCCTCCTTCCTTCCACTCTCCTTTTCCCCTGGGTGATCAGAAATTGCTTGTGTGACCTCCCTCTGCTCTCCCTTTGCCTCTTCTCCCCTCTCTGTTTTGCTGCTCACCATGGTGACCATGACCTCAGTCCCCAGCTCTCAGGCTCTCCCGAGGCTCTCCCTGGCTTTGGCAGCTGTGTGTGGCAGCAGAGCTGTGCCATGCCAGCCTGGGCAGCCCTGGGGCTCTGACTGCACTGCTCAGTCTCTGTGGCCCAGCAGCCTCCCCCCCTTCCCACGCTGTGTCCTGCTGGGCTCCCGGAGCAGGCTGGAAGTGCTCAGCTTTCATCTCCACTCCACCAGCAGTTCCCCTTCTGGCTTTTATCTTTCCTGACCTTTGAGGAATATTTTGGCCTTGTTCTCCAGCAGCTTTGATATTTGTGT
Organism: Dryobates pubescens; assembly: GCF_014839835.1. Taxonomy (NCBI): domain Eukaryota; kingdom Metazoa; phylum Chordata; class Aves; order Piciformes; family Picidae; genus Dryobates; species Dryobates pubescens. The sequence continues at coordinate 4,889,931 of NC_071613.1, forward strand.
AGCTCTGAGTTAAACCAGACAGTCACAGAGTCATAGAATTGTCAGGGTTGGAAGGGACCTCCAGGATCAGCCAGTTCCAACCCATGGGCAGGGACACCTCACACTACAGCAGGTTGCTCACAGCCACCTCCAGCCTGGCCTTCAACACCTCCAGGGATGAGGCTTCCACCACCTCCCTGGGTAACCTGTGCCAGGCTCTCACCACCCTCATGGGGAAGAACTTCTTCCTAACATCCAATCTGAACCTTCCCACTTCTAGTTTTGCTCCATCCCCCCCAGTCCTATCACTCCCTGACACCCTAAGAAGTCCCTCCCCAGCTTTCCTGCAGTCACAACTGTAGGATCTCAAACTGGGTTTGCTTCAGAATGGGTTGGGTTGGAAGGGACCTGAAAGCTCATCCAGCTCCAACCCCCTGCCATGGGCCAGGGACACCTCACCCTATCCCAGGCTGCTCAAGGCCTCATCCAGCCTGGCCTTGAGCACCTCCAGGGAGGACATCCACAGCCTCCCTGGGCAACCTGTGCCAGTGTTTCACCACCCTCACTGCCAAGAATTTCTTCCTCATCTCCAGTCTCAGTCTCCCCTCTCCCAGCTCAAAGCCATTGTCCCTCAGCCTGGCACTCCCAGCCCTTGTCCAAAGTCCCTCCCCAGATCTCCTGGAGGACCTTCAGGTACTGGAAGGCTGCTCTGAGGTCTCCCTGGAGCCTTCTCTTCTGCTGGTTGAACAGCCCCAGCTCACTCAGCCTGTCCTCATAGCCCCATCCTCTGACTTGTGGCTGTGAAGGAGTTTGGCCAGGAGGCTTTTTGCTGTCCTGGACAGGACCAAGGTCAACCTTGAAACCACAGAAACACGAGATCAGGCTTGGCTTCCACTCAGCACTTAGCAGGCTCCAGCAGAGGGTCTTGTGTCACCTCTCCAGTCAGGCTGCTGCTCTTGCAACTGCTGCCCTAGAAGGGCCAGCAGGGAGGAGCAGCATGGTGCTGTCAGGGCTGAGTGGCTCTGGTGGGTCCAGAGCTTGCCTCAGGGACCATGAGGATATCCCTGGGTCACCCTGTTGGACTGGTTCTGCTTGGCACATCTGGGCAGAGGGACTGAAGAAAAGTTCCTCTAAAGGTCTTTCTGTACTGAAAGGAGAAAGTCTTCTTTGCTGCCAGAGTGGCCAGGAACTGGCAGAGGCTGCCCAGGGAGGTGGTGGAGTCCTCATCCCCTGGAGGTGTTCCAGAAAGCTGTGACCATGGCACTTGGGGCCAGGGTTTGGTGGCCACGGTGGGGCTGGACTTGATCTTGGAGGGCTTTTCCCATGTCAATGATCCCATGATGGTCTTGGAGGGCTTCTCCAACCTGAATGACTCTGTGGTGCTCTGCTATTCATGTTGGCACTCAAGCTCCAGAAGCAAGTCTTGGCTGTTATCTCCTGTCAGTGCTCATTAGGGAAGGGATGGGAGAGCTGAGGGTAACTAATTAGCTCTACAGACACTCTCATTAATGCCAAATCAGCCATACCACAGACAGCTTCAACAGGGAAACAGGCCTCCAACAGCACTGATAGCCCTTTAGCAGACAATGGCATCTCCTAGATACATGGAATGGTTTGGGCAGGAAGGGACCTTGAAGGCCATCTAATTCCAGCCCCCCGTGGCACTGGCAGGGACACCTTCACAGCCTCTAAACCATTGCCCAGTTGCAGATTGCCTAGGAAGCAGTCATGGAATCAGCAAGGTTGGGAAAGCCTCTGAGGACATCATAGGATAGGATAGGATAGGATAGGATAGGATAGGATAGGATAGGATAGGATAGGATAGGATAGGATAAACCAGGTTGGAAAAGACCTTTGAGATCATCAAGTCCAACCTCTCACCCAACACCATCTCATCAACTAAACCATGGCACCAAGTGCCTCAGCCAGGCTCTTCCTAAACACCTCCAGGGATGGGGACTCCACCACCTCCCTGGGCAGCACATTCCAACGGCCAATCTCTCTTGCTGGGAAGAACTTTCTCCTCACCTCCAGCCTAAACCTCCCCTGGCACAGCTTGAGACTGTGTCCTCTTGTTCTGGTGCTGGTTGCCTGGGAGCAGAGACCAACCCCCACCTGGCTACAACCTCCCTTCAGGGAGTTGCAGACAGCAAGAAGGTCTCCCCTGAGCCTCCTCTTCTGCAGGCTAAGCAACCCCAGCTCCCTCAGCCTCTCCTCACAGGGCTGTGCTCCAGACCCCTCCCCAGCTTTCTTGCCCTTCTCTGGACACCTTCCAGCACCTCAACATCTTGCCTAACCTGAGGGGCCCAGAACTGGACACAGGACTCAAGGTGTGGCCTGAGCAGTGCTGAGCACAGGGCACAATGACTTCCCTGCTCCTGCTGGCCACACTATTTCTGATGCAGGCCAGGATGCCATTGGCCTTCTTGGCCACCTGGGCACACTCCTGGCTCATGTTCAGCCTACTCTCAACCAGTACCCCCAGGTCCCTCTCTGCCTGGCTGCTCTCAGCCACTCTCACCCCAGCACTGCCTGGGGTTGTTGTGGCCAATGTGCAGCCCCTGGCACTTGGATGTGTTCAATCTCCTGCCCTTGGCCTCTGCCCATCTGTCCAGCCTGGCAAGGTCCCTCTGCAGAGCTCTCCAACCCTCTAACAGATCAACTCCTGCCCCCAGCTTGCTGTCATCTGCACATTTACTGCTGATGGACTCAATGCTCTCCTTCAGATCATCAGTAAAGATATTGACCAGGCTGGGGCCCAGCACTGATCCCTGGGGGACACCACTGGTGCCTGGCTGCCAGCTGGCTGTGGCACCATTCACCACCACTCTTTGGGCTCAGCCTCCAGCCATGGAATCATGGAATCATCAAGGCTGGAATAAACCCTCTGAGATCATCATGGAACCATCAAGGCTGCAGTGAGCCCTCTGAGATCATCATGGAACCATCAAGGCTGCAATGAGCCCTCTGAGATCATCATGGAACCATCAAGGCTGCAATGAGCCCTCTGAGATCATCATGGAACCATCAAGGCTGCAATGAGCCCTCTGAGATCATCATGGAACCATCAAGGCTGCAATAAGCCCTCTGAGATCATCATGGAACCATCAAGGCTGCAGTGAGCCCTCTGAGATCATCATGGAACCATCAAGGCTGCAGTGAGCCCTCTGAGATCATCATGGAACCATCAAGGCTGCAATGAGCCCTCTGAGATCATCATGGAACCATCAAGGCTGCAATGAGCCCTCTGAGATCATCATGGAACCATCAAGGCTGCAATAAGCCCCCTGAGATCAAGTCCAGCTGTCAACTCAACACCATCATGAGCACTGAGCCACTGAATCACAGAATCATGAAGGTTGGCAAAGCCCTCTGAGGTCACCCATCAACCCACTCTCCCCCTGGTCACCAAACCCTGCCCCAGCAGCAGCACTGCTCTTTCCTGCAGGCACAGAGGCATCAGCTGTGACCCCGCTGATGCCCATCACCCTGCTGGAGGCCATCAGTACCCCAAAGCCACATCCCAGCCCCATTTCTGTGTCACAGACCCATTGTGAAGCCAGGGTGGTGCTGGAGAGCACCAGAGGCTCCATGGATTCCTGCAGCACTCTAGTGGCCATGCCTCACAAATGCAACAACCACCAGCTGGGGATTCCTTTGGGCACTGGAGAGGAAGGGAAACCCCCCTCGAAGGGGACAAATTCAGTGGCTGCAGGGTGAGGCATGGAAGGGGTGGGCAGGGCTGTCCTGGGTGCACCCTGATGGGATCCATCCCAGCACACCTGGGCTGCTTTAGCAGCTTGCTTGCCCTGCACATAGAATGAGGACAGCCTGGAGCAGAAGGCCCCACAGCTTGTGGGAACTCTGGGGGTACCAGCTCCAGGGAACTTCATCACCTGCAGCTTTACACATCTCACTTTGCCCTCACCTGGTGGGCTGCAGGCAACAGACCTGGGGAAAGGACTCTCCAAGTCCTCAGCAGGTCCTTGAAACAATAGGAAGGATTTCTGTTCTTGCAACACTCTGCCTGTCAGTGCCTGGGCTGAGGCAGTCTGCAGCATTTCTCACAGAGCCATGGAACTGGCCTTAAACACCTCCAGGGATGGGGCCCCAACCACCTCCCTGGACAACCCATTCCAGGGCTTCACCACTCTCATCCTCACATCCAGCCTGAATCTCCCCACCTCCAGCTTCATTCCATTCCCCCTAACCCTATCACCACCTGATAGATCATCCAGTCCAACCTACCACCCAACACCATCTAATCAACTAAACCATGGCACCAAGCACCCCATCCAGCCTCCCCCTAAACAGCAGACCAGGTTGGAAAAGACCTTCGAGATCCTCAAGTCCAACCTATCACCCAACTGAGTTCACCAAGGCCAAGTGCTGGGTGCTGCACCTGGGCCCCAACAACCCCAGGAGGGCTGCAGGCTGAGGGGCAGAGAGGCTGGGCAGAAAAGACCCTGGGGGTGCAGGGTGCCAGCAGCTGGAGCTGCCCTTTGAGAGTCCCTGCCAGGCCGCTGCAGCCCGTGCTGTACCTCCCAAGGAAAGGCTGCCTTCCTCAGCCTGCATTGTTTAATGTCATCTGGGCCATCACTCAGGGAATTGATGGCTCTGGAGGGCCTGATGTAAAGCTCACTCCCAGGAATAAATTGCAGTGAGTGGCATTAATGCTGCCAGATCCCTGCTGCACTGCTCCAGAAACACAAAAGCATCCCAGGCAGAGAGATAAACAAGCAAATAAATAAGGACTCAAGAGGTGTTCAACAGGAGGCAGTGGCAGATTAAACAAATATCCTCAGCTGCCCTCCCAGAGCCTGCAGAGCTCAGGCTTGGGGGGCTGCTCAGAATGCAGCCTCCACCCAGTGAGGTGTGCAGAGGCACCTGGCAGTATGTGAAGCTCCTCAGCAGATTCCATCAGCTTCTGGCAGCCCCACCCCAGCTCTGTCTTCTTCTTGAGGTGGCTGGGGGCCTTTAGAAGCCTTTAGAGCTGCTGCTGGCACAGCTCACCCAACACAAAAGGTGGAAGCATGAAGGCTGAGTTCCTAATCAAAGTGTCAGGACCACATAGGACTGAGATTCAGAGATCCATGGGATGGGATGGGATGGGATGGGATGGGATGGGATGGGATGGGATGGGATGAAAGGGACCTTGAAGGTCATCCAGTTCCAACCCCCTGCCATGGGCAGGGACACCTCCCACTAGAAGCCACCTGGTCAAGTCAAGCACCTGCAGCCATCCCACTGCAGCTAATACACAGTTTGCTGAGGGACTGGGGAGGTCACAGAGAATGGTTTTGGTTGGAGAACACCTTCAAGATCACCCAGACCAACTGTTCTCTACCTCTGCCAAGTCAGCCCTAACCCCTGGCCCTCAGCACCACAGCTCAGCCTCTGGGAAACACCTCCAGGGATGGGCATTCAGCCTCCTCCCTGGGCAGCCTGGGCCAGGCTTGGAGAACCCTTTCAGGCCGGAAGGTTCTGCTAATGTCCAACCTAAGCCTCCCCTGGTGCATTTCCAGGCCATTTCCTTTCATCCTGTAGCTTGTTACTAAGGGAAGAAGCCCACCCCCAGCTCCCTGCAGCCTCCTCTCAGGGAGCTGCAGGGAGCAATGAGGTCTCCCTCAGCCTCCTCTTCTCCACACTCAACAACCCCAGCTCCCTCAGCTGCTCCTCCCCAGCCCTGCTCTCCAGATTCTTCTCCAGCTTTGTTGCCCTTCTCTGGACCTGCTCCAGCCCCTTGGTGTCCTTCTAGGAGTGAGGGCTTCAAAACTGATTGCAACCTCCCTGCAAAGCAGGACCAGCTGGGTAGGTCACACAGGATCACATCCAGGTGGGTCTTGGAGGTCTCCAGGGAAGGAGGCTGCACAACCTCCCTGGGCAGCCTGCTCCAGGGCTGATGTTTCCTAATGTCCCAGCCCAAATGAAACCAAGGAAGATACTTCCTGCTTGATAGGGCTCCACAAGCACCCAGCCAGGAGACACCGTCAGCTGGCACAGTCCTGCAGGAAGCCTAACAAAGCAGAGCAAGGCCAAACCTGAGGAGTCCAGAGAAGGGCAACAAAGCTGGGGAGGGGTCTGGAGCACAGCCCTGTGAGGAGAGGCTGAGGGAGCTGGGGTTGCTTAGCCTGCAGAAGAGGAGGCTCAGGGGAGACCTTCTTGCTGTCTGCAACTCCCTGAAGGGAGGTTGTAGCCAGGTGGGGGTTGGTCTCTTCTCCCAGACAAGCAGCACCAGGACAAGAGGACACAATCTCAAGCTGTGCCAGGGGAGGTTTAGGCTGGATGTTAGGAAGAAGTTCTTCCAAGACAGAGAGATTGGCCATTGGAATGTGCTGCCCAGGGAGGTGGTGGAGTCCCCATCCCTGGAGGTGTTTAGGAAGAGCCTGGCTGAGGCACTTGGTGCCATGGTTTAGTTGATTAGATGGTGTTGGGTGAGAGGTTGGACTTGATGATCTCAAAGGTCTTTTCCACCCTGGTTAATTCTATTCTGTTCTGACTGAAGTGCCCTGGGGAGCTTCTGCTCCTTCCTCTTCTGCTAACTGAGAGAAAGGGACTGCAAGGGGCTCCCTCTGAATATGCAGATCAGGCTGCATTAACAAGCTGCAGCAGCTCTAGATCTTACATCTAACTGCTGGAACTCAGTGAAGGCAATGAGAGCAAATCAGATCTGGGCAATTTACATTTTTATAGCCCTTGTTAAAGCAAGCCAGGATTGACTGCCTGCACTGCAAGAGAGGCCATGAGAGAGGGGCTGGATAGGTGCTCACTGCTCTGGGGGGGAGGCTGAGCTGCTTCAGGGGAGTTAAACACAGAAAAGGCAACAGCCACGGTGGAAAGCAAAGAAAAACAGCTCAGGAAGAGCTTCAGAGCAGGTCCAGAGGAGGCCATGAAGATGATCAGAGGGCTGGAGCAGCTCTGCTATGGGGACAGGCTGGGAGAGGTGGGGCTGTGCAGCCTGGGGACTCCACCACTGCCCTAGACAGCCTGTGCCAGTCCCTGAGCACTCCTCTCCAGCCTGACCCTCCCCTGGCACAATTCCCCAGGCTGCCCAGGGAGGTGGTGGAGTCCCCATCCCTGGAGGTGTTCCAGAAAGGGGTGGCTGTGGCACCTGGGGCCATGCTTTGGTGGCCATGGTGGGGCTGGGCTGGGTGATCTCAGAGGGCTCTGCCAGCCCAAACAGCTCCATGATTGTACCAAACCCTGGGTGCTGAGCCCCAGCAGTAGGTGCTGCCCCAGCCAGCTGGTGTTTGCAAGATGCATTGCTCTTCAGCACAAGGACAAAGGCTCCCAGGTGGCACTTCCCTGCTTGCTGCTACTGTGGAGCTGCTGTTGCCATGGTGATTGGCCACTAGCTGCAGGCAGGTCCCTTCAGCACTGCTGCTGCAGCTCACCTGTCAGACGGTGCCAGGCCAGCATGGTGTGGGGCACTGCCCTGCTCTGAGCTGCAGTCTCCAGCTATTGCTGTGCTGGCAACCCTGGCTCAGCCTCCTCTTCTCCAGGCTGAACACCCCCAGCTCCCTCAGCTGCTCCTCCCCAACCCTGCTCCCCAGACCCTTCCCCAGCTCTGTTGCACTTCCCAGGACCTGCTCCAGCCCTCAAGGTCCTTCTGGGACTGAGTGCTCCAAACCTGAACCCAGCACTCAAGCTGTGGGCTCCCCAGTGCCCAGCCCAGGGGCACAATCCCTGCCCTGCTGCTGCTGCCCACAACCACTGCTGCTCCAGGCCAGGCTGCTGGTGGCCCTCCTCCACTTGCTACCTGGGTGCAGAGATCAGCCCCCACCCGTCCCCAGAGTCCTCTCAGGGCACTGTAGGGAGCCAGGAGCTCTCCCAGTGCTTGCCTTGCTGAGCTGTCCGTAGGCTGCACAGGTCCTCAGCTCTCTGCACAAGTGCAGGACTCTCCTCTCAAGTGCCTCCAAGAGCAGATTCCTCCCTGTGCTCTGCAGCTCTTCACTCTCCAGGCACAAATTGCTTTCCTCTGCTGTGCTCTCAGACAGGAAATCTGCCCCTTTGATCCTGCTCTGCCTTTCCCCTCCTGCTTGTCAACAGGACAAATTGCCCTGCTCTTGTCTCTGTCTCCCCTTTGTGCCAGTCCTCAAGGACTTGGAAGTCCTCTTCCTCTCTGGAGCCATGTGTCAGACACTGTCGGCAGTGAACAACTCCTCTCTGAACTCTCTCCTCAGCTGCCTCCACGGGGAGCAGCTCTCACCTGTCTCACACAGCAGGGCTGGCTGCTGCCGCTGCTGCCACCACTCATTAAAGTCCCCCAGAACACTGAGTTCTCTCCTTGTGCTTTCCGCCTCTCCCAACGCTGCTTACACAGAGCCCAGACAGGACAGCCCTTGAAGTGTGGCAGCAGCTCAAGGGAGCCTCTCCTGCCCCTCCTGCCCCCTGCTGCTGTGGCTTGGACAGCAGCTCTCTGAGCTGGGTCAGGAACTGGCTGGAGGCTGAGCCCAGAGAGTGGTGGGGAATGGTGCCACAGCCAGCTGGCAGCCAGGCACCAGTGGTGTCCCCCAGGGATCAGTGCTGGGCCCCAGCCTGGTCAATAGCTTTATTGATGATCTGGAGGAGGGCATTGAGTCCATCAGCAGTAAATGTGCAGATGACACCAAGCTGGGGGCAGGAGTTGATCTGTTAGAGGATAGGAGAGCTCTGCAGAGGGACCTTGCCAGGCTGGACAGATGGGCAGAGGCCAAGGGCAGGAGATTGAACACATCCAAGTGCCAGGTTCTGCACATTGGCCACAGCAACCCCAGGCAGTGCTACAGGCTGGGGACAGAGTGGCTGAGAGCAGCCAGGCAGAGAGGGACCTGGGGGTACTGGTTGAGAGTAGGCTGCAGATGAGCCAGCAGTGTGCCCAGGTAGCCAAGAAGGCCAATGGCATCCTGGCCTGCATCAGGAAGAGTGTGGCCAGCAGGAGCAGGGAGGTCATTGTGCCCTGTGCTCAGCACTGCTCAGGCCACACCTTGAGTCCTGTGTCCAGTTCTGGGCCCCTCAGGTTAGGCAAGATGTTGAGGTGCTGGAAGGTGTCCAGAGAAGGGCAACAAAGCTGGGGAGGGGTCTGGAGCACAGCCCTGTGAGGAGAGGCTGAGGGAGCTGGGGTTGCTTAGCCTGGAGAAGAGGAGGCTCAGGGGAGACCTTGCTGTCTCAAACTCCCTGAAGGGAGGTTGTAGCCAGGAGGGGGTTGGTCTCTTCTGCCAGGCAAGCAGCACCAGAACAAGAGGACACAGTCTCAAGCTGTGCCAGGGGAGGTTTAATCTGGATGTTAGGAAGAAGTTCTTCATAGCAAGAGTTGTTGGCCATTGGAATGTGCTGCCCAGGGAGGTGGTGGAGTCCCCATCCCTGGAGGTGTTTAGGAAGAGCCTGTCTGAGGCATTTGGTGCCATGGTTTAGTTGATTAGATGGTGCTGGGTGATAGGTTGGACTTGGTGATCTCAAAGGTCTCTTCCAGCCTGGTTTATTCTAGTCTATTTTAATTTGCTGCCAGGTCTGCCAGGGTTCAGGTGTCTGTGCAGTCTGCAAGGCTGGGAGAGGAAGGTGGTGTGGAAGGGCTGGTTGGAGGGGAGTGAGCCCCCTGGTGCTCCCTGCCTGGTGAAGACAGCACTGGGTGGGGAACCTGCTCCTCGGGCTGAAGGGATAAATGCCACAGGCAGAATGAAATAAATCCCTGCTAAACAAACCTACCCCCACGTGTGGGAGGTGAGCAGCAGCCTGGTGAGCACAGGAACTAAGTGAGGCTCATAAAGGGAAAGGTTTGAAGACGTGTGGGAGGTAAAGAGAGGAAGAAGCGAGGAGCACACTGAAACAGCCAGAGCCAAGCACAGAGACTGCAGAGGAGGGAGAAATTCCTGAGAGGGAGGCTGGGGAGACTCTGGCACAGGCTGCCCAGGAAGGCTGTGGCTGCCTCCCCCCTGGAGGTGTTGAAGGCCAGGCTGGATGAGGCCCTGAGCAGCCTGGGCTGGTGGGAGGTGTCCCTGCCCACGGCAGGGGGTTGGAACTGGATGGTCTTGAAGGTCCCTTCCAACCCAACCCAGTCTGTGCTCTGTGACTGGACTTGCAGGAGAAGTGGAAAAAATGCCCTCAGGAGCAGAAGGAAAGAGGCAGCTATGAGATGTAACAGCATGGGGAATGAACTCAGAGCCTCAGGCTGTGCCTGGGCAGGGTCAGGTTGGAGAGGAGGCAAAAATGTCTTTGCTGCAGGAGTGGTCAGGGACTGGCAGAGGCTGCCCAGGGAGGTGGTGGAGTCCCCATCCCTGGAGGGGTTCCAGAAAGCTGTGGCTCCTAAAAGTCACAGGGACACCTTTTGTTGTACCTGGAAGACACTGGGAGGGCTTCTAGGGGTCCCAAAAGCCACCAGCAGGGCTTCTAGGGGTCCTAAAAGCCACCTTTTGTCATGCCTCGAGTTGACAGGTAGAGCTTTCATTGTCCCTGTGAACAATCCAGTTCCTCCCAGTTGCTGGAAGCCGGAGGTGTAAGCAGGGGATTTATCAGAGGCACCAGGTCAAGTGGCAGAGATGGGTCTTTGCAGCCTTTTTGTTGATTCATCCCCCATCCCTGGAGGTTTTTAAGGCCAGGCTGCATGTGGCACTGAGCAACCTGATGTAGTGTGAGCTGTCCCTGACCACGGTAGGGGGGTTGGAACTAGATGATCCTTGAGGTCCTTTCCAACCTTAACAGTTCTATGATTCTATGATTCTAATCCTTTGGTGGGACCACAGCAGGAGCTCTGACTCAGCCTGTGGTGTTCCCAAAGCAGAAGGAGCCTTAAGCAGAGGTTTTCAGCGAGCTTCTCTCCTCTCTGGGCAGCTCAGTGACGCTGGGCACAGAGCAGGAGGCAGTCAGCTGAGGAGTGCTGAGAATTCCTGCCCTCCACAGCAGCCCAGTGCCAGCAGCAGCCCCCAGAGAGCCACCTTCCCAAGCACAGAGGTGGCACCACTTCAGTCACACCATCCAGGGGCGTGCAGGCAAGGACAGGGCACTGCTGGAGAGGGTCCAAGGAGGACAGCGAGGTGATCAGCGGAGAACCTCTCCTATAAAGACAAGCTGAAATAGTTTGGGCTGTGCAGGCTGGAGAAGAGAAGGCTCTGGGGAGTCCTCAGAGCAGCCTTGCAGTACCTCAGGGGGCTGCAGGGGAGCTGGGGAGGGACTTTGGCCAAGGGCCCTCTCGGCCAGCAGTGAAACGTTTGTCATTCAGCACTCACCACCTCAGGACCCTGGATCTCTCCCGAGACTCAAAGCCATTTCCCCAGCTGATTTTTCTCTTTTCTTTAACACCTGACCTCAATTATCACCGGGTCCTGAATGAATCAGTGCCTCCCAGCCCAGGTGGTGCTCTGACCTCCCGATTAGCTGACTGCTCAGAAACGGCTCTGGTGAACAAACCCCGGCACATTAACCCCAAACTGCCCTGGGCTCACACCTAAAACCCACTCAGAGGCATCAGCTGGGTTAGCCCTCCACAAGCACACTTCAGCAGGAACTTAGACCTTCAGCTGTAAAAAGCTGTCAAAGGGGATGGTGAACCTCTGGAACCTTTTGGAGTGCCAGAAGGGTTCTTCACAGAATCACCAAGTTGGAAGAGACCTCAAAGATCATCGAGTCCAACCTGCCACCACAGACCTCATGACTAAACCATGGCACCAAGTGCCACGTCCAGTCCCCTCTTGAACACCTCCAGGGATGGGGACTCCACCACCTCCCTGGGCAGCACATCCCAATGGCCAACAACTCTCTCTGGGAAGAACTTCTCTGGACACCTTCAAGTGTCTCAATGTCCTTCTTAAACTGAGGGGCCCAGAACTGGACACAGGACTCAAGGTGTGGCCTCACCAGTGCTGAGCACAGGGCACAATGACCTCCCTGCTCCTGCTGGCCACACTGTTCCTGATGCAGGCCAGGATGCCACTGGCCTTCTTGGCCAGCTGGGCACACTGCTGGCTCATGTTTAGGCAGCTGTCAATCAGCACCCCCAGGTCCCTTTCTTGAGCAGTGGAACAAGAGATGCAGCTGAAGGGTTGGACACACAGGGAGGTTGTCACAACTGCAAAGAGCTGCAGCTGAGAGTCCTCCAGACACTTGCCTTAGATAACCAACTTGTGGCTACATCCAAGGGTGGCAATTTGCCTTAGATAGCTAACTGCAGAGGATTGCTTGGCTTGGCAAAGCCCTCTGAGATCATCCAGCCCAGCCACCAACCCAACCCCACCATGGCCACCAAACCCTGGCCCCAAGTGCCATGGCCACAGCTTCCAGGGCTGGGGACTCCACCACCTGCCTGGGCAGCCTCTGCCAGACCCTCACCACTCTTCAGCCTAGCCTAAAACATGAGCAAGGACACCAGACACTGGCTCAGAGGAAACCAGAGGCATTGCCAGGTATCTTTGGTGCTTTTGGGGACGAGGTTGAAGCTCTGTGACTCAAACACAACCTCCCAAAGCCTTTCCCCCCACAGCCAGAAGCATCACGTCGAGTTAAAGGATTATGCCTCTGAAAGCAAATATCTCTTACAGGGAGCCAGGACAAAAGCTGGCAGAGAGCTGCAGAGTAAATAGCCCTGAAATTGTTTTCTCTGCTCCATTTCAGAAGCTGGAGGCAGAGGATGTTTGACCTTTTGCAAAGGGAATGGTTTGCTGCGGGTCAGGGCGCTGCTGGTAGCCTGCAACTCGGTGCAATCAGTCTGGAGAACAAAGCTCTTGCTGCTGGCACTGCCTGCTGCTGCTGCAGGGCTGCCAGTGGCACTTGCTCCTCTCAGCTCCAGAGAAGGTGGAACAGGGATTCCTGCTTCCCCCAGCTGGATTGCCAGAGATTGTGACAGGAGGAGTAAATCGAACGCTGTGGTTGTGCTACACAGCCCAGCAAGGCCATTCCCCCTCCCTCTCTCACCTGAGACTGGGGAGCAGAGCCCAGCTCCCTGCAGCCTCCTCTCAGGGAGCTGGAGAGAGCAAGGAGGTCTCCCTCAGCCTCCTCTTCTCCACACTGAACTCCCCCAGCTGCCTTCCAAGGCAGGAGTTCCTGAGGTTTAAACCCTGCCTTGTGGATTGCGTTCTCTGAGGAGCTGAAATATGCCAACAATAAACCAAACTATCAGGTTCCAGTCACCTGGGCAGAGAAATTTATTCAATGCATCTCCATTTGGAGCAGGTTTGCCTAGGATATGTAATTGCCTTCCAGCCCCAGATTATTGCTCAGAACTGTTTTGATGCATCTCATGGCTCTGATGGTGTCTAGTGGCACTTGAAGAGGCAATCAGCCAAGCCCTGAGCTTGTTGAGCATGGCAGACACACACACTCAGCCTGCCCTTCGAAGAGCCATCACAAGCAGCCTTAGAGGAGCAGGCTCAGGGTTAAGCAGCTCCCATTCCAGCAGCCTGGATCTGAGCAGCAGTGTCCTGGTTTATTGGGAGTGCTTTAAACCCATGACACAGCCTTTGGGAAGGGAGCAGGGGCAGCCTGGCAGAGCCCCTGCAGCGCTCCTCAGGTGCTTGACACTGATGGCCCTTGCCCCACAGGGCTGCCCTAGCAGCTGGGGCTGGACCCTTGGCTAGCTCTCTGCTCTGCTTTATGGCTGGCAGTTAAGCAGCACATCAGAGGTGAGATTGTGCTCTGCTGCCAGGTGAGATTGATGGTCTCAGAGGTACCTTCCAGCTGAACCAATTGGAGGGCTCTGTGCAAATTGCTCTGCCAACACACCATACCAGGAGGACCCCCACCTCATTTCGTGCAAGGGATGAGGTCCTCTGTTTGATACCTGCACGCAGCACAAGCTGGACTGAGCCAACTGAGCTCTGCGTGGTGGTCAGGCACCCTGAAGCAAAGGCTCCTCCCTGGAGAGAGGGGGGCTCAGGAGAAGGAGGGATGCCCCCCAAGATTGAACTGAGGATGGATCCAGTCAAACAGCCAAACCCAGAGCAAAGCTCCCACAGGAGATGTAAAGTGACCCCCAGCCCAGCCAAGGGCAGCACTCACAGCAGCCAGGCAGCAAAGGCCTCAGGAGCAGGAAGGGAAAAGAGAGCAGATCAAGGAGCAGCCCAAGCACAAAGCTCTTCTCTCCTCAGGCTTCCCCTTTTATACTGATTGTGATGCTCCTGGTCTGAGGTACACCTGGAGCCAATTGGACTCAGGTGTGCAGGGGCCTGCAGCCCATGGCTGGCCTGAAACCCTGCCCCCCCCCCCAAACCAGGACAGCTGGGAAACCAGGGCAATGATTTTCCCAGGAAGCTAAAGTCCCTCCAGGAGTCACAGAATGGGTGGGGTTGCAAGGGACCATTAAGACCATCCAGTTCCAACCCCCTGCCATGGGCAGGGGCATCTCCCCCTAGGTGAGGTTGCTCCAGAGCCCTTCCCTGGCACAGGAGGAACTGAAGATCCTCCTTGTGCACAGCGTTGGCAGAGCAGTTTTGCCTTGTCCCAGGATGCAATCTCACCCAGTCCCCGTCCCTGGAGCTGCTCAAGTGTGCTGGCTTACACCCATCGTGGGGGAGGGCTGCCCTGAGAGCCCTGCTTCCCCCAGGGAACAAAAGAAACCTGATCCAGGGGAACAGAGAGGGACTTGATTTCCCCCTCCCAGGAGGAGGGGTCTCCTGGGTCAGAGGTGGTCTATTCCACTCCCCCTGCCTGTCCAGCAAGCCTATAAAAAGGGAGACACTGCAGCCCTTTTCCCTCTTTCCTCTGCCTCACCTGCTTGAGAGGAACAATAGAGTCATAGAATCACCAAGGTTGGAAAAGACCTCAAGATCATCCAGTCCAACCTGTCACCCAACACCTCATGACTAGACCATGGCACCAAGTGCCGCATCCAATCCCCTCTTGGACACCTCCAGGGATGGGGACTCCATTGCTCAGATCCCCTCTCAGCCTTCCCCTCTCCAGGCTCAGCAGCCCCAGGGCTCTCTCAGCCTTTCCTCCTCTCAGAGATGTTCCAGGCCCTTCAGCATCCTCACAGCCTCTCCTGGACTCTCTCCAGCAGTTCTCTGTCCTCGGCCTGGGGAGCCCAGGTCTAGTCACAAGACTCCAGCTGTGGCCTGAGCAGAGCAGAGTAGAGTAGAATAGAATGAACCAGGGTGGAAAAGACCTCGGAGATCATCGAGTCCAACCTATCACCCAGCACCATCTGAGCAACTAAACCACGGCACCAAGTGCCTCAGCCAGGCTGGGCTTAAACACCTCCAGGGATGGGGACTCCACCACCTCCCTGGGCAGCACATTCCAATGGCCAATCTCTCTTGCTGGGAAGAACTTTCTCCTCACCTCCAGCCTAAACCTCCCCTGGCACAGCTTGAGGCTGTGTCCTCTTGTTCTGGTGCTGCTTGCCTGGGAGAAGAGACCAACCCCCACCTGGCTACAACCTCCCTTCAGGGAGTTGCAGACAGCAAGGTCTCCCCTGAGCCTCCTCTTCTGCAGGCTAAGCAACCCCAGCTCCCTCAGCCTCTCCTCACAGGGCTGTGCTCCAGACCCCTCCCCAGCTTTGTTGCCCTTCTCTGGACACCTTCCAGCAACTCAACATCTTTCCTCCCAGCCTCCTGGGCTCTCCCTGCTGCATCCAGGCTTCTCTAAAGCACTGAATCCATGCACATCCAGGGAAATACTAGGCCATCCAGGCTTGGTTTTATACATTTCCCTGTTTATCCTTATTCCTGGTGGGCTGCTGCTGGGACTCAATGATCTCAGAGAGCTTTAAGAGGAGACCTTGTGGAGGGGTTGGCGCTGGTCTCTTCTCACAGGCAATTAGGACCAGAACAGGAGGGAATGGCCTCAGACTGCAGCAGGGCAGGGTCAGGCTGGACAGCAGGGAGAATCTTTTCCCAGCCAGCAGCGGTCAGACATTGGCAGAGGCTGCCGGGGGGAGGTGGCTGAGTCACCACCCCTGGAGGTGGTGAAAGGTCGGTTGGATGTGGTGCTTGGGGGTACGGTTCAGGGGGGAGCTCTGTAGAGCAGGGTTAATGGTTGGACCTGACGGCCCCGAGAGCGTTTTCCAGCCCGAATGATTCTGTGGTGCTTCCCCCACCCAAGCAACCCTGCCTTCCTCCCAGAGCTCCTTCCCCTGCAGCTGTTCCAAGTGCAGGAGTGCGAACCATCATTGACCCAGGCAGATAAACCTCGCCCGGCTCTCAGAGCCCTTCGGTGTGCTTTTCATTCCGAGGGAACTCGTCATGTACCCACAGACTTTAATTGTTTTTTCCTCTCCCTTATTAGTAGCCCCTCTGGGGATCATTAATCCCTGAGTAATTGAGAATCACTGGCTAAGCAGTTAGCTTTAAGTGACACATTAGGAGCTGTCATGGAAATTGATGGCTGGAGCTGTAATTGAGAGGAATGGGCAGGAGCTAACAGCTCTGCCCTTGCATTTTTACTGCTCTATTAAACGGCTGAGCTGCTGCCACCCTGCACCTGGCTGTGGTGGCTAATCAGAAGCCATCAGAGTATTCCCAGGCCTTGCAGGGAATCAATAATCATTACTTAGCCAGAAGGCAAAGGGAAAATATTTGATATGGAAGCCCTTCCACGGCCATGGGGTCATGGAACTGCTTCAGTGGGACAAGACCTTCAAGGGTCACAGATCCATGGAATGGGTTGGGTTGGAAGGGACCTTCAAGATCATCCAGTTCCAGCCTCCCTGCCACTAGCAAGGACACCTCCCACCAGCCCAGGTTGCTCAGGGCCTCATCCAGCCTGGCCTTGAGCACCTCCGGGGAGGAGGCAGCCACAGCCTCCCTGGGCAGCCTGTGCCAGAGTCTGCCCAGCCTCACTAGCAAGAGGATCACAGAATCACAGAATCACCAAGGTTGGAAGAGACCTCAAAGATCATCAAGTCCAACCTGTCACCACAGACCTCATGACTAAACCATGGCACCAAGTGCTACGTCCAGTCCCCTCTTGAACACCTCCAGGGACGGTGACTCCACCACCTCCCTGGGCAGCACATTCCAATGGCCAACAACTCTCTCTGGGAAGAACTTTCTCCTCACCTCCAGCCTAAACCTCCCCTGGCACAGCTTGAGACTGTGTCCTCTTGTTCTGGTGCTGGGTGCCTGGCAGAAGAGACCAACCCCCACCTGGCTACAACCTCCCTTCAGGGAGTTGCAGACAGCAAGAAGGTCTCCCCTGAGCCTCCCTCTCCTCCAGGCTAAGCAACCCCAGCTCCCTCAGCCTCTCCTCATAGGGCTGTGCTCCAGACCCCTCCCCAGCTTTGTTGCCCTTCTCTGGACACCTTCAAGTGTCTCAATGTCCTTCTTAAACTGAGGGGTCCAGAACTGGACACAGGACTCAAGGTGTGGCCTGAGCAGTGCTGAGCACAGGGCACAAGGACTTCCCTGCTCCTGCTGGCCACACTCTTCCTGCTGCAGGCCAGGATGCCATTGGCCTTCTTGGCCACCTGGGCACACTGCTGGCTCATGTTTAGGCAGCTGTCAATCAGCACCCCCAGGTCCCTCTCTGTTTGCATGACTGAGTCCAGCCAGGAACAAGTGACAGAATGAGAGCAAATGGCCCAAGAAGGCCACCAGCATCCTGGCCTGGAGCAGCAATGGTGTGGCCATGGGACTGGATGCTCTCAGAGGGCTTTTCCAGCCTGAATGGTTCTCTGATTCCAACAAGGGTGGGTTCCTGCACGGCACATAAAGCCCAGGGGTTCTGTTTCAGAGCACATCTAACCCTCATCTGAACACTTACCAAGCATCCAGGTGAATGATTCCATCAGCTGTGATGACTGTGATGTGGACATGCAGCTTCCCTTCCAGCCTGAGCTGACCCACAGCCCTCTGCTCCCTGTGCAGACCAAGCTGCCCTGCCATCCACACAGCAGCTGAGATCACTCCACCAGGCACAGCTCAGCTCTTAGCACAGCACAGGCACAGAACCACAGACTGGCAGGGGTTGGAAGGTGCCTCTGGAGCTCACCCAGTCCAAGCCCCTGCCTAGAGCAGGACACCCAGGGCAGGGCACACAGAACACATCCAGGTGGGGCTGGAAAGCCTCCAGAGAAGGAGACTCCACCACCTCTCTGGGCAGCCTGCTCCAGGGCTCAGCACCCTCACAACAAAGAAGTTTCTCCTCCTGCTGAGGTGGAACCTCCTGACTTCCAGTTGGTGTCCACCACTGACCAGAGTCTGGCCCCTTCTTAGGCTGGAGGTGAGGAGAAAGTTCTTCCCAGAGAGATTTGTTGGCCATTGGAATGTGCTGCCCAGGGAGGTGGTGGAGTCCCCATCCCTGGAGGTGTTCAAGAGGGGATTGGACGTGGCACTTGGTGCCATGGTTTAGTAGTCATGAGGTGTTGGGTGCCAGGTTGGACTTGATGATCTCTGAGGTCTTTTCCAACCTTATTGATTCTATGACTCTATGATTCTTGTCCCCCACCCCTCAGATATTTACAGGCATTGCTCAGATCCCCTCTCAGCCTTCTCCTCTCCAGGCTCTCAGCCCCAGGGCTCTCAGCCTTTGCTCACAGCAGAGATGTTCCAGGCCCTTCAGCATCCTCACAGCCTCCCCTGGACTCTCTCCAGCAGTTCCCTGTCCCTCCTGAACTGGGGAGCCCAGAACAGGACACAACACTCCAGCTGTGGCCTCAGCAGGGCAGAGCAGAGTGTTAGAAGCAGCTGGCCACACTCCTCTGAATGCACCCCAGGAGCCCATTGGCTTTCTTGGCTGCCCATGGAGAACTTGTTGTCCACCAGCACTCCAAGACCTTTCTCCTCTGCACCCCTCAGCTGTGCTGGTGCAGGGGCTGTTCCCCCAGGGCTGCTCAGGGGCACCATGAGTAGCTCTCTGCTGGGCTCCAGTGGCTGTCAGCAGCCCAGGATGGAAGCCCCAGCTGGAAGTGCTCATTTTCCCCTGGCTGCCATCCTGCTCTGGGGGCTGACCACAATTCACTCAAGTGCTCCTCTTGCTGCTGGCAGCTGCAGCAGCTGGCAAAGGACTGTGGTGATTTTTTTTCACACCAATTGATGCTTTATTGGGGGACTGCACCTGCCTCTTATTTGTCACTTTCTCTCCCAGGGGATAGTCTCCAGGCTTCCCCCTGCCCCCGCTCTGTGAGCTGGATTGGTTTGTGTGCAGAAGCACACACAGGCAGGAGGAGGATGAAGAACCATCCTCAAAGCCAAACAAAGCAGGGTTTGGACAGGCTGTCTACAAATCACTAATGTCAGGGCAGCAAACCCTTCTCTTCAGCTCCCCTAGCCCTGTGATTCAGCAGCCAGCCCTTGGTTGCAGCTGGCAGGAGGAATAAAAACTGTTTAGTGCAGGGTTTGTTTGCTTAATGCTCATAGCAAAGGATAACCCCTGGAGGAAAGGTCAGCCAGAGGGGCAAGCAGCAAAGAGAAGCTCAGTTCTCCTTCAGGCCCAGGTTTATGGAATGGGATGGAATGGGATGGAATGGAATTGAATGGAATGGATTGGAATAGAATAGAGTAGAGTAGAGTAGAGTAGAGTAGAGTAGAGTAGAGTAGAGTAGGACTAAACCAGGTTGGAAGAGACCTTTGAGATCATCGAGTCCAACCTCTCACCCAGCACCATCTAATCAACTAAACCATGGCACCAAGTGCCTCAGCCAGGCTCTTCCTAAACACCTCCAGGGATGGGGACTCCACCACCTCCCTGGGCAGCACATCCTAATGGCCAATCTCTCTTGCTGGGAAGAACTTCTTCCTAACATCCAGACTGAACCTAACAGCTAAACAGCTTGAGACTGTGTCCTCTTGTTCTGGTGCTGCTTGCCTGGCAGAAGAGACCAACCCCCACCTGGCTACAACCTCCCTTCAGGGAGTTGCAGACAGCAAGAAGGTCTCCCCTGAGCCTCCTCTTCTCCAGGCTAAGCAACCCCAGCTCCCTCAGCCTCTCCTCACAGGGCTGTGCTCCAGACCCCTCCCCAGCTTTGTTGCCCTTCTCTGGACACCTTCCAGCAACTCAACATCTTGCCTAACCTGAGGGGCCCAGAACTGGACACAAGCCCTCCCCTAAGTCAGGGGCACCTAGATAAGGTCACACAGGAACACATCCAGGGGGTCTGGAGTGACTCCAGGGGTGGAGCCTCCAGCACATATCTGGGCATCACCCTTCAGTTACAGAAGTTCCTCCTCGTGCTCAGATGAATTTCTGATGTTCCACTCTGTGCCCCTTGCCTCTGTCCCTGGGCACCACTGAACCAAGCCTGGTCCCATCCCCCTGACCCCCACCCTTGCAGTATTGATCAGATCCCCCTCAGGCTGCTCCTCTCCAGGCTCTGAGCCCCAGGGCTCTCAGCCTTTGCTCCTCCCAGAGCTGCTCCAGGCCCCTCAGCATCATATTTTAAACAGAATCATGGACCAAGACCACCAGGTCTGGAAAAGCTCTCCCAGGTGTTCCAGAAAGCTGTGGCCATGGCACCTGGGGCCATGCATTAGTGGCCATGGTGGGGTTGGGTTGAGGGTTGGACTGGCTGACCTTAGAGGGCTTTTCCAACCCCAACCATGCCATGACCCTATCCTTAGGGAAAGTGGAATCTCCTTTAACCTATGCACTAAACTGGGCACAGAGAATGGGTGAAGGTTAATGAGAAGAAGGAGCAAACTGCAGAAGGGAAGCGAAGCATTGGTGGAGGTGAAACAACCAATCTGCTGAAGGACAGTCAGGGCCCAGGGGGGCTGGATGCCGACCAGGGGCTCAGCTATCAGTGTGCAGAGGCTGCTCTGCAAGCAATGATTGGTCCCTTCAGGGGGAAAAAAGCCACTAATTGCCACTCCCTGATTGCTCTGCTGCCAGCTTCCCTCCTGCTGCTGCTGAGTGCTTCAACTCAGCTCCCACCAATCCACCTCTTGGCTTGTTTTTTCCCTGAAGTTCACAGCAGTACAAAATCATTCAGGGTGGAAAAGGCTTCTGAAATTCATCCAGCAGAGCCCTGTACCCAGCAGCTCTCTGACCATGGGACGTGGCACTTGGTGCCATGGTTTAGTAGTCATGAGGTCAGTGGTGACAGGTTGGACTCAATGATCCTTGAGGTCTCTTCCAGCCTTGGTGATTCTGTGATACTGTGACCACTAGGCCATCCCATAGGATCATCAAGGTTGGGAAAGCCTCTGAGACCATCCAGCCACCAACCCAACCCTACCATGGCCACCAGCCCCTGGCCCCAAGTGGCCCTGGCCCTGGCTACCGCTTTCTGCATCACCTCCAGGGCTGGGGACTCCACCACCTCCCTGGGCAGCCTCTGCCAGTCCCTCACCACTCTTGCAGCAAAGACATTCTTCCTCCTCTCAAACCTAACCCTCCCCTGGCACAATTCCAGGACATTTCTTCTCATCCTATCCCTTGTTCCTAGGGAGCAGAACTCAAACCCCAGCTCCCTGCAGCCTTCTCTAAGGGATATGGGGCAGGCTGTGGATGTAGTCTGCCTGGACTTCAGCAAGGCCTTTCACACCGTCCCCCACAGCAAACTCCTGGCCAAGCTGTCAGCCCCTGCCTTGGACAGCAGCTCTCTGAGCTGGGTTAGGAACTGGCTGGAGCCCAGAGAGTGGTGGGGAATGGTGCCACAGCCAGCTGGCAGCCAGGCACCAGTGGTGTCCCCCAGGGATCAGTGCTGGGCCCCAGCCTGGTCAATAGCTTTATTGATGATCTGGAGGAGGGCATTGAGTCCATCAGCAGGAAATGTGCAGATGACAGCAAGCTGGGGGCAGGAGTTGATCTGTTAGAGGGTTGGAGAGCTCTGCAGAGGGACCTTGCCAGGCTGGACAGATGGGCAGAGGCCAAGGGCAGGAGATTGAACACATCCAAGTGCCAGGTTCAACACATTGGCCACAGCAACCCCAGGCAGTGCTACAGGCTGGGGTCAGAGTGGCTGAGAGCAGCCAGGCAGAGAGGGACCTGGGGGTACTGGTTGATGGTAGGCTGAACATGAGCCAGGAGTGTGCCCAGGTGGCCAAGAAGGCCAATGGCATCCTGGCCTGCATCAGAACAGTTGCCCTCTACAACTACCTGAAAGGTGGTTGTATCCAGGAAGGGGTTAGTCTCTTCTCCTAGGCAACCAGCACCAGAACAAGAGGACACAGTCTCAAGCTGTGCCAGGGGAGGTTTAGACTTGAGGTGAGGAGAAAGTTCTTCACTGAGAATCATTCGCCATTGGAATGTGCTGCCCAGGGAGGTGGTGGAGTCCCCATCCCTGGAGGTGTTTAGGAGGAGACTGGATGGGGTGCTTGGTGCCATGGTTTAATTGATGAGATGGTGCTGGATGATGGATTGTACTTGATGTTCTTGAAGGTCTCTTCCAACCTGGTTTATGCTATTCTATTCTGTTCAGCCTCCTCCTCCTCTCTGTGTCCCCAGTGGAGACATTCAGCAGCATTAGTCCCAGGAGGGACTCTTGCTGCCCCTCCCCAGTTAGGGATTTCTATTTGGGTTTTGGCTGCTGGAATCCAGGCAAGGAAAGCTCAGCCACAAACACCTTTTATCTTCCCCTTGCTCTTCCTGCTGGATGCTTGTTTAATCAATCTCATCCCTTTGAGAGAGTTGATAATTTGGAATTGCCTTTAATTGCTATAAATTCTGGTATTGATCTCCCTGACATTTACATGGCTGTGTCTGGAAGGGCTTGAGAAGACAAATCCCTCACTGCTGTCAAAGGCTCCACTGCACAGTTTATAAATACATCCAAAAGCAGCTTGGAAAGAGTCTTGGCTCCAGTGCTGGGCTCCCCAGGTCAAGGGGAGAGGGAATTGGAGAGAGGCCAGTGGAGACCACCAGGATGCTAAGGGGCCTGGAACAGCTCTGTGAGGAGCAGAGGCTGAGAGCCCTGGGGCTGAGAGCCTGGAGAAGAGGAGCCCCAGAGGGGAGCTGAGCAATGCTCAGCAAGAGCTAAAGGGTGGGGGGCAAGGGGCTGGGGCTGGGCTCTTGTCAGTGGTGCCCAGGGACAGCACAAGGGGCAGAGGGCAAAACCTGGAAGCCAGCAGATTGCATCTGAACATGAGGAGAAACTTCTTTGGTGTGAGGGTGCACTCTGAGAAGGCTCCAGGGGGACCTCAGAGCTGCTGCCAGTGCCTGAAGGGATCCTGCAGGAAGGCTGCAGAGAGACTTCTCCTGAGGGTGTCTGGGGCAGGCCAAGGGGGAATGGTTTGGAGCTGAGGCAGAGCAGGGGCAGAGTGGAGCTGAGGAAGAAGTTGTTCAGTGCCAGGGTGCTGAGACTCTGGCACAGGCTGCCCAGGGAGGCTGTGGCTGCCTCCTGCCTGGGGGTGCTCAAGGCCAGGCTGGATGAGGCCTGGAGCAGCTGAGAGGTGTCCCTGGGCATGGTGGGGAGGGTGGAGGGGATGAGCTCTGAGCTCCCTTCCATCCTGAGCCACTCTGGGATTCTGTGATAGAAAGGATATTGCAGGAGAAGATGAGAAGAGCAAAGAAGTCACCTTCAGCATTCTGATTCAGATCAAAGCCAGTTGTCCTTTGACAGACTGAAACAAACCATAAAGCTGTAGTGTGGGCAAGGCAGCTGCTCCATAAGATGCTTCCTATTTTATAGACTCATGGAATGGGTTGGGTTGGAAGGGACCTGAAAGCTCATCCAGTGCCAGCCCCCTGCCATGGGCAGGGACACCTCCCACCAGCCCAGGCTGCTCAAGGTCTCATCCAGCCTGGCCTGGAACACCTCTAGTGAGGGGACAGCTACAGCTTCCCTGGGCAGCCTGTGCCAGGCTCTCCTCATCCTCCCTGCCAGGAGTTTCTTCCTTCTCTCCATGTATTAGGCTGTGAGCATTTCTTTCTCCTCTGAGTCCCTGATCTCATTCCACAGCAGCTACCAGGAGACCCAAAAGGCCTCAGCTGCCCCAGGTTCTGTGGCCATCACCTGCAGGCCAGGAAGTCCACATGGCTTGAGCAGCTGTGAAGCAGTTCCCAAGGGTCCCCTGCAGCACAGCTTACTTTGAAGCCCCTGCTCAGACTGTCCCTCCCTAGGACAAGTGACCTGAAACTGGTGATGCTATTTTGGTCCATGGTGAGGACACTGAGGGGGAGGCAGCGCTGTCAAATGACCTTGGAGGGAGTTATTTATACACAAGCTAATTTTATGCAAAGGACATTGAAGGACAGACAGCAAACTGCTGAGGTCCAAAAGAGCAGAGTTTGGGAAACTAAGAAAAGCTGCAACAAGCCTCTTGGGAGACTTTGGCCACTTCTGCTCTGGTGTCACCAGCACAAAAAGGACACAGACCTGATGGAGAGGGTCCAGAGGAGAGCACCAAGATGAGCAGAGGGCTGGAGAACCTCTGCTGTGGGGACAGGCTGGGGGAGTTGGGGCTGCTCAGCCTGGAGAAGAGAAAGCTCCAGGCAGACCTCAGAGCTGCAGCTCAATGTCTGCAGGGGAGCTGCAGGCAGGCTGGGGAGGGACGGCTCAGAAGGGGCTGTGGGGATAGGATGAGGGGCAAGGGTTTGGAACTGGAGCAGGGCAGGGTTAGGTTGGACATCAGGAGGAAGCTCTGCACAGGGAGGGAGGGCAGACACTGGAACAGGCTGCCCAGGGAGGTGGCTGAGGCTCCATCCCTGCAGACATCCAAGCTCAGCCTTGCTGTGTCCCTGGGCAGCCTGCTGTGGCTGGAGCTGTCCCTGCTGCCTGCAGGGGGTTTGGACAAGATGACCCTGGAGGGTCCCTTCCAAGCCGGTCTGAGAAGCTGTGAGGTCTGCTTGCCTTCTGCAACCAGCCCCAGAACTCTTCACTTGCTCCCTGCTAAGCTTTTCTCTGCACGACGTGAAGGTGACAATGAAAGAGCCTCCTGCAAGGCCCTGCTGGCAGCACTCCCTCCGTGCCTGCTGGCCTCCTGTTCCCTCTGTGCTCAGGAGCTCCACAGCCCTGCCTGCCTCTGGGCTGTCTCACCTCAGGCTGCAGGGCACAAGAACCTCCCCTTTCCATTTCCCCATTATGGAGCACACTGCCTGGGACTGGAGGACCGCAGGGCTGTGAGGAGAGGGTCACAGAGGGGAAGATGCTGCAGGGAGTCAAGAGGGAGAGCATCACCCTGCAGCTGTGGCTGGGCTTCTCTCCTGGCACTCAGCTGGTGACAGCCACACTGAGCTGAGCACACTTTTCCAACCTGGTTAATTCCATTCTGTTCTGTCTTGTTTTTCACTCTGAAACAGCCTGCAGCCACTGCTGCGGGCAGCTGAGCGAGTTCCTTACCTCTGATTGCCCCCAGCAAGCGACCTGAGAGCCCTCAGCCTGGCTCTGCAGGCCCAGGGGCAGGGACTGAGGTGTTGAGAATACCTCTGCCAGTCCCTGACCACTCTTGCAGCCAGGGCATTTTGCCCAGTCTCCAACCTGGCGCTCCTCTGGCACAGCTCCAGGCCATCCCCTCTCCTCCTGTCCCCTCAGCCTGGGGAGCAGAGCCTCAGTGAGGCCACTGCCACCAAATCCCCAGATAAATCATCACAGAACCAACCAGGCTGGAAAAGACCTCAGAGATCATCAAGTCCAAACTAACACCTCCTGACAGCCAAACCATGGCTCCAAGTGCCACATCCAAGCCTCCTTTGAACACCTCCAGGGATGGTGACTCCACCACCTCCCTGGGCAGCACATCCCAAGGGCAAATTACTCTTGCTGGGAAGAACTTTCTCCTGACTTCAAGCCTAAACCTCCCCTGGTGCTGCAGCTTGAGGCTGTGTCCTCTTGTTCTGGTGCTGCTTGCCTGGCAGAAGAGACCAACCCCCACCTGGCTACAACCTCCCTTCAGGGAGTTGGAGAGAGCAATGAGGTCTCCCCTGAGCCTCCTCTTCTCCAGGCTAAGCAACCCCAGCTCCCTCAGCCTCTCCTCACAGGGCTGTGCTCCAGACCCCTCCCCAGCCTTGTTGCCCCTCTCTGGACACCTTTGAGGTGTCTCAATGTCCTTCTTAAACTGAGGAGCCCAGACCTGGACACAGACCTGGACAAGGGTTGCCTCAAAGCTCACCCCAGTACTTCAAAGCCCCAGCTCACTGCAGCCTCTTCCCAGGGAGCTGTAGGGAGGATGTGGGCCTTGGCTGATGGGACAGGTTCCTAATTCCCCATGGGGTTTGGCAGGCAGCTGCCATCTCCTGACACCTTGGCTCACAGGTGATGGCCATGGGTCACATCAGTGCTCTGGCTTCCAGTCCTCTCTTGTTCTCTGTGGCCTCTGAAACCGGACTCTTGTTGATCACAGGATGGCTTTCATCAAGCAGTCCCTGAAGGAACTTTCCAGTTTAAACACCACCCAGGGTGCAGAGGCACACACAGAGCTACTCAATTGTGACAGAACAAGAGGACACAGTCTCAAGCTGCACCAGGGGAGGTTTGGGCTGGATGCTAGGAAGAAGTTCTTCCCAGCAAGAGAGATTGGCCATTGGAATGTGCTGCCCAGGGAGGTGGTGGAGTCACCATCCCTGGAGGTGTTTAGGAAGAGACTGGATGGGGTGCTTGGTGCCATGGTTTAGTTGATTAGATGGTGTGGGGTGATAGGTTGGACTTGATCTCAAAGGTCTCTTCCAACCTGGTCAATTCAATTCAATTCTCCTCTCCTCTCCCTCTCCTCTCCCTCTCCTCTATTCTCATGCACAGAGTTACAGATTGGGTTGGGCTGGAAGGGACCCTCCAACGGCATCTTGGCCAACCCCCTGCAGGCAGCAGGGACAGCTCCAGCCACAGCAGGCTGCCCAGGGACACAGCAAGGCTGAGCTTGGATGTCTGCAGGGATGGAGCCTCAGCCACCTCCCTGGGCAGCCTGCTCCAGTGTCTCCCCAGCCTCACTGTTAGGAATTTCTTCCTCCTCTCCAGTCTCCATCTGCCCTCTTGCAGCCCAAAGCCACTGCCCCTGGTGCTGGCTCTGTCACCCTCCTCTGCAGTGTCAGCCACCCCACAGCACATGTGGGACTCTTCCTAACATCTTCTCCTGCAAACCCAGCTCCTGGCTCTGGCTGTGCCAGGAGAGACAGCTGCTCTCTGACAGCTCCATCCTGCAGAAGGGCTGCAGAGCCCTTTTGAGAGCCTGGCACTCCACAGAGCTCTGCACAAGGCAGCAGCAGCAAGGCTGAGGGTGAAAGGGCTCCGAGGGCAGCAGTGCCTCAGCGGATCCAGGGGTTCCCACACATCTTCAGAGCAATCTCTTCACGAGGCAGCAAGGACAGTGTTACCAGCCAGAGCTGACTGCTGGCTCCCAGACTGGCCCAGCCTGCTGTGTTCATTGGGGCAGCACCAGGAGAGCTGTGTGCCAGAGGTGAGAACCTGTCTGGAGCTGCTCAGCAGCACCAGGGAAAAGGAAACTGTGAGCAAGCTGCCCAGAGAGGCTGTGGAGCCTCTGGGGAGACTTTCCAGCCCCACCTGGCTGTGTTCTCTGTGTCACAGTATCACAGAATCACCAAGGTTGGAAGAGACCTCAAAGATCATCAAGTCCAACCTGGCACCACAGACCTCATGACTAAACCATGGCACCAAGTGCCACATCCAGTCCCCTCTTGAACACCTCCAGGGATGGGGACTCCACCACCTCCCTGGGCAGCACATCCCAATGGCCAATAACTCTCTCAGTGAAGAACTTTCTCCTCACATCCAGCCTAAACTTCCCCTGGCACAGCTTGAGACTGTGTCCTCTTGTTCTGATGCTGCTTGTCTGGGAGAAGAGACCAACCCCCTCCTGGCTACAACCTCTTCTCAGGGAGTTGGAGAGAGCAAGAAGGTCTCCCCTGAGCCTCCTCTTCTCCAGGCTAAGCAACCCCAGCTCCCTCAGCCTCTCCTCACAGGGCTGTGCTCCAGACCCCTCCCCAGCTTTGTTGCCCTTCTCTGGACACCTTCCAGCACCTCAACATCTTGCCTAACCTGAGGGGCCCAGAACTGGACACAGGACTCAAGGTGTGGCCTGAGCAGTGCTGAGCACAGGGCACAAGGACTTCCCTGCTCCTGCTGGCCACACTCTTCCTGATGCAGGCCAGGATGCCATTGGCTTTCTTGGCCATCTGGGCACACTGCTGGCTCATCTTCAGCTGCTCTCAACCAGTACCCCCAGGTCCCTCTCTGCCTGGCTGCTCTCAGCCACTCTGCCCCCAGCCTGTAGCACTGCCTGGGGCTGTTGAACACAGCCAAGTGCCAGGTTCTGCACATTGGCCACAATCTCCTGCCCTTGGCCTCTGCCCATCTGTCCAGCCCGGCAAGGTCCCTCTGCAGAGCTCTGCAACCCTCTAACAGATCAACTCCTGCCCCCAGCTTGCTGTCATCTGCACATTTACTGCTGATGGACTCAATTGGGCCTCGTTGCCCTTCTCTGGACACATTCAAGTGTTTCCATGTCCTTCCTAAACTGAGGGGCCCAGAGCTGGACACAGTGCCCTGCCCTGGGCGCCCCTGCTCGGGCAGGGGGTCGGACTGGGCCGAGCTCCAGAGGTCCCTTCCAAGCCCTGCCGGTGTGTGTCTCTGTGATGCGGTGAGCCGGCCGCGCTGAGGGCGCAGCGAGAGGCGCCGCGGTTGGCCGGCCGGTGGAGGGAGGCGAGGCGGAGCTGACAGTGATGCATGCAGCTGCGCCGCCGAAACAACGTTTGCACAGCCCTGCCCCGGCGCTCCCCGCAGCCGGCCGGCCAGCCATCCATCCTCGGCGGGAGCGGAGGAGATGTTTGTTTGTCGAACAATGCCTCTGACAGGACACAAACAACGCCTCGCAATGTTCGCAGCTCCCTATTCACTCCTCAAACAGGCTGCTAAAGCCTGACAAATGACGGCACCGCCAGGAGAATGCAAAAGCGGGGCCTGGGGAATGAGAGCTGGGTCGGGCTTACCCAGCCCCAGCAGGGGAGGGGGTTGGAAGGGACCCCTGGGGCTTACCCAGCCCAACCCCCTGCTCCAGCAGGGCACCCGCAGCAGCTTGCCCAGCAGACAATAGCCGGGGGGGTGGGGGGGTTGGAAGCTCTCCAGAGAAGGAGACTCCACAGCCTCTCTGGGCAGCCTGCTCCAGGGCTCAGCATCCTCACACCGAAGGGGCTTGCACCTCTGTGCGGCTCCACAGACCCAGGCTGAAAGGAACATCACAGAGCAGTGAGGTTGGAACAGACCTCTGGAGATCAACTCCAAGCCCCTGCCAGGGCAGGGCACCCAAGGCAGGGCACACAGAACACGTCCAGCTGGGGCTGCAAAGTCGCCACAGAAGGAGACTCCACAGCCTCTCTGGGCAGCCTGCTCCAGGGCTCAGCACCCTCACACCAAGGAAGTTTCTCCTCCTGCTGAGGTGGAACCTCCTGGCTTCCAGTTTGCGCCCTCTGCCCCTTGTCCTGTCCCAGGACACCACTGACCAGAGCCTGGCCCCTTCTTGCCCCCCACCCCTCAGATATTCACAGACATTGCTCAGATCCCCTCTCAGCCTTCTCCTCTCCAGGCTCTCAGCCTTCTCCTCTCCAGGCTCTCAGCCTTTGCCCCTCACAGAGATGCTCCAGGCCCTTCAGCATCCTCACAGCCTCCCCTGGCCTCTCTCTTCAGTAGATCCCTGGCCCTCTGGAGCTGGGGAGCCCAGCACTGGACACAGTTCTCCAGCTGTGGCCTCACAGGAGGTTCCACCTCAACATGAGGAGAAACTTCCTTGGTGTGAGGGTGCTGAGCCTCTGGTTTCCTTTTGGGTTTTGCCCTTTGTTCATAGAACCACAGAATCACAACATGCCAGCTGGAAGGGACCTCAAGCACTCATGGAGTGGGCTGGGTTGGAAAGGACCTTCAGGATCCTGCAGTGCCAACCCCCTGCCATGGGCAGGGACACCTCCCACCAGCCCAGGCTGCTCAGGGCCTCATCCAGCCTGGCCTTGAGGGCTCATCTGTCCCAGCCTGCCTCGGTACCAGCCTGGTTGAAGGGAGATGGAGCAGCAGCCAACTTTGGCGTATTTCCTCCTGAGAAAAAGACTGAGAACCACCACCCCCTGAGCCATCAGCCACTGCAGGATCCTGAAGGTCCTTTCCAACCCAGCCCACTCTATGAGTGCTTGAGGTCCCTTCCAGCTGGCATGTTGTGATTCTGTGGTTCTATGAACAAAGAGCATAAACCCAAATGAAAACCAGAGGCTCAGCACCCTCACACCAAGGAAGTTTCTCCTCATGTTGAGGTGGAACCTCCTGTGAGGCCACAGCTGGAGAACTGTGTCCAGTGTTGGGCTCCCCAGCTCCAGAGGGCCAGGGATCTACTGAAGAGAGAGGCCAGAGGAGGCTGTGAGAATGCTGAAGGGCCTGGAGCATCTCTGTGAGGAGCAAAGGCTGAGAGCCTGGAGAGGAGAAGGCTGAGAGCCTGGAGAGGAGAAGGCTGAGAGCCTGGAGAGGAGAAGGCTGAGAGCCTGGAGAGGAGAAGGCTGAGAGCCTGGAGAGGAGAAGGCTGAGAGCCTGGAGAGGAGAAGGCTGAGAGGGGATCTGAGCAATGTCTGTGAATATCTGAGGGGTGGGAGGCAAGAAGGGGCCAGGCTCTGGTCAGTGGTGTCCTGGGACAGGACAAGGGGCAGTGGACACCAGCTGGAAGCCAGGAGGTTCCACCTCAGCAGGAGGAGAAACTTCCTTGGTGTGAGGGTGCTGAGCCCTGGAGCAGGCTGCCCAGAGAGGCTGTGGAGTCTCCTTCTCTGGAGGCTTTGCAGCCCCAGCTGGCTGTGTTCTGGGTGCCTTGCCCTGGCAGGGGCTTGGAGTTGATCTCCAGAGGTCTGTTCCAACCTCACTGCTCTGTGATGTTCCTTTCAGCCTGGCTCTGTGGAGCTGCACAGAGGTGCAACCCCCCCCAGGCAAGCAGCAGTTGAAGCTGCCAGAGCTAACTGCGGGCAGCACGAAAATAGACCTCACAGAGGCACTGCAAAGCTTTTTCCTGCCCCAATTTTCTTGCAAACAAGAGCTAACAACCCCCTGGAGAGCCAGAGCTGTCTGATCCCCGGGCTCTGCAGGCAATCCGCCCAGCACCACCGAGCGAACAGCACCCGGGCGCTGCCCCAGCTATTTCGGGCTGGCTCTGCTGCAGGCAGCTTCGAGGCACGGTCTGAGCACAGCTTCCACTTCCCAAGCACCTGGAGGCACTGTCAGGGCTGCAGGGCAAAGCTGGCACCCGGCAGCCTGCAGCAAAAGACGATGCAAGGCTGAGCTGCAAGTCGGGTTGGAGCGGCTGGAGAGCTGCCATAGAGAAAGGGCCCTGGGGGTGCTGATGGACAGCCGGCTGAACAGGAGCCTGCAGTGTGCCCAGGGGGCCAAGAAGGCCAATGGCATCCTGGCCTGCATCAGGAACAGTGTGGCCAGCAGGAGCAGGGAGGTCATTGTGCCCTGTGCTCAGCACTGCTCAGGCCACACCTTGAGTCCTGTGTCCAGTTCTGGGCCCCTCAGGTTAGGCAAGATGTTGAGGTGCTGGAAGGTGTCCAGAGAAGGGCAACAAAGCTGGGGAGGGGTCTGGAGCACAGCCCTGTGAGGAGAGGCTGAGGGAGCTGGGGTTGCTTAGCCTGCAGAAGAGGAGGCTCAGGGGAGACCTTCTTGCTGTCTCCAACTCCCTGAAGGGAGGTTGTAGCCGGGTGGGGGTTGGTCTCTTCTCCCAGGCAAGCAGCACCAGAACAAGAGGACACAGTCTCAAGCTGTGCCAGGGGAAGTTTGGGCTGGAGGTGAGGAGAAAGTTCTTCACTGAGAGAGCTGTTGGCCATTGGAATGTGCTGCCCAGGGAGGTGGTGGAGTCCCCATCCCTGGAGGTGTTCAAGAGGGGATTGGATGTGGCACTTGGTGCCATGGTTTAGTCATGGGGTCTGTGGTGCCAGGTTGGACTTGATGAGCTTTGAGGTCTCTTCCAGCCTTGGTGGTCCTGTGATTCCAGAGGGAACCATCTACAGAAGAGTTGGACAGGAAGGGATGGAGCTGCAGGGACTTAGCCAGAGGCAGTGGTTGGACTCCAGGATCTTCAAGGTCTCTTCCAGCCAAACCAACTCTGGGCATCTAGCACTCCATGATTGTAGGATTCCAAAAGGCTCCAGGGAGAGCTTAGAGCAGCCTCCAGGAGACCTGGGGAGGGACATTAGGCAAGGGCTGGGTTTGGAAATCTCCAGAGAAAGGAGACTCCACAACCTCTCTGGGCAGCCTGCCCCAGGGCTCAGCACCCTCACACCAAAGAAGATTCTCATGTTCAGATGGAACCTCCTGGGCTCCAGTTTGTGCCCCTTGCCCTGCCACTGGGCACCACTGAACAGAGCCCAGCCCCAGCTTCTTGCTCCCCACAGGTCCTTTAGCTCTTGCTGAGCATTGCTCAGGTCCCCTCTGGGGCTGCTCTTCTCCAGGCTCAGCAGCCCCAGGGCTCTCAGCTTCCCCTGGCTCTCACAGGCTGTGTGACCATCACACTCCCACACATTCCAGACAGCTTCAAGTCAAATTCCAAACTGAATAACCAAAGAGCAATGAGGTCCCCCCTCAGCCTCCTCTTCTGCACACCCCCAGGTCCCTCAGCTGCTTCTCCCCAGCCCTCTTCTCCAGGCCCTTCACACACACAAAGGAAAAGAGCAAACCTGACTCTTTTTCTGCTGACTCCTGGTGCCAGCTCTCAGCAGCAGGATTCAAAAGCAAGGGAACCCGAAGAAGGACTCAGCCTGGTTGAAAGCAGCACCCAAGGCTTTCATCTCTGAGCCCTCATGGTGCCATCTGATCCACCTGCTGGGAGGGTCACTGCTCCTCCTCTGCTCAGCAGGTGAGGGCACTTCTGCCTGCTGAGAAGGGAGCTGGAGGGAAGGGCCTGGAGAGCAGGGATAAGGAGGAGCAGCTGAGGGAGCTGGGGGTGTTCAGTGTGGAGAAGAGGAGGGGAGACCTGAAATGGCCTGGAACTGCACCAGGGGAGGCTTAGGTTGGAGAGGAGGGAAAGTTGCTTTGCTGCAAGAGTGGTCAGGGACTGGCAGAGGCTGCCCAGGGAGGTGGTGGAGTCCCCATCCCTGGAGGTGTTCCAGGAAGCTGTGGCCATGGCACTTGGGGCCAGGGGTTGGTGGCCATGGTGGGGTTGGGCTGATGTTGGACTGGGTGATCTCAGAGGGCTTTGCTAACCCAAAGAGTTCCATGGTTCTATGAAATGTGCAGTGAGTGGTTTTGTGCTGGTAGAGGAGTGGCTGCTGGGGCAGCAGAGGGTGCAGCAGAGGGTGCAGCAGAGGCACAGGATATAGCAGAGGGTGCAGCAGAGGCAGAGGGTGCAGCAGAGGGTGCAGCAGAGGGTGCAGCAGAGGCACAGGATATAGCAGAGGGTGCAGCAGAGGCAGAGGGTGCAGCAGAGGCACAGGGTGCAGCAGAGGGTGCAGCAGAGGGTGCAGCAGAGGCAGAGGGTGCAGCAGAGGCAGAGGGTGCAGCAGAGGGTGCAGCAGAGGCAGAGGGTGCAGCAGAGGGTGCAGCAGAAGCACAGGGTGCAGCAGAGGCACAGGGTGCAGCAGAGGCACAGGGTGCAGCAGAGGCACAGGGTGCAGCAGAGGCACAGGGTGCAGCAGAGGGTGCAGCAGAGGCACAGGGTGCAGCAGCTCTGCTGCAGATTTTGCAGCAGCTGAGAAGCTGGAGCAGGGTCAGGGAAAAGCCTTGAGGAGAAGCAAGGGATGGAATCCCAGGGCGCTGGGCTGCCAGGTGGAGCTCAGCCCCTGTAGCTGAGAGAAGAGAAGCCTGTGGGGGTGACCCTGGGCTTAATCAATAACCAATTTCCTGGGAATAGAAATCTCTAAATGGAGACCAGGCAGAGAGGGAGAGGGGTGGTCTGGAGGAAGCACCAGCTCATGGATCCTCTCCCCCTGGAGAGTGTTCATGAAGCCAGGCTGCAGCTTGTGGGAAACCATGTGGAGGGCATCAGACAGGAATTCGTTCAAGGGATCCTGGGGGGTTACAGGGTGGACCTCAACCTATGAAGCCAGGTTGGGAGAGTTGGGGCCGTGCAGCCTGGAGAGGAGAAGGCTCCAGGCAGACCTCAGAGCTGCAGCTCAGTGTCTGCAGGGGAGCTGCAGGCAGGCTGGGGAGGGACTGTTCAGAAGGGGCTGTGGGGATAGGGCAAGGGGCAAGGGTTTGGAACTGGAACAGGGCAGGGTTAGGTTGGACATCAGGAGGGAGTTCTGCACAGTGAGGGAGGGCAGACACTGGAACAGGCTGCCCAGGGAGGTGGCTGAGGCTCCATCCCTGCAGACATCCAAGCTCAGCCTTGCTGTGTCCCTGGGCAGC
Source organism: Dryobates pubescens (assembly GCF_014839835.1). Taxonomy (NCBI): domain Eukaryota; kingdom Metazoa; phylum Chordata; class Aves; order Piciformes; family Picidae; genus Dryobates; species Dryobates pubescens. Next base: position 4,924,009 of record NC_071613.1, read on the forward strand.
CTGCTCTGGCTGGAGCTGTCCCTGCTGCCTGCAGGGGGTTGGGCAAGGCGACCTTGGAAGGTCCCTTCCAAGGCAGTGCAGTCCGTGGTGCTGTGAGCTCCAGCTGATTTGCACCATCCTGGGCTGCTCCACATTTGCATGTTGAGGAGCAGAGCCCTGCCCCTGGGGGAGATGTCATTCCCCAAGCAGTTTCAGCTAATCGAAGTGGACAGCTCATGGTGCTTTCATGACAGTGATGCTTGGAGGCTTGGGAAGCAGAGATCCCAACCCAGCCTGCCCTCAGCCCCAGCAGTCCCCACCCCACCTCGGCTTCAGCCAGGCAGAACAAAGTGCCAAGCTCTGGAGGTTCACCTGTTGGAGTTCAAAGCTCCTAATGAATGCTGACAGGACAAAGAAGAGCTCAGTGCAGCTCAGTCACCTTCAGAAGGCAAAAGGGACCTTGGAGAGCTGCAATCCATCTTACATGGGCGGGAAGGTGACAGGAGGAGGGAGATGGGCACAAAGGAGAGCCCAGGAGGCTCCACCTAGGCAGAAGGAGGAATCATAGAATAGAATCATGGACTCAACCAGGTTGGAAAAGACCTCAGAGATCATCAAGTCCAACCTATCACCCAACACCATCTAATCAACTAAACCACGGCACCAAGAGCCTCAGCCAGGCTCTTCCTATACACCTCCAGGGATGGGGACTCCACCACCTTCCAGGGCAGCACATTCCAATGGCAAATCTCTCTTGCTGGGAAGAACTTTCTCCTCACCTCCAGCCTAAACCTCCCCTGGCACAGCTTGAGACTGTGTCCTCTTGTTCTGGTGATGCTTGTCTGGGAGAAGAGACCAACCCCCACCTGGCTACAACCTCCCTTCAGGGAGTTGGAGAGAGCAATGAGGTCACTCCTGAGCCTCCTCTTCTGCAGGCTAAGCAACCCCAGCTCCCTCAGCCTCTCCTCACAGGGCTGTGCTCCAGACCCCTCCCCAGCTTTGTTGCCCTTCTCTGGACACCTTCCAGCACCTCAACATCTTGCCTAACCTGAGGGGCCCAGAACTGGACACAGTACTCAAGGTGTGGCCTGAGCAGTGCTGAGCACAGGGCACAATGACTTCCCTGCTCCTGCTGGCCACACTGTTCCTGATGCAGGCCAGGATGCCATTGGCCTTCTGGGCCCCCTGGGCACACTGCTGGCTCATGTTCAGCCTACTATCAATCAGTACTACCCTGGGACAGGCAGTGGGCACTGTGGCAGGCAGGAGGCTGTTGGGGCAGGCAGGAGGCTGTTGGGGCAGGCAGGAGGCTGCTGGGGCAGGCAGTGGGCAATGGGGCAGGCAGGAGGCTGTTGGGGCAGGCAGGAGGCTGCTGGGGCAGGCAGGAGGCTGCTGGGGCAGGCAGGAGCTGCTCAGGCAGACAGGAAGCTGCTGGGGCAGGCAGGAGCTGCTCAGGCAGGCAGGAAGCTGCTGGGGCAGGCAGGAGGCTGCTGGGGCAGGCAGTGGGCACTGGGGCAGGCAGTGGGCACTGGGGCAGGCAGTGGGCACTGGGGCAGGCAGGAGGCTGTTGGGGCAGGCAGGAGGCTGCTGGGGCAGGCAGGAGGCTGCTGGGGCAGGCAGGAGCTGCTCAGGCAGACAGGAAGCTGCTGGGGCAGGCAGGAGCTGCTCAGGCAGGCAGGAGGCTGCTGGGGCAGGCAGTGGGCACTGGGGCAGGCAGTGGGCACTGGGGCAGGCAGGAGGCTGTTGGGGCAGGCAGGAGGCTGTTGGGGCAGGCAGGAGGCTGCTGGGGCAGGCAGGAGCTGCTCAGGCAGACAGGAAGCTGCTGGGGCAGGCAGGAGCTGCTCAGGCAGACAGGAAGCTGCTGGGGCAGGCAGGAGGCTGCCTGGCTCTCGGCAGGGCTCTGTTGGTGTTCCCAGCCCGGCCCAGAGCAGCTCCAGCCCGGCTGCAGCAGGCACCAAGCCTGCAGTCCCTGAGCCCTCTCTAGTGGCTGGAAGCAGCAAGCTGCTCTCCGTGAGCAGCTGCCCAGGGCTGCTCCTTCTGCATCTCACTGTCACACAAAGACCTTCTGTGGCCAGGCTGCAGCCGTGGCCAAGGTCAGTTGGATGAGGTGCAGCAAGGTCAAAAGCTGGGCCTTGCCCTTGGACCTGGGCACCACTGAGCACAGCCTGCTCCCATCCTCCTCACCCCCACCCTTGTAGTATTGATCAGCACTGATCACATCCCCTCTGGAGCTGCTCTTCCTCAGGGCAGGAAGGCTCTGCAGAGGGACCTGGCCAGGCTGCATCCATGGCTGAGGTCAATGGGATGACATTCACCAAGGCCAAGGGCTGGGTCCTGCACCTGGGGCACAACAACCCCAGGAAGGCTCCAGGCTGGGGACAGAGTGGCTGGAAAGTGCCCAGCAGGAAAGGCCCTGGGGGTGCTGGGTGCCAGCAGCTGGAGATGAGCCAGCAGTGCCCAGGTGGCCAAGGAGGCCACCAGCAGCCTGGTCTGGAGCAGCAATGGTTGTGGGCAGCAGGAGCAGGGCAGGGATTGTGCCCCTGGGCTGGGCACTGGGGAGGCCACAGCTCAAGTGCTGGGTTCAGGTTTGGGCTCTCACTCCCTGAAGGACCTTGAGGGCTGGAGCAGGGCCAGAGAAGGGCAACAGAGCTGGGGAAGGGTCTGGAGAAGAGGGCTGGGGAGGAGCAGCTGAGGGAGCTGGGGGTGTTGAGTGTGGAGCAGAGGAGGCTGAGGGAGACCTCCTTGCTCTCTGCAGCTCCCTGAGAGGAGGCTGCAGGGAGCTGGGGGTTGAGCTCTGCTCCCTAGGCTCAGGTGATAGGAGGAGAGGAAATGGCCTAGAACGTGCCAGGGGAGGCTTAGGTTGGACATCAGAAGAACCTTCTTGCCTGAAAGGCTTCTCCAAGCCTGGCCCAGGCTGCCCAGTGAGGTGGCTGAATCCCTGTCCCTGGAGGTGTTTCAGAGGCAGAGCTGTGGTGCTGAGGGCCATGGGTGAGCCCCAGCCTGGGCAGAGGTGGAGAATGTTGGGCTGGAGGATCTGGAAGGACCTTTCCAAGAGTGTGTCCAGGCAGAGCAGAGGAGCAGAGCAGTGCTCCACAATCATACAGGCAGTGGTGCCATGGCTTGGGGCCATTTCTGGATGGGTAACCACTGGAGTCGACGGGAGAGGAGAACCCTGAGATCATGGAATGGGTTGGGCTGGAAAGACCTTGGAGGTGTCTGAGGTACAGGTGAAAGAGCAGCACCCATGAGAGAGGATTTCACTGAGATGGAGGAATCACAGAATTGGTCTTCTTGGAAGGACATTGAGACTCTTGAAGGTGTCCAGATGAGGCTGGAGAGAGGCCTCGAGCACAGCCCTGTGAGGAGAGGCTGAGGGAGCTGGGGTTGCTTAGCCTGCAGAAGAGGAGGCTCAGGGGAGACCTCATTGCTCTCTACAACTCCCTGAAGGGAGGTTGTAGCCAGGTGGGGGTTGGTCTCTTCTCCCAGGCAAGCAGCACCAGAACAAGAGGACACAGTCTCCAGCTGTGCCAGGGGAGGTTTAGGCTGGAGGTGAGGAGAAAGTTCTTCCCAGAGAGAGTTGTTGGCCATTGGAATGTGCTGCCCAGGGAGGTGGTGGAGTCCCCATGCCTGGAGGTGTTCAAGAGGGGACTGGATGTGGCACGTGGTGCCATGGTTTAGTCATGAGGTGTTGGGTGATAAGTTGGACTTGATGATCTCTGAGGTCTTTTCCAACCTTATTGATTCTATGATTCTAAGATCATGGAGCCCAGCCCTGGGCCATGCTCCCTCCTGTTCCAGCACTGCACCTACAGAGGGAAGATGAAGATCTCCCCTTGGAAGTGGCATCTCAGCACAGCAGGTGAGCTTCAGGCCCCGGAGGGAAGCTGCACAGAGCTCTGCTGCCCTCTGCCTGGAGCCTGGCAGTGGAAACTGAACCTTCACTGGAGCAGTGTGAGAATGAATCAGACTGAGAGAGTCAGGGAAGTATTTGGGGTGGAAAGGCCCTCAGAGGTCACCCAGCCCAGCCAGCAACCTAGCCCCACTATGGCCACCAAACCCTGGCCCCAGGTGCCATGGCCAGGGCTGGGGACTCCACCACCTCCCTGGGCAGCCTCTGCCACTCCCTGACCACTCTTGCAGCAAAGACATTTTAACTCCTCTCCAACCTAACCCTCCCCTGGTACAATTCCAGGCCATTTCTTCTGATCCTATCCGTTGTTCCTAGGGAGCAGAGCCCAACCCCCAGCTCCCTGCAGCCTCCTCTCAGGGAGCTGCAGAGAGCAATGAGATCTCCCTCAGCCTCCTCTGCTCCACACTCAACACCCCCAGCTCCCTCAGCTGCTCCTCCCCAGCCCTCTTCTCCAGACCCTTCCCCAGCTCTGTTGCCCTTCTCTGGCCCTGCTCCAGCCCTCAAGGTCCTTCTGGGAGTGAGAGCCCAAACTTGAACCCAGCACTCAAGCTGTGGCCTCCCCAGTGCCCAGCCCAGGGGCACAATCCCTGCCCTGCTCCTGCTGCCCACAACCATTGCTGCTCCAGGCTGCTGGTGGCCTCCTTGGCCACCTGGGCACCCCCTGGCTCCTCTCCAGCTGCTGGCACCCAGCACCCCCAGGGCCTTTCCTGCTGGGCACTTTCCAGCCACTCTGTCCCCAGCCTGGAGCCTTCCTGGGGTTGTTGTGCCCCAGGTGCAGGACCCAGCCCTTGGCCTTGGTGAATGTCATCCCACTGACCTCAGCCATGGATGCAGCCTGGCCAGGTCCCTCTGCAGAGCCTTCCTGCCCTGAGGAAGAGCAGCTCCAGAGGGGATCTGATCAGTGCTGATCAATACTGCAAGGGTGGGGGTGAGGAGGATGGGAGCAGGCTGTGCTCAGTGGTGCCCAGGTCCAAGGGCAAGGCCCAGCTTTTGACCTTGCTGCACCTCATCCAACTGACCTTGGCCACGGCTGCAGCCTGGCCACAGAAGGTCTTTGTGTGACAGTGAGATGCAGAAGGAGCAGCCCTGGGCAGCTGCTCACGGAGAGCAGCTTGCTGCTTCCAGCCACTAGAGAGGGCTCAGGGACTGCAGGCTTGGTGCCTGCTGCAGCCGGGCTGGAGCTGCTCTGGGCCGGGCTGGGAACACCAACAGAGCCCTGCCGAGAGCCAGGCAGCCTCCTGCCTGCCCCAGCAGCTTCCTGTCTGCCTGAGCAGCTCCTGCCTGCCCCAGTGCCCACTGCCTGCCCCAGCAGCCTCCTGCCTGCCCCAGCAGCCTCCTGCCTGCCTGAGCAGCTCCTGCCTGCCCCAGCAGCCTCCTGCCTGCCCCAGCAGCCTCCTGCCTGCCCCAGCAGCTTCCTGCCTGCCCCAGCAGCTTCCTGCCTGCCCCAGCAGCCTCCTGCCCCCTTGTCCAGCTGGGTACCCCCTGGCTGATCTCCAGACTCACATGAGGACAAGGAGGGGCACAAAGAGCAGAGGCAAGGCAGGAAGGTTTGCAAGCTCTTTACTCATGTCAGGACTGGGGGCCACTCGCTGCTCACGCTGGCACAAGCACCCCGCAGAGCTCTGCCCCTGCTAGATGAAGTACCCCAGGCACTTGTTCCTCTCCAGGTCCATCTCCTCGGTCTCCAGCTCGTAGTGTTTCATGGCCACAAAGTACCTGACGAAGGTTTCCCCCAAGGCCTCCCTGATGCAGGAGTCCTTCTCCAGGGCCACGAGAGCGTCCTCCAGCTTCAGAGGGACCGAGGAGTGCCTCAGCTCAGCACCTTGGTCCTCTCCTGCCAGCACCTGGTCGTACCTCAGCCCCCTCTTGATGCCGTCCAGGCCGGCGGCGACGGTGGCCGCCAGCACCAGGTAGGGGTTGGCGGTGGCGGAGCTGAGCTTGTTCTCGATGAGGGGGCCCTTGCCCCCGTGGCACTTGACGTTGAAGGCGCAGCTGTTGTCGTTGTAGGCCCACTGGGCGTTGACAGCCTCCTTGGACTCCTTGCTGTACTTGCAGTAGGGCTTCCTGCAGCTGGTGGTGGGCGCCACCAGGCAGCTGATGGCGGCGGCGTGCGCCAGCAGGCCGGAGAGCCAGCTCCTGCCCACCTCCGAGAGCTCCTCCGCCCCGTAGCCGGCGCAGAACAGGTTCCTCTGCCCGTCCAGGTCCCACAGGCTGTGCGCCAGGGCCCCCGAGTTGTAGAAGCCCGACTCCGAGAAGAAGCTGGCCACGTAGTTGTACTTCTTGGCCACCTCCTTGATGCCCGTGCGGAAGGTGAAGGCGCTGTCGGCGGCGTCCATGCCGAAGGCCGGGTGGAAGGTGATCTCCATCTGCCCCGGCCCGCTGGAGGAGGAGAAGCTCTCGATGTTGGCCCCGGCGTAGTACATCCCTTCTATCAGCTCCTGGATGAAGGTCTGGTCGTGGTTGTTGAGGATGGTGGCGGCGGGGAAGGAGATGGTCTTCGAGTTGACCACCTCGGTGATGCCGTAGATGCAGAACTCGTAGGTGAAGGCAGAGCGCAGGGAGAAGCCCTGCTGGCGGAGCTGGCCCAGCTGCCGCTTGGCGATGTGCCGCGGGGAGGTGCCCAGCGGGGCGCCCAGCACGCTGAAGGAGTCGCAGATGACCCGAGCGGTCTGCTCGGTCCAGGGCAGGAGGCGGAAGGTGGAGAGGTCGGGCTGCAGGATGATGTCGCAGTTGAAATTGGTGGCGTTGAGGTAGTCCAGCTCGTTGTCTTTGGGGTTCAGGGTCAGCTCCAGGTAGCTTCTGGGCATGGAAACGCCGTGGATGGCCTTCTCCTGGAGACACGGCAGGGAGGCAGCTTGGCAAAGGAGAGAGGACCGGCTCCCTGCGTTGCCTGCCGCTAGGCGTGGGGCGGAACGTGAGGCTGGCAGAGGAGCAAAGAGCTCCACACCGACCTCCCGTTCTCAGCGAGGGCACCAGAGTGCTGCCAACAGCAAGCTGAGCTGCAGCAGGGGAAGGCCAGGGCTAGGCCTGTGCCAGTGTGAAGCACAACCACCTTCAGCACGGCTGGTAGAGGAGCACCCTGCCAGGCTCCCATGGCTGTCTGCACAGAGCCAGAGAATCATTAGGGCTGGCAAAGCCCTCTGAGATCATAGAATCATAGGATCAGTCAGGGTTGGAAGGGACCACAAGGATCATCTAGTTCCAACCCCCCTGCCATGGGCAGGGACGCCCCACACTACATCAGCCTGGCCAGAGCCTCATCCAGCCTGGGCTTAAACACCTCCAGGGATGGAGCCTCAACCACCTCCCTGGACAACCCATTCCAGGGCTTCACCACTCTCATGGGGAAGAACTTCCTCCTCACCTCCAGCCTCAATCTCCCCACCTCCAGCTTCATTCCATTCCCCCTAGTCCTATCACTGCCTGAGATCCTGACAAGTCCCTCCCCAGCCTTCTTGCAGCCCCCTTCAGATACTGGAAGGCCACAATTAGGTCACCTCAGAGCCTTCTCTTCTCCAGACTGAACAGCCCCAACTCCTTCAGTCTGTCCTCACAGGAGAGGTGCTCCAGCCCTCTGCTCATCCTCGTGGCCCTTCTCTGGACACCTTCCAGCACCTCCAGATCCCTCTTGCAATAGGGGCTCCAGACCTGGAGGCAGTACTGCAGGTGGGGTCTCAGCAGAGCTGAGCAGAGGGGGAGAATCACCTCCCTTGCCCTGCTGGCCACACTTCTCTTGCTGCAGCCCAGGATCTGATTGGCTTTCTGGGCTGCAAGTGCACACTGAGAGCTCCTGTTGAGCTTCTTGTCCCCCAGCACCCCCAAGTCTCTCTCCTCAGGGCTGCTTTCCAGCCAGTCCCTGCCCAGCCTGGATTTGTGCCTGGCATTGCCTTGAGCCAGCTGCAGGACCCTGCCCTTGGTCTTGTTGAACCTCATGAGGTTGGCTTGTGCCCAGGTCTCCAGCCTGTCCAGGTCCCTCTGGATGGCATCCCTTCCCTCCAGCTGTCTGCTGCACCACACAGCTTGGTGCCATCAGCAAACTTGCTGAGGGTGCACTCAGTGCCACTGTCCATGGCACCCACAAAGATGTTGAACAAGACTGGCCCCAGGACTGATCCCTGAGGGACTCTGCTTGTCCCTGGCCTCCACTGGGACATGGACCCATGGACAGCCACTCTTTGGCCATCAAGCCAGTTCTGTATCCATCTAGTGGTCACCCATCCAACCCATGTGTCACCAGCCTGGAGACCAGGCTGTGGTGCAGGACAGTGTTGAAGGCTTTGCTCAGGCCCAGGTAAATGACAGCAGTTGCTCGCCCCTCAGCTATTTATGTTGTCACCTGTCATCCAGCCCAGCCACTAAACCATGGCCTCAGGTGCCATGGCCACAGGCTTCTGGAACCCCTCCAGGGATGGGGACTCCACCACCACCTCTCTGGGCAGCCTCTGCCAGTCCCTGACCACTCTTGCAGCAAAGACTCTTTTCCTGATGCCCCAGGCCTCCCCTGGGGCATTCCAGGCCACAGCCAGCTGCAGAGGACAGGTCACTGCTGCTGGAGTTCAGTCACTGCCAGCATTAAGGAATAAAAAAATCACACCAGATTTGCTGCCCAGAGAGGTTGTGGAGTCTCCTTGTCTGGAGAGCTTCCAGCACCCCCCTGGCCCCTGTGCTCCTGGGCAAGCTGCTGTGGGTGCCCTGCTGGAGCAGGGGGTTGGACTGGGTGATGCCCAGAGGCCCCTCCAACCCCAGCACTCTGTGAGTCTGTGAAAAGGAAGGACAGGCCATGAAACACAGAGGGGTAGAGAGAGAAAGCAGCAGGACTCACGTGGAAGAAGCGAGAGGGAATGTTCTTGGACCTGGACACGCCATGGAGGTCGATGGACTCAAACCTGACAAACTGGACACCGTCCCTGGCCATCTGCTGCTTGATGAATTCAATGTGAGAGAAGAGAAGAAGCAGAGTTGAATTGCCCAGGTCATTCACATCAGGCTCTCTGCTGGATGCTGGAAGCAAAGAGGAAGGTTGAGGTCAAACAGAACAGTGAATAATGGAGGCTGGGGAGACACTGGAGCAGGCTGCCCAGGGAGGTGGCTGAGGCTCCAGCCCTGCAGACATCCAAGCTCGGCCTTGCTGTGTCGCTGGGCAGCCTGCTCTGGCTGGAGCTGTCCCTGCTGCCTGCTGTCCCTGACTGTGGAGGGTCCCCTCCAACCCAATGCACTCTGTGAGTCTGTGCCTAGCTCACTACAGCCTCCAGGGACAGAGGGGTTTGGCCTCATCCAAAAGGGCACAAAATAGATGAGGAGGATGGGATGGAGGAGCCAGCTGAGCACTGGGAGTTTATACAGACTGAATCAGAGAACCATTAAGGTTGGAGGAGTCCTCTGAGATCACCCAGCCCAGACACCAACCCAGCCCCACCATGGCCACCAAACCATGGCCTCATGGCCACAGGTTTCTGGAACACCTCCAGGGATGGGGACTCCACCACCTCCCTGGGCAGCCTCTGCCAGTCCCTGGCCACTCTTGCAGCAAAGACATTTTTCCTCCTCCCCAGCCTACCCTCCCCTGGCACAATTCCAGGCCATTTCCTCTCCTATCACCTGAGACTGGGGAGCAGAGCCCAACCCCCAGCTCCCTGCAGCCTCCTCTCAGAGGTGTTGCAGAAAGCTGTGGCCATGGCACTTGGGGCCATGGTGGGGTTGGGTTGGTGGCTGGGCTGGGTGAGCTCAGAGGACTCCTCCAACCTTAATGATTCTCTGATTCTGTTCTGGGGGTTGGAACTAGACGACCTCTCAAGGTCCCTTCCAACCCAACCTGGCCCATGATTCAAACCCCCCCAAGCAGGAGCAGTGTCTGTGGGAGCACCCCAGGTGATGTTTCAATGTCCTTACCAGGGTGGTCTGCAGAGGAGTCCAACTGAATCTCAGCAGCTGGGCCTCCTGCCTGTGTGGGAGCTGCTGGCACACCCAGAATAAGCTGATCCATGTCACTTCCTGCTGCTTGCTGCTGATCAGAGCCTGCAGAGCTGAGCACCAGGAGGGGTTTGCCCTGCTGCCCCACTCCCACCTGCTGGAAGCTGTGCTGCTTTCGGTTCTCCTCTCCGAAATGGGGACCAAAGGTCCCAAAGGCTCTGCCTGGCTTCTCAGCTGGCTTCTCCCAGGGCTTGGAGCTCTTCTGAGGGAAAGTGCCCCCTGCCTTGCCACCGTGACTGTGCCCCCGGGCAGGCAGAGGCCCTTCCCTCAGCAGGGTCTTCAGCTCTTGCAGGCTGCGTGCAGAGAAGTCAGGAGCTGCCGGGAAGGCCTCTGCAGCTCCTCTGGTGCAGCCCAGGGAGCCCATCCTGCTCGCGTGAAACTTGACCTCTTCCATCCTCCCCCACTCCTGCTGCTTACTTCCTGCCCTCTCACCACCCTCTGCCCTGCCTGCTGCCTCTCCATGCCCAGCTCTCCCTGTGCCCCTCGCTGGCTGCATGCCCATGGGCAGCTCACTTCTGCTGGGCGCCTCCATCTCCTCCTGCCTCTCCCCTATCGCTCTTTGCCCAGCGCCAGCACTTCCCTGGATTTCTTCTCTGTCTCCAGACGCCTCTTCTTGGATGTCCCTGCCAGCATGGGGACTGTCAGCACCCTCTCTGTCCTCCTGCCCTGGAGGAGGGCAGCTCATGCTTGGAAGAGGTTGCTCTGCTGGTGGTTCTGAGCAAGCAGGGCTTCCTCGGAGGGGACAAGGCTCTGGGAGCTCGGAGGCGTGGGGCAGCTCCATCTTCTCATTGTCTAAAGAAGGAAGGTGCTTGGCAGGGCCTTTGACTCCCTTTTTCTTTCTGAAACCACACACATTGTTGCCATCAACTTCATCATTGTCACTTTCAGAGGTGTTCTGTAACCAGCAATAAAATACACAACCAAACAACATGCATCAACCAAGGGGAAGGTGCCAAGGGGGCCCCACCACCAGCTCCAGCTGCCTGGGAGCTCTCCCTCTGCTCCCTGCTCATGGAGCTCTCTGTGGGCATTCAGCAGCCCTCACTTTCTGCTCTTCTGAGATAGAAAAAGTCTTTCTTATAGCTGAGACCAGCAATAAAATCCAGACCCAAACTACAGGCACCAACCAAGGGGAAGGTGCCAAGGGGGCCCCACCACCAGCTCCAGCTGCCTGGGAGCACTTCCACTGCTGATGGAGCTCTCTGTGGGCATTCAGCAGCCCTCACATTCTGCTCTTCTGAGATAGAAGAAATCTTTGTTATAGTTGAGACCAGCAATAAAATCCAGACCCAAACTACAGGCACCAACCAAGGGGAAGGTGCCAAGGGGGCCCCACCACCAGCTCCAGCTGCCTGGGAGCTCTCCCTCTGCTCCCTGCTCATGGAGCTCTCTGTGGGCATTCAGCAGCCCTCACATTCTGCTCTTTGGATATAGTAACAAAAGTTCTTTTTCCCCTATAGTTTAGGATACAATAGGTGAGGAATGTCTCCTTCACACAGTTTTTAGGTAGATCCAGCAGATTAAAATAGAAGAGACTGGGCAATGTGGGACTTGATTTGTCAGAAGTGGGATTTAAATGGGCAGGGGGGAAAAAAAGAGCATAGTTACATCAGTCTGAACAGCCCTGCACCCAACCTGAACACTCCTGCACCCAGCCTGAACAGCCCTGCACCCAAACTGAACAGCCCTGCACCCAAACTGAACACCTCTGTACCCTGCTTGAACTCCCCTGCACCCAACCTGAAGCCCCCCTGCACCCAACCTGAACACCCCTGTACCCAACCTGAACTCCCCTGCACCCAACCTGAACACCCCTGTACCCAACCTCAACTCCCCTGCACCCAGCCTGAAGCCCCCTGCACCCAGCCTGAACACCCCTGCACCCAGCCTGTACAGCCCTGCACCCAGCCTGTACACCCCTGCACCCAGCCTGTACAGCCCTGCACCCAGCCTGTACAGCCCTGCACCCAACCTGAACACCTCTGTACCCTGCTTGAACTCCCCTGCACCCAGCCTGAACACCCCTGCACCCAGCCTGTACAGCCCTGCACCCAACCTGAACACCTCTGTACCCTGCTTGAACTCCCCTGCACCCAACCTGAAGCCCCCCTGCACCCAACCTGAACACCCCTGTACCCAACCTGAACTCCCCTGCACCCAACCTGAACACCCCTGTACCCAACCTGAACTCCCCTGCACCCAGCCTGAAGCCCCCTGCACCCAGCCTGAACACCCCTGCACCCAGCCTGAAGCCCCCTGCACCCAGCCTGAAGCCCCCTGCACCCAACCTGAAGCCCCCTGCACTCCATCCACAAAACATTCCCTGCCCTGACATCCTGGCCTGGATGCAAAGAGCGTTTTCTAGCTGCTGTGCAAAGCACTCAGCCACTCAGAGGGGCTTCCCTGCTGAGGAAGGGCTTCCCTGCTGAGGAAGGGCTTCCCTGCTGAGGAAGGGCTTCCCTGCTGAGGAAGGGCTTCCCTGCTGAGGAAGGGCTTCCCTGCTGAGGAAGGGCTTCCCTGCTGAGGAAGGGCTTCCCTGCTGAGGAAGGGCTTCCCTGCTGAGGAAGGGTTTACCTGCTGAGGAAGGGCTTCCCTGCTGAGGAAGGGCTTCCCTGCTGAGGAAGGGCTTCCCTGCTGAGGAAGGGCTTCCCTGCTGAGGAAGGGTTTACCTGCTGAGGAAGGGCTTCCCTGCTGAGGAAGGGTTTACCTGCTGAGGAAGGGTTTCCCTGCTGAGGAAGGGCTTCCCTGCTGAGGAAGGGCTTCCCTGCTGAGGAAGGGCTTCCCTGCTGAGGAAGGGTTTCCCTGCTGAGGAAGGGCTTCCCTGCTGAGGAAGGGCTTCCCTGCTGAGGAAGGGCTTCCCTGCTGAGGAAGGGTTTACCTGCTGAGGAAGGGCTTCCCTGCTGAGGAAGGGTTTACCTGCTGAGGAAGGGCTTACTTGCTGAGTAAGGGCTTACCTGCTGAGTAAGGTCCTCCCTGCTGCTCATGTCCACTGCATTCTAGCTCAGGTCCCCATCAGAAGCACCCTGGTCAGAGCCCAGCAGGAAGCCATCCCATATTTATAGGCATGGAGACAATGGAGCTGAGCTGAAACAGAAGTGCTGTCAGGTCCTTTTTCTCCCAGGAGGCCAGGCAGAGAGGAACCCCACAGAGCAAGCCCAACGTGTCACGGCCAGGGGCACCAGGTTCTGGAACAGGGCTGAAGTGCAGGCTGCTGCACGGACAATGGTTAGCTGCCTGCTGAGCAGCAGAGGGGTTTGTGCAACCTTCCTCCTCACAAAGGGCTCTTTGTGCTCTGACAAACCAGTCCTGTTCTGGAACAGGAGCTATTGTGGGCTCCTGCCAGGGCAGACCTGTGTGGGGCTGGCCCAGGGCAGGGCTCTGGAAGGCCACACCACAGGGCTGGCTCTGCCCCGCTGCAGCCTGGGCCCTTCCTGGCTGCTGCTGGGGCTGCCTGAGACTCAGGAGAGGGCAAAGGGCTCTGTCCTGCATGAGGGCTCTGAAGAGGTGCCAAGCAGATGGCCCAGCTTCTCCTGCTCCTCTTTCTTTGTTCATCAGCTTGGGCAGGAGTTCACAGGGCTGTGGGTACCTCACTCACTCCAAGGACTCTGCCCAGGCTGGGGCTAACCTATGGTGCTCAGCACCACAGCTCTGCCTCTTGGAAACACCTCCAGAGGTGGGCATTCAGCCCCTCTCTGGGAAGCCTGGGCCAGGCCTGGGGAACCCTTTCAGTCAAGAAGGTTCTGCTAATGTCCAACCTAACCCTGCCCTGGAGCAGGCTGAGGCCATTTCTTCTGATCCCATCCGTTGTTCCTGGGGAGCAGAGCCCAACCCCCAGCTCCCTGCAGCCTCCTCTCAGGGAGCTGCAGAGAGCAAGGAGGTCTCCCTCAGCCTCCTCTGCTCCACACTCAACACCCCCAGCTCCCTCAGCTGCTCCTCCCCAGCCCTCTTCTCCAGACCCTTCCCCAGCTTGGTTGCCCTTCTCTGGCCCTGCTCCAGCCCTCAAGGTCCTTCTAGGAGTGAGAGCCCAAACCTGAACCCAGCACTCAAGCTGTGGCCTCCCCAGTGCCCAGCCCAGGGGCACAATCCCTGCCCTGCTCCTGCTGCCCACACCATTGCTGCTCCAGGCCAGGCTGCTGGTGGCCTCCTTGGCCACCTGGGCACTGCTGCCTCATCTCCAGCTGCTGGCACCCAGCACCCCCAGGGCCTTTCCTGCTGGGCGCTTTCCAGCCACTCTGTCCCCAGCCTGGAGCCTTCCTGGGGTTGTTGTGCCCCAGGTGCAGGACCCAGCCCTTGGCCTTGGTGAATGTCATCCCACTGACCTCAGCCATGGATGCAGCCTGGCCAGGTCCCTCTGCAGAGCCTTCCTGCCCTGAGGAAGAGCAGCTCCAGAGGGGATGTGATCAGTGCTGATCAATACTACAAGGGTGGGGGTGAGGAGGATGGGAGCAGGCTGTGCTCAGTGGTGCCCAGGAACAGGACAAGGGCCAAGGGACACAGAGTGGAACATCAGAACTTCATCTGAGCATGAGGAGGAACTTCTGTAACTGAAGGGTGCTGAGGCCTGGAGCAGGCTGCCCAGAGAGGTGGTGGAGCCTCCTTCTCTGGAGGCTTTCAAAATCCAGCTGGTTGTTGTTGAGGGCAACCTGCTCCAGGTGTCCCTGCTCTGGCAGGGCTTGGACTGGATGATGTCCAGAGGTCCCTTCCAACCCCTGCCATGCTGTGACCGTGGTTCTGTGGCTGGAGAGCAGTTGTGGTGTCTTCTGCTCACATTAGGTGGCACCAACCTCACAGGCCTGGGGTTGACAGGAGCTGAAAAAGGCTCATGCTGAAAGCTTGCTGCAGAAGGTACTTGAAGTGCAAGCAGGAGGCACACCTGGAGTGCACATGGGGAAGAAAGAGTCCTACTAGCCTCAGGGTGAGAGATCTCCTCAACTGGAGGCAAGCTGCACAGAGCAGGCAGGAGGACAGCAGAGATGCCATGGGGTTTACCCTGGAAAACAGCAGCTGAAAGCCACTTACAACTCAGCTTGTTGAGCTGGGCTGTGCTGCTCAGAATCAGCTTGTTGAGCTGGGCTGTGCTGCTCAGAATCAGCTTGTTGAGCTGGGCTGTGCTGCTCAGACCTCAGCTTGTTGAGCTGGGCTGTGCAGCTCAGACCTCAGCTTGTTGAGCTGGGCTGTGCTGCTCAGAATCAGCTTGTTGAGCTGGGCTGTGCTGCTCAGAATCAGCTTGTTGAGCTGGGCTGTGCAGCTCAGACCTCAGCTTGTTGAGCTGGGCTGTGCTGCTCAGAATCAGCTTGTTGAGCTGGGCTGTGGTGCTCAGAATCAGCTTGTTGAGCTGGGCTGTGTTGCTCAGAATCAGCTTGTTGAGCTGGGCTGTGCTGCTCAGAATCAGCTTGTTGAGCTGGGCTGTGCTGCTCAGACCTCAGCTTGTTGAGCTGGGCTGTGTTGCTCAGAATCAGCTTGTTGAGCTGGGCTGTGCTGCTCAGAATCAGCTTGTTGAGCTGGGCTGTGATGCTCAGAATCAGCTTGTTGAGCTGGGCTGTGCTGCTCAGAATCAGCTTGTTGAGCTGGGCTGTGTTGCTCAGAATCAGCTTGTTGAGCTGGGCTGTGCTGCTCAGACCTCAGCTTGTTGAGCTGGGCTGTGCTGCTCACAATCAGCTTGTTGAGCTGGGCTGTGCTGCTCAGACCTCAGCTTGTTGAGCTGGGCTGTGCTGCTCAGACCTCAGCTTGTTGAGCTGGGCTGTGCTGCTCAGACCTCAGCTTGTTGAGCTGGGCTGTGCTGCTCAGAATCAGCTTGTTGAGCTGGGCTGTGCTGCTCAGAATCAGCTTGTTGAGCTGGGCTGTGCTGCTCAGAATCAGCTTGTTGAGCTGGGCTGTGCTGCTCAGACCTCAGCTTGTTGAGCTGGGCTGTGCTGCTCAGAATCAGCTTGTTGAGCTGGGCTGTGTTGCTCAGAATTAGCTTGTTGAGCTGGGCTGTGCTGCTCAGAATCAGCTTGTTGAGCTGGGCTGTGCTGCTCAGACCTCAGCTTGTTGAGCAGGGCTGTGGTGCTCAGAATCAGCTTGTTGAGCTGGGATGTGCTGCTCAGAATCAGCTTGTTGAGCAGGGCTGTGTTGCTCAGAATCAGCTTGTTGAGCTGGGCTGTGCTGCTCAGAATCAGCTTGTTGAGCTGGGCTGTGCTGCTCAGACCTCAGCTTGTTGAGCTGGGCTGTGCTGCTCAGACCTCAGCTTGTTGAGCTGGGATGTGCTGCTCAGAATCAGCTTGTTGAGCTGGGATGTGCTGCTCAGAATCAGCTTGTTGAGCTGGGCTGTGCTGCTCAGACCTCAGCTTGTTGAGCTGGGCTGTGCTGCTCAGAATCAGCTTGTTGAGCTGGGCTGTGTTGCTCAGAATCAGCTTGTTGAGCTGGGCTGTGTTGCTCAGAATCAGCTTGTTGAGCTGGGCTGTGTTGCTCAGAATCAGCTTGTTGAGCTGGGCTGTGCTGCTCAGAATCAGCTTGTTGAGCTGGGCTGTGTTGCTCAGACCTCAGCTTGTTGAGCTGGGCTGTGCTGCTCAGACCTCAGCTTGTTGAGCTGGGCTGTGTTGCTCAGAATCAGCTTGTTGAGCTGGGCTGTGTTGCTCAGAATCAGCTTGTTGAGCTGGGCTGTGCTGCTCAGAATCAGCTTGTTGAGCTGGGCTGTGCTGCTCACAATCAGCTTGTTGAGCTGGGCTGTGCTGCTCAGAATCAGCTTGTTGAGCTGGGATGTGCTGCTCAGAATCAGCTTGTTGAGCCGGGCTGTGCTGCTCAGAATCAGCTTGTTGAGCTGGGCTGTGCTGCTCAGAATCAGCTTGTTGAGCTGGGCTGTGCTGCTCAGACCTCAGCTTGTTGAGCTGGGCTGTGCTGCTCAGAATCAGCTTGTTGAGCTGGGCTGTGCTGCTCAGACCTCAGCTTGTTGAGCTGGGCTGTGCTGCTCAGAATCAGCTTGTTGAGCTGGGATGTGCTGCTCAGAATCAGCTTGTTGAGCTGGGCTGTGCTGCTCACAATCAGCTTGTTGAGCTGGGCTGTGTTGCTCAGAATCAGCTTGTTGAGCTGGGCTGTGCTGCTCAGACCTCAGCTTGTTGAGCTGGGCTGTGCTGCTCAGAATCAGCTTGTTGAGCTGGGCTGTGCTGCTCAGACCTCAGCTTGTTGAGCTGGGCTGTGCTGCTCAGACCTCAGCTTGTTGAGCTGGGCTGTGCTGCTCAGAATCAGCTTGTTGAGCTGGGCTGTGCTGCTCAGACCTCAGCTTGTTGAGCTGGGCTGTGCTGCTCAGAATCAGCTTGTTGAGCTGGGATGTGCTGCTCAGAATCAGCTTGTTGAGCTGGGCTGTGCTGCTCACAATCAGCTTGTTGAGCTGGGCTGTGCTGCTCAGACCTCAGCTTGTTGAGCTGGGCTGTGCTGCTCAGACCTCAGCTTGTTGAGCTGGGCTGTGCTGCTCAGAATCAGCTTGTTGAGCTGGGATGTGCTGCTCAGAATCAGCTTGTTGAGCTGGGATGTGCTGCTCAGACCTCAGCTTGTTGAGCTGGGCTGTGCTGCTCAGACCTCAGCTTGTTGAGCTGGGCTGTGCTGCTCAGAATCAGCTTGTTGAGCTGGGATGTAGTGCTTAGACCTCAACTTGTTGTTTCCAAGATGACTGGAAGCTGGCCAATGCGATGCCCATCCACAAGAAGGGCCAGAAGGACGAACCAGGGAATTCCTGACCTCAGTGCCAGGCAAGATCATGGCACAGGTCATCCTGAGTGCAGTCACACAGCACTTACAGGATGGCCAAGGGATCAGGCCCAGCCAGCATGGATTTAGGAAGGGCAGGTTCTGCCTTTCCAGCCTGATCTCCTTCCATGCTCAGGTGACTGCCTGGTGGATGTGGGGCAGGCTGTGGATGTAGCCTGCCTGGGCTTCAGCAAGGCCTTTCACACCATCCCTCACAGCAAACTCCTGGCCAAGCTGTCAGCTCCTGGCTTGGGCAGCAGCTCTCTGAGCTGGGTCAGGAACTGGCTGGAGGCTGAGCCCAGAGAGTGGTGGGGAATGGTGCCACAGCCAGCTGGCAGCCAGGCACCAGTGGTGTGCCCCAGGGATCAGTGCTGGGCCCCAGCCTGGTCAATATCTTTACTGATGATCTGGAGGAGGGCATTGAGTCCATCAGCAGGAAATGTGCAGATGACAGCAAGCTGGGGGCAGGAGTTGATCTGTTAGAGGGTTGGAGAGCTCTGCAGAGGGACCTTGCCAGGCTGGACAGATGGGCAGAGGCCAAGGGCAGGAGATTGAACACATCCAAGTGCCAGGTTCTGCACATTGGCCACAGCAACCCCAGGCAGTGCACTTGTTAGGCCACACCTTGAGTCCTGTGTCCAGTTCTGGGCCCCTCAGGTTAGGAAAGATGTTGAGTTGCTGGAAGGTGTCCAGAGAAGGGCAACAAAGCTGGGGAGGGGTCTGGAGCACAGCCCTGTGAGGAGAGGCTGAGGGAGCTGGGGTTGCTTAGCCTGCAGAAGAGAAGGCTCAGGGGAGACCTTCTTGCTGTCTGCAGCTCCCTAAAGGGAGGTTGTAGCCAGGTGGGGGTTGGTCTCTTCTCCCAGGCAAGCAGCACCAGAACAAGAGGACACAGTCTCAAGCTGTGCCAGGGAAGGTTTAGGCTGGAGGTGAGGAAGAAGTTCTTCCCAGCAAGAGAGATTGGCCATTGGAATGTGCTGCCCAGGGAGGTGGTGGAGTCCCCATCCCTGGAGGTGTTTAGGAAGAGCCTGGCTGAGGCACTTGGTGCCATGGTTTAGTTGATTAGATGGTGTTGGGTGATAGGTTGGACTTGATGATCTCTTTTCCAACCTGGTTAATTCTATTCTATTCTATTCTACTCTACTCTACTCTACTCTATGCTGTGCTATTCTATTCTGTTCAGCTGGGCTGTGGTTCTTAGACCTCAGCTTGCTGAGCTGGGCTGTGGTGCTTAGACCTCGTTTCCAAGCTGGCCAACGTGGTGCCCATCCACAGGCAGGGCCAGTTGGATCAGCCAGGGAATTCCAGGCCTGCCAGCCTGACCTCAGTGCCAGGCAAGATCATCCTGAGTGCAGTCACACAGCACTCACAGCATGGCCAAGGGCTCAGGCCCAGCCAGCATGGATTTAGGAAGGGCAGGTCCTGCCTGACCAACCTGATCTCCTTCCATGCTCAGGTGACTGCCTGGTGGATGTGGGCTGCCTGGACTTCAGCAAGGCCCTTTGTCCCTCAATGTCCTTCTTGGAGTGAGGGACCCAGAACTGAAGCCAGCAGTCAAGGTGTGGCCTCAGCAGTGCCCAGGAACGATGGCAGGGGATCCTCACCCCTCTGCAGAAGTCAGTCACAGCTTGGTCACTGCTGGAAGCTGAGCCCAAGTACATCTGAGCCTGGGGAGCTGGCTGAGCACGGCAGCTGCTGGCAAGGCCAAGAAGTGTCACTCCCTCCCTGCCCCCTCCAAGGGTTTCCAGTCTGCAAGGGGGGGATTTTCCTCTGCTCTAAGCCTGCACACATTCCTGAGAGGAACACTTTGTCCTCCAGCTGGCAGAAGGCTGGGCTGAATATCTGCCACTTAGTGCTCTGCAAGCTGCTAAGCTTCCTGTGGGAGCAGCAAAGCCACCCCAGAAGCCTTCTGCTGTGCACAGAGTCCTGCAGCACTTGGAGTGGCTGGGAACACACCAAGGGGAGGCTGCATCAGCTGTGGGCTGCAGATGGGGCCAGGGGAAGGCCTCTCCTGCGTGGGCACAGGATAAAGCACACCAATGGTACTCCACCAGGAGACCACCTGCCAGGGAGAACGTGGAGAAAAAGGCAGCTCTGGGGCTAAGCATGAGACAGGAGAGGAGGAAGGGTGGGACCTGAGAGTAGACCTGAGCTGGAACTACAACAGAAAAGCAGAAGACCTGTGAAGGTCCCAGAGGTCCTGGAAGAGGTGCAGAAACTGGGCCACAACCACCCCACACAACCCTCCAGCCATGGGGAAGAGTGGTTGGACAGCTGGGGGGGGGTCAAACCTGGGCCAGCTGGAGATGAGCCAGCAGTGCCCAGGTGGCCAAGGAGGCCACCAGCAGCCTGGCCTGGAGCAGCAGTGGTGTGGGCAGCAGGAGCAGGGCAGGGATTGTGCCCCTGGGCTGGGCACTGGGGAGGCCACAGCTTGAGTGCTGGGTTCAGGTTTGGGCTCCTCACTCCCAGAAGGACCTTGAGGGCTGGAGCAGGGCCAGAGAAGGGCTACAGAGCTGGGGAAGGGTCTGGAGAAGAGGGCTGGGGAGGAGCTTGCTGGAACAGAGCAGTTATAACCCTGCAGGGAGCACTCCAGAGCAGACTCAACACAGAACACCCCCTGACAGCCAGGCTGGCCAGCCCAGGATGTCCTCCCTAGGATGTCCTCCCTGCTCTGCTACCCACTGCTCTCCATGGCAGCTGCCTGCAGGCTGCCCACGGGGGGCAGCCTCTCCTCTGCACCACAGCCCACAGAGCCTGAGCAGCTCCAGCCTGAGCCAGGGACCAGATTAATGATCTACAGCTGCAGATGGCCAAGGTCACTGCTCCAGAAGGCTGAGCACAAGAACCTGTGGCAAGTGGATGGTCCTGCCCTGGGAAGGAACACCCCCTGCCCAGGACAGCTCGGGGGGGACCTGCTGGGGAGCAGCTCTGTGGGGAAGGGCCTGGGAGTGCTGGGGGACAATGAGTCCCCCATGAGCCAGCAATGGGCCCTGTGGTCAAGAAGGCCAACAGGGTCCTAGGGAGCACCAAGAAGAGTGTGGGCAGCAGGGCAAGAGAGCTTCTCCTCTCCTTCTGCTCTGCCCTGCTGAGGCCACACCTGGAGTACTGGGTCCAGTTCTGGGCTCCCTAGTTCAGGAGGGACAGGGAATAGCTGGAGAGAGTCCAGGGGAGTCTCTGAAGCAGCTCTGTGAGCTGGGGCTGTTGAGCCTGAAGAAGAGCAGCCCCAGAGGGGATCTGAGCATTGCTCAGCAAGAGATGAAGGCTGGGGGGCAAGAAGCTGGGGCTGGGCTCTTGTCAGCGGTGCCCAGGGACAGCACAAGGGGCAGAGGGCACAAACTGGAACCCAGGAGGTGTCACCTCAACAGGAGGAGAAACTTCTTTGGTGTAAGGGTGATGGGGGGCTGGAGCAGGCTGCCCAGAGAGGTTGTGTAGTCTCCTTCTCTGGAGAGCTTCCAACTCCCCCTGGGCATTGTCCTCCTGGGCAAGCTGCTGTGGGTGCCCTGCTGGAGCAGGGGGTTGGACTGGGTGATGCCCAGAGGTCCCTTCCAAGCCCACCATGCTGGGGTTCTTAAGTCCTGCCACAGATGAACCTTTGTGCACAGCTGTGTCCCACAGCACAGCTGAGGATTTACAGCAACACTGAGTCAGAGCCTGCCTGGAGCCACCAGCTGGGGTTACGTGGCTAGAGCAGAGAGCCTGGACCCCCTCCCTCTTTGATCTGTGGTGGGGGGGGTTCAGATAAGCCCACCCACTCCAGTGCCAAGCTCCTGGAGTGCAGGCCATGGCCCAGTGCACTTGTGCCAGCTGCAGGGAGCTGGTGTGGGGCTGAGGCTGTGCTGCTGGCAGTGGCAGGAGCAGCTCAGCAGCGTGAGGCAGGTGTCACTAGGCAACACCAGTATCCATGGCTACCTCCATCCCAAGCCACCTGAGGGGTTCCCAGATGACTCATCCAGCTGGAAAAACACTTGGCTGAGAGGATCCAAAGGGGCTGTCACAGCACAGCACCCTCCCTGCACCAACACTGCTGCCTGCTGCTGCTGGGGAGAAGCACTGAGATAGATCTCACCAGCCTGGGTCCTGGCTGCTCCAGCCCAGACTTGGGGAGCCTCGTGTCAGGCATCTGTGACACAGCCATGGAGCTTTGGCCAGTGGCCAGCTGGCTTTAACAACTTCCTTGGGGACAGTGAGGGTGGGGAGACACTGGCACAGGCTGCCCAGGGATGCTGAGGCTGCCCCCTCCCTGAAGGTGTTGAAGGCCAGGCTGGATGAGGCCTTGAGCAACCTGGGCTGGTGGGAGGTGTCCCTGCCCATGGCAGGGGCTGGCACTGTATGACCTTAAAGGTCCCTTCCAAGCCAACCATGATTCTGTGAAATACCCTGGGGAAGTTTTAACTGCTACAGCAGAAGTGGTGGAGCTACTCCAGGTAAAGTCACAGACTCCCAGCAGGGCAGGGGTTGGAAGAGACCTCTGGAGGTCATTGAGTCCAACCCCCCTGCCAGAGCAGGGGCACCCAGAGGAAATCACACAGGAGCACATCCAGGTGGGGCTTGAAAGGCTCCAGAGGAGACTTCACAACCTCAGGACTAGCTATTGCCCAGCAGGGTGCCAGTGGTGTTCAACTCCCACACCACCATGCATCTGCAATGGGGTGGCCAGCAGGACCAGGGTGGGGATTGCCCCCCTGGACTCAGCTTCAGTAATGGCTGCAGGAGTGATCAGGGACTGGCAGAGGCTGCCCAGGGGGGTGGTGGAGTCCCCATCCCTGGAGATGCTCCAGAAAGCTGTGGCCATGGCACCTGGGGCTGTGGTGGGGTGCTGGCCTGGATGGCCTCAGAGGGATTTTCCTAGTCAAAGAGCTATGAATGCAGACCTCCAAGCCAAGGAGGTGCTGCTGAGAGCCCCGCTCCACCTCACCCATCTTGCCTTGCCTGGGCTCATTGAATTATTTACCACTGGAATGAGCAGCCCCTTGGAAACTTAATCTCCTTATCCAGGTCCCTTATGAAAATCCTGCCTGTCAGCTGTGCTGGCTCAGCCAAACAATCCCCAGGGTGAGCAACCAGCTTAGGGGAAGCTGCCCCAGCTCTGCTGATCGCTCTTAACCCAGCAGCTCGCTTGGGCCTGCACATAATGAGTCCTTTTTTCACTTAGCAAGCCTTGGAGGCAATCCCACTGCAAATGTTCCTAAGCTCAGAGGGCAGGCACTGAGGACACTGAGGCATCACAGGATTGTGGTATGGTGGTGTTGGAAGGGACCTCTGGAGATCATCCAGCCCAAACCCCACAGCCCCTCCCCAGCCTGCCTGCAGGTTGCCTGCAGATACTGAAATAGCATAGCATAGCATAGCATAGCATAGCATAGCATAGCATAGCATAGCATAGCACAGCACAGCACAGCACAGCACAGCATAGCACAGCACAGCACAGCACAGCACAGCACAGCACAGCATAGCACAGCACAGCACAGCACAGCATAGCATAGCATAGCATAGCATAGCATAGCATAGCATAGCACAGCACATCACAGCACAGCATAGCACAGCACAGCATAGCAGAGCATAGCACAGCATAGCATAGCATAGCATAGCATAGCATAGCAGACTTCTCTTGTCAGCAACCCAAGGCCTGCTTCTCCCCTGCACATAGAATAGAATAGAATAAACCAGGTTGGAAGAGACCTTCAAGATCATCAAGTCCAACCTCTCACCCAACACCATCTAATCAACTAAACCATGGCACCAAGTGCCTCAGCCAGGCTCTTCCTAAACACCTCCAGGGATGGGGACTCCACCACCTCCCTGGGCAGCACATTCCAATGGCCAATCTCTCTTTCTATGAAGAACTTCTTCCTAACATCCAGCCTAAACCTCCCCTGGCACAGCTTGAGACTGTGTCCTCTTGTTCTGGTGCTGGGTGCCTGGGAGAAGAGACCAACCCCCACCTGGCTACAACCTCCCTTCAGGGAGTTGGAGAGAGCAAGAAGGTCTCCCCTGAGCCTCCTCTTCTCCAGGCTAAGCAACCCCAGCTCCCTCAGCCTCTCCTCACAGGGCTGTGCTCCAGACCCCTCCCCAGCTTTGTTGCCCTTCTCTGGACACCTTCCAGCACCTCAACATCTTGCCTAACCTGAGGGGCCCAGAACTGGACACAGGACTCAAGGTGTGGCCTGAGCAGTGCTGAGCACAGGGCACAATGACTTCCCTGCTCCTGCTGGCCACACTCTTCCTGATGCAGGCCAGGATGCCATTGGCCTTCTTGGCTGCCTGGGCACACTGCTGGCTCATGTTCAGCCTACTCTCAACCAGTACCCCCAGGTCCCTCTCTGCCTGGCTGCTCTCAGCCACTCTGCCCCCAGCCTGTAGCACTGCCTGGGGTTGCTGTGGCCAATGTGCAGAACCTGGCACTTGGATGTGTTCAATCTCCTGCCCTTGGCCTCTGCCCATCTGTCCAGCCTGGCAAGGTCCCTCTGCAGAGCTCTCCAACCCTCTAACAGATCAACTCCTGCCCCCAGCTTGGTGTCATCTGCACATTTCCTGCTGATGGACTCAATGCCCTCCTCCAGATCATCAATAAAGCTATTGACCAGGCTGGGGCCCAGCACTGATCCCTGGGGCACACCACTGGTGCCTGGCTGCCAGCTGCCTGTGGCACCATTCCCCACCACTCTCTGGGCTCAGCCTCGAGCCAGTTCCTGACCCAGCTCAGAGAGCTGCTGCCCAAGCCAGGGGCTGACAGCTTGGCCAGGAGTTTGCTGCGGGGGACGGTGTGAAAGGCCTTGCTGAAGCCCAGGTGGACTGCAGCTTTAAGGTCCCTTCCAACCCGAGCCACTCTGGGATTCTATGCTAAGCCAGTCTGAACCTGGAAATTGTGCCAGCCAAGAAACCAGGAAGCCAACAAGTACAACACAGAAACAATCCTGAAGATGAAAAACTAAACTAAAACACAAACAAACACCAGCCCTCAGAGACTGTGCAGAAGCAATCATTTAAATCCTAGGAGAAAAAAAACACAACAAAACAGGTCCTACAAACCAATTCCTGTCCAGCTGAGGTCAATCTAAATCCAGCTGAATCAAGGCAAAAATAGCAGCAGGAGAAATTCACCACAGCCAATGAGTCCTGCAGAGGAAAAGCCCTTTTGTCTGAGAGGGAAACCAGAGGGAAAGCTGGAGGTGTGAGCTGCCCTGGGTGTCGCTGCTCTGGCAGGGCTTGGACTCAAGGATCCCCAGAGGGCCCTTCCAACCCTACCATGCTGTGATTCTGGGAAGCCAAAAAACTATCCAGCAAACCCTCCAGCGTGGACCTGAATCCCACACAGACAGAGCAGGAATGGAGGGAGACCTCATTGCCCTCTACAGCTCCCTGAAAAGCCCTCAGGAGCCCACCCAGCCCAACCCCCTGCTCCAGCAGGGCACCCACAGCAGCTTGCCCAGGAGGACAATGCCCAGGGGGAGTTGGAAGCTCTCCAGAGAAGGAGACTCCACAACCTCTCTGGGAAGCCTGCTCCAGGCCCCCAGCACCCTCACACCAAAGAAGTTTCTCCTCCTGTTGAGGTGACACCTCCTGGGTTCCAGTTTGTGCCCTCTGCCCCTTGTGCTGTCCCTGGGCACCGCTGACAAGAGCCCAGTCCCAGCCTCTTGCCCCCCAGCCTTTAGCTCTTGCTGAGCATTGCTCAGATCGCCCCCGGGGCTGCTCTTCTCCAGGTTTAACAGCCCCAGGGCTCTCCTCACAGAGCTGCTCCAGGCCCCTCAGCATCTTCAGAGCCTCCACTGGACTCTGTCCAGCAGTTCCCTGTCCCTCTTGAGAGGGCCCCAGTACTCCAGATCTGGCCTCAGCAGGGCAGAGTAGAGGTGCAGGAGAGCCTCCCTTGTCCTGCTTCCCACTCTCTTCTTCAGGACACAACTGGTATTTATGAGTTCATTCCTAAAGACTCAGGTTTCAGACACAGGAGCAGTATTTTGAAGCTGAACCTTCACAAACCCCACGGAAGCTGCCCTCTCACAGCTGAAAGAGCAAGAAATTAAAGGCTAAACCACTTCAAAGAGGGGCAGGGACACTGTGTGACTGCACACTGCAGACCACGTCCTGCCCTGCTGCCTCTGGGGCAGAAAGCAGAGAATGGATTTGTTGTGAGGATGAGAAAGAGCTTTAGGAGTGAATGAAGTTCGTGATGAATCCTGAGTGCTTCCTTCCTGACACAGGGTAACCAGTCTGGGGATGTGTCTGGAGAGCAGGGCTGGGGAGGAGCAGCTGAGGGAGCTGGGGATGTTGAGTGTGGAGCAGAGGAGGCTGAGGGAGACCTCCTTGCTCTCTGCAGCTCCCTGATACGAGGCTGCAGGGAGCTGGGGGTTGGGCTCTGCTCCCCAGTAACAAGTGATAGGAGGACAGGAAATGGCCTTAGGTTGCCCCAGAGGAGGTTTAGATTGGAGATGAGGAAAAATGTCTTTGCTAGGAGTGGTCAGGGACTGGCAGAGCCTGCCCAGGGAGGTGGTAGAGTCTTTTGACAAGGGCTGGGCATGACAGGATGAGGGACAGTGGCTTTGAGCTGGGAGAAGAGTGATTGAGACTTGAGAGGAGGATGAAATTCTTTGCAGTGAGGGTGGGAAGACACTGGCACAGGCTGCCCAGGGAGGCTCTGGATGCCTCCTCCCCGGAGGTGTTCAGAACCAGGCTGGATAAGGCCTTGAGCAATCTGGGCTGGTGTGAGGTGTCCCTGTCCATAGCAGGGGGTTGGAGCTGGATGGTCTTTGAGGTTCCTTCCAAGCCAACCCATTGCATGGCTCTGTGCCCGCCCTGCACTGACACCTGTGCATTGCCTAGGAGGAAGGGATGGCAGCGGGCTGTTGCCCTCCTTCCCCACACCACTTCTGTCCTGCTCTCCATCTGTAAACGCAGACACGGTGATGTTGTTATCTGGGCTCAGAAGCACAGCGTAATCTGGGGGCAAAATGCCCTAAGAGCTTCCTATTGGCATTAAAGTCGCTAAAGAGGTTCTGCAGCCCCCGAGCACCGGGGTGGGGGGGGTTAAACGGAGCCGTGGCTGCTCCCCCAGGGCTCAGCCTTGCTCGCCCTGCGGCGGCTGCGGGGTCTACTCCCCAGGAGCCAGCAGGCAACGGCCTCGGGTCGCACCCGGGGTGGGGTTAGGTTTGGTATCAGAGGAAACTTCCTGACTGGAAGTGTGGTCAGGCGTTGGGACAGGCTGCCCAGGGCGGCGCTGGAGCGGGGAGCACGGGGCGGCTCAGGGCGGCGATGGAGTCCCCGCGTGGGTCGCGGTGCTGTGCTGTGCTGGAAGTGGTGCTGGGCGAGCCGGGAGCCGCTTCCAGCCGAACCCCTTCCACGCCCTCAGCGCTGCTGGGCGGCGGCGCTCCCGCTCGCTGCCGGCCGTGCCCCCCCGTGCCCCCGCCGCCCCCCGCTCCATTCACAAACCGGTTCCCGCCGGCTGCCTCCGCCTCCGCTCCCGTCCCGTGCCGCCCCGGACGCGCAGCCGGCGGCGGGCATTGGGCGGCCGGGCGGCGCTGGCTGACGTGCGGCGAGCGCGGGGCGGTCCCCGGGGCGCTTGTGCAGGGTTGTGAGGGGGGGAAGGCGGCGCTCGGTGTCCCTCCTCCCGCTGCTGCAGCCCCGCAGAGCCGCCCGCCCGCCCGTCGCAGCTGTATGGTCCAGCCCCGCTCCGCCGCCGAACCTCCGCCGGCAGCTCCGCGGCCTCCAGCGCTTCCTCCTCCTCTTCCTTCTTCTTCTTCTTCTGCCGGTTCTGCTTCTCCTGCCCCCGGCGGTGGCGCCCGCAGCCCGGCTGTATGATCAGGCTACAGTCTTCAATGAGTAACCATATTCCTGTGAGTGTCCTCCGAGCCCTGCCCGGCTGCGCTCTCCTCCGTCCAGCCCGCTCCGCTCCCGCTCCGCTCCCCTTCGTCCAGCCCGGCCCCGGCTGCGCTCTCCTCCGTTCAGTCCTGCCCCGGCCCCGCGCTGCGCTCCCCTTCGCCCAGCCCGGCCCCGCTCCGCTCCCCTTCGCCCAGCCCGGCCCCGGCTGCGTTCTCCGTCCAGCCCTGTCCCGGCTGCGCTCAGCTCCGTGCAGCCCGGCCCCTGCCCCAGCTCCTCCATGTTTGTCTCTTTGTTCTGCTGCCCCGGCCACGCCGCCGGCTCCGGCCGGCTCCTGGCCGCGCTGAGCTGGGGCTCCGCCCGGCCAGCCCCACAAGCGCGACCTTCCTCCCTCTGCCTGGGGAGGAGGAAGAGGAGTGGGACCGACCCCTGCGCTTGGCGCGGCCACAAAGGCGCTTTGTGAGCCCGGCCGCCCGCAGCCCCACCCGCCGGCCCGGCCTGCCCCCGCCGCCGGGGAGGGAAGCGACAGGCAGGGCAGAGCCCCTGCGGCCGCAGCTCCGCGCCGGGCCGTGCGGTGCCGTGCGGCGGCAGGCGGCTCCGGGCGCGGCCGCTCGGGGCCAAGATGGCTCCGCGCCGGCAGCCCGAGCGCGGCGTGCTGCGCACCCGTGACCGCCGGGCAGCGTCTCCTTGGCCGCCGGCGGCGACGCGGAGCAGGCCCGGGGCCGGCCGCGGCCTGGGGCGGCTCGGGGCTCGGCGGGCAGGTCGGGGCTTGCCCGCTGGCGGTGCGGGGGGTGGCGCGGCCGGGCCGCGGCGGCTCTCGGCCCCGCTGCCAGGGCCAGGCCGGCCGCTTTGTCTCCGTAGGGGCTGCGAATGCTTCCCACAATGAGCTTGGCGGGGCTGTGGCGTGGCTCCGGGGCGGGAGCTGCCCGAGCTGGGGCGGCGGCTATGTGGGGGCACCAGGCTGCTATGTGGGCACCGGGCTTGCTGGTAGGGGTGCCAGGCTGCTATGCGGGCACCGGGCTTGCTGTGGGGGTGCCAGGCTGCTATGTGGGCACCAGGCTTGCTGTGGGGGTGCCAGGCTGCTATGTGGGCACCGGGCTTGCTGGTGGGGGTGCCAGGCTGCTATGTGGGCACCGGGCTTGCTGGTGAGGGTGCCAGGCTGCTATGTGGGCACCGGGCTTGCTGGTGAGGGTGCCAGGCTGCTATGTGGGCACCAGGCTTGCTGTGGGGGTGCCAGGCTGCTATGTGGGCACCAGGCTTGCTGTGGGGGTGCCAGGCTGCTATGTGGGCACCGGGCTTGCTGGTGGGGGTGCCAGGCTGCTATGTGGGCACCGGGCTTGCTGGTGAGGGTGCCAGGCTGCTATGTGGGCACCGGGCTTGCTGGTGAGGGTGCCAGGCTGCTATGTGGGCACCAGGCTTGCTGTGGGGGTGCCAGGCTGCTATGTGGGCACCGGGCTTGCTGGTGAGGGTGCCAGGCTGCTATGTGGGCACCAGGCTTGCTGGTGGGGGTGCCAGGCTGCTATGTGGGCACCGGGCTTGCTGGTGAGGGTGCCAGGCTGCTATGTGGGCACCAGGCTTGCTGTGGGGGTGCCAGGCTGCTATGTGGGCACCGGGCTTGCTGGTGAGGGTGCCAGGCTGCTATGTGGGCACCAGGCTTGCTGGTGGGGGTGCCAGGCTGCTATGTGGGCACCGGGCTTGCTGTGGGGGTGCCAGGCTGCTATGTGGACACCGGGCTTGCTGTGGGGGTGCCAGGCTGCTATGTGGGCACCAGGCTTGCTGGTGGGGGTGCCAGGCTGCTATGTGGGCACCGGGCTTGCTGTGGGGGTGCCAGGCTGCTATGTGGGCACCGGGCTTGCCTGTGGGGGTGCCAGGCTGCTGGTGGCCGTCGGCGGCTCGGGAGCTCTCAGCTGCAGGCCGAGCCCAGCTGCGGAGCAGAGCCTGCTGCCTGGCTCCGGCATTTCCTGCCGCAGGTGGATCGCAGCGCTCTGGCAGAGCTTTCCCCTTCCTCCTCTGTTTGCTTTCTAAGTGTATTTGTTGTTTACTGCATGTGATTGGCATCCATGATCTCAAAAGGGCTTTCCCCATCCAGGCAATTCTGTGACAATTGATTACCGACTCTCCTGTTCGGTTCCTTCCTTATCTACTCCCCTGCTAACCTCAGCATCTGGAACAGGTTGCTCAGGGAGGCTGTGTCCTGCCTGGATGTGTTCCAGGCCAAGCTGGATGAGGCCTTGAGCAACCTGGGCTGGGGGGAGGTGTCCCTGCCCATGGCAGGGGATTGGAGCTGGATGGTCTTGAAGATCCCTTCCAACCCAACCCATCCTGTGATGCTCTGAACCTGTGAGCACAGAGCACGTTGTGTTCTAAGCACAAACCCTTGAAGGTTTGGTGGTTGTTCATACCTCCTCCAAAAGCAGGGAAGCCAGAAAGACAAAGCAGTGTCCAAATGGCAGGACAGGCAAGATTAAAAGCACAGAAGTGTTTGGGTTGGCAAAGCCCTCTAAGATCATCCACTCTAACCATCAGCCCGACCCCACCATGGCCACCAAACCCTGGCCCCAAGTGCCATGGCCACAGCTTTCTGCAACACCTCCAGGGATGGGGACTCCACCACCTCTCTGGGCAGCCTCTGCCAGACCCTCAGCACTCTTGCAGCAAAGACATTCTTCCTTCTCTCCAACCTAGCCTTGCACTCTCACAATTCCAGGCCATTTACTCTCCTTCTGTCACCTGAACCTGGGGAAGAGAGCCCAACCTCCAGCTCCCTGCAGCCTCCTCTCAGACTAGTGGCTGTTCTGCACAGATCTTGGATGCTCACTAGTAGCTGACTGCACACACTGCGAGTCATGGAATGGTAGGGGTTGGAAGGGACCTCCAGGGATCACCCAGTCCTACCCCCTGCCAGAGCAGGGGCACCCAGGGCAGGGCACCCAGAACACATCCAGCTGGGGCTGGAAAGTCTCAAGAGAAGGAAGCTCCACCACCTCTCTGGGCAGCCTGCTCCAGGGCTTCAGCATCCCTGTAGTAAAGAGGCTTCTGCTCATGCTGAGGTGGAAGTTACATGCTGACAGGTGCTGTGGCATAAGGCTCTTGAGATTCTGGTGTTGATTTCTGCTGGAGACAGCTTCCCAGGTCCTGAGGTTCCTGTGTTAACAGCTGCCTGCCAAAGAGAGCTTCCCAATATGTCTCCTTGCATCTGTGGAGCCTTCCCGAAGCGGTGACTCAGAAGCATGAACCCTGGCTCCTTGTAATCTCATAAAGCTGTCAAGTCAGAAAGGAAAACCCAACCAAACCCTGAAGATGCCACTTAAATGTCAGCTCTGATTGCACCATTGATGGAACAGCAAAGGGCATGGAAATCGGCTCTGAGGAGCAGAAGCATTTCAGGGGGGAATTGTTGGAAGGAATACAGAAGGGACACTGAGTGGTTGCAAAAGGACCTCTGGAGCTCAACCAGTCCAGCCCCCTGCCAGAGCAGGGCACCCAGAACACAGCCAGCTGGGGCTGCAAAGCTTCCAGAGAAGGAGATTCCACAGCCTCTCTGGGCAGCCTGCTCCAGGGCTCAGCACCCTCACACCAAGGAAGTTTCTCCTCCTGCTGAGGTGGAACCTCCTGGCTTCCAGTTGGTGTCCACTGCCCCTTGTCCTGTCCCAGGACACCACTGACCAGGGCCTGGCCCCTTCTTACCCCCCACCCCCCTCAGATATTTACAGACATTGCTCAGCTCCCCTCTCAGCCTTCTCCTCTCCAGGCTCAGCACCCCCAGGGCTCTCAGCCTTACCTCACAGCAGAGATGTTCCAGGCCCCAAATCATCCTCATAGCTTCTGCTGGACTCTCCAGCAGGTCTCTGTCTCACAATACTCCAGCTGTGGTCTCAGCAGGGCAGAGCAGAGGGCAGCAGAACCTCCCTAGCCCTGCTGGCCACACTTCTGATGCCCCCCAGGATGCCCTTGGCCCTCTTGGCCACAAGGGCACATTGCTGTCCTGTGGAGAGCTTGCTGCCCACCAGCACTCCAAGGTCCTTCTCCATGGAGCTGCTTCAGTCATAAAATGTGTATCTTTATGGCCCTTCAGGACCCTTCCCAGCAGGACTACCCTTAGTCTGTGCTGGTTTCTGGGGTTGTCCTCCCCAGATGCAGGACTCCTTCCTGAACTTGCTGAGGTTCTCCTTCCCCCAGCTCTCAGCCTGTCCAGCGCTCTCTGGATGCCAGCACAGCCTGGGGGGTGTCAGCCACCACCCCCAGCTCCTTATCTGCAGTGAACTTGCTGAGGGTCCCTTCAGTCCCCTCCTTCTGGGCACAGATGATGACATTGCACAAAGCTGGACCCAGCCCTGATCCCTGGGGAGCACCACTGGCCACAGGCCTCCAAGTGGGCTCTGTGCTGCCGATCAGAGCTCTCTGAGCTCTCTTCTTAAAGCCAGTTTACAGCCCACCTCGGGGTCCCATCCTCTGACCCACAGTGGAGGAGAAAGGAGTGACAGAGCCACCAGGAGCTAGGGGAGAGGGCTGGCATTGTCCTACCAAGAGGAACTGCTGGCAGTGGGGCTGGAGATAGAATTTAGCTTTGTCCAATGGCTTAGACCTTGTGAAGCCTTCCTGCTCTGCCACTCCATGTGGGGATGCTGGGTGTGGGCTGCCTGATTGCTGCTGCTCTTCAGGACTAACCACAGCACCCAGAGCAGGGCACTGCTGAGGTCTCAGCTGGCAGGAGCTGTCACCTTCTTGAGTCAGTCCAAATCCAATTCATCAGCTCAAGGCAGCTCCCTGCAGCCGTGCAAGAACCCTGTGGCCATGGCTCTTGGGGCCAGGGTTTAGTGGTCACGGTGGAGTTGGGTTGCTGGTTGGACTGGGTGATCTCAGAGGGCCTTTCCCACCCAAACCCTTCCCTGACTGCTGTCTCTCTGATGTTGCCCAGACTGCCTGGGTCATTTGCTGGCAGGAGGCAGCCTCTGCTCAGTGTGCTGTCGCAGTGAGGAGGTGGTTTGGAGACTCCCTGCTTGGGGAAGCTCGAGCAGGTCCTTTTGCAGAGGGGTGGGGTGGTCTCTGGTGGCTTCTCCTCCCCAGGATCTGTGGAGGCTTCCCTGCACGTGGGTTTCTCATGGGCCAGGCAGAGCTGGGAGCAGTCACATGGGCTGGGTTTCATCACCCCTGGAGTTGCATCATCTCCTGCAGGAAGTTTGGAGAGGATTCCTGCTCCCCCCTGACCTGCATACTGCAGGAAGCCTCCTTCCTTGCCTCAGGGTGTTGCAACTAAACCCTTGGAATCTTCCCATCTGGAGTCTATCTCCTTAGGCTTCAGGTGGCTTTCTGTGGCCCCAGGAGGGTGCTGTGCT
Organism: Dryobates pubescens; assembly: GCF_014839835.1. Classification (NCBI taxonomy): domain Eukaryota; kingdom Metazoa; phylum Chordata; class Aves; order Piciformes; family Picidae; genus Dryobates; species Dryobates pubescens. The sequence goes on from NC_071613.1 coordinate 4,956,733, forward strand.
CACTGTGGGTATCACACTGCAGTCAGTCATGGCCCAGAAGATAAGGAGATGCATCTTGTCCCTGACAGCTAACAGAGGTGGACCTCTGCCATCAGTAGCTGCTTCTCAGCATGGAGTCACAGAATGGGTTGGCTTGGAAGGGACCTCAAAGATCATCCAGTCCCAACCCCCTGCCATGGGCAAGGATACCTCCCACCAGCCCAGGATGCTCAAGGCCTCATCCAGCCTGGACCTGAATACCTCCAGGGAGGAGACATGCACAGCCTCCCTGGGCAACCTGTGCCAGTGTCTCTCCAGCCCCACTGCCAACAATTTCTGCCTCACTTCAAGAGGTCTTCTTGCTGGAACGAAGCCATTCTCTTAAGTTCTCTCAAAGAGGTGGTGGTAGTGATCCAGTCACAAGGCCCATGACTCTGTCCCATGGTGGACAGGACAGCTTCTACTGGTAGCTGCACTTGCCCTTAGCTTGCCAAGTTGTTTTTCCAGTCACAGAACCTGAAGGCTTTTCCAGCTGAAACCATTCTAAGATCATGACATGGCCCTCAGCACCCCCTCTCTGCCTCTGGGAAACACCCCCAGGGATGGGGATTCAGCCACCTCCCTGTGCCAGGCTTGGAGAGCTCTTAGAGTCAAAAAGTTTCTTCTGAAGTCCAACCTAGCCTTCCCCTAGTGCACCCTGAGGCCTTTTTCTCTGCTGCTGTCACTTGTCACTGCCTGCCTGCCCCAGTTAGAGGCCATGGTCACGGTTCCCACTCCCCCAGCACCCTTCTGTGCCCCAGCTCCCAGCTGCAAAGATCTTTTCTTCTCCCTTCTGAGCCCTTCTCCTCCTGGAGCTCCCTGGGATGCTGTTCTATTCCTGGCTCTGCCAGCCTCCACTCCTCACCCTGTGCCAGGGCACAGGCCCAGCTCTGAGCAGCTTAGCAGGAGATAACCCTGGGATCTGCCAGCCCCTGTGGGAAGCAGCCCAAGGCCTCATGCAGCTCCAGCTGCTTAGAGCTGGCCTGTCCCTCTGTGCTGCTCTGCTCCTCGTTAGAAGTGGCCTGGAGAAAGCTCTCTCTGGTTCTTGCTTTTCCCCAGTTGCTGTTTCCTAGCTCTGGTCCCAGCAGTCTGAGGCTCCCCTGCCTTCTGCTGGGGCATGGCTGCTCTGCAGGTGACAGCTCTGGGAGCTCTGAGCCTCAGGTCTCCTGGGTCCTGTTACTCTTGTTGGCTTTAGGCTTCAGAGAGTCCTTCTTGCTCCTTTTCCATGCTGATTTGATTTAGAATTCACTGGCCCTCAAGCTGCCACACACCAAGGCACCTGAGAGGTTTTTTAGTCACTGGCAAGCTCCATCCCACGAGCTGGAGAGAAGTGGTGGTGGTGGCAGCCCAGGGCACAGCAAAGTGTGCTATCGGTTTCTGTCTCCTCTCTGGTAGGAAGCCATGCCTGGGAGTAAGGTGCAGCCTTCAGGCTTCTCTCCAGGAAGCTGTCTGAGTGCCTGCCTGGAGGTGTCTGTTTGGTGTTCTAAAGGTCCTTTCAGTGCTCCATCATGCAGCTGCACCACCTGCTGCACTCCAGGCACCCTGGAGGGGTTCCAGAAAGCTGTGGCCTTGGCACCTGGGGCCATGGTTTGTTGGTCATAGTGGGGTTGGGTTGGTGGCTGGGCTGGATGCTCTCTGAGGGCTTTGCCAACCCAAACAATTCCATGGATCTGTCAAACTACCCTGGCTGGACACTTTGCATCACCAACTGTGTCTATTTCCAAGGAATCCTTCTAAGAGAAACAGAGTCACAGGATGGGTTGGGATGAAGGGCCCCTGAGGATCAGCCAGTGCCAACCCCCTGCCATGGGCAGGGACACCTCCCACCACAGTATCACTAAGGTTGGAAGAGACCTTGAGGATCATGGAGTCCAACCTGCCTCCACAGACCTCATGACTAGACCATGGCACCAAGTGCCACATCCAATCCCCTCTTGAACACCTCCAGGGATGGGGACTCCACCACCTCCCTGGGCAGCACATTCCAATGGCCAACAACTCTCTCTGGGAAGAACTTTCTCCTCACCTCCAGCCTAAACTTCCCCTGGCACAGCTTGAGACTGTGTCCTCTTGTTCTGGTGCTGCTTGCCTGGGAGAAGAGACCAACCTCTACCTGGCTACAACCACCTTTCAGGTAGTTGTAGAGAGCAATGAGGTCACCCCTGAGCCTTCTCTTCTCCAGGCTAAGCAACCCCAGCTCCCTCAGCCTCTCCTCCCAGGGCTGTGCTCAAGGCCTCTCCCCAGCCTCGTTGCCCTTCTCTGGACACGTTCAAGTGTCTCGATGTCCTTCTTAAACTGAGGAGCCCAGAACTGGACACAGGACTCAAGGTGTGGCCTAACCAATGCAGAGTACAGGGGCACAATGACTTCCCTGCTCCTGCTGGCCACACTATTCCTAATGCAGGCCAGGATGCCGTTGGCCAGCTTCCAGTCATCTGGGACCTCTCCAGTGAGCCAGCCCAGGTTGCTCAAGGCCTCATCCAGCCTGGCCTTCAACACCTCCAGGGCAGGGGGTGGGGCAGGGTCCTTGGGTTACAGATTCCACCCTGGGAAACTCCTGGGGCTTTGGGCTTTCATTTGGTTGTGTTTCCATTGTGCAGTGTCGCTGGGCTGGTGTGCTGTGGTGTCCCTGCTGGGCACCGCTGGCCCCCCGCTTCCCTCGGCGCTGCGCCTTGCCGTCCCCGTGCTGACGCCGCTCTGCTGTGTGTTCTGTCCCCTCTCTCTGCAGCAGTTCTGTGGTGTTCTTGGTCACACATTTATGGAGTTTCTGAAGGGCAGTGGAGACTACTGCCAGGCACAGCACGACCTCTATGCAGACAAGTGAACTGTAGCCGCTCATTCCTGCTCCACCAAGATCCCCCCCCGAGAGCGCTCGACCCAGAAGTATTGATTTGAAGTTTGGCAGAGCATTTCCACAGCAGAATCCCAACCTGGATGGGGTAAACCTCAGTGCACTGCCTTCCTTGTTTTGCCTCAGTATTACTGGATTGAAGAATTGCTGCTGCTGCTGCTTCTTCTTAGGAGGTTCCTTTCATTGCCCATTGCCCCCCAGCCGTCATCCTTGCCGGCGCTGAGAAGCCGACGTGGAGCAGAGCGAAGGAGACCTCAGGTCCTCTGCGTCGCTTCCCCGGGCGAGTTTTTGTCAGTGGTTCTTCCTCAGCCCTTCCACCACCTCCTTGCATGTTGAATTGAGTCACCATGGCCCGAATGAACCGCCCAGCTCCTGTGGAAATCACCTACAAGAACATGAGATTCCTCATCACACACAACCCAACCAATGCCACCTTAAACAAGTTCATAGAGGTAAGGCCGCCCCGCAGCCCCTCCTGAGCTACCTCGCTGCCTCCCCAGCTTCCTCTGGCAGTTGGCTCCTCTGCTGCTTGCTAAGAGCTGTGCAAGCCATCTGGGTGGGGGTGGGCCAGGTGATGACATCTCAGTGGCCCACAGCTCAGTGTCCAGATTCATTGGGAGTGCCATGGAATGGGGTAGGGTGGAAGGGACCTTCGAGATCGCCCAGTTCCCAGGCTGCTCCAGGCCCAGCCAACCTGGCCTGGAACACCTCCAAGCTGTGTGGTGCAGCAGACATGCTGGAGGGAAGGGATGCCATCCAGAGGGACCTGGACAGGCTGGAGAGGTGGGCACAAGCCAACCTCATGAGGTTCAACAAGACCAAGGGCAGGGTCCTGCAGCTGGCTCAAGGCAATCCCAGGCACAAATCCAGGCTGGGCAGGGACTGGCTGGAAAGCAGCCCTGAGGAGAGAGACTTGGGGGTGCTGGGGGAGGAGAAGCTCAACAGGAGCTCTCAGTGTGCACTTGCAGCCCAGAAAGCCAATCAGATCCTGGGCTGCAGCAAGAGAAGTGTGGCCAGCAGGTCAAGGGAGGTGATTCTCCCCCTCTACTCAGCTCTGCTGAGACCCCACCTGGAGTACTGCCTCCAGTTCTGGAGCCCCTATGACAAGAGGGATCTGGAGGTGCTGGAAGGTGTCCAGAGAAGGGCCATGAGGATGATCAGAGGGCTGGAGCACCTCTCCTGTGAGGACAGACTGAAGGAGTTGGGGCTGTTCAGTCTGGAGAAGAGAAGGCTCCAAGGTGACCTAATTGTGGCCTTCCAGTATCTGAAGGGGGCTGCAAGAAGGCTGGGGAGGGACTTGTCAGGATCTCAGGTAGTGATAGGACTAGGGGGAGTGGAATGAAGCTGGAGGTGGGGAGATTGAGGCTGGAGGTGAGGAGGAAGTTCTTCCCCATGAGAGTGGTGAAGCCCTGGAATGGGTTGTCCAGGGAGATGGTTGAAGCCCCATCCCTGGAGGTGTTTAAGCCCAGGCTGGATGAGGCTCTGGCCAGCCTGATCTAGTGTGAGGTGTCCCTGCCCATGGCAGGGGGGTTGGAACTAGCTGATCCTTGTGGTCCCTTCCAACCCTGACTGATAGTATGATACTATGATACCTCCAGGGAGGGGAGATGGAGATGAGTGAAAAGTGGTGTCCATACTGGGAGCAGTGCTGTTCAGTGTCTTCATCACTGATACAGAGACTGAGGCACCCTCAGCAGGTGGGCAGGTGGCACCAGGCTGAGTGGTGAGGTTGGAAAGACTGAAGGATGGGACAGGAGACATCCAGAGGGACCTGGGCAGGCTGCAGAGGTGGCTGAGGAGAACCTCATGAGGGTCAATAAAGCAAAGAGGAAATAGCCTCAGGTTGCACCAGGGGAGGATTAGGGTTGGACATTAGCAGAACCTTCTTCACTGAGAGGGTTCTCCAAGCCTGGCCCAGACTGCCCAGGGAGGTGGCTGAAAGCCCATCCCTAGGGGTGTTTCAGAGAGGCAGAGCTGTGGTGCTGAGGGCCAGGAGTGAGCCCCAGCCTGGGCAGAGCCAGAGGATGGTTGGAGTGGATGAGCTGAAAGGGCTTGTGCCAAGCCAAACCATTCCATGATTGCTTTGTAGCTGAAGAGGAGCTCTGAGTGTGGCACTCAGGTGAGGTTGTGGCTGTGGGCTTGCTCTGCAGGTAGAGCTGCTGGTGGTGCTTGGAGGCTGAGATAGTTGAGTGACCAAAGCCATGTGCTTGGCAGGCATTGCTCATGCCTGCACCTCTCTGGCACTGGGAGCTGTGAGAGGCACAGGTCAGAGTGTCCCCATGTGAGCTAACGAGTGGCTCCTCCAAAGCCATCTCCTGTGAGGCCTGAGCTAGCAGTGCAGCCCCTCAGGGGCACCAGTGAGGGTCTCACTGAGCTGTTGTTTGAAGCAGAGGGACAGAAGGGTGAGATCTGAACCTCCCAGAGGGGCCTCCAAGTGATGTAGGTAGCTTTGCAAAGCAGGACACCTCCTGTTCCTTTCAAAGGAGGGACCCTGTGGGGGCAGACTGCTCATGGCTCCAATACTGAGCTGCACCTGGGCTTCCAGAAAGGAAAGCCTCATCCTGCAGAGCAGGACTTGACCTTCAGATGGGCTTGCAGAAGGTCAGCTAGCATCAGTACACAGCTTCTCAGGTAGTTTGGCTTGCTGTGGTCTTTAGCTGCTTCTTTCTGTCAAGAAGATGCTGCCAGGCTCTGTTCAGTGGTGCCCAGGGCACGACAAGGGGCAGTGGACACCAACTGGAAGCCAGGAGGGTCCAGCCCAGCATGAGGAGAAACTGCTTTGGTGTGAGGGTGCTGAGCCCTGGAGCAGGCTGCCCAGAGAGGCTGTGGAGTCTCCTTCTCTGGAGGCTTTGCAGCCCCAGCTGGCTGTGTTCTGTGTGCCCTGCCCTGCCCTGGGTGCCCTGCTCTGGCAGGGGCTGGGACTGGGTGAGCTCCAGAGGTCCCTTCAGTCGCCACCATTCTGGGAGTCATTGGCCAGCAGCATTCGTGTGTGGAGCTGCTGGCAGGTTGTGGGAGGAGTTCAGCTGGGAGGAGGTGGCCAGGCTGGGGCAGCCAGTGTGGCCCTGAGGCAGCCTTTGGTCGCTGTGCCCTCCCCAGGAACTTAAGAAGTACGGAGTGACCACCGTGGTGAGGGTGTGCGAAGCCACCTACGACACCGCGCCCGTGGAGAAGGAAGGCATCCAGGTGCTGGTGAGTGAGGGGCAGCAGGGAGGGCATCCAGGTGCTGGGGAGTGAGGGGCAGCAGGGAGGGCATCCAGGTGCTGGGGAGTGAGGGGCAGCAGGCTGGGCATCCAGGTGCTGGTGAGTGAGGGGCAGCAGGGAGGGCTTCCAGGTGCTGGGGAGTGAGGGGAAGCAGGGAGGGCATCCAGGTGCTGGGGAGTGAGGGGCAGCAGGGAGGGCATCCAGGTGCTGGGGAGTGAGAGGCAGCAGGGAGGGCATCCAGGTGCTGGTGAGTGAGGGGCAGCAGGGAGGGCATCCAGGTGCTGGGGAGTGAGGGGCAGCAGGGAGGGCATCCAGGTGCTGGGGAGTGAGGGGCAGCAGGGAGGGCATCCAGGTGCTGGGGAGTGAGGGGCAGCAGGGAGGGCATCCAGGTGCTGGGGAGTGAGGGGCAGCAGGGAGGGCATCCAGGTGCTGGGGAGTGAGGGGCAGCAGGCTGGGCATCCAGGTGCTGGGGAGTGAGGGGCAGCAGGGAGGGCTTCCAGGTGCTGGGGAGTGAGGGGCAGCAGGGAGGGCTTCCAGGTGCTGGGGAGTGAGGGGCAGCAGGGAGGGCATCCAGGTGCTGGGGAGAGAGGGGCAGCAGGGAGGGCATCCAGGTGCTGGGGAGTGAGGGGCAGCAGGGAGGGCATCCAGGTGCTGGGGAGTGAGGGGCAGCAGGCTGGGCATCCAGGTGCTGGGGAGTGAGGGGCAGCAGGGAGGGCTTCCAGGTGCTGGGGAGTGAGAGGCAGCAGGGAGGGCATCCAGGTGCTGGGGAGTGAGGGGCAGCAGGGAGGGCTTCCAGGTGCTGGGGAGTGAGGGGCAGCAGGGAGGGCTTCCAGGTGCTGGGGAGTGAGGGGCAGCAGGGAGGGCTTCCAGGTGCTGGGGAGTGAGGGGCAGCAGGGAGGGCTTCCAGGTGCTGGGGAGTGAGGGGCAGCAGGGAGGGCTTCCAGGTGCTGGGGAGTGAGGGGCAGCAGGCTGGGCATCCAGGTGCTGGGGAGTGAGGGGCAGCAGGGAGGGCATCCAGGTGCTGGGGAGTGAGGGGCAGCAGGGAGGGCATCCAGGTGCTGGGGAGTGAGGGGCAGCAGGGAGGGCTTCCAGGTGCTGGGGAGTGAGGGGCAGCAGGCTGGGCATCCAGGTGCTGGGGAGTGAGGGGCAGCAGGGAGGGCATCCAGGTGCTGGGGAGTGAGGGGCAGCAGGGTTGGCATCCAGGTGCTGGGGAGTGAGGGTCAGCAGGCTGGGCTTCCAGGTGCTGGGGAGTGAGGGGCAGCAGGGAGGGCATCCAGGTGCTGGGGAGAGAGGGGCAGCAGGGTATGACCTCAGCCCCTCAGCTGGCTGTGAGCTCTGGCAGTGTGTTCCAGCAGCTGCTGGAGGAAGCTTCCCAGACATTCTCTTTTGGCTGGAAGCAACAAAATTGGGTTTGAGCCAAATCATTTTCTTGATGCCTGTGGATTGGGCAAGAGGCACAACCTAGAACCTGGGAGGTTCCATCAGAACGTGAGGAGAAAGCTCTGTGCAGTGAGGGTGCTGAGGCCTGGAGCAGGCTGCCCAGAGAGGTGGTGGAGTCTCCTCTGGAGAGATGCCCAAGCCACCTGGCTGTGCTCCTGTGTGACCTGACCCAGGTGCCTCTGCTCTGGCAGGGGGGTTGGACTGGCTGATCTCCAGAGGTCCCTTCCCACCCCACCATACATGGCTTCTCTGGAGATACTCCTGGCATTACCTTGATGACCCCTTTAGAGAGCCACAAGCACGAGTGGCTGTCAGCTCCTTGTGCCCTCCTGCTGCAGAAGCCTGCAGCCGTGGCGGCTGGGCAGAGGGTTTGGCGAGCTGGTGGCCGGGCTGGGCGCTCTCAGAGGGCTCTTCCAGGCCAAGCAGGGGGTGATCTCCATGTGCTGATGGCAGTGCTGTGTCTCCCAGGACTGGCCCTTCGACGATGGGGCTCCCCCCTCCAGCCAGATCGTGGAGGATTGGCTGAACCTGCTGAAGGTGAAGTTCCGGGAGGAGCCTGGCTGCTGCATCGCCGTGCACTGCGTGGCTGGCCTGGGAAGGTGGGTCAGGGCGGCCTGCCTGGCTGCCCTTGCTGCTCACACTCCTCAACATCAGGCACTCTGAGCCCTTCAGCAGCCTGGGCTGGTGGGAGGTGTCCCTGCCTGCGGCAAGGGGGTTGGCACTGGATGGTCTTGCAGGCCCCTTCCAGCCCAACCCGTTCTGTGACTGTGTTTGAGTCACACAGCCAGTGCTGGGATGGCTGGGCAGGGAATGGAGAAAGGACACTGAGGGCTGGAGCAGGGCCAGAGAAGGGCAACAGAGCTGGGGAAGGGTCTGGAGAAGAGGGCTGGGGAGCAGCAGCTGAGGGGGCTGGGGATGTTGAGTGTGGAGAAGGCTGAGGGAGACCTCCTTGCTCACTCCAGCTCCCTGAGAGATGGCTGCAGGGAGCTGGGGGTTGGGCTCTGCTCCCCAGTCTCAGGTGATAGAAAGAGAGGAAATGTCCTGGAATTGTGCCAGGGCAGGGATAGGTTGGAGATTAGAATAAAACTTCTTGACTGAAAGTATCATCACAGAATCAGTCAGGGTTGGAAGGGACCACAAGGATCTTCTAGTTCCAACCCCCCTGCCATGGGCAGGGACACCCCACACTAGATCAGGCTGGCCAGAGGTGGTGGAATTCCCATCCCCACAGGATGAGACTTTGGGGTCATCACTGCTTCAAATACACAGCTCTTGCCCAGAATTGATTGGGTTTGGAACAAATGGGTAAAGATTTCTTCAACTTGATTCCTGCTGTCCTCTCCTACACCTGGAACCAGAGAGAAACTTGCTGAGCTTGCAGACAGGTGGCTCAGTTGATGCTGGGGTGGCTCAGTTGATGCTGGGATTGTCTCCTCCCCTGTCTGGCTTTGTCTCCTCCCCAGGGCAGAAGGAGCAGATAGCTGGGAGGACAGGAGGGAAAGCTGTGCACACCAAGGTGCCCAGGTGTGCAGTGGCAGCTGCTGAGCTGAGCTTTGCTTCTGTTTGTTTTTCCCCAGAGCTCCAGTGCTGGTTGCTCTTGCACTGATTGAGTGTGGGATGAAGTATGAAGATGCAGTGCAGTTCATCAGGCAGTGAGTATGGAGCCCACAGTGGGCTGCTGCTGCACTGGCACAGCTGGGCCTGTCCTGGGGCACTCAGGGAATGTGGCAGTGCTGGGCTGGGCTCTGAACACTTGGGGACATGGCTTAGTGGCCATGCTAGGGTTGGGTTGATGTTGGACTGGGTGATCTTAGAGGGCTTTCCCAACCAGTTCTGTGATTCTGTGTTTCTGGTTTTGGGGCAAGATCCGGAGCTCTCAGCTCTTGGGCTGAGGGATGGGAGTGTTCCTTGGCTGTGGGAAACAGTCAGGGGCTGGTGAAGGAAGGTTAAAAAAATCCAGCAACAAAGGAAAAAACCTAAACAAACAAAACCCAAGCAAAAAAATCCAAACAGAAACCCCCAAACACAAGCCAACACAACCCAAACCCCAACCCATCCCCCAACCAACCCAAACCCCCAAACCCCAACCCAACACAACCCCCCAAACCAACCCAAACCCCAGCACAACCCAAACCCCCAACACCCCAAACCAATACATCCCCCCAACCAACCCAACCCCCAACCCAACACACCCCCAACCCAACACAACCCACCAACCCAAACTAACACACCCCCTCAACCAACCCAACCCCCTCAACCAACCCAACCCCCTCAACCAACCCAACCCCCTCAACCAACCCAACCCCCTCAACCAACCCAACCCCCTCAACCAACCCAACCCCCTCAACCAACCCAACCCCCAACCCAACCCCCAACCCAACACAAACCCCCAACCAACACAACCCCCAAACCAAAAACCCAGATAAACAAACCCTAAGCCAACACAAAACCCAAAAAGGCAAAAAAAGCACCAAACAATAAAAAAAGAGCTCAGACAAAACCCCCCAGAAGTCCAAATGACCAAAAAAGCCCCCAGCAAGCAAACCCAGAAGCCCCCAACAAGCAAAGCCCAAAGAGGAAACCCACAAAGAAGCAGAAAGTCCCCAAACCAACCAGACCACCCCCAAACCAACAGAAGGGAGCCCCAAAGAAAGCAGAACCCCCCCCCCAAACAGACAAAAGAGCCCTGAACAGGCACAGCAAAGCCAGACAATAAACCCCAACCAAATGAGGGCCCAAGCAAACACAACTCCCACCCGGCACCCCAGGGCAAGAGCCCAGCCCCCTGACTTGTGTTGTGTCTGCTGGAGAGCAGCTCTGGGGAGCAGCCCTGGGGGTGCTGGTGGCTGGCAGGATGCCCAGGAGCCAGCAGGCTGCTCTTGGGGCCAAGAAGGCCAAGGGCAGCCTGGGGGGCACCAAGAAGAGTGTGGCCAGCAGCTCAGGGGAGCTTCTCCTGCCCCTCTGCTCTGCCCTGGATGAGGCCACAGCTGGAGGCTGCTCTCCAGTTCTGGGCTCCCCAGTCCAAGGACAGGGACTTGCTGCAGAGGGCACAGCAAAGGGCTGCAGAGCTGCTGAGGGGCCTGGAGCAGCTCTGGGAGGAGCAAAGGCTGAGAGCCCTGGGGCTCAGAGCCTGGAGAGGAGCAGCCTGAGGGGATCTGATCAGTGCTGATCAATACTGCAAGGGTGGGGGTCAGGAGGCTGGGACCAGGCTTGGTTCAGTGGTGGCCAGGGACAGGACAAGGGGCAAGGGGCACAGAGTGGAACATCAGAAGTTCATCTGAGCATGAGGAGGAACTTCTGTAACTGGAGGGTGCTGAGCCCTGGAGCAGGCTGCCCAGAGAGGTGGTGGAGCCTCCTTCCCTGGAGGCTTTGCAGCCCCTGGCGGGGGGTTGGCCTGGGGGTCCCTGCCGAGCCCCCCCCGCTCCGCTGAGCTGCCTCTCCCCCCGCAGGAAGCGGCGCGGAGCCTTCAACAGCAAGCAGCTGCTGTACCTGGAGAAGTACCGGCCCAAGATGCGGCTGCGCTTCAAGGACTCCAACGGCCACCGCAACAACTGCTGCGTGCAGTGAGCTGCCCCCGGGGGGCCTGCCCCGCGGGGCGCCTGCGCGCCAGCCCCCGCCCCAGCCTCGCTAGAGAAGCACTTCCGTCTGTAGAGAACATCCGCCTGGCCCCAGAGCCAGCCAGTGCTCCCTCCGTCTGTCTGTCCGTCTGTCTGTCTGCTCCCGGGGGCCTGGCCACATCCCCTCCAGTCATGCATCCACTGGAGCTGGTTGGTGACCAGATCTCCTCCCATCATGCCAGCCTTTCTTTCCCACCTCCTTGGTTAATGATCTCATCCCCTCCAGTCTTGCATCCACTGGAGCTGGTTGGTGACCAGATCTCCTCCCATCATGCCAGCCACTCTTTCCCATCTCCTTGGTTAATGATCTCATCCCCTCCAGTCTTGCATCCACTGGAGCTGGTTGGTGACCAGATCTCCTCCCATCATGCCAGCCACTCTTTCCCATCTCCTTGGTTAATGATCTCATCCCCTCCAGTCTTGCATCCACTGGAGCTGGTTGGTGACCAGATCTCCTCCCATCATGCCAGCCATTCTTTCCCACCTCCTTGGTTAATGATCACACCCCCTCCAGTCATGCATCCACTGGAGCTGGTTGGTGACCAGATCTCCTCCCATCATGCCAGCCACTCTTTCCCATCTCCTTGGTTAATGATCTCATCCCCTCCAGTCTTGCATCCACTGGAGCTGGTTGGTGACCAGATCTCCTCCCATCATGCCAGCCACTCTTTCCCATCTCCTTGGTTAATGATCTCATCCCCTCCAGTCATGCATCCACTGGAGCTGGTTGGTGACCAGATCTCCTCCCATCATGCCAGCCACTCTTCCTCACCTAGTTGGCCAATGACCGGTTCAGATCTCCTCCCATTATGCCATCCACTCTTTCCCATCTCCTTGGTTAATGATCACACCCCCTCCAGTCATGCCATCCACTCCAGGTGGTTGATGACCAGATCAGATCTCCTCCCATCATGCCATCCACTCTTCCTCACCTAGTTGGCCAATGACCGGTTCAGATCTCCTCCCATTATGCCATCCACTCTTTCCCATCTCCTGGGTTAATGATCACATCCCCTTCAGTCACGCATCCACTTGAGCTGGTTGGTGACCAGATCTCCTCCCATCATGCCATCCACTCTTCCCCACCCCCTTCCAAGCCCTGCCAGCCTGGGTACTGGAGTCAATCAGTGGCAGAGACGAGGTGCCAAACACCCACCACCATATCAACTGTTGCTGCTGCTGCGCCAGCGTAGCTCTGGTGCCCTGGGACCTACCAGCTCAGCTGGACCTTGCTAGCAGTTTTGGGTCTTTTTTCTTTTACATTCTCATCTTCCTTCTTTTCTCACTCTTGACTGCCTTCCAGGCAGCCCTGGCCTGCTCACCCTCTTCCATCTCCCACCCCAGAACTACTAGGATTTGCACAGTTCCTGGTTTAATGCTTTGAGTTACATCAATTCCCCCCCTCCCCGGGTGTCTCTGCTGCTTCTGTTAGCTCAACCTCTTCCATTTTCCAAACCATGACTCTGGATCCTCATCTAGAGAGGAATCTTTTGGAATCTTCTTGGAGAGACTCTTTGGAGGTCCTCCTCTAGAGACTCTCTGGAGATCCTCATCTAGAGCTTCTTGGGAGGTCTTCATGGAGAGACTCTTTGGAGGTCCTCCTGTAGAGACTCTTTGGAGATCCTCATCTAGAGCTTCTTGGGAGTTCTTCATGGAGAGACTCTTTGGAGGTCCTCCTCTAGAGACTCTGGAGATCCTCATCTAGAGCTTCTTGGGAGGTCTTCATGGAGAGACTCTTTGGAGGTCCTCCTGTAGAGACTCTTTGGAGATCCTCATCTAGAGCTTCCTGGGAGGTCTTAATGGAGGGACTCTTTGGAGGTCCTCCTTTAGAGACTCTTAGGAGATCCTCACCTAGAGCCTCTTGGGATCCTCATCGAGAAGCTCTTTCAGGATCCTCATGCAGAGATTCTTTCCCAATCCTCATATTGAGACCCTTTTGAAATCCTCACCTAGGGACTCTTCAGAGCCTCAGCTAGAGGCTTTTGGAGTCACCTAGGCACTCTTCAGACCCTCATGTAGAGGCTTACAGTCCTGCAGAAGCACACAAGGTCTTGAGCACCTCCGAGCCGCCACCGCCACCACCACCAACAGAAAGCCTTACAGTACAATTTTACCACTTCATGTGCAACTCGAGGGCCTGCAAGCAGGTTGGGAGAGGGGCCCCTTCCTATCTGTAGTCAGCTGCTGCCTTTGGTGCAGGAAGTGGAGACCTGAGCCCTTTGGTTTCCTGCAGAGGTTTTTAAAGAGCTAGTAACGCTTTGTTAGGGCAGCTCCCGGCTCCCCAGCCACAGCATCTGCCCTCAGAAACCCCTTGGGGAACTTCTTTTTTTTCTCTCCCTAGCAAAACTTTCCCCATTCTTTGCTTTCTTCAGAGTGTGGTTTCTTGATTTCCTTCCCTTTGCCTCCCCTCCTCGAGTTCCTGCTGTGACTGGGCAGAGCTCTGTACGATTTTGTATGCCTTCCAAGCTGCGGAACCGAACTCTTTGGATACTTGATGATCATTCTGATTATTTTGGGGGTTTGTTTTCTGATGTAATTGAGACAATTGGTGATGTGTAATGATTCCTGTTAGCTGAACCATCTATTTATACTGTCTTGGGAATGTGTGGTGATAGTTCTGTGGGAGAAATAATTTTTTGCCAGTGTTTCACCAGCTTGTAAAACTCTAGTGCGAGAGCTTCGACATCTAAATAAAAACCGAGATGCACTCACCCCAGCTGGCCCCACGGGCTGCTCCCTGCCCCCTCCTGGCCAAGCTGTCAGCCCCTGCCTTGGACAGCAGCACACTGCCTTGGGTTAGGAACTGGCTGGAGGCTGAGCCCAGAGAGTGGTGGGGAATGGTGCCACAGCCAGCTGGCAGCCAGGCACCAGTGGTGTCCCCCAGGGATCAGTGCTGGGCCCCAGCCTGGTCAATAGCTTTATTGATGATCTGGAGGAGGGCATTGAGTCCATCAGCAGTAGGTTTGCAGATGACACCAAGCTGGGGGCAGGAGTTGATCTGTTAGAGTGTTGGAGAGCTCTGCAGAGGGACCTTGCCAGGCTGGACAGATGGGCAGAGGCCAAGGGCAGGAGATTGAACACATCCAAGTGCCAGGTTCTGCACATTGGCCACAGCAACCCCAGGCAGTGCTACAGGCTGGGGTCAGAGTGGCTGGAGGGCAGCCAGGCAGAGAGGGACCTGGGAGTGCTGGTTGATGGTAGGCTGAACATGAGCCAGCAGTGTGCCCAGGTGGCCAAGAAGGCCAATGGCATCCTGGCCTGCATCAGGAAGAGTGTGGCCAGCAGGAGCAGGGAAGTCATTGTGCCCTGTGCTCAGCACTGCTCAGGCCACACCTTGAGTCCTGTGTCCAGTTCTGGGCCCCTCAGTTTAGGCAAGATGTTGAGTTGCTGGAAGGTGTCCAGAGAAGGGCAACAAAGCTGGGGAGGGGTCTGGAGCACAGCCCTGTGAGGAGAGGCTGAGGGAGCTGGGGTTGCTTAACCTGGAGAAGAGGAGGCTCAGGGGAGACCTTGCTGTCTCAAACTCCCTGAAGGGAGGTTGTAGAGAGGCAGAGGTTGGTCTCTTCTGCCAGGCAAGCAGCACCAGAACAAGAGGACACAGTCTCAAGCTGCACCAGGAGAGGTTTAGGCTGGATGTTAGGAAGAAGTTCTTCATAGAGTTGTTGGCCATTGGAATGTGCTGCCCAGGGTGGTGGTGAAGTCACCATCATTGGAGGTGTTCAGGAGGAGACTTGATAGGGTGCTTGGTGCCATGGTTTAGTTGATTATGTGGTGTTGGATTAGTTGATAGGTTGGACACCATGATCTTGAAGGTCTCTTCCCACCTTGTTTATTCTATTCTTCTGGCCTCACACTTGTCACTTTGGAAGGGACCTCTCAGCTCACTGACCATCGACCCAACCCCACCATGGGTGCCAAACCTTGTCCCAAAGGGCTCTGGGCTGTGTCACAAAGTCATAGAAGCACAGAACTGGTTGAGTTGGGAGAGCCCTCTGAGATCACCCAGCCCAACCACCGACCCAGCCCCACCATGACCACGAAGCCATGGCCACAGGTTTCTGGAACACCTCCAGGGATGGAGCCTCCACCATCTCCCTGGGCAGCCTGTGCCAGTGTCTGCCCTCCCTCACTGTGCAGAACTTCCTCCTGATGTCCAACCTAACCCTGCCCTGCTCCAGTTCCAAACCACTGCCCCTCATCCTATCCCCACAGTCCCTCCTCAGCCTGCCTGCAGGTCCCCTGCTCTGAGGTGTCCCTGGAGCCTTCTCCAGGCTGAGCAGAAAGCCTCAACCCCATGTCACTACTGCTCCGGTTTCTGCTGCTCTCCAGCTCCCAGAGTACCTCTGAAGTTCTCATTTGAATCCGAAATCCCAGCAGGCAACTTGATCTCCTGGCACTGTCCCCATCGGCCCTTCTCACACCGCTGGTCCCTCACAAGAGATGTTTGCCACCTGTGATTAGCTCACCTTGCCTTTCAGATAAGGCATCACCAAGGCACTGGGACACTGTCAGAGCAACCAGCCTGCAGCTGAGCCTAAGGAGCACACCAGCACCCACCCAGGCATTGATCTGTATTGATAAAATCACATCTGCTCATTGCCAGCATCTGCTGGACGAGAAGAGAGATGCTGAGAACACAGAGCATGACCTGAGACTGTGACCTGTGCCCCCTAGCCTGGAGAAGGGAGCTGAGATGCATTTCATCCGCCTCTAGATACCAGCACTGCAAACTCCATCTGCTGGCAGAGCCTCTGCTCTCACCTCTGCACAGCTCTGGGAAGCAGAGAACCATTTAGGCTGGAGAAGAGCTCTGAGCTCATCCAGCTCAGCCCTTCTCTAGCTCAGCCCAGCCTGAAGGTCACCAAGTATCTTATTGTAGGCGTGGGGAAGGGAGGTCACTGGTAAGCTCCATGAATCCCAGGCTGGCTGCTATCCATGTTTTGTCCACCTTTATTTGGGAGCGAACCAAAGAGCAAACAGCACAGCACAGGGGCCCTTGGGGCCCAGGCTGAGCAGCAAGGAGGGGCCCAGGGAGATGGCTGAGTGCTGGCAGGACTGATCACAAAGGATGGCTGAGGTGGGCCAGGGAGGTGGCTGAACGTCCACCGCAGGAGGTGTTTCGGAGCCGAGGGCCGGGGTTCAGCCGCAGCCGGCTCGGGTGGGAGCCGCGGCTCTGGCGTCCCTTCGGGCTCCTTCCTTCGGCTCCCTCCGGCCTCTCTTCCCCCCGCAGCCCGCTCCGCCCCCTCCGCGCATGCGCGCACACACACACACACACACCCCCCCCCCCCCCCCGGTCACGTGACCGCGGAGCCGGCGCCACTCGCCTGGCGCGGCGGGGACGCGCCCCGGGAACGCGCCCCGGGGGCAGCGGGCACGCAGCTGGCACGGCGAGCCCAGCCGAGCTGAGCCGAACGGAGCCGAGCGCAGCCGAGAGGGGCCGAGCCCGGCCGAACATTGCCGAGCCCAGGCAGGCCGGGGCCAGGCCGGGAGCCGCGGGAGCCCAGCGCAGCCCGGCTGGCAGCGGCCGCGGGTGACATCTCCGCCCGCCTCTGCCTGCGGCGCGGGGCCGCCGCCGCGTCCTCCCGAGGCTGCCGGTCGGCGGAGCAGGGTGAGTGAGCGCTGCTGCGGCAGGTGAAGGGGCACGGGGGAGGAGGAGGAGAAGGTGGAGGGAGGCCGAAGGGCCTGGTCGCTTGGCGCAGCCACGGCCTCGCCTTGCAGCGGCCCGGCCCGGCCCGGCAGGGAGGGCCCGGCTCGGCCTGGGCCGGCGGCGGGGCCCGGCTGGTTCGCGGCCTTGCTTCCGCCGGCGCTCGGCCGGCAGGGGCTGGGTGAGCAGCGGGCGCCGCTGCCGGCCCCGTGTCTGGCCGCGGGCCCTGCGGACGCTGCCCGGCGGAGCCCCGCAGGCTGCGCTCCGCTCCGCCCCGGGTGCGGCCCCGCGGTTCCGGCGCTGACCTTGCGGAGGCAGCAGCCCGGCGGGCCCCGGGCTCGGGGCCTTAGGCGGCCATCTGCGCCCGGCCTCGCTGCCCGCCGCGGCCTGCGCGGCCCTGCGGGGCCCTGCCGCAGCCCCCCCGGCACCGCCTTGCCTGCCCTCCTGCTGCTGCCCCCCGCTGGGCTGCTGCCCCCCGCTGGAGCCGCTGCTGCCTTCCTGCCCCGACAGACCCGAGCAGCGAGCGCCAACGGAGAGCCTGCCGCTCTGCCGGCTGCTGGGCTCCTCCTCCCGTCTCCCGAAGTCAGCAGCAGCATCATCAATTTCTGCCTTTAACTCTTGTCTGGAGCCCCCGCTGTAGGACGTGCGGCGGAACATGAGCTCAGCGGCAGTTACCCGGGGGTTTGCGGGCCTGGTGGTGCCTCAGGTCCTCTGCTTGGAGGAGAGGCTGGATCCGAGGCAGGATGTCCACGCTTCCTGCTGGCTGTTGGAATGCAGAGAGTGGCTGGAGGGCTTTAGAAGAGATGTGCCCCTTGTAAAGTGTGACTGTGTGCCTGTGTGCACTGCCCAGGAGACCTGCCAGAGCCATGAGGAGAGGCATAGGAAGAGCTTTCAGTGTCATGTGGGTTGACAGAATCATAGAGTAGTTTGGGTTGGAAAAGCCCTCTGAGACCATCCAGTCCAAGATCAACCCAACCCCACCGTGGCCACCAAACCATGGCCCCCAGTGCCATGGCCACAGCTTTCTGGAACAACTCCAGGGATGAGGACTCTACCACCAACCTGGGCAGCCTGTGACAGTCCCTAAGGAATCCCTGGAGTTGGTAGAAGGAGCCTGCAGAATGAAGCATAGAGGTGAGGAAGACAGGAATGTGGCAGGACAAGAGCTGGGCTGCACAGGTTGCATCTGTGGTGTTGGCTTTTCTGTGGCTAGGAACCCACTGTGTCACTGCTGCAGCTCTGCTTTGTCACTCTGGCTGCCAGCAGCCCTGAGTGGTGAGAATGCTGCAGGTGAAGGTAAGGGATGGTAGACACCTGGCATCTCTGTAACACCATGGCTTGCTCTGCTCTGTGCCCTCCTGGCCAGGAAGGCCAACGGGCTCCTGGGGAGCATCAAGCAGAGTGTGGGCAGCAGGGCAAGGGAAGTTCTCCTCTACTTTGCCTGGGTGAGGTCACTCCTGGAGTTCTGTGTCCAGTGCTGGGCTCCCCAGCTCCAAAGGGACAGGGAGACAGTGGAGAGAGTCCAGGGGAGGCTGTGAGAATGCTGAAGGTCCTGGAGCATCTCTGTGAGCAGGAAGGGCTGAGAGCCCTGGGGGTGCTGAGCCTGGAGAGGAGAAGGCTGAGAGGGGATCTGAGCAATGTCTGTAAATATCTGAAGGGTGGGGGGGCAAGAAGGGGCCAGGCTCTGGTCAGTGGTGTCCTGGGACAGGACAAGGGGCAGTGGACACCAACTGGAAGCCAGGAGGTTCCACCTCAGCAGGAGGAGAAACTTCCTTGTTGTGAGGGTGCTGAGGCCTGGAGCAGGCTGCCCAGAGAGGTGGTGGAGTCTCCTTCTCTGGAGGCTTTGGAGCCCCAGCTGGATGTGTCCTGGGTGCCCTGCCCTGGGTGCCCTGCTCTAGGCAGGGGCTTGGACTGGGTGAGCTCCAGAGGCACCTTCCAACCCCTGCCAGTCTGTGGTTCTGTGCCTGTGTTGTGCTGAGCTGTGCCAGGTGGAGTGATCTCAGCTGCTGTGTGGATGGAAGTTGTATTGAAATCTGCATCATTTTCCCCTGGGCTGCTTGCATATTGTGAGACCCAAGGCCAGGTGTTCAGGACAGCTGCCACCAGGAGATGAGTTATTTGGAGGAGAGAATGAACTTTGATTGCTTTGTTGACCACTGCAGGCTGGGGGCAGAGTGGCTGGAAAGTGCCCAGCAGGAAAGGCCCTGGGGGTGCTGGGTGCCAGCAGCTGGAGATGAGCCAGGGGGTGCCCAGGTGGGGAAGGAGGCCACCAGCAGCCTGGCCTGGAGCAGCAGTGCTGTGGGCAGCAGCAGCAGGGCAGGGATTGTGTTTGCTGGGGGGCTCTGATCTCTCTGTGGCTGCACTGCCATTCCCATGCTGTGCAGCCCAAGTGTTGTCCTGTCAGAAGAGCTTTGTTAATCCTTGAGGACTGATGACATCTAGGGGACATCTGGGTGGTGGGAGTGGAGCTGGTGTGAGCCAGAGCAGCAGGTCCCTTGGTGTGGCAGTGCTGCAGGTGAGGTTTGCTGCCCAGGCCTGTGATTGAGTTGCCTTTTTCCCATGAGCTGCAAAGGACCTGGGGCTCTCTCCTGGCTTTGGGTGCTGTGATATCCATAAATGCTGGAAGAGCCTTGGGTTGATTGGCCAGGGGCAGGGAATTGGTTGGATGATCACATCCAAAGGGTAGTGGTCAGCAGCTCGATGCCCAGATGCAGATGGGTGACCAGTGGTGTCCCTCAGGGTCTGCACTGGGCCCAGTGCTGGTCAGTGCCTCCATCAGTGCCACAGAGACTGAGGCACCCTCAGCAGGTGTGCAGGTGGCACCAGGCTGAGTGGTGAGGATAGGATGGGAGCCATCCAGAGGGACCTGGACAGGCTGCAGAGGTGGCTGAGGAGAACCTCATGAGGGTCAACAAGGCCAAGTGCAAGGTCCTGCAGCTGGGTCAGGGCAATCCTGGAGAAGAGGAGGCTCAGGGGAGACCTTGCTCTCTCCAACTCCCTGAAGGGAGGTTGTAGCCAGGTGGGGGTTGGTCTCCCAGGAAAGCAGCACCAGAACAAGAGGACACAGTCTCAAGCTATGCCAGGGGAGGTTTAGGCTGGATGTTAGGAAGAAGTTCTTCATAGAAAGAGAGATTGGCCATTGGAATGTGCTGCCCAGGGAGGTGGTGGAGTCACCATCCCTGGAGGTGTTTAGGAAGAGCCTGGCTGAGGCACTTGGTGCCATGGTTTAGTTGATTAGATGGTGGTGGGTGATAGGTTGGGCTTGATGATCTCCAAGGTCTTTTCCACCCTGGTCTATCCTATCCTATCCTATCCTATCCTATCCTATCCTATCCTATCCTATCCTATCCTATCCTATCCTAATCTATTCTAGTATATTGTAGTCTATTCTAATCAGTTCAGGCTGTGGGTGATGAGATTGAGAGCAGCCCTGCAGAGAAGGACTTGGGATACTGGGGGGTGAGAAGCTGGGCAGGAGCCAGCCATGGGCACTGGCAGCAGAGCAGGGCCATGGCAGCCTGGGCTGCATCCAAAGCAGTGTGGCCAGAGCTGAAGCAGGTGAGGCTGAGCAGGTGAGTTGTGCTGTTGAACATTCTCTATTTGCTGCTCTGCTGCCACGTTGGGAAATGTCTTTGGAAGCTGTGAGCAGGCAGCAGGTGCTGCTGGGCCTGGTGTGGGTGGAGATGCACTGCAGGGGGTGATACAAATCATCCCAGTTTTGGTCAGGGAGCCTTAGATGTGCACTCAAGCTGTGGCCTCCCCAGTGCCCAGCCCAGGGGCACAATCCCTGCCCTGCTCCAGCTGCCCACAACCATTGCTGCTCCAGACCAGGCTGCTGGTGGCCTCCTTGGCCACCTGGGCACCCCTTGGCTCCTCTCCAGCTGCTGGCACCCAGCACCCCCAGGGCCTTTCCTGCTGGGCCCTTTCCAGCCACTCTGCCCCCAGCCTGGAGCCTTCCTGGGGTTGTTATGGTCCAAGGACAGGACCCAGCCCTTGGCCTTGCTGGACCTCACCCAACTGAGCCTGGCTACAGAAGGGCTTTGTGTGGCATTCAGATGCAGCAGGAGCAGCCCTGGGCAGCTGCTGTTCATGGAGAGCAGCTTGCTGCTTCCAGCCACTCGGCAGAGCCAGGGGACTGAGGTCTTGGTTTCAATGAAGGTATCATCAGTTGAAAGAAGTCAAGGGGTAGTAATGTCCAACACATCTCAGGGTAATCAGTTTTGGAACGGTATTTGGGGTGATAAATCATAAAGTGCCCAGGGAAGGGAGCTTCAGCTCTGCAGTTGGCCATGATAAGATTTTTGTTGTAGTTTTCTAGCAGGGCAGCCCAGAACTGGCTACAGCACTCCAGATGTGGCCTCTCCAGGGGTGCAGAGTAGAGGAGGGAGCAGGACCAGTTCTGGGCCCCTCACTTTAAGAAGGACATTGAGACACTTGAAGGTGTCCAGAGAAGGGCAACGAGGCTGGGGAGAGGCCTTGAGCACAGCCCTGTGAGGAGAGGCTGAGGGAGCTGGGGTTGTTTAGCCTGGAGAAGAGGAGGCTCAGGGGAGACCTTCTTGCTGTCTGCAACTCCCTGAAGGGAGGTTGTAGCCAGGTGGGGGTTGGTCTCTTCTCCCAGGCATCCAGCACCAGAACAAGAGGACACAGTCTCAAGCTGTGCTAGGGGAGGTTTAGTCTGGATGTTAGGAAGAAGTTCTTCCCAGAGAGAGTTGCTTGCCATTGGAATGTGCTGCCCAGGGAGGTGGTGGAGTCCCCATCCCTGGAGGGGATTGGACGTGGCACTTGGTGCCATGGTTTAGTAGCCATGAGGTGTTGGGTGACAGGTTGGTCTGGATGATCTTTGAGGTCTCTTCCAACCTTGGTGATACTGTGATATCCTGTGACCTCTCTTGGCCTGCTGGCCACACTCTTCTCCCCCTTGGCCACTGACCATGGTCAGGTCCCTGGGTGCAGGTGGAGGCTGCAGGAGCAGTACAGAGCTTCTCTTTGCCAGCTGTGCCCATGTGCCCCGGGCTGCAGCTCCCAGCAGGCAGTGGCTGGGGGGTGGTTATCAGGTGGCTGCAGCTGGTGCCCTATCAGTCTGTGTGTCCCCACGCCGGGCTCAGGGCTGGCTCAGCACAGCAGGAGCTGCCAGCCAGGGCCTGCACCCAGCTTCTCTGCTGGGCTGCTGTGGGAGATGCAGGGCTGGCAGTTCTGGCTCAAACACAATGAGGAAGCCCCCAGCTCCAGAAACTCCAGAGGTTGAACCGGGGCAAGGGCAGGGGCCTGCCCCTGGGGAGGGACAACCTCTGTGCCAGGACAGCTGAGGGGGGACCTGTTGGGGAGCAGCTCCATGGAGAAGGGCCTGGGAGTGCTGGGGTCAAGGTCCCCAAGAGCCAGCAATGTGCCCTGTGGCCAAGAGGGACAGTGGGGTCTGGGGGGCACCAAGAAGAGTGTGGGCAGCAGGTCCAGAGAGGTTCACCTCCCACTTTGCCCTGGTGAGGCCACAGCTGGAGTGTTGTGTCCAGTGCTGGGCTCCCCAGTTCAGGAGGGACAGGGAGACAGTGGAGAGAGTGGTGGAGGCTCTGAGGATGCTGAAGGGCCTGGAGCATCTCTGTGAGGAGCAAAGGCTGAGAGCCCTGGGGCTGAGAGCCTGGAGAGGAGAAGGCTGAGAGGGGATCTGAGCAATGTCTGTGAATATCTGAGGGGTGGGGGGCAAGAAGGGGCCAGGCTCTGGTCAGTGGTGTCCTGGGACAGGACAAGGGGCAGTGGACACCAACTGGAAGCCAGGAGGTTCCACCTCAGCAGGAGGAGAAACTTCCTTG
Organism: Dryobates pubescens; assembly: GCF_014839835.1. Classification (NCBI taxonomy): domain Eukaryota; kingdom Metazoa; phylum Chordata; class Aves; order Piciformes; family Picidae; genus Dryobates; species Dryobates pubescens. Next base: position 4,979,305 of record NC_071613.1, read on the forward strand.
GTGTGAGGGTGCTGAGCCCTGGAGCAGGCTGCCCAGAGAGGTTGTGGAGTCTCCTTCTCTGGAGACTTTGCAGCCCCAGCTGGATGTGTTCTGGGTGCCCCTTGTTGAGCAGGGGGTTGGCCCTGATGATCTCTGGAGGTCCCTTCCACCTCTGCCACTCAGTGATTCTGTGACTCCCCCCTACCCTGTCAGTCCAGCATCCATTCTCTTGTCCCAGCCACACGAGGGACACCTGAGCCCCAAGCTCCTGCTGCTCTTTTAGCCCTGGGCAGCTGATAGAGAAAGCCAAATCATGGCCCTGGTTTCACCAGTCAACACCACCCAGAGAGGTGGTGGAGTCTCCTTCTCTGGAGGCTTTGCAGCCCCAGCTGGATGTGTCCTGGGTGTCCTGCCCTGGGTGCCCTGCTCTAGGCAGGGGCTTGGACTGGGTGAGCTCCAGAGGCACCTTCCAACCCCTGCCAGTCTGTGGTTCTGTGCCTGTGTTGTGCTCAGAGCTGAGCTGTGCCAGGTGGAGTGATCTCAGCTGCTGTGTGGATGGAAGTTGTACTGAAATCTGCATCATTTTCCCCTGGGCTGCTTGCATATTGTGAGACCCAAGGCCAGGTGTTCAGGACAGCTGCCACCAGGAGATGAGTTATTTGGAGGAGAGAATGAACTTTGATTGCTTTGTTGACCACTGCAGGCTGGGGGCAGAGTGGCTGGAAAGTGCCCAGCAGGAAAGGCCCTGGGGGTGCCGGGTGCCAGCAGCTGGTCCCTTCCAGCCCCTGCCAGTCTGTGGCTCTGCTGTCAGCTCCTGGGCATCCAGAGGTGCAGCCTGTGGGTGCCCTGCTGCCCAGGCTGCCCTTCCCCAGAGGCTGCCTGGAGCTCAGCTGTGAGCTGCAGCCCGGGCAGGCCCTGGTGGCTGTGCTCGGCCTTTGCTTTCTGGCCTTTTGCTTTTGGGTTCCACCCCCCCCCCCCCCCCCCCCCCCCCCCAACCTTTTTTACTTTCTTTGTGTTCTGTTTTTCTCCAGCTCCTCCTGCCAGGTGCTTGTGGCTGGGATCCCAGCCCTGCCTGACTCGATTGCTCCTCCTTGTGTGGCTTCAGCGCTTCCAAGTGGTGTTACTTGCTGCGCTCATCGCTGTCCATTGTTCCTGAAGCGCTGCGTTTGGGGCCAGGCTTTGGCAAAGGCCGTGGTGGGGCCGGGGGGCTGGCTGGGCTGGCTGGTCTCACAGGGCTTTTCCAGCCTCAGGGAGGCTCTGTGTTCTGTAAAAGCACACGGGGCTTTGTCCTGCTCTCACCAACCTCCCACCCCACAGGGCCCAGGAGCCGCTGACCCCATGTAGGAGCTTGTGTAGGGCCACTGCAGGGCCACCCTTAGAGCCCAAGGGAGGAGAAGGCTGCCCCAGTGGCCTGAGTGCCTCCTAGGGAGCCACCCCGGGATCCTTCTCAGGTTAGTGCTGCTGTGCAGGAGGCACCAAGCTGAGCAGTGTGCTTGATAGGACTCGAGGACAGGGTGGGAGCCATCCAGAGGGGCCTGGAGAGGTGGTGTGAGGAGAGCCTCATGAGAGTCAATGAGGGAAAGAGGAAATGGCCTCAAAGAGATGGCAAGGGTTTGGAGCTGGAGCAGGGCAGGGTTAGGTTGGGCATCAGGAGGAAGTTCTGCACAGTGAGGCTGGGGAGACACTGGAGCAGGCTGCCCAGGGAGGTGGTTGAGGCTCCATCCCCGGGGACATTCAAGCTCAGCCTTGCTGTGCAGCCTGCTCTGCCTGCAGGGGCTGAACAAGATGAGCTTGGAGCATCCCTTCCAAGCCATGCCCTCTGTGGACAGCAATTGACAAGGCTTGCTTGACTCTCCTGCGTGGCCTGCAGCATGCTGCACTCAGAGCTCTGCTGGAGGTGCAGATGTGTGAGCTGGGCTGGGCCTTCAGAGTTGTCTCAGATTCCTCCTGGGTGAGCGCTGTGGGTTTGTCCTAGCTCCTTGCACCCCTGGCTCAGCTCTTTCTGCTGGTTGCCTGCCTTCACTTCCCCCGAGGTGGGAAGGGGCAGTGAGGAGCAGCTGATCCTCCGAGCCTGGGGCCCTTCCTGAGGCACAGACCCAGCACACCTGTGAGTGTCCCTCCCCGCCCCCCCAGCTCTGAGGGCTGTGTACAGAGCTGGGAAGCTGATGGCTGCTTCTCCCCATCCCTCCCTTGGAGTTCTGCATCCTGCCTGTCTTCACTTTGCCCCTTTGGGTTGTTTGGAGGTGGCGAATTTGGCTTCCCCTCCCCTTCCCCTTCCTCTCTCTTGCTCACCAGCACCTGCTAAGTTTTAGGCTCTTTGTTTGTTTTTGTTTCTCCAGTTCTTGGTCTTGATGGTATTATGGATGAAGAAGGAGTTCAGGAGAGTGGCAGTGACACCATTGATGATGATGAGCTTGTTTTGCCCAACAGGACCCTGAGGAGCCGTGCCGAGGACGCGGCGGCAGTCACCTCCCCGAGGAAGTCGCCACGCTTGATGGCACAAGGTGATCACACAGGGCTTGATGTGCTGGCACCTGGACTGTCTCCACACTGCTGGGACCACAGCTGCAGGATTGTGGCCAGTGCTGGGCTGTCCAGCTCCAGAGGGACGGGGAGATGGTGGAGAGAGTCCAGGGGAGGCTGTGAGGAGGAAAGGCTGAGAGAGCCCTGGGGCTGAGAGCCTGGAGAGGAGAAGGCTGAGAGGGGTCTGAGCAATGTCTGTAAATATCTGAGGGGTGGGGGGCAAGAAGGGGCCAGGCTCTGGTCAGTGGTGTCCTGGGACAGGACAAGGGGCAGTGGACACCAACTGGAAGCCAGGAGGTTCCACCTCAGCAGGAGGAGAAACTTCCTTGTTGTGAGGGTGCTGAGGCCTGGAGCAGGCTGCCCAGAGAGGTTGTGGAGTCTCCTTCTGTGGAGACTTTGCAGCCCCAGCTGGATGTGCTCTGGGTGCCCTGCTCTGGGTACCCTGCTCTGGCAGGGGGTTGGGCTGGGTGAGCTCCAGAGGCACCTTCTGACCTCTATCATTCTGTGTTTCCACTGTCAGCTCCTAATGATTCAAGATGGTTGGGGTTTGGTTTGGAATTGATTAGGATTTAGTCTGGGATTGGTTAGGATTTAGTCTGGGTTTGGTTAGGATTTAGTCTGGGTTTGGTTAGGATTTAGTCTGGGATTGGTTAGGATTTAGTCTGGGTTGGGTTTGGATCTGGTTTGGGTTGGGTTTGGATCTGGTTTGGGTTGGGTTTGGGTTTGGTTTGGATTTGGTTGGGTTTGGTTTGGATTTGGTTTGGGTTTGGTTTTTTTGGAGGGGGGTTGGTTTGGATTTGGTTTGCTGTGGATGATTTGGTTTGTTGTGGTGGTTTGGGGACTCTTGTTTGTGGTTTGTGTTGGTTGTTTGGTTGGTTTGCTCCTTTGGGTTGTTTTTTGTTGTTCTGGGGCTTCCCCCCGCCCTGTTGTTTGTGGTTTTTTTTGTTTGTCTGGGGTTTTGTTTATGTTGTTTGGGTTCTTTTCCTTCCTTTGGGTTTTTCATTGTAGGAGGCAGCCTGTTTGTGCTGGTGGCAGGCTGGGTCAGGTGTGTTGTGTGTGAGTCTTGTCCTTGGCTGTGGCCCAGCTGAGCCCTTTCCTCCTTCCCTCCCCAGAGGCAGTGCGCAGCCTGCGGCAGAGCACCCTGGCCAAGCGCTCCAACCTTGCCCCTCCTGTCAGCACCAAGAAACCCTCTGCAAAGAGTGGAGCTGCTCCAAAAGCTGGGCAGAAAGCAGAGAGGAGTCCAGCCAAAGACACAGAGACTGCTGCAGCCCCCAGGACAGAGCAGCCCAGAGAGGTCAGGCGCAGTACGAGGCTGTCAGGACAGGTGGAAGGGACAGCAGCAGTAGCAGCACCCCAAGGTGACACCAAATCTCCTTCTGCTCCCAAAGAGGGCAATGAAAGCCTTGAGCAGGCAGAAGCTGAGGAAACATCCCAAGAGTTAGGCTCTACTGATGTAGCAGGAGCCTCTTCTCCTGGAGAAACAAAGGAGGTCACAAAGGCTGCAGCTGGACCTGGGCATGCTGAGTCTGTCTGCTCAGGGCCTGCGGACACTGAGGGCACTGTGGTTCAGCATGAAGCCCGTGATGTGAGTGAGCCAATGGGCTCTGAAATCTCTGCAGAGGAAAAGACTGAGAACAAGCCAGAGGGGCTGGAGAAGAACCCAGAAGAGCATGAGCCAAGTGTGGGAAGTGGAGAAGCTGAGGCTCCCTCAGCTGGGGTGGATCCAAGTGACGTCTCTGAGCCCTTTCCAGACCTGTCCAGCTCCGGAGCTGAGGGCATTAACTGTAGCTTGGGTTCAGACAGCGTGGGAGCTCCTGAGGAAAAGGCACTCTCAGGGAGGGAGCATGGAGCAGAACCTGCAGGTGATGCCATGGAGACATCTGCCCCTGCACCCGAGGAGCTGCTGGACAGCACAGAGCTGGATCAGAAAGACCTGAAAAGCACAGAGCTGGCTGCCGCTGGGGCAGGAAACTGCAGCTCGGAGAGCACTGCTCCTGAGCAGCCCAACCCAGCTGGGCAGCAGCAGCCCAGCCCTGCAGCAGAAGCTCCTGAGGCAGCACGATTGCAGGATGCTGAGAAGCAGAGCACTGCTTCCTCCAAGTGTGAGAGGAGCGTCAGGCCCAGGCAGGACAAGCCCGCGGCACAGACCAAGCCACAGCCACCTGCAGCTGCCCGCCACAAGCTGGGCACGGCCCAGGCAGAGCCTGCACGGTCCAGGACGAGGGCTGGGCTCGCTGGCTCAGCTCTTCACAGTCCCCCTGGTGCAGGCCTGAAGAGGAATGCAGCTGAGCAGGAGGGGCACCAAAACAACCCAGTTAAGATCAGGAAGAAGGAGTCGGATCCGGGTCCGAAGGCCAAGAGCTGCCTGCCGGGGCTTAAAAAGCAGAGCAACACCGTGCTGAAGAAGGCACCCCGAGGCCAAGCTCCTGGGCCAGCCCTGAAGGCCCCAGCTCAAAGGGCAAGTGAGAAATCCCCTACCCATCAAGGCTCTGGGAGAGACCCCCAGCACCCCCTGCACGTTGCCAGCCCTGCTCAGAAGCCGGCCCAGCCCCAGAAGCACCAACCTGCAGCCCTGCCGAGAGCAAACAGCTCCGCCAAGGAGGAGGCAGACACCAAAGACTCTCCCGTCCTGGAACATCAGAAGGAGGAGGACAGAGACAAAAGCAGACCCAGAAGACCTGAGAAGGTTCTGCAGCCTCGGCAGAGGAGGAGCAGCAGGAGCCTGTCCCTGGATGAGCCTCCCCTGTTCATCCCAGACAACATCGCCAGCGTCCGGAGGGAGGGCCTGGAGCAGCCCTGCGCCGCTGCCGACGGCAGGCAGGCCTGGGTGCCCAGCAAGCAGTGTGGCTTCTGCAGGAAGCCTCATGGCAACAGGTGTGTGAGGCTCAGCAGCTCAGGGCTGCCTGCACAGCAGCAGCCTGGGGCTGTTTCCTCTCCTCTCTTACCGGCTGCTCTGGTTCCCAGCACCCTGCACCCGTGTTCCTTACCCCTCCTGTTGCTAGCCCACAAACCGAGGCATTGTCCATCCAAAAGAAAGCTCTAGGCAGAGAGAAACTCTTGGTCCACCTTCAGATCTTCCACATAAAGCCTCTGCTCCCAGCTTGGCTCAAAGCCTTAAGGTGGGTAAGGTAAGAGATGGAACCCTGCAGCTTCTCTCTGGAAAGCTGCTCTGGGTGCACACAGCTCAGTCTCTTGAGAGGATCTGCTGGAGTCACCTCTGGCATTTCTGGAGAGGAGGAGCATGAGGGAAGACCTCAGGTTTGGGCTGCTCACTCCCAGAAGGACCTTGAGGGCTGGAGCAGGTCCTGAGAAAAGCAACCAAGCTGGGGAAGGATCTGGAGAAGAGGGCTGGGGAGGAGCAGCTGAGGGAGCTGGGGGATAATCCATGCCCTGCTGCTGCTGCCCACACTGCTGCTGCTCCTGCCCAGGCTGCTGGTGGCCTTCTTGGCCACCTGGGCACCCCCTGGCTCATCTGCAGCTGCTGGCACCCAGCACCCCCAGCTCCTTTCCTGCTGGGCGCTTTCCAGCCACTCTGTCCCCAGCCTGGAGCCTTCCTGGGGTTGTTGTGTCCCAGGTGCAGGTCCCAGCCCTTGGCCTTGGTGAACCTCTTCCCATTGACCTCAGCCATGGATGCAGCCTGGCCAGGTCCCTCTGCAGAGCCTTCCTGCCCTCCAGCAGATCACCACTGCCACCCAAGTTAGTGTCATCTGCAAACTCAGCACAGTCTCACCTAAGAGCTTTACAGGACCTCATGTTGATGAAACCTTTAGAGCAGAATCACAGAACAGTCTGGGTCAGAAGTGACCTTTGAAGGTCTTCTCATCCCAACCCCAGCAGTCACCTCTTGACCATTTTTGTGTTCCCCCAATGAATGCAGCAGCAGGAAGCTGCTGTTGATGTACCCCTGAGTGTGGGGGGTGGCTGAGGCTGCAGATACCACATGGGCATGGGTTCATAGCTTGCTTTGTGTGCAAGGTCCCTGGGGGATGCTCAGGCAGGGCTGTCACAGCCCCAGGGTGACCTCACTGTGCCTGCTGCAGGAGCAGCAGCAGCAGGGTGGTGTTGGATGTTGTTTTACTTCAGGATCAGCACTGGACACATGGAGTCAGGGTAGATCTCTGGGAATCATTTGGTAGCCACCTGCAGAGGCAGAGACAGCAGATTTGGCAGGGACAGGAGGCACCAACTCCTACAAACCTGAGAGTTGCATGAGCAAAAGATTCAGAAGTTGTGAGGTGTCTGCCTTCAGGACAGGGGCAAGGGGCACAAAGTGGCACATCAGAAATTCCATCCCAACATGAGGAGGAACTCCTGGAATTGAAGGGTGCTGAGTCCTGGAGCAGGCTGCCCAGAGAGGTGATGGAGTCTCCATCTCTGGAGACATTTGAAACCTACCTGGATGTGTTCCTGAGTGACCTTCTCTAGGTCCCCCTGCCTTGGCTTGGGGGTTGGCCTGGATGATCTCCAGAGGTCCTTTCTAACCCCTACCTTCTGTGATTCTGTGACATACATGAGACAGAGCTGTGATGCTCCATGTTTCTGGAGCCTCAGCTAGGCTCAGCTGCTCAGGGCTTTGTCCAACCTGACCTTGAACAACCCCAGGCAGGAGGCAGCCACAGCCTCCCTGGGCAGCCTGTGCCAGAGTCTCAGCACCCTGGCACTGAACAACTTCTTCCTCAGCTCCAGTCTGCCCCTGCTCTGCCTCAGCTCCAAACCATTCCCCCTTGGCTTGTCCCAGACACCCTCAGGAGAAGTCCCTCTGCAGCCTTTAGTGCTGAAGCTCTGCCTTCTTCCTCAGCTCCACTCTGACCCTGCTCTGCCTCAGCTCCAAACCATTCCCCCTTGGCCTGTCCCAGACACCCTCAGCAAAAGTCTCTCTGCAGCCTTCCTGCAGGATGCCTTCAGGTCCTGGCAGGCAGCTCTGAGGTCCCCCTGGAGCCTTCTCCTCTCCAGGCTGAGCACCCCCAGCTCCCTCAGCCTGGCCTCACAGCAGAGCTGGTCCAGCCCTGGGATCATCTTTGTGGCCTCCACAGCTCTGTGTCCTTCTGCTGCTGGGGACAGCAGAGCTGGAGGCAGGATTGGAGGTGAGGTCTGAGCAGAGCTCAGGGGCAGCATCCCCTCTCCTGCCCTGAGGTCAGACACTTAGTCCCCAGGTCCCAATCATTTCCAGGGCTGTCAGCTGTCACTCTTTAGAGTTTTCCTCAAGAAAATGTCATTTTTGGTAGCCCAGCCCCAGTCCAGCAGCTCTGGTACTGTCTGTGGCACTCTTCCTGTTTTCAACCACCTTTTTTTCTTTCTCTTTCAGCTTTACATCTTCCCATCCAGCCTTACAACATGGGTAAACCCTTCTGCACTTCCACCTTTGAAGCAACCTCCAGGCAGAAACTTTGGTGTCTTACTAGTCCAAGATACCACAACCTCTGCAGACAGCTGTGCAAGAGGACATCCTTGATCCTTCAAGCCAGGCTTCAGCAGCCTTTGAGCACTGCCCATTGCCCAGTGTCATCCCTGGATGTTGTGTGAGTGAAGCAGATACAGGTGTCCAAGGGAACTGCTGCTAAAGAGGCTTCTTTGCATGATTGCTGTCAAGTGTCCTCTGCTCCAGCCTCAGAGGCTGCTCTCTGGCAGCTGAGTGGTGTGAAATAGCCTAGGAGAAATTGTGGAACTTTAGGCAGCTCTGAGTCTGTACATTCCTGACAATGAGGTTGGTGAGACCTGGAACAGGCTGCCCAGGGAGGATCATGGATGCCCCTTCCCTGGAGGTGTTCCATTTCTTGAGCACCCTGGGCTAGTGTGAGGAGTCCCTGCCCATGGCAGGGGGTTGGAGCTGGATGATGTTGAAGGCCCTTTCCAACCCAGCCCATTCTGTCCATGCCCAATCTTTTGGGGGACCATTTTGTATTAACTGTGTTTAAACAGGACAGCTGCAACCACCACATCCTGGTTGGTAGTGTTGGAGCCACAGGATGACAGAAAGAGAGGCATTGGAAGGGACCTCTGGAGCTCACCCAGCCCAACCCCCTGCCAGAGCAGGGTACCCAGGGCAGGGCACACAGAACACAGCCAGCTGGGCTGGAATGTCTCCAGAGAAGGAGACTCCACAACCTCTCTGGGCAGCCTGCCCAGGAGAGAAGCAATCCCTAGGACACAGTGCAGGCTGCATGGACAGTGCCAGGGACTCCTTTTAGTCTTGGTTTAGCCTGCAGAAGGTTCATGGTTTAAGCTGAAACCTCCTTGTGAAGACTGGAATGAAACCAAAGGGGTGGTCCCACCTCCAGCAGTGAGCCTGAGATCACAGCATCTTTTGGGTTGGCAAAGCCCTCTGAGACCATCCAGTCCAGCCAGCAACCCAGCCCCACCATGGCCACCAAACCCTGGCCCCAGGTGCCATGGCCACAGCTTGCTGGAGCACCTCCAGGGATGGGGACTCCACCACCTCCCTGGCCAACCTCTGCCAGTCCCTGACCACTCTTGCAGCAAAGACATTGTTCCTCCTCTCCAGTGTTCCCAAAGCTTTACTGCTGATTGCTTGCACTGATACAAGGTGGAGCCTGTGATGGATCCTTGTAGATGAAGCCTTGAGCAACCTGGGCTGGTGGGAGGTGTCTCTGCCCTTGGCAGGGGGTTGCAGCTGGATGATCCTGAAGGTCCCTTCCAACCCAAACCATTCTGTGATTCTGTGGTCTTGAAGGTCCCTTCCAACCCAAACAATTCTGTGATCTCCAAGGTCCCTTCCACCCCAAAGCATTCTATGATTCTGTGACCTCAAAGGTCCCTTCCAACCCAAACCATTTCCATGATTCTGTGACCTCAGAGCTCCCTTCCAACCCAAACCATTTCCATGATTCTGTGACCTCAAAGGTCCCTTCCAACCCAAACCATTTCCATGATTCTGTGACCTCAAAGGTTCCTTCCAACCCAAACTATTCTGTGATTCTCTGACCTCAAAGGTCCCTTCCAACCCAAACCATTCTGTGATTCTGTGCTCTCAAAGGTCCCTTCCAACCCACCACCTCCCTCAGTAAAGGTGGCTTGGATGCCATCTGGCCTCTTGGTGTCTGAAGTGACACCAAGTGGAGATCTTTCCTGAGCTGAATTCATGACAGGTTTCTTTGTTTTGTTGGCCTTTTCATTTCCTGCTAGACCTGAGCTAAAGATGTGAGGCTGGATGCCTATCCTTCCCATCCACCATAGATTAGAGTCAGTAAGGCTGGAAAAGACCTTGAAGATCATCAAGTCCAACCATCAACCCAGCTCCCATGGCCACTACCCTACATCCTGAAGCTCCACATCGCCACACTCTCATCCACCACCTCTGTTGCTCACTTGGTACATGTGAGCTGAGCTGGAGACCTTCCATCTGCTGGCCAGTTAAATGTTGGAAGATGTTCAGCATCTTCTGTCCTTTAGGCTCTGCAGTGTTAAGCCCTTCTGCAAATTTCAGCCAGGGTCTAGGTCTTGATGTGGATTTTGGTTTGGTTGCTAAAGGTTGGCCCAGTGGAGTTGGTCTCCAGTGTCTGACTTTACAAACTTGGGGGTGGGGGGGAAATAGATCTGGTTTTAATCAAAATGGATCAGGTTTTAGTCAAGGTAGATCTGGGTTTAGTCAACATAGAGCTGGGTTTAGTGCAAACAGATCAGGTTTTGGTCACAGTAGGTCTGGATTTAGTCCAGCTTCAGCTTGTAGCAGTTGTAGTTGGTAGCTGTTCAGCCAGTAGCTTCAACTGGCTGCATTGTTGGCTTCCTCCTGCTAAACACCACCTTAGCTGAGGCCACCAAATATCTGCTAAGCCAGAGGCACTTGACTCTTTAGCTGGACTTAGCTCTGGGCTTGGACTTTCTAGACCCAGCTTCAGTGTTCCCAAAGCTTTACTGCTGATTGCTTGCACTGATACAAGGTGGAGCCTGTGATGGATCCTTGTAGAACTTGTAGATGAAGCCTTGAGCAACCTGGGCTGGTGGGAGGTGTCCCTGCCCTTGGCAGGGGGTTGCAGCTGGATGATCCTGAAGGTCCCTTCCAACCCAAGCCATTCCATGATTCTGTGACCTCAAAGGTCCCTTCCAACCCAAGCCATTCCATGATTCTGTGACCTCAAAGGTCCCTTCCAACACAAGCCATTCCATGATTCTGTGACCTCAAAGGTCCCTTCCAACCCAAGCCATTCTGTGGCCTCAAAGGTCCCTTCCAACCCAAGCCATTCTGTGGCCTCAAAGGTCCCTTCCAACCCAAGCCATTCTGTGGCCTCAAAGGTCCCTTCCAACCCAAGCCATTCTGTGGCCTCAAAGGTCCCTTCCAACCCAAGCCATTCTGTGACCTCAGAGGTCCCTTCCAACCCAAGCCATTCTGTGACCTCAGAGGTCCCTTCCAACCCAAGCCATTCTGTGACCTCAAAGGTCCCTTCCAACCCAAGCCATTCTGTGACCACAGAGGTCCCTTCCAACCCAAGCCATTCTGTGACCTCAAAGGTCCCTTCCAACCCAAGCCATTCTGTGACCTCAGAGGTCCCTTCCAACCCAAACCTTTCCATGATTCTGTGACCTCAAAGGTCTCTTCCAACCCAGACCACTCCATAATATGAATGAAGCAAGCTGGAGAGTTCCTTTCCACTTCTGGAGAGTGAGGGTTGCCCTAAGCTTGCTCTGTAGTAGTTACATGGAGGAGTAGTGGTTAGAGCAGCTCCTTGCCAGAGTAGGAAGATCCATAGATCTTTTTCCTGGAATCCTCTTGCAAAAGAGATCTCTGGGATGATACAGAACCAGAGTTTGCAGATCAATTCCTCACCTAAGAAAGAGATTAGATGGCAGAGCTAGCTGTAGTTTCAGCCTGAAATCCATCTCTAAAATCCATGGGTCATGTAGTCTAAGCCCAGAAGCCATCTGCTTTGTGTAGTTTAAGAGTAAGATCCATCTACTTAGTAGAGTTTAAGCCCAGAATCCATCTAGCTAATGTAATTTAAGCCTAGAATCCATCTGTTGGATGCAATTTAAGCCTGAAATGCATCTATCTAATGTTGTTTAAGCTTAAATTCCACCTGTTTAATGTAGCTTATGCCTAAATTCCATCTGTTTAATGTAGTCTAAGTCTAAAATGCATTGATTTGATGTAGTTCCAATCTAAAATGCATCATTTGGGATAGTTTAAGCCTGGAATCCATCAATTTGATGTAGTCTAAGCCTAAATTCACAGACACACCCCCAGGGGATGGGAAAGCAGACAGAGCATCAGTGCATGCAGCTCTTCCTGCACCATTTGAGACTCTATGTGTGGTCACTGCTGTGAGGATAGTGACAAAGCCCTGCCTGCCCAGGAGGGCTCCTCACACTGGCTGTACTAGAGAGAAAGTCCACATTCAAGCTGTGCCAGGGGAAGTTTAGGCTTGAGAGGGAGGAGAAAATTCTTCCCAGAGAGAGTTGTTGGCCATTGGGATGTGCTGCCCAGGGAGGTGGTGGAGTCCCCATCCCTGGAGGTGTTCAAAAGGGGACTGGATGTGGCACTTGGTGCCATGGTTTAGTAGCCATGAGGTGTTGGGTGACAGGTTGGACTTGATGATCTTTGAGGTCTCTTCCAGCCTTATTGATTCTCTGATTCTTCTCACACTGAGCACAGAGTCTTGCAATGGGTTGGAAGGGACCTTCACAGAGTCACAGAGTGGTTGGAAGAACCTTAAAGATGATACAATCCTAGAATGGGTTGGGTTGGAAGGAGCCTTCAAGATCATCCAGTTCCACCCTCCCCTGGTGTCACTTGAGGCCATTTCCTCTCATTAATGATGACTCATTTTGGCTGGAACAGACCTTTAGGAGCAGGTCCAGCCATTGATGCTTGGACACAGAATCATAGATTCATGGAGTGGGTTGGGAAAGGCCCTCAAAGCTCATCCAGCTCCAACCCCCTGCCATGGGCAGGGAGGGACACCTGCCACCTGCCCAGGTCTCATCCAGCCTGGCCTTGAGCACCTCCAAGCAGGGGACACTTAAGTCTTGGTGATAGTTAATTTAAGTTTAGTGTTTTCACCAAAATAGTTTCCTTTTAGCCCAAGTCACCTTTACAACAGGTGGGAAATCCTCTTTATACCCAAAGTGAGTTTTACTTTTGGGATAAGAGAGTGGTTGGAGCAAGTCCTGAGGTGAAAGCTGTGCTGGAAGTGAGATGGAGTTTGGTCTTTGGAATCATAGGGATGGGATAGGAGACGAGGAGGTGATCTGAGAGGAGGGTCAGGTTGGAGAGAAGGAAAAGTGCCTTTGCTGCAGGAGAGCCTGCCCAGGGAGGTGGTGGAGTCCCCATCCCTGGAGGCGTTCCAGGAAGGTGTGGCTGTGGCACTTGGGGTTTAGTGGCTGTGGTGGGGCTGGGCTGATGTGATTAGATGATGTCAGAGGGCTTTTCCAACCCAAACAATTCCATGAGACTGAGTTGGTTCTGAATAAAAGAGCTGAGCAACTCAGGTGGCATCTCCCTTGTTGAGGCCAAACCAAACAGGCACTGCAAGCTGGAGAGATGTAGGTGGGACCCAACCTTCTGCTCTCATCATCACCACCAAGAAGGGCAGTAAAAAGCAGCTTGCTGCTGTTATTCCTGGTGTGTAAAATACAAAGGAATTCAGAGCAGCCAGATGTTCCCATCTTAGCTGTCACAGCAGGAACAGGAGGAGAAGAGATGGCCTCAAGTTGGAGCCAGGGGGAGCTTAGTCTTTTCTTCCTAGTCTCAGGTGATAGGACAAGAGGAAATGGCCTCAAGTTGTGACAGTTGGGCTGGAGATGAGAATAAACTTCTTGACTGGAAGAGTTCTCAAAGCCTGGCACAGGATGCCCAGGGAGGTGGTGGAGTGACCATCCCTGGAGGTGTTCAAATACATGTAGACATGGCACCTGGGGACATGGTGTGGTGGTGAACTTGGCAGTGCTGGGTTGATGCTTGGACTGGATGATCTGGGAGGTCTTTTCCATCCTTGATGGTTCCATCACCTCTTACTGCTGAGGGAGATGGTGGCTGTTGATAGCCTTCTGCTGTAAGGATGATGGGAAAGAAAAAGGAGATGGTAACTGAATGATCCCTCCCTGGGGTGGTCAGGGCCAGGCTGGATGAGGCCTTCAGCAGCCTGGGCTGGTGGGAGGTGTCCCTGCCCATGGCAGGGGGGTTGGAACTGGATGGTCTTGAAGGTCCCTTCCAACCCAACCCATTCTATGTCTCTGTGAACCTTGCATGAAGTTTTCCAGGTCTTTTCCAACACAGCCCTGCTGTGGAGAGTCTGGGGAGTGGGTTCCTCTTTGAATTGCTGTGGGGACTTTTTGGATACATTTCTGTCAGATTGCTTTTGTAATAGCAGCCTGAAAAACTGCTGCTGGGTAGGATTTGAGGGGAAGGTTCCAAAGCCACCCTGAAGCTTTGAAAGACTCTTGGACTACTGCTAAAAAAGAAAGGCAAATAGGGCACCAAAAAATCCCAACCCCATTTCTCAGGAGGATCATCCCATGGTGTAAGGCTGGAGATGGATGTAAAGCTACTGAGAAAATCACTGTCCAGGTAAGGGGGGCCTGGTGAGATGCCCAGATCAGAGCAAGTGCCTCCTTCTGCATGGGCTGAGGGTGCTGAGCCCTGGAGCAGGCTGCCCCTTGAGGCTGTGGAGTCTCCTTCTCCGGAGACTTTCCAGCCCCACCTGGCTGTGCTCCTGTGTGCCCTGCCCTGGGTGAGCTCCAGAGGTCCCTCCAGCCCCCAGGGTGTGGTACCTGCTCTGTCTGCAGGCTGTGTCTGACTGCTGCCTCTCTCCTCAGGTTCATGGTGGGCTGTGGCAGGTGTGATGACTGGTTCCACGGGGACTGCGTGGGGCTGAGTCTCTCCCAGGCGCAGCAGATGGGAGAAGAAGACAAGGAGTACGTCTGTGTGAGATGCTGTGCCGAGGAGGACAGGAGGATGGAGTGCCTGGAGCAGAGTGGGGCAGAGGCTCCAGGCAGACTGGACATGCAGAGAGAAGAGAGAGGCCCTGAGGGTGACAAAGGGATGGCCAAGCAGCCCCCTCCCGGGGCTGACAAAAGCAAGCAGGCAGAGGACTCTGGGAAGCACAAAGTCAAGATCTTCAGACGGGTGGGTCTCACCTCCTGCCCAGGGAAGGCTGAATCCCTTCTGCTTCCTGGGCTTGAATTCTGAGCTAAAGAGCCCCAGGGGATCTCTCCAACCCAAACCATCCCATGGCTTCCTATGGGTACTTGCCTCAAACTGCCCCAGGGCTTTCCTTGGCTCCCCTGACCTTCAAAAGTAGCTGGAGTCAGGAGTGGTCTTCAGCAGAGAGCTTAACTGCAAGTCACAGAATGGTAGGGGGTGGAAGGGGCCTCTGGAGGTCAACACAGGAACACATCCAGATGGGTTTGGAAAGCCTCCGGAGAAGGAGACTCCACCACCTCTCTGGGCAGCCTGCTCCAGGGCTCAGCACCCTCCAGTTACAGAAGTTCCTCCTCATGCTCAGATGAACTTCTGATGTTCCACTCTGTGCCCCTTGCCCCTTGTCCTGTCCCTGGCCACCACTGAACCAAGCCTGGTCCCAGCCCCCTGACCCCCACCCTTGCAGTATTGATCAGCACTGATCAGATCCCCTCAGGCTGCTCCTCTCCAGGCTCTGAGCCCCAGGGCTCTCAGCCTTTGCTCCTCCCAGAGCTGCTCCAGGCCCCTCAGCAGCTCTGCAGCCCTTTGCTGTGCCCTCTGCAGCAAGTCCCTGTCCTTGGACTGGGGAGCCCAGAGCTGGAGAGCAGCCTCCAGCTGTGGCCTCATCAGGGCAGAGCAGAGGGGCAGGAGAAGCTCCCCTGAGCTGCTGGCCACACTCTTCTTGGTGCCCCCCAGGCTGCCCTTGGCCTTCTTGGCCCCAAGAGCAGCTTGCTGGCTCCTGGGCATCCTGCTGGCCACCAGCACCCCCAGGGCTGCTCCCCAGAGCTGCTCTCCACTGTAGCCCTCACGCTAACTTGTGTACCTGTGTGTTGCAGGAATCTGGTGATGGGAAGAACGTGGCAGAGGCCAGAGATGTGGATGCTAGGAAAGGACAACAGCCTCCTGCTCGGAAAGGCACACAGGGTGCTGCAGGCCCTCGGCGCTCCCCTGAGGAGAAGAACGAGAAGCTGGGCAAAGAGTCCCTTGGTGTGCTGGAAAGGGCCTCAAAGCCAGGTACAGCCCTCCAGGCTGAGTCTCAGGGACAGGCATGGTGCAGGATGGTGATGTTCTTTGCAGGATTAGGGTTGGAAACCATCTTCTGTAGTCCAGGTGATGGTGATGGCCCTGGGTGATCTTCAGGGTCCCTTCCAACCCCACCCCTTCCATGCATCTTGGTCCTGTGTAAAAGCCAATCCCTGTAGTCAAAGGGGCAAGCTCTTGCTTTGTTTCTTTCAAGGATGTATTTTTTTTCCCCTGGATGAATCTGGAATGCAGAATCCAAATGGAATAAGAAGGAAAACCAAACCCACAACCACCCTCTGAGTCCCTTCTCTTCTTCTGGAAGGCCACTTCTTAGCAGTCTGAGAGTAAAATCGATGCCATTCAGCAGGATTCCAGCTTTCTGGCAGCAGCTGGAGGAGCTGACAGTGTTTTCCTGGTGTTTTTCCTAGGTGTCCATGAGAAGCCAGAGCTGAAGAAGAAGAAGAATGAGAAAGGCTCCGTTCCTGCACCGCACCTCCCGGCTGTCCCTGCTTCCAAGCCTTCTGCTGACCAGATAAGGCAGAGTGTCAAGCAGTCCCTGAAGGAAATCCTGATGAAGAGGTAAAACACAGAGGATTCAATGAAAGAAGTTGTTGGGTTGGGTGTCAGAAGGCAGAGGCAAGGATAAAAGCTGCTTGGAATCCTTTGTTGATTTCCCCTCTCCTCTATGTCCTCTCCTAGGCTGACTGACTCCAGTCTGAAGATCCCTGAGGAGAGAGCAGCCAAGGTGGCCACCAGGATCGAGCGGGAGCTGTTCTCTTTCTTTCGGGACACTGACTCCAAGTACAAGAACAAGTACAGGAGCCTGATGTTCAACCTCAAAGACCCCAAGAACAACGTAGGTGCTGCTTGCTGTGCTCTGCAGGCAGCCTGCTCGGCCTCACACTGCGGGGGACAGTGCTCTGGGGGACATGGGAGACAAGTGGGCTCTGGAGAACCTCACTGAGGTTCCTCAAGCTGCGCCAGGGGAAGTTTAGGCTGGAGGTGAGGAGAAAGTTCTTCACTGAGAGAGTTGTTAGCCTTTGGAATGTGCTGCCCAGGGAGGTGGTGGAGTCCCCATCCCTGGAGGTGTTCAAGAGGGGATTGGATGTGGCACTTGGTGCCATGGTTTAGTAGTCATGAGGTGCTGGGTGACAGGTTGGACTTGATGATCCTTGAGGTCTTTTCCAACCTTATTGATTCTATGATTCTGAGTGGGCTGAGGAGAACTCATAGTATTAGTCAGGGTTGGAAGGGACCACAAGGATCATCTAGTTCCAACCCCCCTGCCATGGGCAGGGACACCCCACACTAGATCAGGCTGGCCAGAGCCTCATCCAGCCTGGGCTTAAACACCTCCAGGGATGGGGCCTCAACCACCTCCCTGGACAACCCATTCCAGGGCTTCACCACTCTCAACTCATGAGGGTGTACAAGGCCACGTGGGCTGAGGAGAACTCATGAGGGTGTACAAGGCCACATGAGCTGAGGAGAGCCTCACTGAGGTTCTCTAAGGCCAAGTGCAAGGTCCTGTACCTGGGTCAGGGCAGTTCAGGATACCAGTCCTGGTTGGGGGCAATGAGATTGAGAGCAGCCCTGCAGAGAAGGACTTGCTGCTGCTGGGTGAGAAGCTGGACAAGAGCCAGCAGCCTGACCCAGCTGCAGGTCCTTGAGCTGTGGCTTGTTAAGCCTCCTGCAGCTGGCACTGCCCCACTTCTCAAGCCTGCCAAGATCCTCCTGGAAGCCATCTGTGTGCTCAAGTGAGTCCAGCACCACACAGCTTGGTGTCCTCAGCGGACCTGCTGAAGGTGCCCTCAGTGCCACTGTCCGTGTTGGTGACAAGAGATGTTGGACAGCACTGGACCCAAAGCCACCTGATCCCAGCAGCTCTCCAGACTGCTGCTTTCCTGCTTCATTTCCTGCTTCATTGCCTGCTGGTTTGGTCTTGCCAGCAACAATTCACTTTTTCTTCTTCCTTCTAGATCTTATTTAAGAAAGTCCTGAAAGGAGAGGTTACTCCAGACCACCTCATCAAGATGAGCCCAGAAGAACTGGCATCCAAGGAACTGGCTGCTTGGAGGCAGAGAGAGAACAGACATGTGAGATTGGGCAGTTGGTGGTGGTGGAGCATCTTGAGCTCCTGTTGGCAGCCTGGGTGCATGTGGAGCAGAATTCAGGTTGCACAAAGCAGGAGCATCCTTCCTTTGTTTGGTGATCAAAACCCAAAGGGCTTCCTAGAAAGCTAGAGTGGCTCAGGCTGGAAGGGAGCTCAGAGCTCATCCCCTCCACCCTCCCCACCATGCCCAGGGACACCTCTCAGCTAGGCTCAGCTGCTCCAGGCCTCATCCGGCCTGGCCTTGAGCACCCCCAGGCAGGAGGCAGCCACAGCCTCCCTGGGCAGCCTGTGCCAGAGTCTCAGCACCCTGGCACTGAACAACTTCTTCCTCAGCTCCACTCTGCCCCTGCTCTGCCTCAGCTCCAAACCATTCCCCCTTGGCCTGTCCCAGACACCCTCAGGGGAAGTCCCTCTGCCGCCTTTAGTGCTGAAGCTCTGCCTTAGGCCTTGCTTCAATCCATGCTCCGTTTGCCACGTGAAATAGAAGAGTTTGTTCTTTTGTTGCCCCAAAGAGTTGGGTTGGGTTGGAAGGGACCTTAAAGCTCAGCTACTTCCAACCTACTTGGCAAATCCCGGTTAGCTGTTAGTACTTCGGTGCAGCTCGGAGGGGGTGTGTGGGGCACGGAGGGTTGGCGTGGGGCGCATGGGGCGTGGAGGGTTGGCGTGGGGCGCGGGGGGTTGGTGTGGGGCGCGGGGGTGCGGAGGGTTGGTGTGGGGCGCGGGGGGTTGGTGTGGGGCGCATGGGGTGTGGAGGGTTGGCGTGGGACGCGTGGGGCGCGGAGGGTTGGCGTGGGGCACGTGGGGTGCATGGGGCGCGAAGGGTTGGCGTGGGGCGCATGGGGCGTGGAGGGTTGGCGTGGGGCGCGGGGGGTTGGTGTGGGGCGCGGGGGCGCGGAGGGTTGGTGTGGGGCGCGGGGGGCGCGGAGGGTTGGCATGGGGCGCGGGGGGTGCGGAGGGTTGGTGTGGGGCGCGGGGGGTTGGTGTGGGGCGCATGGGGCGCAGAGGGTTGGCGTGGGGCGCATGGGGGCGCGGAGGGTTGGCGTGGGGTGCATGGGGGCGCGGAGGGTTGGCGTGGGGTGCATGGGGCGCAGAGGGTTGGCGTGGGGTGCATGGGGGCGGGGAGGGTTGGCGTGGGGTGCATGGGGGCGGGGAGGGTTGGCGTGGGGTGCATGGGGGCGGGGAGGGTTGGCGTGGGGTGCATGGGGGCGGGGAGGGTTGGCGTGGGGTGCATGGGGCGCGGAGGGTTGGCATGGGGCGCATGGGGCGCAGAGGGTTGGCGTGGGGCGCATGGGGTGCGGAGGGTTGGTGTGGGGCGCGTGGGGCGCGGAGGGTTGGCATGGGGCGCGGAGGGTTGGTGTGGGGCGCATGGGGCGCGGAGGGTTGGCGTGGGGCGCGGGGGGCGCGGAGGGTTGGCGTGGGGCGCGTGGGGCGCAGAGGGTTGGCGTGGGGCGCGGGGGTGCGGAGGGTTGGCGTGGGGCGCGTGGGTGCGGAGGGTTGGCGTGGGGCGCGGAGGGTTGGCGTGGGGCGCGTGGGGCGCGGAGGGTTGGCGTGGGGCGCGTGGGGCGCGGAGGGTTGGCGTGGGGCGCGGAGGGTTGGTGTGGGGCGCATGGGGCGCGGAGGGTTGGCATGGGGGCGCAGAGGGTTGGGGTGGGGTGCGGGGGGTTGGCGTGGGGCGCGGGGGCGTGGGGGGTTGGCGGGGGGCACGGGGGGTTGGTGTGGGGCACGGGGGGTTGGCGTTGTGGCGTTGGGTGCAGGGGGTTGGCGTGGGGCGCGGGGGCGTGGAGGGTTGGTGTGGGGCGCGGGGGGTTGGCGTGGGGTGCGGAGGGTTGGCGTTGTGGCGTTGGGTGCAGGGGGTTGGCGGGGGGCACAGGGGGTTGGTAGGAGGTGCGGGGGGTTGGCATGGGGCTCGTGGGGTGCAGGGGGTTGGTGTGGGGCGGGGGGGTTGGCATGGGGCGGGGGGATTTGTGTGGGGCACGGAGGGTTGGTGTTGTGGCGTTGGGCGCAGGGGGTTGGCGTGGGGCGCGGGGGGTTGGTATGGGGCGTGGAGGGTTCCTCTGGAGCTTGGAGGGTTTGTATGGAGCTCATGTGGGGCTCGGAGGGTTCGTGTGGGGCTCGGTTCGTGTGGGACACAGAGGGTTTGTGTGGAGCTCATGGATTGCAGGGGGTTGGCGGCGGCATGGGGGGTTGGTGTGGGGCTTGTAGGGCACAGGGGGTTGGTGTGGGGCCTGGAGGGTTCCTCTGGAGCTTGGAGGGTTTGTATGGGGCTCATGTGGGGCTCGGAGGGTTCATGTGGGGCTTGGTTCATGTGGGGCATGGAGGGTTTGTGTGGAGCTCGTGGGGCTCAGGGGGTTGGCGTGGGGCACGGGGGGTTGGTGTGGGGCCTGGAGGGTTCCTCTGGAGCTTGCAGGGTTTGTATGGAGCTCATGTGGGGCTCGGAGGGTTCATGTGGGGCTCGGTTCGCCTGGGATGCGGAGGGTTGGCGTGGGGCTCAAGGGGGCCTTACCTGTCAGCAAATACTCACCGAGTCCCTGGTGCTCGTTCTGTTCGCAGACAATTGAAATGATTGAGAAGGAGCAGAGGGAGGTCGAGAGGAGACCCATCACCAAAATCACTCACAAGGGGGAAATTGAGATTGAAAGTGAAGCCCCCATGAAGGAGCAGGAGGAGGCCATGGAAGTTCAGGTACAGAGCCTGGCAGCAGTGTCCTCAGCCCCTGGCTGGGCTGGGCAGGGCTCTGGTGCTCAGAGCTGGAAAGGGCTGGGGAGGCTTGGCTGAGGTACAGTTTCCCTGCAGTCTTTGGTAGTTTTGCTGTTTTTCTCCATGTTCATAGAATAGAATAGAATCAATAAGGTTGGAAGAGACCTCAAAGATCATCAAGTCCATCCTGTCACCCAACACCTCAGGACTACTAAACCATGGCACCAAGTGCCACATCCAATTCCCTCTTGAACACCTCCAGGGATGGGGACTCCACCACCTCCCTGGGCAGCACATTCCAATGGCCAACAACTCTCTCTGTGTAGAACTTCTTCCTAACATCCAGCCTAAACCTCCCCTGACACAGCTTGAGACTGTGTCCTCTTGCTCTGGTGCTGGGTGCCTGGGAGAAGAGACCAACCCCCACCTGGCTACAACCTCCCTTCAGGGAGTTGCAGACAGCAAGAAGGTCTCCCCTGAGCCTCCTCTTCTGCAGGCTAAGCAACCCCAGCTCCCTCAGCCTCTCCTCACAGGGCTGTGCTCCAGACCCCTCCCCAGCTTTGTTGCCCTTCTCTGGACACCTTCCAGCAACTCAACATCTTGCCTAAACTGAGGGGCCCAGAGCTGGACACAGGACTCAAGGTGTGGCCTAACCAGTGCTGAGCACAGGGCACAATGACTTCCCTGCTCCTGCTGGCCACACTCTTCCTGATGCAGGCCAGGATGCCATTGGCCTTCTTGGCCACCTGGGCACCCTGCTGGCTCATGTTCAGCCTACTCTCAACCAGTACCCCCAGGTCCCTTTCTGTCCATGACTTCATGATGGCAATGGCAGGAAAGAAATCTTAGCTGGGAGAGAGTTAGGAGTAGCAATTAATTAATTTAGTGGCAGGAAATACTCTAAAACTGAGCTGAAAATTTATTTGGAATGGCAATTAATTCATTTAACAGCTGAAAATGTTTTAAATCTGACCTAAGATGGAACTATTGATACCAGTTAATTAATCTGGTAGTAGAAAGTGCTCTAAGTCTCACCTAAAATATAGGTAGGAATAGAAACTAATTAATTTCATAGTAGAAAACACTCTGAATAGTAATGCATTTATTAATATCTATTAAAGAATTGAATTGTTAATATCTATTAAAGAACTGAATAGTACAAAAGACAGTTTGTTCCACTGTTGTAATATTAATTAAGTTGTAATGATAATTTATTATTGGTAATAAATCCCTACCCTTCTTAATATCTCTTAATTAATTTAATAGTGGGGGAAAAGAACAATCCATCTGGCCTGGAAGGGATTTATTAAAGCCATTTCATTAATTTGGTAGCAGAAAGGAGTCTTTAAGTCTTAGCTGACAAATAATTTGGAGTAACAATTAATTAATTTACAGGCAGGAAGTACTTCAAACCTTACCTAAAATTATCATTCATCAATTAAATAGTAGAAAATACTTTCTTAGCTGTGTATTAATAGCACTTAATTAATAGCAGAGCTTGCCTAAAGTAGCATTATTAATACCAATTAATTCCTTTAATAGCAGAAAACAATTTAAATCTTAGCTGACATGTATTTATTAATAGCAGTTAATGAATTTAATAGCAGAAAACAGTCTAAATCTTAGCTGAAATGTATTTATTAATACCAGTTAATTCCTTTAATAGTAGAAAACAGTTTAAATCTTAGCTGAAATGTATTTATTAATAGCAGTTAATTCCTTTAATAGTAGAAAACAGTCTAAATCTTAGCTGAAATGTATTTATTAATACCAGTTAATTCCTTTAATAGTAGAAAAAGTTTAAATCTTAGCTGAAATGTATTTATTAATAGCAGTTAATTCCTTTAATAGCAGAAAACAGTCTAAATCTTAGCTGAAATGTATTTATTAATAGCAGTTAATGAATTTAATAGCAGAAAACAGTCTGAATCTTAGCTGAAATGTATTTATTAATAGCAGTTAATTCCTTTAATAGCAGAAAACAGTCTGAATCTTAGCTGAAATGTATTTATTAATAGCAGTTAATTCCTTTAATAGCAGAAAACAGTCTGAATCTTAGCTGACATGTATTTATTAATACCAATTAATTCCTTTAATAGTAGAAAAAGTTTAAATCTTAGCTGAAAAGTATTTATTAATAGCAGTTAATTCCTTTAATAGCAGAAAACAGTCTAAATCTTAGCTGAAATGTATTTATTAATACCAATTAATTCCTTTAATAGCAGAAAACAGTCTAAATCTTAGCTGACATGTATTTATTAATAACAGTTAATGAGTTTAATAGCAGAAAACAGTCTAAATCTTAGCTGAAATGTATTTATTAATACCAATTAATTCCTTTAATAGCAGAAAACAGTCTGAATCTTAGCTGAAATGTATTTATTAATAGCACTTAATTCCTTTAATAGCAGAAAACAGTCTGAATCTTAGCTGACATGTATTTATTAATAGCAGTTAATTCCTTTAATAGCAGAAAACAGTCTAAATCTTAGCTGAAATGTATTTATTAATAGCAGTTAATGAGTTTAATAGCAGAAAATAGTTTAAATCTTAGCTGAAATGTATTTATTAATAGCAGTTAATTCCTTTAATAGCAGAAAACAGTCTGAATCTTAGCTGAAATGTATTTATTAATAGCAGTTAATTCCTTTAATAGCAGAAAATAGTTTAAATCTTAGCTGAAATGTATTTATTAATAGCAGTTAATGAATTTAATAGCAGAAAACAGTCTAAATCTTAGCTGACATGTATTTATTAATAGCAGTTAATGAGTTTAATAGCAGAAAACAGTCTAAATCTTAGCTGAAATGTATTTATTAATAGCAGTTAATGAGTTTAATAGCAGAAAACAGTCTAAATCTTAGCTGAAATGTATTTATTAATACCAATTAATTCCTTTAATAGCAGAAAACAGTCTGAATCTTAGCTGAAATGTATTTATTAATAGCAGTTAATTCCTTTAATAGCAGAAAACAGTCTAAATCTTAGCTGAAATGTCTTTATTAATAGCAGTTAATGAATTTCGTAGCAGAAAACAGCCTAAATCTTAGCTGGCAAATAATTTGGCATGACAATTAATTTGATGGCAGAAACGACTTTAAATCTTGCCTCAAACAAAAGCAGCATTATTCACACCAATTAATGTATTAGTAGAAAATACTCTGGTTTAGCTGAACTGTATTAAATAATGCCAATTAATTACTAGCAAATCTTACCTAAAATGGCATTATTGATGCCAATTAATTCCTTCAGCAGCAGAAAGCAGGTTAACTCTGACCTGAGATGGATGTATTAATAGCAGCTAATGAATTTAATAGCAGAAAGTAGTCCAAATCTTAGCTGAAATGTGTTTGTTAATGGCTTGAATAGGAGAAAGGACTCTTAAATCTCACCTGAAGCACATTTACCAATGCCAATCAATTAATTTCCTGGTAGAAATGACTCCAGATCTTAGCTTGAAAGGTATTAAGGAGTTCAGCTTCTCATCATTGTAGTAGGGTTTGTTAGATGCTATCTAGAGGAGACTTGATTTATGGATTGCATTTGCTGAGAGGTGGGATTGAAGTGGGGACTTGGTTCATTCATGGTGTTTACTGATATTCTTACACTGGATTTAGGTCAGACTTGGTTTATTGATTGTACTTACTGATTTGATGAGATCTGAGTTAGATCAGCCTGGATTGATTGGTTGTGTTCCCCGAGATCTGCTTCCAGCCTGTGAGGCTCTGCAGCTGCTGCTGAAGTTTGGTGTCCCCGGAGCAAGCCCCCTAAAGCGCCCCAGCAGAGCTGCTCCGTAGCTCTTGAATCATCAGTAGCTGCTCAGTGTGCTGCTGTTGTGTTGAACAAGGGCACTGTGTTGGGTTGTCCCCAGGAGCCTGGCCTGAAGCTGCTGGAGAGGGCCGAGGAGGCTGACAGGGACCGGGAAGTGGCGGAGTCTGCGTCCCCAGACACCACCAGCCAGCACAAGAACCACCTCTTCGACCTCAACTGCAAGATCTGCATAGGTAGGGCTGGAAAGAGCACCCAGGGCAGCCCAGCTTCCAGAGTGGGCTTCCAGAGTGCATCCGTGGAATCATTGCATGGCCTGCTTGGACAGCACCTGGAGCTCACTGAGTCCAACCACAGAAAGGTGTCTCCTTCTGCACAGCTCTTAAATGTGGCCCTAAGCTCCTCAGCCAAATGGCTTTTGGACATCTCCGGGGTGGAGACTCCTCCACGTCCCTGGGCAGCCTGGCCAGGCCCTGACCACTTGCAGCAAAGAAATTTTTCCTTATCTCCAACCTAACCCTCCCCTGGGGCAACTTGAGATCATTTCCTCTTGTTCTGCCTCTTCCTACTAGGGAACAGGGCCCAACCCCCAGCTCACTGCAGCCTCTCCTCAGAGAGCAATGAGGTCTCCCCTCTGCATCCTGAACATCCCCAGCTCCCTCAGCTGCTCCTCCCCAGCCCTCTTCTCCAGACCCTTCCCCAGCTCTGTTGCCCTTCTCTGGCCCTGCTCCAGCCCTCAATGTCCTTGCGGTGAGGGCCCCAAACCTGAACCCAGCACTCAAGCTGTGACCACCCCAGTGCTCAGCCCAGGGGCACAATCTCTGCCCTGGTGCTGCTGCCCACACCACTGCTGCTCCAGGCCAGGCTGCTGGTGGCCTTTTTGGCTCCTCTCAGCCAGCTGCCAACCAGCATCCCAGGCTGTGTTCCCACTGGACCAGTCCCACCTTTACCTCTCCCCAGGCTGTAATTCTCTATCCAACAGATCAGTTCTTTGTCCCACCCCACTGCCATGACAACCTGGAGTATCCTTGGTGCATCCTGCACGTGTGCCCTGCCCTGGGTGCCCCTGCTGGGGCCGGGGGGTTGGACTGGGTGGTCTCCAGAGCTCCCATCCAACCCCTCTGTCCTGTGATTCCATGAAGTTCCATGCCCCCAGAGGCTGTGTGTTCCGTGTGCTGGCCCCTAAAGGCCCCTGGCTGCCTCCCTGCAGGGCGCATGGCTCCCCCCTCGGACGCCCTCTCCTCCAAGAAGGTGAAGGTGTCGGTGGGAGTGGCGCGGAAGCCGTCGGACAACGAGGCCGAGAGCATCGCCGACGCCCTCTCCTCCACCTCCAGCATCCTGGCTGCAGAGCTGCTGGAAGAGGACAAGCAAGACTCAGCCAAGTCCTCGCTGCCACCTCTCCCAAAGTAACCAAAGCTGCTGCCAGGGGGGTTGTGGGTGAAGGGCATCGTTGGGCTTAGCAGAGGGTGGCTTTGGTTGGGAAAGCCTTCCGGATCCTCCGGCCCAGCCATTCTCTGGCTCTGCCCAGGCTGGGGCTAACACATGGCCCTCAGCACCACAGCTCTGCCTCTCTGGAACACCTCCAGGGATGGGGATGCAGCCACCTCCCTAAGTAGCCTGGGCCAGGCTCTGAGAACCCTTTCCAAACTAACCCTCCCCTGGGGCAACCTGAGGCCATTCCCTCTCTTCCTGTTTCTTGTTACTAGAGAGAAGCAACCGACCCCCACCTGGCTCCCACCTCCTCTCAGGGAGCTGTAGAGAGCAGTGAGGTCTCCTTCAGCCTCCTCTTCTCCAGACTAAACACCCCCAGGTCCCTCCTAAGCCAGTCCATGAGAGGTGCTGTCTGCCTGTTCTTTTCATTGACCATCGAGTGGGAAGGCCTCAGTGCCCTCTCCTTTCTTTCACAAGGAAACTCAAGTTCATGGAATGTGTTGGGCTGGAAGGGACCTTCAAGACCATCCAGTTCCAACCCCCTGCCATGGGTAGGGACACCTCCCACCAGCCCAGGTTGCTCAAGGCCTCATCCAGCCTGGCCTGGAACACTTCCAGGGAGGGGACAGCCACAGCCTCCCTGGGCAACCAGTTCCAGTGTCTCCCCACCCTCATACTGAGTTAGAATCTTGACTCCTGTGATCTTTTGGGCTCTGTCATGTTCTAGAAGTGGGGCTTTGTATTGTGTTTTGGTTTTAGGTCAGAAACCCCTGGAACAGTGGAATGTGAAAGTCTGTTCCTGGCACGCCTGAACTTCATCTGGAAGGGCTTCATCAATATGCCTTCAGTGGCCAAGTTTGTCATCAAGGCTTACCCAGTGTCTGGCTCCTTTGATTATTTGACAGAGGTATTTCTAGTGACTGCAGAGGAAATTAATTAACCATTAATTCATTAACTGGGGGGACTTGTTCCACTTGTGGGCTGCTGGTAATTCAGTGATGAAAGGCAGCAAAGGGCATGGACCTGTTAGAGAGGGTCCAGAGGAGGCCACAAAGATGATCAGAGGGCTGGAGAACCTCTGCTTTGGGGACAGGCTGAGAGAGTTGGGGCTGTGCAGCCTGGAGAAGAGAAGGCTCCAGGCAGACCTTAGAGCTGCATCTCAGTATCTGCAGGGGAGCTGCAGGCAAGCTGGGGAGGGACTGTTCAGAAGGGGCTCTGGGGATAGGATGAGGGACAAGGGTTTGGAACTGGAGCAGGGCAGGGTTAGGTTGGACATCAGGAGGAATTTCTGCACAGTGAGGGAGGGCAGACACTGGAACAGGCTGCCCAGGAAGGTGGTTGAGGCTCCATCCCTGCAGACATCCAAGCTCAGCCTTGCTGTGTCCCTGGGCAGCCTGCTGTGGCTGGAGCTGCCCCTGCTGCCTGCAGGGGGTTGGACAAGATGCCCTTGGAGGGTCCCTTCCAGCCTGATGCATTCTGAAAGTGTCTGCTGAGAGGCTGTGCAGCTTTGTGTCCAGGGCTGGTTCCTAAAATCTGTGTTGGCTGTTGGTGCTTTGGAAACACCTTCTGTAGCAGAAAGCAGCAGGTAAGGCAGGACAGGGTCTGCTGCTGGAGTGAAGACTCTGCTGGGACCCATTTTCTGCTGGCCACACTCCTCTGGCTGCAGCCCAGCACACAGCTGCCTTCTGGGCTGCATGAGGGCACTGCTCAGCACCCAGCACCCCCAGGTCTCTGAAGAGCCAGGAGAATGAAGCATGTTTTGAATGCATGAAACAGGTCCTGTGTGAAAGGCTTACAGCAGTTTGTATGCTGGGCTTAGAGTTCTCTTGTCCTTGCTCCTAGGATTTACCTGACAGTATCCAAGTAGGGGGCAGGATCTCCCCTCACACTGTCTGGGAGTATGTAGAGAAAATCAAAGCTTCAGGGACCAAGGTAAGATGTTTGCTTGGTGGAGAGCTGCTCTCTCCATGCACCCTGTTCACCCCAGAGATCTTCATTGCCTTCCTTGCTCAGGGGTGTCTGTGACATACCTGACAGTTGTGGGTGACTGGTGTGTGTGTGTGGGGTGAGATGGGTGGCAGCTGCTGGGCTTCATGTTCTTATCACCTAACCTTAGCCTGCCACTTGCTGCTAGAGAACACTTGGTTGCATGGAATTGTTTGGGTTGGATCTCAGAAGCCCTCTGAGATCACCCAGTCCAACACCAACCCAACCCCACCATGGCCCCAAGTGCCAGGGCCACAGCTTTCTGGAACACCTCCAGGGATGGGGACTCCACCATCTCCCTGGGCAGCTTCTGCCAGTCCCTGACCACTCCTGCAGCAAGGAAATTTCTCCCAGTCTCCAACTCGACCCTCTCCTGGCACAATTCCAGGCTATGTCCTCTCCTAGAACTAGAGACTGGGGAGCAGAGCCCAACCCCCAGCTCCCTTCAGCCTCCTCTCAGGGAGCTGCAGAGAGCAAGGAGGTCTCCCTCAGCCTCCTCTTCACACTGAACACCCCCAGCTCCCTCAGCTGCTCCTCCCCAGCCCTCTTCTTCTGACTCTTCCCCAGTTCTGCTGCCCTTCTCTGGACCTACTTCAGCCCCTCAATGTCCTCCTTGCAGTGAGTGGCCCAAAACAGACCCCAGCACTGAACCCAGCCAGGGGTGGGACTGGATGATCTCTTAGAGATCCTTTCCAACCCCCACCATGCTGTGGATTTATGATTCCATCTCAAGGTGCAGGGTTTTGCACTTGCCTTTGCTGCCCTTCACAAAGCTTAGCTGAGGTCCCTGTCAGTGTCACCCAGCCTTCCATCAGCCCCTGCTTGTGTGCCACCTCAGGGCACCTCCTGTCCAGTGTGTCAGCAAGCCTTTAAAGAGCATCAGCCCCAGGCTCTAGTCGTGGTTCTGGGGTCTGCATGCTGCTCTTCTCCCACTCCCAGTGGCTCTCTTGGACACAAAAGCTTTGCCCCCTAGCCGGAGGTGTTCCAGGCCAGGCTGGATGAGGCCTCGGGCAAGCTGGGCTGGTGGGAGGTGTCCCTGCCCACGGCAGGCTGTGGGGACTGGGTGATGTTGAAGGTCCCTTGCAAGGCAGTCTGTGCATGGATGAATGGCTGCAGTCAGCACTGTGCCTTGTCCCTGTCTCTGCCCCAGGAGATCTGTGTGGTTCGCTTCACCCCTGTGACCGAGGAGGATCAGATCTCCTACGCCTTGCTCTTCGCCTACTTCAGCAGCAGGAAGCGTTACGGTGTGGCTGCCAACAACATGAAGCAGGTGAAGGATTTGTACCTCATCCCCCTGGGCTCCTCTGACAAAGTCCCACATCACCTGGTGCCTTTTGATGGGCCTGGTAAGTGCAGGCTTGGGAGTCGGAGCTGTGCTCTCACAGCACTGAGCTGCTGGAGGGCAGCGCAGAGGAGGGAGAGGGACCTGGGGGTGCTGGTGGCCAGCAGGATGCCCCTGAGCCGGCAACGTGCCCTGGTGGCCAAGAAGGCCAAGGGCAGCCTGGGGTAGAGTAGAAGGGGGGTGGTGAGCAGGTCTGAAGAGGTTCTCCTCCCATTCTGCTCTGCCCTGCTGAGGCCACATCTGGAATCTTGTGGCCAGTTCTGGGCCCCTTGGCTCAAGAAGGACCTCAGGGAACTGCTGGAGAGAGTCCAGAGCAGAGCCACAGAGCTGCTGCAGGGTGAGGGAGCTGGGGCTTGGAGCAGAGGAGCCTGAGGGCTGCCCTCATAGCTGGTGATAAAGAAGTGCAGGGCTGGAGCCAGGCTCTGCTCAGGGATGTCCAAGCACAGCACAAGGGGCACTGGGGGCAAGCTGGAGCAGAGGAGGTGCCACAGGAACAGCAGGGGAAATACTTTGTCCCTGGGAGGGTGCTGAGTCCTGGAGCAGGCTGCCCAGAGAGGTTGTGGAGGCTCCTTCTCTGGAGCCTTTCCAAACCCTTCTGGTTGTGTTCCTGGGTGCCCTGGCCTGGGTGCCCCTGCTGTAGGCAGGCCCTAAGCAGGTGCTCAGCTGCTGCTGCTTTCTGTGCAGGGATTGAAGTCCACCGACCCAACTTGTTGCTGGGGTTGATCATCCGCCAGAAGATGAAGAGGCAGAGCCCTGCTGTGGCTGCTGCCGGCTTTGCGGATGAGCCTGCCGAGAGCACCTTGAGCTCCCTGCCACCAGAGAAGAAAAGCAAGCCAAGCAAACCTGAGGTCTCTCATCACGAGCTGGGCCTGGAGGAAGAGGAGGAAAATGATTTCTTTAACTCCTTCACGACGGTGCTGCACAAGCAGAGGAACAAACCCCAGCAGCCCAGCGCCGAGGATGCCGCGGCGGCCGCCGAGCCCCTGGTGGAAAGCGCCAAGCACGAACCGCCAAAGCCTCTCAGATTTCTGCCTGGGGTCCTGGTGGGCTGGGAAAATCAACCTTCTGCTCTGGAGCTGGCAAATAAACCCCTGCCAGTGGATGACATTCTCCAAAGCCTCTTGGGCACCACGGGGCAGGCGCTGGAGCCCAGCAAGGCAGAAGCAAGCTCCAGCGAAGACATTCCCCTGCTGAACGAGCAGGCAGCCTCCAAAGAGGAGGACATGGACGTTGCTGAGGGAACTCCCGAGGGCAGCGAGGCAAAGGCTGCTTCGGGTGACCCCCCAGAAGTCAGCAGCGCTGCTGCAGCTGTGGATGCGGCAGCTGGAGGCACCTCAAGCTCTGCCAAGAGTGCTGGGCCCTTGCTGGGCCTGACCCTTAAGGGGAAGCCTCCAGATGTCTCCACGGATGC
Source organism: Dryobates pubescens (assembly GCF_014839835.1). Lineage (NCBI taxonomy): Eukaryota > Metazoa > Chordata > Aves > Piciformes > Picidae > Dryobates > Dryobates pubescens. The sequence continues at coordinate 5,009,711 of NC_071613.1, forward strand.
ATTTTTAGCTACTCTCTCTGCTCAGAACAAAGACACTGAAGAGGCTACGGAGAACGACCCAAAGAGGCAGCTGCCTGACAAGGACACTGCTGCCCAGGAAGTCAGAAGGACCACAAGTTCCAGCTTCTCCACCTCCTCCTCTTCCTCTTCCTCCTCCTCCTCCAGCACAGGGAAAAAACCCAATGAGAACAACCTTGCAGCAGGCTGCTCTGAGGGTGCCCCTGCCACCACCTCTAAAGCCTCTCCCTTCATTAACCTAAAGAGGGACCCGCGGCAGGCAGCTGGCCGCAGCCAGCAGGCTGCAGAGAGCAAGGAAGGGGAGGCCAGCAGGGGAGAGGAGCGCCAGGGGCCCCCGGGCGCTGAGCCAGCAGAGGCAGACTGCAAGCAGCCTCCTGCAGAAGCGGCAGTGAAGCCCTACCAGGGAGAGGCTCAGGGCAGCGAGGCGCAGCAGGGCCCGGCCGCAGCCCAGGCGGAGGCCGCGGAGGCCAAGCAGCCCCAGGAGGATGCCCTGCTGCAGAGCGTGGAGGCAGCGGCTGCCTTCAGGAGGGGCCCGGCGGCAGCCGCGGCTCCCTTCGAAGCAGAGAACCCTTCTCGCTCGGAATTCCTCCCCCAGGGCCCCGGCCCCGTCCCGGGCAGCAGCTTCCCCCCGGCCAGAGCCGCCCAGCAGAGCTTCCAGCACGCCAAGCCCAGCCCAGCCGGCTTTCAGTTCCAGGCCCCTGCGCCCCCCAGCTTCCCCCCGCAGAGCAGCCCCATGTTTGCCTTCCCTCCTCACCTGCCGCCGCCGCTGCTTCCGCCTCCTGCCTTCGGCTTTCCTCAGAGCCCCATGCTGCCCTGGCCGCCGGTGGCTCACCTGGCGGGGCAGCCCCCGCCCTTCGCCGGCCCCATGGCCCCGGGGCTCCCGCCGGGGGCTCACAAGCAGCCCAGGTTCCTGGGCCCCGAGGGCTTCTTCGGTGGCAAAGAGAGCAGGAGGCCGGAGAGGCGCCACAGCGACCCGTGGGGCAGGCAGGAGCAGCCCCAGCACCCGGAGAGGGCCTTCAGCAGGGGCAAGAGCGAGCAGCACAGGCAGAGGTTCTACAGCGAGTCCCAGCAGCAGAAGAAGGAGAGGTACGAGAAGGAGTGGAGCTGGGAGCAGGAGGCTGAGCGGAACAGGCGCAGGGACAGGACCCAGGAGAAGGAGAGGGAGAGGAAGGGCAGAGAGGAAGGGCAGCGAGACAAGGAGCGAGCGCGGTCCCCGCACGCCGCCGAGGGGAAGAGCCCCAGAGAGACTAAGAACCCCGAGAAAAAGGGGGAGAAGCCCAGACCCGAGGAGGACAAGGAGAAGGAGAAGAGCAAAGAGAAGCACAGGGAGAGGGAGAGCGAGAAGAGCAGAGACAGACACAGGGACCACAGCGACAGAAGCAAAAGCAAGAGGTGAAAGGCTGCAGGCAGACAAATCCCATGTCAAGAACCTTTCCCAGGTAGGGCCTCAACCTTTGTGTGGAAGCGGAGGGAAGAAGAACACAGCCCCAGAAGCCTGCTAGGATTGTGCCATGGTTTTAATCCCTTCTTGGGGTTCTGCAGAACTCAGTCTGTGGCCTTGGTCCCAGCCAAGGCTGAGTTCCTTTGCTCCTGACACCCAACCGCAAGTAGGGACTGGAACACTTTTAACGACTTCTCCGTTGCTCTGCGGTTCCAAACTTTCAACACTTGTGAAGCTTGGGAGGTTTGGGGGTTGGGTTTGTTTGGGGTTTCCCTTTGGTCCTAGCTGAGGCTTCCCTCAAATCCTGGAAATTTTAGCTGCTGCCTTTCGCGCTCTCTTCTGGTTTGAGGTCACTTTAACAGTGAATTCCAGGCTCTCCAACTCCTCGGTCTGGTCTGGTTTGGTTTTGCACTGCTGGTAACGAGTCGGAATTTCCACCCAGCCAAAACCATTTGGGGTTTGTTCTTTTTAATACTCAAAATCCTCCAGCCACCAAAATCCCTTTTTCGTTCCCAAAGTCTCCACACCTCCTCCCACCACCTAATCCCCTCCTCAGTGCTGCACAGAAGTTGTGTTCTCTTGAGCTCCCTCAGTCAGCCACCAAACTCAACTCCATGTCCTTTTCAGTCCTTTTCTTCAGCATCTTGAAAGCAGTCTGGGAGCAGAGAGTGGGAGGCTGAGCTGCTGCAATGTTTGATTGCTTTAACCTGGACTTGACTGACACAAAACAGCATTTTTAAGCTAAACACTCAAAAAAGAATCAGATTTCTGGCAGCCAATTCATTTCTCCTACCCTTTCCTTCCACCCCTTTTTCATTGTCATTTCTGCACCCATTTCTCTTCTCTCTCACCCATTTTTCCTTCCCTTCCATTTTTCTTTCCTTCCATTCATTCATTTCTTCATTTTTCTTTCTTTCCACCCATTCTTCCCTTTCTTCACCCATTTTTCTTTCCTTCCACCCATTTTTCTTCTTTCCCACCCAGTCTTCCCTTTTCCCCCCCACCCAGTCTTCCCTTTTCCCCCCCACCCAGTCTTCCCTTTTCCCCCCACCCATTCTTCCCTTTCCCCCCCCACCCATTCTTCCCTTTCCCCCCCCACCCATTCTCCCCTTTTCCCCCCCACCCATTCTCCCCTTTTCCCCCCCACCCATTCTCCCCTTTTCCCCCCCACCCATTCTCCCCTTTTCCCCCCCACCCATTCTCCCCTTTTCCCCCCCACCCATTCTCCCCTTTTCCCCTCCACCCATTCTCCCCTTTTCCCCCCCACCCATTCTCCCCTTTTCCCCCCCACCCATTCTCCCCTTTTCCCCCCACCCATTCTCTCCCCCACCCATTCTCTCCCCCACCCATTCTCTCCCCCACCCATTCTCTCCCCCACCCATTCTCTCCCCCACCCATTCTCTCCCCCACCCATTCTCTCCCCCACCCATTCTCTCCCCCACCCATTCTCTCCCCCACCCATTCTCTCCCCCACCCATTCTCTCCCCCCACCCATTCTCTCCCCCCACCCATTCTCTCCCCCCACCCATTCTCTCCCCCCACCCATTCTCTCCCCCCACCCATTCTCTCCCCCCACCCATTCTCTCCCCCCACCCATTCTCTCCCCCCACCCATTCTCTCCCCCCACCCATTCTCTCCCCCACCCATTCTCTCCCCCACCCATTCTCTCCCCCACCCATTCTCTCCCCCACCCATTCTTCCCCTCCTTCCCCACCCCTTTTCCTCCTCGCCCTGCCCTGCCCTGCCCTGCCCTGCCCTGCCCTGCCCTGCCCTGCCCTGCCTGTGAGCGGTGCTCCCCGGAGCGTGTACATGGCCTTTGTGTTTTGCTACCCTTTTTACTGTACAATGTAAATATTTTAAGGGATATTTTGATTCTGAACTGATAAAACTTTCTCACATACTGCCTGTGTGCTCTGCTTTCCTGCCTGCCACACTGCAAGAGGCTGCAGTGCCTGCAGCACGGGGGCCTTCTGGCTTTGGGGTGGGAGAAGGGTAGAATAGGAATAGACTAGACTAGAAAAGAATAGAATTAACCAGGTTGGAAAAGGCCTTTGAGGTCATCAAGTCCGACCTATGACCCAACACTATCTAATCAACTAAACCATGGCACCAAGTGCCTCAGCCAGGCTGTTCTAAACGCCTCCAGGGATGGGGACTCCACCACCTCCCTGGGCAGCACATTCCAATGGCCAATCTCTCTTGCTGGGAAGAAGTTCTTCCTAACATCCAGCCTGAACCTCCCCTGGCACAGCTTGAGACTGTGTCCTCTTGTTCTGGTGCTGCTTGCCTGGGAGAAGAGACCAACCCCCACCTGGCTACAACTTCCCTTCAGGGAGCTGTAGAGAGCAAGAAGGTCTCCCCTGAGCCTCCTCTTCTCCAGGCTAAGCAACCCCAGCTCCCTCAGCCTCTCCTCACAGGGCTGTGCTCCAGACCCCTCCCCAGCTTTGTTGCCCTTCTCTGGACACCTTCCAGCATCTCAACATCCTGCCTAAACTGAGGGGCCCAGAGTGCCACATCTGTTGTACACTTCATGGCTTGGTTGCTCCAAGTTTGGGATGAAGAGGAGCAAGGAGAAGGGCAGAGGGTGGGCTGCTGTGGGTGTCTGACACCAAGGAGCTGCCCCCATCCCTACCTGCCCGAGAGCCCAGGTGCTGTGCTGTGTAGAACAGGATCCCATCAGCAGCCAGGGGCTGAAACTGGAGTTGGATGTGAGTCCTGTGGCGGATGTAGAAGGGTGCAAAGGACATCCAGGAGGAGTGGTTGCTTCTGAAGGATGCATCACTGATGGAAACAGCTGAAACACAGCACACAGGGCTTGGAAAGATGTTTGGAGAGGCACAGGAAGGGCTGTGGGACCTGGCTGAGTGATCGACTCCAACCAGCAACCCGACTCCAACCAGCAACCCAACCCCACCCTGGCCACTAAACCCTGGCCCCCAGTGCCATGGCCACAGGTTTCTGGAACACCTCCAGGGGTGGGGACTCCACCACCTCCCTGGGCAGCCTGTGCCAGTGTCTCCTCACCCTCACTGTCAGGAACTTCCTCCTCCTCTGCAGTCTCCATCTGCCCTCTCCCAGCCTCACCCGTGCTGCTCTCCCTGCCCTACCTTGCTCGCAGTAGTCCCCGGCTGTGCCCAGAGGGCAGTGGCAGCTGTAGCCGCTGGGCAGTGGCACACAGGTGCCCCCTTGCTGACAGAGGTGTGGGGGGTGATGCTCAGGGTCACACACGGACACTGCCTCTGTGCAGAAGGCTCCTTTCCAGCCAGGGAGGCACTCACAGCTGTGGAGGGGGAGGGACAGCAAAGGAGCCAACGATAGCACCAGACACAGCCTCCCCCCTGGGCAGCCTCTGCCAGTCCTTGACCTCTCCTGCAGCAAGGAAATGTCCCCCAGGCTCCAACCTAACCCTCCTCTGGCACATTCCAGGCCATTTCCTCTCCTGACACCTGAGACTGGGAAGCAGAGCCCAACCCCCAGCTCCCTGCAGCCTCTTCTCAGGGAGCTGGAGAGAGCAGTGAGGTCTCCCTGGTTGGACTTGATCACCCTGGGGAGCATCAAGGAGATTCTGGGCAGTAGGTCTAGGGGGGTTCTACTCTGCTCTGCTGAGGCCACATCTGGAGTGTTGTGCCCAGCTGTGGGCTCCCCAGTTCCTGGGGGTGAGGCCTCCACCACCTCTGTGAGCAACCTCCTCTAGTCCTACTGAAGCCAAAGGAGGTCACTGTGGAGTGGTGCTGTAGGACAGAGCCAGAGATGAAGATCTGACGTCCTTGAAAGCAGTGCTCCAGTCCCTCAACCATCCTGTCCAGCCCCCTGCAGGGAGCAGGGACATCTTCAGCTACATCAGGTTGCTCAGAGCCCCATCAGGTTTGACCATGAATGTCTCCAGGGACAACCTCTTCCAGTGTTCCACCACCCTCACAGTAAGGAACTCCTTCCTGATGTCCAACCTAGTCCTGCCCTGCTCCAGTTTCAAACCGCTGCTCCTCGTCCTGCCACTCCAAGCCCTTCTGAACAGCCCCTCTCCAGCTGGCCTGTAGGTCCCCTTTGGGCAGGTGGTGGCTTGGATGCTTGCTCATCACTTGATGTCTTCATGCAGCTGAAAGCTTTCCAAAGCTCTGTCTCCCTTGCCCTCGGTGAGGAGCATGGCACAGCTCTTGGCGTGGGCAGTGCCCCGGCAGGCCGAGCAATCGGTCAGTATGAAGCCCTGTGGTGACCAAGGAGCTGCTCTTCTCCATTCAGCTGCCTTTCAGGGGACCATTGGTCTTCCCAAGCCTCAGAGGAGTGTTGTTCCCACCTCCACACACAGCCTGCCACGTCCACAGGGCCACCGTGGCTCGGGACAGAGCCGGCAGGGATGCGGAACAAAGCCGCGGCCGGTCCGGCGAGGACGGAGCGCAGGCTTGGCTGTGCTGCCAGGGGTGCAGCTCCCAAGAGAGCGACTCTCTTGTGCTGCCAAGGTGAAAATGAAGGCTGTGAAACCGTGGGAAGGTGGTGAGAACAGGACAAGTCCAGAGAATTGCCCACTGAGGAGTCTGGGTTTGTTTTAATGATGCCCTTCTGAAGCAACTGAGACTGGAACCTGAGCAGGCTTCAGGTCTCCATCCTGTGACTGCAGCAGAGAGCCCTGGGGCTCTTCTCAGCTGGCATCCTGTGCTCTCAGCAGCTGCTGCCCTTCTGCCAGTGAGCACACAGCCCAGCACTGGGAAGCAGCTGGCATCTGCCTGAAGTGGTGTGGGAAGGGCGAGGCTGAGGGAGGAAGGCACCTCTGGAGATCATCCAGTCCAACCTCCTAGGCAAAGCAGAACCAACCCACTGGAACTACTGCACTTCACTGGAGCCAGTGCTAAGCACTTTGTTTGGCTGAGCTGTGAGTAGCTCTAAGGACAGAGACTCCACAGCCTCTCTGGGTAACCTGTGCCAGTGTTGCACCACACTCCTGGTAAAAGAGTTGTTCCTGTGCTTCAGCCTTCATTCCTGACTCCCACTCTGTGCCTGCTCCCTCTCCTGCTGTCCCTGGATAGCACTGAGACCAAGCTGGCTTGCTCTCCTTTACTCCTGCTGGAGAGACTTGCACTCACTGACAGGATCCCCTCTGAGCCTTCTCCAGGCACAATGTCCCCAGGCCCTCTCAGGCTCTCTTTCTGTAAGAGACAGGATCCCAGCACCGTGAGGCTGGAAGAGACCTTTCAGATCACCAAGTCCAGCCACTGAGCTCACACCACTGAGCCTGCTGCTAAACCAAGCAGCTCCTCTGCACAGCTCTACCATCCCCCCAGGGATGGGGGCTCCACCCCTGCCCTGCCCTGCCCTGCCCAGCTTGTTCCAGGCCTTGACAAACCTCTCCCTGAGGCTATTTTTCCTAATGTCCAGCCTGAACCTCCCCTGGTCCACCCTGAGCTCCTTTCCTCTTGTGCTGGAGGCTGGAGGGGCTCCAGCCCCTGCATCATCCCCGTGGCTGTGCTGGGCCCCAGTGCATCCAGGTCTGCCTTGTACTGGGGAGTCCACTCTCACATTCCTGTGGGGACCTCTTTGTGCAGCCCTCCTGGGACCTCCTTTGCCTGGCTTCCTGCAAGCACCACCCTGGCTTGGAAAGCAGGAGCTCTGACAAGTCCTTCCTGAAAGGAGGGAAAGGAATTCTGCTAGGATGCTGAGTTGAGCTTAGCAGCTCTCCTGGTTTGCTGGGACACACTCCAGCAGCTCTGGGCCAGAGCACAGCTGCCTGCAGTTGGCTCCAGGTGCTGCTCGTTGCCCCACAAGCAGTATAAAGGGGGAGGTTTGGGGGGGAGGGGCAGCTTCTGGTTGGGCTTCCTGTTGGGGGCTCCTCCTCAGCCTGCTCCTGAGGACTGCCTGCCTGGGTGCTGTGAGTATCACTTTCTAGACTGTGCCTTGACATTGGTCTCTGTTTGGGGAGTTCCTTCACTCCCTTTTGCCTTCCCCCTGTGGGGCTTCTCTCCTGCCCCCTTCTCTGCTGGGGAGAGGTCGTCAGGGGCTGAAGCAAGGGCTGGAGCTCAGCCCTGGGTGCAAGCCACATGCAGGCAGCAGTTCCAAGAGTGCTCTTCTCCTCTGTGGCTCATGGAGCTCTCTGCTTGCTTTGCTTGGTGTATGTCAAGAAGCCTGAAGGAAGCAGGCACCCAGCTGGCATGGGGCCTGGGGCACCCTGAGGTGCTGAGTGCAGTGATGCTGCTCTCAAGGCAAAAGGCACAGCCTGTGTGGTGGCCTTGCTGTGTTGGCAGAGCTTGAAAGCATGGGATGAAGGGCTTGGCTTCTGTGGCTTAGGTCCTGTCAGGTACAGGATGTTTGCCTCCATCATCAGCCTCTGTCTTGATCAAAACCTCTCTTTGGGGGATGTTTGAGTCTTGGAGAGGCTTACTGCAGGAGAAGGTCCAAGCTGGTCTGCTCTGCTTGCTCCCAGGGTCCCAGCACAGAGCCAAAGCCTTCTTGGAGGCTGTGTGAATAATGATGAATGACCTCCTGCCCCCTCGTTGGTGTTGCCTCCTACCTGTTGAGCTGGGAGACTCTGTGTGACAATCTCAGCTGCAGTTAGTTCCCTCCCCAGGGTTTGCTCAGGAGAGCTTCCTAGACCTGCCTGTCCCCTTTCATTGGCAGATCCACTGCCCCCCAGCAGAGAAGGAGAGGAGGAGGAAAGCTTCCAGAGAGCAAAGCTGTGCTGTGTGAGTGGAGCGCAGAGGAGTTGGCACTGGCAAAAGTAGTCCTAGAGCTATCAAAGGAAAGCCAGGGGGCAGGGCAAGGATTGGATGTAATGAGCTGCCCCGGCTCCCCCCGGCTCGGGCTGGCGGTGCCGCCACGGCCGGCTCCCCTCGCCCCGGCTCCCCCGGCTCGGGCTGGCGGTGCCGCCACGGCCGGCTCCCCTCGCCCCGGCTCCCCCGGCTCGGGCTGGCGGTGCCGCCACGGCCGGCTCCCCTCGCCCCGGCTCCCCCGGCTCGGGCTGGCGGTGCCGCCACGGCCGGCTCCCCTCGCCCCGGCTCCCCCGGCTCGGGCTGGCGGTGCCGCCACGGCCGGCTCCCCTCGCCCCGGCTCCCCCGGCTCGGGCTGGCGGTGCCGCCACGGCCGGCTCCCCCCGCCCCGGCTCCCCCCGCCCCGGCTCCCCCCGCCCCGGCTCCCCTCGCCCCGGGGCTGGCGGTGGCACGGCCGGCTCCCCTCGCCCCTATCCTTTGGATTTCTCAGTGTGTTTCATGATAAGAATTAGAGTTCGTCTGCAGGGAGAACTTGCTCTGTGAAACCTGAAGTCTCTTCAGCAGTCTCTGTCCTGTGTGCCTGAGGAGCAGGAGCTGTCACAGTCTGCAAATACTGTGTGCAGGTTCAGTCTTCATCTCAGCTGGGGAACGAATCCAGGTTCCCAAGTGTAAGGGGTGGCACTCGACAGACAGCCCCAGCTGGGGAGGCTTTGCCAGGGCCCGGTACCCGGGAGCATGGAATCCCAGACAGAATCACAGAGCCGTTTGGGCTAAGGTCAGGGAGTGCAACCACCGACCTAACCCTGCCATGGCCCCAGGCTTCTGGAATGCCCCCAGGGTGCTGACTCCACAGCTCCCTGGGCAGCCTGTGCCAATGCCTGACCCCTCTTGCAGGAAGAAGTTTTTCCTGGTGTGGAACCCGACCCTCCCCTGGCACAATTTCAGGTAAGAAAATAATTGGTTGGTTTTCCCTTCAGTGGCTTCTGTTGAATCCTTTCTCTTGTGGGCTGAGTTGGGAATGCTGCAGGAAGGATCACCCACATCCAGGTTTCTTTCTGGCTTGGTTGGATCCCTGTGTGGCTTTTCGTTAATGCTGCAAGCAGAGAATCACAGAACTGTCAGGGTTGGAAGGGGTCTTCAGCATCATCCAGTTCCAGCCCCCCTGCCATGGCCAGGGACACCTCACACTACAGCAGGTTGCTCACAGCCATATCCAGCCTGGCCTTCACAACCTCCAGGGATGAGGCTTCCACCCCCTCCCTGGGCAACCTGTGCCAGTCTCTCCCCAACCTCATGGGGAACAACTTCTTCCTGACACCCAATCTGAATCTGCTCTTCTCTGCCTTGGATCCAGCCCCCCAGTCCTATCTCTCCCTGACACCCTAAGAAGTCTCTCCCCAGCATGCATGTAGCCCCCCTTCAGATACTGGAAGGCCACAATAAGGTCTCCTCAGAGCCTTCTCTTCTCCCAGCTGAACAGCCTCAACTCCAAGGCTGTCTCCACAGGAGGGGTTCTCCAGCCCTCTCTCATCCTCATGGCTCTTCTCTGGCCAGGCTCCAGCACCTCCATTTCTTTCCCATAAGAGGGAGCAGCAAACAAACTTGGTGATGCCTTCCCCTGGAAGGGACCTGTGGTGCCAGCTGGTCAGCTAGAGCCAGGAGGGTCATGCTGCACAGGCAGGAGGCTCTTCTGTGTTTCAGCTGTCTAGGAGAAGGAGTTTAGCACAGTGCAGCAGCAGGGTGCAAGGTGCTTCTTGCTCCCCTCTGCCTTGTTGTGTTTCATGTTGAGCTGTTTGCCCCAGGATGGCTGATGTGCATTTGCCAAGGGAAAGCAAAGCCAGGCTGTGCTGCCCCTCAGCAGGGCTTGGGCAGGGAGAAGTTTCATCAAGGACAAGGGGAGAGTCTTGCACCTGGGAAAGAACAGCCCCCCAGGCCAGGGTAGGTTGGGGACTGAGCTGTTGGAGAGCAGTGAAGGGGAAAATGACCTGGTGGAAGGTTGACCATGAGCCAGCAATGCGCTCCGGTGGCCAAGAAGGCCAAGGGCATCCTGGGGTGGATTAGAAAGGCTGTGGTGAGTAGGTCCAGAGAGGTTCTCTTCCCCCTGGTGAGGCCACATCTGGAATGCTGTGTCCAGTTCTGGGCCTCTCAGGTCAAGAAGGACCTCAGGGAACTGCCTGACAGAGTCCAGCACAGAGACCTGAAAATGAGGAAGGCAGTGGAACATCTTCTTTAGGAGGGGAGCCTGAGGGAGCTGAGGGCTCTGTAGCTGGGAGAGGAGGAGCCTGAGGGTGACCTCATTGCTGGTGATCAAGGTGTGCAGGGTGAGTGCCCAGAGGCTGGAGCCAGGCTCTGCTGGGTGCTGCCCAATGCCAGCACAAGGGGCATTGGTGGAAGCTGAGGCAGAGGAAGCTCCATGGAAACAGGAGGAAGAATTATTTCCCTGTGAGGGTGACAGAGCCCTGGAGCAGGCTGCCCAGGGGGGTTGTGGAGTCTCCCTCTCTGGAGATATTCAAGACCTGTCTGGCTGAGTTCCTGTGTGACCTGCTCGAGGTGATGCTGCTCTGGCAGGGGGCTTGGGCTGGGTGATCTCTGGAGGTCCCTTCCAGCCCTAACCTTCTGTGACTCAGTGAAAGCAGCTGATCTCCAGGATGAGGATTTGACTCCTGGCATCTGCTTTCTGCTTCAGTGGGTTCCCAGTATTGCTTTCTGAGGTGTGAGCATGAGGGTGCTCCTGTTCTGAGCATGTGGTGAAGAGGTTATTAAATGTATGAATATGAAATATGAACATATTTAATTATCAAACAATTAACAAGCAATGAATCACCAGCTTATATCCATGTTCTAGTGCACGTTGGTGAAATACATTCCACAAGTGGCTTAGTGTTGTGATTAGAACTTAACTAGTCACAGGCTATTTCTACATTTACATAACGAAGGGTGCAGTTCCGCCGCTTGGCCACTAGACGGCGACTCGGCGGGACGCGGGCGGCTCCTGGCTACACGCAGCAGTGCTATAATCTTTCTATGCATCAGCGATTACTCTGCTAGACGTGGGTACTTTGATCTGAGTGCTAGGGGATGGAAAGCACGTGGGAGATGCTCTGTAGCTGTTGTTTGCAGCAAGGTGGGGGTCCGGCAGGCGACTGTCGCTGGACTGGTTCCTAGTCGAGTTAGAAGGCGATGTTGGGTTACTGTCTCCTCTCTCTGCAGCAGTGGAGAGGGAATCATGGAGCCTGGGCTTAGCGCGGAAGCAGGTTCCCTGCAGGACTCGGTCGATTCCCTCCAGACGACAGGGATCGGTCCTGGTCGGGTGTGGTAGGTTGAGAGAGGGCTTAGCTCTCCCTCCTCCACAGAGTAAGAAACCACAGCTAGCCCAGTCGAAGAGCAAGCTATATATTTACAAGCATATATGGAAAGCAGGTTATATATAACACAATATATACAGGTATTTACAATATGTACACAGAAATACACAGCAAAGAGAAATAACACAACAAAAATCCCTCCCCAGAGAGGGATCCCCTCCCTGCAACCCCCTCTCTCCCCCCCTATCTCCCTTTCTCCCCAAAAAGGGGTTAGAGAGAGAGAAAGGCAAGTTACTAAGGAAAAGAGTTGTTAGCAAGCTTCAAAAGCCCATGCAGGATTAGTGTTTGCTTATCTGAAGGCCAACTCCAGCAGTCCGCAGAGAAGCAGGCAGGGAGAACAGGCTGAAACCCACACTCCCCCAACTCCCAAACCAAACTGAACTGAGGATAAAAAAATTCCAACTGCTCTACAATCTAAAGCTGCATTTTTGTTTATCAACCAATGAAATTCGTTTAGAATATCAGAATGTTTTGGTTCTAGTACCGAAAACATTTAGCCAGTGTGTTCCAGCACTGTTTGTTCTTAAAGGCACAGCCTCAAACGACCACATCGGGGTCGGCCCGTACGACAGCCTGGAGAAGAGGAGGCTCAGGGGTGACCTCATTGCCCTCTACAACTACCTGAAAGGTGGTTGTAGACAGGAAGGGGTTGGTCTCTTCTCCCAGGCAACCAGCACCAGAACAAGGGGACACAGTCTCAAGCTGTGCCAGGGGAGGTTTAGACTCGAGGTGAGGAAAAAGTTCTTCACTGAGCGAGTCGTTCGTCATTGGAATGTGCTGCCCAGGGAGGTGGTGGAGTCGCCGTCCCTGGAGGTGTTCAAGGGGAGATTGGACGTGGCGCTTGGTGCCATGGTCTAGCTGTGAGGTCTGTTGGGACAGGTTGGACTCGATGATCCTTGGGGTCTCTTCCAACCTTAGTGATGCTGTGACAGGGTGGGGCGAGGGTTGCCGGCAGGCGGGCTCGGAGGACACGGCAGCAGGCAGAGCTGCGGGGTCAGCCCGGAGGCGGCGATTCTCGGGGCTGAGGTAAACGGCCTCAGGGAGAGAATGCGGCGGCGTTAGGCAGCAGCTTATTGTTTACTGGGCTTAAAGGAACAGCGGGATGCTCAGAGTGGTCCCGGTTTGGTGCAGTATAGGCACAAACAGTGCTTTAGTCCTCCCTGAGGTTCACAGGGCTCAGAGTGGCACACGTGGCGGCTCCTCTCCCGCTACGGCGGGGCTAGGCATATGTGGACTCGGTCTCGATCAAGTCCCTTCTCCCCGGCAGCTGGGCAGGTCTTACCCTCGGGGGTTGGTCCAGTCCTCCGGTGGCACGGTGGGCTCTCCCGGTCGGTACGACTGGCTGTGGCGATGCTGGGCTCCTTGGGCTCAGGGAAGGTCCTCCCTCTGTGGAGATGATCCTCCAACTGCTTCTCACCATGCAGAGGCTTTCAGTATGCATGCACGTATGACAGAAGCTAACAACAATAAGCTCAGTGGCAGAGGCTGCAGCTCGAGAGTTGCTCTCTCGAGCAAGCACAGAGACAAAGTGAAAGAGGGGGCAACTTGTTCACCAACTGGGGTGATACTTATAGATTCCCTGAGACTGGGCTTGACCAATGGGCACTCTCATAAACAACTGGCTCCAGCCCATAGACAGCGTGAAGCTAGAGTTGTGCCATACTTGGTGTTTGCACGAGCACTGCATGTGCTGGCCTGGCTAATGCCTTGGCTTTCATCTTCCTCCTGAAGGAGGGGGAACTTGTCCACGTGCTGGGACAAGATTCAGTATCTGGGCATAATGTGCCTTCACCACAGAGCAGCAGGCACCCTTTGGGACATGCAGGCTGTGGGATGTTCCTGTGGATGTGTTTCTCCCTTGGCTGCTGCTGGGGGTTCCAGCTGGGGGTTTGTGCTGTTTCTGCTTGATGGATGTTGTCTCTTGTGGTTTTTAAGCCTTTCAAAGCAGCTTGGTAACTGTCATTACAACACTGGGTGTCAGATAGTCATGGTGATGTGTACCTTACTTGCCACACATTCACTAGGGGTCAGCTGCTGCTCTGGGTGTCCTCACAGGTAGGTTGAACCAGTGGTTCAGTTCTCCCATTCAGTGTTCCTGCAGCTCCTGGAGATGTGTTGAGATTCTCACTCCCTCCTCCTTCCTGTCTCCTCTCAGAGCTGTCTTGCAGGACACTCTCTTCAGGAGGTGGTTAAGTGGCTGCAAGGTTGGTGCTGAAGGGAAGGAGGCTCCCAGAGGAGGGAGGTGGTGCCACGGAGTCAGGTAAGGTTACCTGGTAGGAGAGCTAAGGGTGGGGGTTAGTTGAGACCATCCCTAGGAAAGACCTTCAGCTCTCAGCTACTGAGTCTGGAGACTCCAGTGGACTTGCTGCCTCTCCTACACCACAGTGTGCAGAGCAATACCCAACTGACTCTGACTTGGCAAGGGGGAGAGTCCTGGCCAAGTGCTGAAGACAACTGTTGATTGTTTGTCTACTGCACAGACAGATCTCAGAGACAACCTGAGGCTGAGGAACAGGAGCTCAGCAAAGAGGAGGGAAAGTAAGAAGCCGTCTTTCAAAGGATGCCAACAGTGTCAGCCCGAGCTCAGGTGTAAGAAAGCAGAGGTCTGATCCCAGGCCACGTTGCACCGAATCCCATCCAGCCAAGGAGGACTGGTGAGAGAACTTTGGTATTTCTCTTTGGGTTGCACAGCCATGGGAGCCTCCTGTCCTCTTTTCACACCTCAGGAGCTGGCTCAAATGCTGCTGCTGGTGGAGTGGCGGCTGTTGACCTAACAGGAACCTACTCTGTGCTGCCCAGAGGAGAGCCTGGGTCAGGGCCAAGCAGTCACCTTTGCAGCAGCACTGGGGACTGATGAGAAGTATTAGGAGGATGGAAAGCAAAAGGGTCACTTGGCCATGAGCCTCATGGTCCATGCCTGACACAAAGCCTAAAAGAAATCCCTGATGGTCTCCTCAGAAGCAGAGCGCCACAAGCCCCCAGGAAGGGAGGTAAGACCTGTGGTGGCTGGGGGCTGCTGCTGGCCAGTCTGTGTCCCCCAACCAGGAGTGTCCTGCACTGAACACTGCTGCTGAGGAAGTGCTCTAGGTTCTGACTTCCCATAAGGGTTGAGACGTTCTGCAGCCACAGCTCTGATGCTCAGTTTTCATTCTCTGCATCTGCCCCCAGCTGTAGTTAGAATCAGAGAGGTTTGGCTTGGAAGGGACCTCAGACATCTCCTACTCCAACGCCCTGCCAGGGGCAGGATGCCTCTCAACCAGACTTGGCTGCTCAAGGCCTCATCCACTTGGTCTTGAACACCCTGAGGGAGGAGGTATCCACAGCCTCCCTGGGCAACCTGTGCCAGAGTCTACCCACCCTCACTGGAAAGAATTTCTCCCCCATCTCCAGTCTCAAGCTTCAACCCATTGCCTCTCATCCTGTCCCTACAAGCCCTTGTCAAAAGTCTCTTCTCAGCTTTCTTGTAGCCCCCTTCAGGTAAGTTGGAAGAAGAACTCTGGCAGTAAAAACTTGCATCACTGTATCCTGGTTTGGAAGCTCCCTGGTGCTGACATTGACACTGTGTGCCCCACAGCACCCAGAAGGCAAGCAGGGAAGGAGCAGCTAAATACTCAGTGTCTCCAGACAGGGTGGATGCTGCTTCCTGCTCTGTCCAGAGCATGCACCAAGCCTCCCTGCAGTGCTCTTAGCAAGGTCAGAATCAGACTGCCTTTGCACTGTGTTTAAAACGTGAACCCTCTTCCCTGGCTGGGATGGGCCTGGACTTGGGAAGAGCTTTCCCAGGCGAGTTGCCTTTTCTGGAGTATGCTTGGCACCAGCTGCTACCTGAGAGAGTGTGGAGGGGGCTGGAAGGGGCTGGACTTAGCTCTGAGGAGATAAATCCAGTCCATGTGCCGTGGACCCAGCAGCAGATGCCAAAAGCAGGAGCAGGGACTTCAGGTAAGTGTCCTGCTGGGCTGGGACCAGCCCTGGGCTTCAGCCCCCACCAGCAGCTGTGGCTCAGGCAGCACAGCTGCCTGCAGTTGGCTACAGGTGCTGCTCGTAGCACCACAGGCAGTATAAAGGGGGCGGTTTGGTAGGGAGGAGCAGCTTCTGCTGGGGCTCCTCCTCAGACTGCCCCCCAGTGCCGTGCCTGCTGCCCCCCCAGTGCTGTGAGTATCACTTTCTAGACTTTTCTTTGACATTGGTCTCTGTTTGGGGAGTTCCTTCACTCCCTTTTGCAGGCATTAATCCGTGTATGGACTGACTTGCAAGGGACCTTCAACGTCACCCAGTCCCCATAGCCTGCCGTGGGCAGGGTCACTTCGTACTGCACAGCTGACTGCAGTTGGCTCCAGGTGCTGCTCGTTGCACCACAGGCAGTATAAAGGGGGAGGTTTGGTAGGGAGGGGCAGCTTCTGCTCGGACTGCCTGCCCCTGCGGACTGCCTGCCCCTGCGGACTGCCTGCCCCTGCGGACTGCCTGCCCCTGCGGACTGCCTGCCCCTGCGGACTGCCTGCCCCTGCGGACTGCCTGCCCCTGCGGACTGCCTGCCCCTGCGGACTGCCTGCCCCTGCGGACTGCCTGCCCCTGCGGACGGACTGCCTGGGTGCTGTGAGTATCACTTTCTAGACTGTGCCTTGACGTTGGTCTCTGTTTGGGGAGTTTCTTCACTCCCTTTTGCCTTCCCCCTGTGGGGCTTCTCTCCTGCCCCCTTCTCTGCTGGGGAGGGGTTGTCAGGGGCTGAAGCAAGGGCCGGAGCTCAGCCCCAGGCACAGGCTCAATGCAGACACTGCAAGCCCGGGGCCGTGTTTATAGCTCAGCTGCCCCGGGGTGCAGAGCAGGGAGGGTGGGAGGGTGGCCAAGCCGCTGTGCCCTTAGCAGTTCCAGGAGCACTTGGAGCTGCCCGGCAGGTGCTGGGGGGAAGAAGGAAGCCCCAGGCCAGCTGGGTGGAAGAACTGCTGCCCCCCTGCCCCATTCCCTCCCGGTGCCACAGGAGCAGAGGGCAGCGGCTGCTCCCCCAGCCCTGTGCCGCCTTTGGCCCCGGCTGCTGCTGCTGGCTGTTAGTTGTGTGCTCGGCCCCTGCTTTGTGCTCCCAGCAGCCCCAGGTGTCGTAGTTTGGGCTGGGTGCCCTCTGCTACAGGGGTGTTTCCTGTGTCCAGAAGTCCATCCCAGTGGGTGGACTCAGGAAGTTAGGTATTTCTACCATAATCCCTTGCACCACTATAAATTTTGCGGTGGGGTCTGGCACTTCCTCTTTCCTTCCCTCTCAGAGACTTGGTAACTGGGGGAGAGATCTCCCGGCCATGGGCCTGACTGGGCCCAAGGCCACAGGGGGATGGGCAGTCTCAGGCCTGGCCAGCTGAGACTAGCCCAGCAGAGGGAGGGGGAAGAGGGAGCCCTGGGGGTTTTGGATGCACCCTCAGGTGGGGTTTGGGGTCTTCCTGGGTTTACTTTGGTTTCTTTCTTGTCACCATGTTTCCTTTTGTGCACACTCACTGTTCTCTATTTAAACTCTCCACTACTTTTGCAATCCGTTTGTCTGAGTCGTTATTTCTGCCTGTGGTGGGGAGGGGATCTGCCCCAACCCATTACACCAGGCTGGGGAGAGGCTGCAGGAGTCGGCGCCTGTGGGGGCGACAGGCAGTGAGGCACCGGCTGCCGTCCCCGGGGAACAACGTGGCTGCGGTGCCACCGGGGCAGCGGCTCCCACCCTCTGTGTAGGGAAGCTCCAAAGCCTCGGGGGAAAGAGCTGCTGGAGCACAGCTGGGAAATCAGCTCTCAAGAGGCTAAGGCCCCGAGGGGAGAGCACAGGGCTTAGCAGCCCGGGAGCAGAGAGCTTCCCCAAGGCAGCTTGCAGCCAGGCTGGAAGGAAGAACATAGCCCTGGGGCCCAATGCTTTGCACCGGGCCAAGGCGGGGGGGAGGGTCCCACTTTGTGTTTTGCCCCCTCGGGGAGCTGAGAAGCTGTCCCTGCCGGCCCGGGAGGAGAGGAAGAGTTTCCCTGTAACTGTTGCTCTTTTCTTCTGCAGGCAGAGCACTGTGGGCAGCAGGGCAAGAGAGGGGCTGCTGCCCCTGGCCTCTACCCTGCTGAGCCCCCTCCTGCAATCCTGCCTCCAGGTCTGCTGTCCCCAGCAGGAGGAGGACAGAGAGCTGCTGGGGCGAGTCCAGAGGAGGCCACACAGGTGATGCCAGGGCTGGAGCAGCTGTGCTGTGAGGCCAGGCTGAGGGAGCTGGGGGTGCTCAGCCTGGAGAAGGCTCTGGGAGACCTCGCAGCTGCCTTCCATTACCTGAAGAGCTGCTGCAGGAAGGCTGCAGAGAGACTTTTCCTTTCCCCCCACTCTGGTGGGAACTGGCAGTAGAGCAGCACAAGTGTGAGGCTGAGAGAGGCTCTAGCCTGGAGGGGCTCAGGATCATGCTCAGGGTGGAGCTGCTCTGGAACTAACTTTGTAAACTCTTTTGCTGCTCTTGTGGGTCTGCCTCTTTTGTACACTTTGTGCTTGGATGTGGGAAGGGGTTGGGCTCCTGCCTCCCCCAGCAGGGCTGGGCTTTAGGGGGCCAGGGTTGGTGTTGGAGGGGGAAGGGCTGGGCATCTGCCTCGCACTTCTGAGGGCTGGGCCAGGCTGGGCTTGCGCCTCTGAGGGCTGGGCTGGGCTTGCACCTCTGAAGGCTGGGCAGGGCTGGGCTTGTGCTTCTGAGGGTTGGCTTTGGACTTGCCCCCTGGGCTCCTCTGACAAAGTCCCACATCACCTGGTGCCTTTTGATGGGCCTGGTAAGTGCAGGCTTGGGAGTCGGAGCTGTGCTGTCACAGCACTGAGCTGCTGGAGGGCAGCGCAGAGGAGGGAGAGGGACCTGGGGGTGCTGGGGGCCAGAGGAGCCTGAGGGCTGCCCTCATAGCTGGTGATAAAGAAGTGCAGGGCTGGAGCCAGGCTCTGCTCAGGGATGTCCAAGCACAGCACAAGGGGCACTGGGGGCAAGCTGGAGCAGAGGAGGTGCCACAGGAACAGCAGGGGGAAAACTTTGTCCCTGGGAGGGTGCTGAGGCCTGGAGCAGGCTGCCCAGAGAGGTTGTGGAGGCTCCTTCTCCAGAGCCTTTCCAAACTCTCCTGGCTGTGTTCCTGGGTGCCCTGCCCTGTGTGTCCCTGCTGTAGGCCTCCAGATGTCTCCACGGATGCATTTTTAGCTACTCTCTCTGCTCAGAACAAAGACACTGAAGAGGCTACGGAGAACGACCCAAAGAGGCAGCTGCCTGACAAGGACACTGCTGCCCAGGAAGTCAGAAGGACCACAAGTTCCAGCTTCCCCTCCTCCTCCTCCAGCACAGGGAAAAAACCCAATGAGAACAACCTTGCAGCAGGCTGCTCTGAGGGTGCCCCTGCCACCACCTCTAAAGCCTCTCCCTTCATTAACCTAAAGAGGGACCCGCGGCAGGCAGCTGGCCGCAGCCAGCAGGCTGCAGAGAGCAAGGAAGGGGAGGCCAGCAGGGGAGAGGAGCGCCAGGGGCCCCCGGGCGCTGAGCCAGCAGAGGCAGACTGCAAGCAGCCTCCTGCAGAAGCGGCAGTGAAGCCCTACCAGGGAGAGGCTCAGGGCAGCGAGGCGCAGCAGGGCCCGGCCGCAGCCCAGGCGGAGGCCGCGGAGGCCAAGCAGCCCCAGGAGGATGCCCTGCTGCAGAGCGTGGAGGCAGCGGCTGCCTTCAGGAGGGGCCCGGCGGCAGCCGCGGCTCCCTTCGAAGCAGAGAACCCTTCTCGCTCGGAATTCCTCCCCCAGGGCCCCGGCCCCGTCCCGGGCAGCAGCTTCCCCCCGGCCAGAGCCGCCCAGCAGAGCTTCCAGCACGCCAAGCCCAGCCCAGCCGGCTTTCAGTTCCAGGCCCCGGCGCCCCCCAGCTTCCCACTGCTGCAGAGAGCAGGGAAGGGGAGGCCAGCTCTATGAATCCCTTTTTGGTTTGTTTTGCACTGATTGTAATGATTCAGAATTTCCACCCAGTCAAATCCATTTGTGTTGTTTTAATACTCAAAAGTCTCACCCATCAAAAGCCTTTTTTCTTCCCCCTAATAACTCCACTTCTCCAGCCATCAAAATGCCTTTTTCATACCCAAAGTCTCCAGGCCTTCTCCCACCACATCTGTTGCACACCCCATGGCTTGGCTGTCCCCCGTTTGGGGCCTGAATGGGTTTCTGGACCTGTGACCTTTCCCTGTTCTAAAGGGCTCTTCACCACTTCCCCATTACTTTCCCTGGTTCCCACTGTGAACGTTGAACCCTTCTGCTTTCATCAGCTGGATCTTCCTGGAGTCCTGGAAGAGCACCACGTCCTTCACCTTGCCAACAAAGTCCTTGTGGAAGAGCCCTCTGGTGACCTCGCTGACCTTCCTGCCCAGCTCAAAGCCCCCCAGGTAGCAGACGCCGCCGTAGTTGAGCGCGGTGTACGTCCTGCGGGGGTCGATGTCTTCGAAGACCACCAGCTCCTCGTCCAGGAACACCTTGATGCAGGTCTGGTTTTGCAGGACGGTGACCACGTGCCACCTTCGGTCGCTGCAGGTGGGCTGCTGCCTGTCGGCCAGAGGGACGGAGATCCTCTCCCCGAGGTTGACCACCACCTTCAGCCTTCCCTCGGCCAGGCCGATGGCCAGGAAGTCGTCGTCCTCGTCCTGGCCTTCCCCCATCCAGGCCAGCAGGCCCTCGGCTTGGCTGGTGCTGAAGTTGAGGGAGATGCGGCTGTGCCGCAGGTCCCTGCGGGGGTAGAGAGGGTCTCTGTACTTGATGTAGGAGCCGCCGACAAACTCCGCTATGAAGAAGGAGACTCTGCTGCGGCAGAACCTCCCTGCCCAGCCCAGGGAGCAGAGGCAGACGTAGGAGGCGGCGGCGGGCCGAGGAAGGCAGAGCGCCTGCGGCCCGCACGCGGCGCGCGCGCAGAGGAGGTGCTGCCGGCAGGTGCTGCCTGCCCAGGGCCGGGGGCAGGCGCAGGAGAAGCCGGAGGGCCGCGGCAGGCAGCTGCCCCGCTTCCCGCAGACGCCGTAGCCGCAGGCGGTGCCGTCGCAGTCGCCCACGTTGGCCCCGCCGCTGGCCCCGGCGGCCGTCAGCAGCAGCTCCCTGCCGTTGACCACGGCCTCCCGCAGGCAGCCGCTGAAGCCCGAGGGGCCCCCTCCAGCTGCCAGGGGGTGAACGAGGTGCGGGGAGGACACCCCCCCCACAAAGAACTCCGTCCGCGTGTCCAGCGCCCTCCTCCCGGGCCGCGCCGCCTGGCTGACGTTGACGCCATCCAGCTGCAGGTAGCCCTCGTTGCCAACCCTGCCTGCCTGCAGCAGGTGCCACCTGTGCCCGGCCGTGGGCACCTGCTGGAGGCTCTGCAGGGTGATGGTCCTGTCCCCCAGGTTGTAGCGCAGCTGCACGAAGCCTTTCAGCAGGGAGATGCACAGAAAGTCTCCTGCAAAACACCAGCACGGAGCAGTTCAGCCTCTCAGGGCAGGGCCTTCTCTGCTGGCACTTCCCAGCCTCTGCTCCCAGCCTGGAGCCTTCCTGGGGTGGTTGTGGCCCAAGGGCAGGACCCAGCCCTTGGCCTTGTTGAGCCCTATCCCACTGGCCTCAGCCATGGATGTGGCCTGGCCAGGTCCCTCAGCAGAGCCTTCCTGCCCTCCAGCAGATCACCGCTGCCACCCAGCCTACTGCCATCTGCAAGCTGACTGAGGCTGCCTGGCTGCCCTCGCCCAGCCCATTGCTAGAGATGTCCAAGGGAACAGGTGGCACTGGAAGCTTCTTTTCTCCCCTGAAGAAAGGGTCTCAGTGGAGCACCTCTGCAGGGGCTGATGTCACTGTGCCACTCACTGCCCCTCCCTGGAGATGCTCAAGGCCAGAGAAGTGCTCTGGTGGGAGGTGTCCCTGCCCATGGCAGCGGGGTAGAGCTGGGTGATCCAAGGCCCCTTCCAACCCAACCCATCTATGACCTTGAAGGTCCCTCCCAGGCCAACTCATTCTGACTGCTTCACGAGCTGCACAGTCCAAGCCTGTTTCTTTTAGCAAGAAAAAACAGGGCCTGGAAACAAAAATCCCCATTCTAATTGGGTGCCACAAAGAGGAGCTGTAGGGAAAGCACCAAAATCTTCTGATCTTGGCCATCAGTTCATTAACACTTGCATAACTGGGGGAGGGAAAAGGCCCTCTGCACTAATCCCCAGCAGAAAGCTCCTTCACATCTGCTGCCTGCTAAGAATACTTCTGAGTCCTTCAGCAGTCTAATTCTGGCTGGATTGGAGGGGATTAGGTGAAGGCAAACCAAAGGAGATGGACAATTGGCTCCCTCCAGTGACAGAGGTTCTTCCTCACGTTCAGGTGAATTTCTGATGTTCCAGTTTGTGCCCCTTGCCCTGTCCCTGGGCACCACTGACCCAAGCTTGGCCCCATCCTCCTCACCTCCACCTCTGAAGCATTTATCAGCTCTGATCAGATCCCCCTCAGGGGGGAAAACTGCTGCTCAAGGCCTCAACTTGGCTGCTCAAGGTGCTTCCCTGTGGAGCTGCTTCCCAGCAGTTCACTCCCTGCCAGCTGTCCCAGTGCTGGGGCTGTTCCTGTCCAGATGCAGGACACTCATCACCACCTTTCCTCCCCTAGAACTGCTGTGGGTGTCTGACACCAAGGAGCTGCCCCCACCCCTACCTGCCCGAGAGCCCAGGTGCTGTGCTGTGTAGAACAGGATCCCATCAGCAGCCAGGGGCTGAAACTGGAGTTGGATGTGAGTCCTGTGGCGGATGTAGAAGGGTGCAAAGGACATCCAGGAGGAGTGGTTGCTTCTGAAGGATGCATCACTGATGGAAACAGCTGAAACACAGCACACAGGGCTTGGAAAGATGTTTGGAGAGGCACAGGAAGGGCTGTGGGACCTGGCTGAGTGATCGACTCCAACCAGCAACCCAACCCCACCCTGGCCACTAAACCCTGGCCCCCAGTGCCATGGCCACAGGTTTCTGGAACACCTCCAGGGGTGGGGACTCCACCACCTCCCTGGGCAGCCTGTGCCAGTGTCTCTCCACCCTCACTGTCAGGAACTTCCTCCTCCTCTGCAGTCTCCATCTGCCCTCTCCCAGCCTCACCCGTGCTGCTCTCCCTGCCCTACCTTGCTCGCAGTAGTCCCCGGCTGTGCCCAGAGGGCAGTGGCAGCTGTAGCCGCTGGGCAGTGGCACACAGGTGCCCCCTTGCTGACAGAGGTGTGGGGGGTGATGCTCAGGGTCACACACGGACACTGCCTCTGTGCAGAAGGCTCCTTTCCAGCCAGGGAGGCACTCACAGCTGTGGAGGGGGAGGGACAGCAAAGAGCCAATGTTAGCACCAGACACAGCCTCCCCCCTGGGCAGCCTCTGCCAGTCCTTGACCTCTCCTGCAGCAAGGAAATGTCCCCCAGGCTCCAACCTAACCCTTCCCTGGCACATTCCAGGCCATTTCCTCTCCTGTCACCTGAGACTGGGAAGCAGAGCCCAACCCCCAGCTCCCTGCAGCCTCCTCTCAGGGAGCTGGAGAGAGCAGTGAGGTCTCACTCAGCCTCCTCTTCTCCAGGCTGAACACCCTCAACTCCCTCAGCTGCTCCTCCCCAGCCCCTTCCCCCTTGGCTGCTGCCATGCCTGTGCTCCCCAGCCCCTCGGCTCCACTACTCACTACACAGAGGCTCCTCTCTCTCTGCACTTGCCGCCGTTGCTGCATCTGATCAGGCTGCACGGGGAGTGCCTGCACTGCCCCACGCTGCGCCCGGAGCTGGGCTGCCCTGCTGGAGCCCCTGGCCAGCTGAACTCCTGCTCCCCGCTGCTGCGGACCTGCACCTCAAAAATGCAACCTCAGAGGCAGAAAGGAAAGGAAAAATCAATGAATGAAGAGGAGAGCAGAGAGGAAAAGGGAAAGCAGCCAGGATGGCAAGGGCAGCCCGCGGGGAAGCGGAAGTTGTGCTGGCTTCCCACAGGGCCTGGCATGAGGAGAAAAGCAGGCAGGCACTTGTAGCAAGGAAAGGATGGCTGCCTTGGGATCCCATCAAGCACTTCAGCCCAGCCAATCCCATCCAAACCACACCACACCAATCCAATCCAATCCTATCCATGCAGTCCAATCCCTTCCAAACCACACTCATCCAATCCCATCCAATTGAAACCAATCCAATCCCATCCAAACCAAATGCATCCCATCCAATCCCATCCAGTCCAATCCCAGTCCTAGGAATGTGCATTTTAAAAGTGGGATTTTGCCCAGGCAGTGTTGGTAGAGGTAGAGAATGGTTGGACTTGATCACCCTGGGGAGCATCAAGACAACTCTGGGGTCAAAGGAGGTTTTCCTCTCCCTCTGCTCTGCTGAGGCCACATCTGGAGTGTTGTGCCCAGCTATGGTCTCCCCAGTTCCTGGGGGTGAGGCCTCCACCACCTCTGTGAGCAACCTCCTCTAGCCCTGATGAAGCCAAAGGAGGTCACTGTGGAGTGGTGCTGTGGGACAGAGCCAGAGAAGAAGATCTGATGTCCTGGAGAGCTTCCCCTCTGAGCAGCAACTGAAGCTGTTGGAACAGCTGCCAGAGCTCCCTGGAGGCTCTTGGGAGGTTCAGTGAGGAGGGGAAAGCCACAGGGGTCTCAGAAAGGAGGCTCCAGGAGGTGTTGACTCCTGGTCCCACTCACACCCAGCACCTCCTGCATGCTGGGGAGGAGCTGAGCTCAGCCTTACCTTCGAAGCTGTTCCGGAATCTGGAGCCCTTGGGCAGGAGCTCTGGAGTGTACTCCCCATAGCCTCCTAGGTAAAACTGGCTGAAGACATTGAGCCCAAGCAGCCTGCCAGGAGAAGTGATGGTTCTGTTCTCCTGCTCATCCACCTGCCAAGGAGACATTTCCTGTGGTCACAAGGAGGCAGTTCAGCTCCCTCAGCACCTCCTGCCGAGGACTGTCCTCCACTGCCTGGCACAAAAGGAGTTTCTGAACTTCCACAGCAGCACAGCAGAGAGGGATGGAGTCATGAGGAGTGGGAGAAGAGCTTCTCAGGACTGAGATGGGGATGGAACCTGGCCTGGAAATGGCCTCAGGTTGCCCCAGGGGAGGGTTAGGTTGAAGAGGAGGAAAGATCTCTTTGCTGCAAGAGTGGCCAGGGACTGGCAGAGGCTGCCCAGGGAGGTGGTGGAGTCCCCCTCCCTGGAGGGGGTTCCAGCAAGCTGTGGCCTTGGCACTTGGGGCCATGGTGGGGTTGGGCTGGGTGATCTCAGAGAACTCTTCCATCCTTAGTGATTCCATCTCAAAGGTATCCTAGAGATAATTTCTTACCTTCAGCCATCCCTCTTGGAGGTACCTGCCCAGATGGACCACGTGGAGGTCCAGTGTCAGATCCAGAGGCTCACTGGTGATGGTTGCTGTGCCAGAACCCAGGTTATAGCTGTATACCACTCTGCCCTTCCTCAGCCCCAGCTCCAGGAAATCATCTCCATTCAGACCTGGGGAGACAAAGAACAACAAAATAACTCCAGGCTCCAGGACTCATGCCAGGATGGAGGAACTGCTGATCCATAAGATGCCAGTGACACAGACAGGGATGGAGGCAGCCTCAGCAGGTCTGCAGGTGACACCAGGCTGTGTGGTGTGGTTCCCATGCTGGAGGGAAGGATCTGTCCTGAGGGAGCTGAGCAGGCTGCAGAGCTGGGACCAAGCCAGCCTCATGCAGTTCAACAAGGCCAAGGGCAAGGTCCTGCAGCTGGGGCAGGGCAATCCTAGATCCAGGCTGGGTAAGGAGTGGCTAACAGCAGCATGGAGGAGAAGGCCTTGGGGGTGTCAGGTGGTGACAAAGTCCCCAGGAGCCAGCAATGGTCCCTGGCAGCCCAGAGGCAGCTGTGTGCTGAGCTGCAGCCAGAGCAGGGAGAGCAGCAGCACAGGGAGGGGATTCTGCCCCTCTGCTCTGCTCAGACCCCACCTGCAGCATTGCCTCCAGCTCTGGGGTTCCCAGCACAAGAGGGACCTGGAGCTGCTGGAAAGGATCCAGAAGAGACTTATGAAGATGATCAGAGGGCTGGAGAACCTTCCCTGTGGGGACAGGCTTGGAGCGTTGGGGCTGTGCAGCCTGGAGAAGAAAAAGCTCCAGGGAGATCTTAGAGCTGCCTTATAGTAGGGAGAAGTGCTCCAGGGGTGGTGGAGTCCCCAATCCTGGGGGTGTTCAGAGATGTGCGGGTGTGGTGCGGGTGTGGTGCGGGTGTGGTGCGGAGCGGGTGTGGAGCGGAGCGGGTGTGGAGCGGGTGTGGTGCGGGTGTGGTGCAGAGCGGATGTGGTGTGGGTGTGGTGCGGGTGTGGTGCGGAGCGGGTGTGGTGCGGAGCGGGTGTGGTGTGGGTGTGGAGCAGAGTGGATGTGGTGCAGAGCGGATGTGGTGCAGAGCGGATGTGGTGTGGGTGTGGTGCGGACTGGGTGTGGTGTGGAGCGGGTGTGGTGCGGGTGTGGAGCAGAGCGGATGTGGTGCAGAGCGGATGTGGTGCGGGTGTGGTGCAGGTGTGGTGCGGGTGTGGAGCAGAGCGGATGTGGTGCAGAGCGGATGTGGTGCAGAGCGGATGTGGTGCGGGTGTGGTGCGGGTGTGGTGCGGGTGTGGTGCTGAGCGGGTGCGGGTGTGGAGCGGGTGCGGGTGAGGTGCGGGTGTGGAGCGGGTGCGGGTGTGGTGCGGGTGTGGTGCGGGTGTGGTGCAGAGCGGGTGTGGTGCAGAGCGGATGTGGTGCAGAGCGGATGTGGTGTGGGTGTGGTGCGGAGTGGGTGTGGTGTGGAGCGGGTGTGGTGTGGGTGTGGAGCAGAGCGGATGTGGTGCAGAGCGGATGTGGTGTGGGTGTGGTGCGGGTGTGGTGCGGGTGTGGTGCTGAGCGGGTGCGGGTGTGGAGCGGGTGCGGGTGAGGTGCGGGTGTGGAGCGGGTGTGGGTGTGGAGCGGGTGTGGTGCGGTGCGGGTGTGGTGCGGAGCGGGTGTGGTGCGGGTGTGGTGCAGAGCGGGTGTGTATGTGGTGTGGATGTGGTGCGGGTGTGTATGTGGTGTGTATGTGGTGCGGGTGTGTATGTGGTGTGGGTGTGGTGCGGGTGTGGTGCAGAGCGGATGTGGTGCAGAGCGGATGTGGTGCGGGTGTGGTGCGGGTGTGGTGCGGGTTGTGTGTGGAGCGGGTGTGGTGCGGAGCGGGTGCGGGTGTGGAGCGGAGCGGGTGTGGTGCGGGTGTGGTGCAGAGCGGGTGTGGATGTGGTGTGGATGTGGTGCGGGTGTGTATGTGGTGTGTATGTGGTGCGGGTGTGGTGCGGGTGTGGTGCTGAGGGCTGTGGCTCAGTGGCAGTGGTGGGATCCTGAGCTCTGGGTGAGGGGCTGGGCTTGGTGGTCTCTAAGGTCCCTTCCAGCCTCAGCAGATCCATGGCTGTGTGGTTGTAAACCCCGGCCTAGAGCAGGCTCGGGGAGCAGCTGTCTGTGTCTTCAGCTGTCCAGTCAGGACCTGGAAGCCACACCAACAGAACTGACCTTGACCCTTCTGCCCAGTGAAGAAGATCAGGTTGTCCTCCAGAGCCGAGTGGTGGTTGGCCAGCTGGAACTTGAGGTGGAACTCGTGGGACAAGGAGATGTTGGGGATGGTGGAGTAGGCCAGGAAGGAGGTGTAGCCAAAGGCATCTGTGCCGCTGAAGCTCGGCTGGCTGATGGAGATCACTGCAGGGAAACAACAGCGGCATCCAGCATGAGGGCAACATCTTGAACTAGGATGTGGAAGTTCTGTTTAACAGCCTGGTTTAGAACTTAATAGTACCAAATAATGGTTAATGGTGCTTAATAACAGAGACGTAGCCCTAGAGATGAGACCTGGAGGTGTTGGGTGCTGAGCAGCCCCCCAGGAGCCAGCAGTGCCCTCCTGCGGCCCAGCAGGCAGCTGTGTGCTGGGCTGCAGCCAGAGCAGTGTGGGCAGCAGGGCAGGAGAGGGGATGCTGCCCCTGGGCTCTGCTCTGCTCAGACCTCACCTCCAATCCTGCCTCCAGCTCTGCTGTCCCCAGCACCAGAAGGACACAGAGCTGTGGAGTGAGGCCAGAGGAGGCCACAAAGATGATCCCAGGGCTGGAGCAGCTGTGCTGTGAGGCCAGGCTGAGGGAGCTGGGAGTGCTCAGCCTGGAGAAGGCTCTGGGAGACCTGAGCAACCTGGGCTGGTGGAAGGTGTCCCTGCCCATGGCAGGGGGTTGGAACCGGGTGGTCGTTAGGGTCCCTTCACCCCAGCCCTTTCTCGGGGGCTGTCTCCTGACTGAACTCCCTCTCGTTTCCAGGGTTCCACCCAGGGTGATGCATTCTCGGCCTCTGCTGCCCTCTGCTGGACTGCAGAGGACACTGCTGCGGAGAGCAGCCAGGCTGCGCGACTCGGGCAGCCTCCAAAGCAAATTCTCTGCTGCAGAGGAAATCCAACCTCTGAGGCACCTCTGAGAGGCTGTGCTGAAGAGGCGAGCTCAGGATGGAAGGGACCTCAGCGCTCAGCTGCTCGAGTGCCATGGCCACAGGTTTCTTGAACACCTCCAGGGATGGGGACTCCACCACCTCCTCTCCTTCTGCTACCTGAGCCTAGGGAACAGAGCTCCATCCCCAGCTCCCTGCAGCCTTCTCTCAGGGAGCTGCAGAGAGCAAGGAGGTCTCCCTCAGCCTCCTCTGCTCCACACTCAACACCCCCAGCTCCCTCAGCTGCTCCTCCCCAGCCCTCTTCTCCAGACCCTTCCCCAGCTCTGTTGCCCTTCTCTGGACCTCTTTCAGCCTCTCAATGTCTTTCTGGGAGTGAGCAGCCCAAAACTGAACCCAGCACTCAAGCTGTGGCCTCCCCAGTGCCCAGCCCAGGGGCACAGTCCTGCTGGCCACACCATTGCTGCTCCAGGTCAGGCTGCTGGTGGCCTTCTTGGCCACCTGGGCACCCCCTGGCTCATCTCCAGCTGCTGGCACCCAGCACCCCCAGGGCCTTTCCTGCTGGGCACTTTCCAGCCACTCTGCCCCCAGCCTGGAGCCTTCCTGGGGTTGTTGTGCTCCAGGTGCAGTGCCCAGCCCTTGGCCTTGGTGAGCCTCAGCCCGTTGGCCTCAGCCATGGATGCAGCTGGCCTCTCCACCCTCCCCACTTCTCTGAATGGTAGGAAGCACAGCCAGTGATGCAGAAGGCTTGGTTCTTACCCTCAGTGCAGAGGATGCCAGCCCTTCCATATGGGCACAGGCAGACAGCATCTCTGCTGGACTTTGGCACACAGGTGGCACCGTTCCCACAGGGGTTTCCATCACAGGTGGCAAACTGGCAGAGTTTCCCAGAGTAGAGCTTGGGGCATTCACAAAACCAGTTTTCTGCATTGCTGCCAAATGGGCATGGGAAAAGAAAAGAAAAGTAACTATGAGTAAACACCAAAATGGCCTTAAAACCACCCAGGGTGGGCTCCCAGGCTCAGAGGAAAGCACAGGAACACAGAATGTGTCTGGCTGGAAGAGACCTCCATGGCCCTCCATGGATCTCTGCTTGTGGTTTGTCATAGACACAGTAAGCAGAGGGTGGTAGGGCTTGGAAGGGACCTCTGGAGCTCCCCCAGTCCAACCCCCTGCCAGAGCAGGGCACACATCCAGGTGGAAAGTGTGCAGAGGAGACTCCACAACTGCTTGGGGCAGCTCAGTTCCTCGTTTTGACTCTCTTCTCTCCTCACCTGTTGCGTTGTACCCAGCACTGGAGATGCCCAAGTGGTGCCTGGCTGACTTGAGCTGAGAGATTGCTTGGGGCTCCATTTGATGTCTGGGCTTTGCTTTCCTTTTCTGGTCAGAGATTTGACTTGCTGGATCCCAGAAAGGCTCAGGCTGGAAGCAGCAGAGTCTGGTTGAGAGGAGACCCTGCCCATGGTGGGGAGGTTGGAGCTCTGAGCTCCCTTCCAGCCTGAGCCCTTCTGGGATTCCATGGAACCCCCTGCCATGGGCAGGGACACCTCCCACCAGCCCAGCTTGCTCAAGGCCTCATCCAGCCTGGCCCTGCACACCTCCAGGCAGGAGGTATCCACAGCCTCCCTGTTCCATTGCAGAATTACCTCCTGCTTGTCCTTTTTATCCAAGGGTCACTTTCAGCTGCACCATGCTGCTGCTAAGCCCCAAAGGCACAACTGAATTTGTTCTCCCCAGGACTCCATAAATCTCCCATTTGTGGGGCAGACAAGAAAAACCTGCTCTCTGCAGGGCCCTTCAGCACTCCCTTTGTTAGCTAGAAAAGATGTTCTCCTCTGCAGCAAGCCTCTTACTGTGTCCCCCCAGCAGCACAGCTCCCAGCTCGTCTCAGAGCTGAGCCTTGCTGCTGGTGGGACACAGTGAGGGGCAAGGAGCACCAGCACCATGAATTTATCCAGGAGCATAAATCATGCAGGGTCAGCAACCCTGCATCCATCACTCCTGCCTCAGAGCTCACCACCTGCCAGGGGATAGCTGGGAACCTGCCCTGGCTCCTTCCCAGGGAGCTGCAGGCACTGCCTGAAGTAGTTTGATGTCCTCTTTGATGAAGGTTAAGTGTGCTGAGAGCAGACCTCTGCCTCCTGCTCCCCAAGCTGTTCAAAGGTCTCCCCCTCCATCCATCCCCATCAGCATTTCCAGGGATGCTCTGCAATGCCAGGGCCTGACCCTCTGCAGACCCCAGCCTGCAGCAGCTTCCCCCCAGCTATCACACTGCAAGGGCAGAGCTGTTCCATGTGAGCACCACAGACCCTGCCACAAAGCTCCAAACACGTTGCCCTGCAGCCAGCCTGATGACAAAGGGGGAAAAATTCCTTCCCAGCACCCCTAAAGAAATTATCCTGAGGGTCACAGGCCTGACTGTGTGCTCTGAGCTGTGGTTGCCACAGTCCCAGCATGCTGGGGCTGGAAGGGACCTCTAGGGATCCAGCAGGGCACCCACAGCAGCTTGCCCAGGAGCACAATGCCTGGGGGGGGGTGGGGTGGGGTGTTGAAATCTCTCCACCACCTCTCAGGGCAGCCTGCTCCAGGGCTCAGCACCCTCACACCAGAGAACCCTGGGGCAGTGCTGGAGTCCTGCCTTCCAGTTTTTGGCTTCTCACTCCAAGAGGGACACTGAGAGGCTGGAGCAGGTCCAGAGGAGGACAACCAAGCTGGGGATGGGTCTGAAGAGCAGGGCTGGGGAGGAGCAGTTGAGGGTGCTGGGTGTGGAGAAGAGGAGGCTGAGGAGGACATTACAAGAAGGACACAGAGCTGCTGGAGAGAGGCCAGAGGAGGCCACAAAGATGATCCCAGGGCTGGAGCAGCTCTGCTGTGAGGCCAGGCCGAGGGAGCTGGGGGTGCTCAGCCTGGAGAAGGCTCCAGGGGGACCTCAGAGTTCTCCATCAAATCAGAATGGTTTGGGTTGGAAGGGACCCCCAGAGCTCATCCAGTCCAACCCCCTGCAGCCAGCAGGGACATCCTCTACCAGATCAGGTTGCTCAGCCTGACCTTGAATTTCTCCAGAGATGAAGCCTCAACCACCTCCCTGGGCAACCTGCTGCAGGGTTTCAGCAGCCTCCTGGTGCAGAGCTCCTCTCCTCTCCGAACCTCTCCGAACCTCTCCTCTCCTCTCCGAACCTCTCCTCTCTTCTCCTCTCCTCTCCGAACCTCTCCTCTCTTCTCCTCTCCTCTCCCAACCTCTCCTCTCCGAACCTCTCCTCTCCGAACCTCTCCTCTCCGAACCTCTCCTCTCCTCTCCTCTCCTCACTGAACCTCTCCTCGCCGAACCTCTCCTCTCCTCTCTTCTCCTCGCCGAACCTCTCCTCTCCTCTCCTCTCCTCTCCTCTCCTCTCCTCTCCTCTCCTCTCCTCTCCTCTCCTCTCCTCTCCTCTCCTCTCCGAACCTCTCCTCTCCGAACCTCTCCTCTCCGAACCTCTCCTCTCCGAACCTCTCCTCTCCGAACCTCTCCTCTCCGAACCTCTCCTCTCCGAACCTCTCCTCTCTGAACCTCTCCTCTCCTCTCCTCTCCGAACCTCTCCTCTCTGAACCTCTCCTCTCCTCCCCGAACCTCTCCGAACCTCTCCTCTCTTCTCCTCTCCTCTCCGAACCTCTCCTCTCTTCTCCTCTCCGAACCTCTCCTCTCCTCTCTGAACCTCTCCTCGCCGAACCTCTCCTCTCCTCTCCTCTCCGAACCTCTCCTCTCCTCTCCTCTCCTCTCCTCTCCTCTCCTCTCCTCTCCTCTCCTCTCCTCTCCTCTCCTCTCCTCTCCTCTCCTCTCCTCTCCTCTCCTCTCCTCTCCTCTCCTCTCCTCTCCTCTCCTCTCCTCCCCTCCCCTCTCCTCCCCTCCCCTCCCCTCTCCGAACCTCTCCCCTTCCACTGCCCTCAACACCCCCAGGTGCTTCTCAGGCAGGTTCCAAACGTGACTGCAGAAGTCCCACTCTCTGTGCAGCCTCAGCAGGACCAGAGCCTGGAGACTGCTTCGTGGCACAGGAACGGATGTCCCCGCAGGCACGCCAGCAGCAGGCAGAGGGGAGGCAGGCCGGGAGGTGCCCCTCACCTGATGCAGGTGCCGCCGTTGCGGCAGGGCCGGTGGGCACAGACCGGCACCTCGCAGTTCTCCACGTTCCTGCCCCCCACAGCCTCCTCTATCAGGAACAGCTCCTTCTGGTTCACTTGGAAATCCCTAATGCAGCCCTGGAAGCCATGGATCTCTCCTGCACAGCCAGGAACCCCTTGGGGAGCAGGGAGGCTGCCGAGGAAGATGGCTCCAAAGGTGACCTGCGGAGACCAGGAGAGAAGCATGGACAAAGCCTGCCCCCTGGGGGGTGCTGGGGGGGGGGGGGGGGGGGAGGGTGGGTAGTGGTGATGATGACAGGGAGCTACTGGAGAGCCCAGAGCAGGGACACTCAGATGGGGAAAAGTCTCTCTGCAGCCTTCCTGCAGGATCCTTTCAGGTCCTGGCAGGCAGCTCTGAGGTCCCCCTGGTGTCTGAGCACCCCCAGCTCCCTCAGCCTGGCCTCACAGCACAGCTGCTCCAGCCCTGGGAGCATCTTTGTGGCCTCCTCTGGACTCAATCCACAGCTCTGTGTTCTTCTCCTGCTGGGGACAGCAGAGCTGGAGGCAGGACTGGAGGTGAGGTCTGAGCAGAGCAGGGTCAGGGGGCACAGGAACTGCCCCCAGGAGCCTCTCTGGCGCTCCCCAATGCACAGATCCTGCTCTGCTGCTTCATTTGCCCAGACTGGAGTTAGGCTGCTCACAGTTTCAGGTGAATCTGGCAGGTGCCAGGCAGATGAAGGTCAGCAGAGCCTCCTCTGCTCAGTGGGCAGAGCACAGTGAAATGCTGCAAGGCAGGAGCTGTGCTGCGGTGCTCTGGGGACTCACCTGAGGTGCTGGGTAGGGCAGGGACAGCTTGTGCTGCACAGGAGGGCTCCCAGCTGCAGCCAATTCGATCATGCAGGAGCCTTCAGGGCTGCTCCCAGGCAAGGTGAAGCTGGAAGGGAGTAGAAGATCTCATGACCCTTCAAGCTGGCTGACCACAGAGCCTTCAGACCTCACCCAGTGGGGAACCAAGGGCTGCTGCCTCCACACATGGGGACACCAACATCCCTGGACACCAACATTCCAGCTGCATGGATACTGGGACAAACCACCTCAGTACTGCTGGGAGTGCCCCAAGGGAGGAAGGCTCTGCAGAGGGACCTGGACAGGCTGACTGATGGCACTTCAGGGCATGGAGGTGTTGGGTAGACACCCCCCACCTCCCCAACGTACTGATCAGCACTGATCAGATCCCCTTGGCTTCATTTCAAGGGGGTGTGTGTTTCACTCTATGCCTGTTTTGAAGGCATTTTGTCCTTCTTCTCCATTTCCAGGGTGCTTCACACACTCACAGGATGGTGTAGGGGTTGGAAGGGACCTTTGCAGGTCACCCAGTCCAACCCCCTGCCAGGGCAGGGGCATCCAGGGCAGGGCACACAGAACACTTCCAGCTGGGGCTGGAAAGCCTCCAGAGAAGGACACTCTACCACCTCTCTGGGCAGCCTGCTCCAGGGCTCAGCACCCTCCAGTTACAGAAGTTCTTCTTCATGCTCAGATGAACTTCTGATGTTCCACTCTGTGCCCCTTGCTCCTTGTCCTGTCCCTGGGCACCACTGAACCAAGCCTGGTCCCAGCCCCCTGACCCCCACCCTTGCAGTATTGATCAGCACTGATCAGATCCCCTCAGGCTGCTCCTCTCCAGGCTCTGAGCCCCAGGGCTCTCAGCCTTTGCTCCTCCCAGAGCTGCTCCAGGCCCCTCAGCAGCTCTGCAGCCCTTTGCTGTGCCCTCTGCAGCAAGTCCCTGTCCTTGGACTGGGGAGCCCAGAACTGGAGAGCAGCCTCCAGCTGTGGCCTCATCAGGGCAGAGCAGAGGGGCAGGAGAAGCTCCCCTGAGCGGCTGGCCACACTCTTCATGGTGCCCCCCAGGCTGCCCTTGGCCTTCTTGGCCCCAAGAGCAGCTTGCTGGCTCCTGGGCATCCTGCTGGCCACCAGCACCCCCAGGGCTGCTCCCCAGAGCTGCAGGAGGTTGGAGCTTGCTCAATTGTTTCCCCTTTCTAAGCAGTCACCAATTTGCCCATTTCTGAGTAATTAACCAAGGGCAACTTTCTGCCCCATGCTGTGGAGCTCACTTGGGGGCTTCAGAGCTGCCACCACTGCTTCCTTCACCTCCTCTCTCTGCTAGGGTTTCTGTATTATTATACATAGATATATAAATCCATATTTAGATCTAGAAAAAGTCTATCTAGAGAGAGGGAAATGATCTATATTTATATATAGTCAAACCCCTATACATAGATTAAAAGCCAGAGCTATAGGTGCTGTATACCTTGGGATATAGAATAATTGCACTGATTAAAATGAGGTCTTCAACTTGAAAAGGGAAACAAACACACAAATAACATTAGCCATCAAAGGAAATAAAATTTAGCATGAATCTTCCATTGGCAGTAAGTAACAAAAAAAGTAAGTAAGCAGCAAAAAGGGAATTTAACAAAAAAAATAAAGGAAGAAAAATACAATAAAGTAACAAAAAATAAAGTAAGAGAAAATAAAATAAAGTAAGAGAAAATAAAGCAAGAAAAAATAAATTAAAGCAAGAGAAAATAAATTAAAGCAAGAGAAAAGAAATTAAAGCAAGAAAAAATAAAGCAAGAGAAAATAAATTAAAGCAAGAAAAAATAAATTAAAGCAAGAAAAAATAAAGCAAGAGAAAAATTAAAGCAAGAGAAAAGAAATTAAAGCAAGAGAAAAGAAATTAAAGCAAGAAAAAAGAAATTAAAGCAAGAAAAATAAATTAAAGCAAGAGAAAAGAAATTAAAGCAAGAGAAAAGAAATTAAAGCAAGAAAAAAGAAATTAAAGCAAGAAAAATAAATTAAAGCAAGAGAAAAGAAATTAAAGCAAGAAAAAATAAAGCAAGAGAAAAATTAAAGCAAGAGAAAAGAAATTAAAGCAAGAGAAAAGAAATTAAAGCAAGAAAAAATAAAGCAAGAAAAAATAAATTAAAGCAAGAAAAAATAAATTAAAGCAAGAAAAAATAAAGCAAGAGAAAAATTAAAGCAAGAGAAAAGAAATTAAAGCAAGAGAAAAGAAATTAAAGCAAGAAAAAAGAAATTAAAGCAAGAAAAATAAATTAAAGCAAGAGAAAAGAAATTAAAGCAAGAGAAAAGAAATTAAAGCAAGAAAAAAGAAATTAAAGCAAGAAAAATAAATTAAAGCAAGAGAAAAGAAATTAAAGCAAGAAAAAATAAAGCAAGAGAAAAATTAAAGCAAGAGAAAAGAAATTAAAGCAAGAGAAAAGAAATTAAAGCAAGAAAAAAGAAATTAAAGCAAGAAAAATAAATTAAAGCAAGAGAAAAGAAATTAAAGCAAGAAAAAATAAAGCAAGAAAAAATAAATTAGACCAAGAGAAAAGAAATTAAAGCAAGAAAAAATAAATTAAAGCAAGAAAAAATAAATTAAAGCAAGAAAAATAAAGCAAGAAAAAATAAAGCAAGAGAAAAGAAATTAAAGCAAGAAAAAATAAATTAAAGCAAGAAAAAATAAATTAAAGCAAGAAAAAATAAATTAAAGCAAGAAAAAAGAAGTTAAAGTAAGAAAGAAAAAAGGAAAAAATTAAGTTACCAAAAAAAGTCACAAAAAATAAAGAAAAAAAAAGGCAACCAAAAAAATTTAAGCAACAAAAAAATTTAAGCAACAAAAAATAACAAAAAATTAAGTAAACACAAACAAACAAAAAAATCTAAGCAACAACAAAAAAATTAAGCAACAAAATAAATTAAGCAACCCAAAAAAGTTAAGCAACCAAAAAATTAAGTCACAAAAAAATTGAAGTAACAAAAAATTGAACCAAGAAAAAATTAACAAGAAAATGTAACAAAATCATTAAGTAACCAAAAAAATTAACAAAAAATTGAAGCAGCCAAAAAAAATTGAAGCAGCCAAAATATTTAAGCAGCCAAAAAAAAAAATTCAAGCAGCAAAAAAAATTTAAGCAACCAAAAAGTTTAAGCAACCAAAAAGTTTAAGCAGCCAAAAAATGTAAGCAGCAAAAATATTCGAGCAGCAAAAAAAATTTAAGCAAAAAAATTTAAGCAACCAAAAAGTTTAAGCAGCAAAAAATAACAAAAAATTAAGTAAAAAAGGCAACAAAAAATTAAGCAACCAAAAAAAAGCAGTAAACAAAATTCAAGCAACAAAAAAAAAAAATTCAAGCAGCAAAAACATTAAAGCAACCAAAAAGTTTAAGCAGCCTAAAAATTTAAGCAGCAAAAAAATACAAGCAGCAAAAAAATAACAAAAAATTAAGTAAAAAAGGCAACAAACAATTAAGCAACAAAAAAATTCAAGCAACAACAACAAAAAAAATTCAAGCAACAAAAAAAAAATTCAAGCAGCAAAAACATTTAAGCAACCAAAAAGTTTAAGCAGCCAAAAAATTTAAGCAGCAAAAAAATTCAAGCAGCAAAAAATAACAAAAAATTAAGTAAAAAATGCAACAAAAAATTAAGCAACAAAAAAAAATCAAGCAGTAAAAAAAAATTCAAGCAACAAAAAAAAAATTCTAGCAGCAAAAACATTTAAGCAACCAAAAAGTTTAAGCAGCCTAAAAATTTAAGCAGCAAAAAAATTCAAGCAGCAAAAAAATAACAAAAAATTAAGTAAAAAAGGCAACAAAAAATTAAGCAACAAAAAAATCAAGCAGAAAAAAAAAATTCAAGCAGCAAAAAAAATTCAAGCAGCAGAAAAATTCAAGCAGCAGAAAAATTCAAGCAGCAGAAAAATAACAAAAAATTAAGTAAAAAAGGCAACAAAAAATTAAGCAACAAAAAAAAAGCAATAAAAAAAATTCAAGCAACAAAAAAAAAATTCAAGCAGCAAAAACATTTAAGCAACCAAAAAGTTTAAGCAGCCAAAAAATTTAAGCAGCAAAAAAATGCAAGCAGCAAAAAATAACAAAAAAATTAAGTAAAAAATGATACAAAAAATTAAGCAACAAAAAAAAATCAAGCTGTAAAAAAAAATTCAAGCAACAAAAAAAAAATTCAAGCAGCAAAAACATTTAAGCAACCAAAAAGTTTAAGCAGCCTAAAAATTTAAGCAGCAAAAAAAAAAATCAAGCAGCAAAAAAATTCAAGCAGCAAAAAAATTCAAGCAGCAAAAAAATTCAAGCAGCAAAAAAACCCAAAAAATTAAGTAAAAAAGGCAACAAAAAATTAAGCAACAAAAAAAATCAAGCAGTAAAAAAAAATTCAAGCAGCAAAGAAAAATTCAAGCAGCAAAAAAAATTGAAGCAGCAAAAAAAAATTGAAGCAGCAACCCCCCCCCCCAAAAAGTAAAAAAAAGCAACAAAAAATGAAGCAACAAAAAAAAAAGGAACAAAAAATTAACAAAAAATTCAAGCAGCAAAAAAATTGAAGCAACAAAAAAAATTAGCAACAAAAAAAATAACAAAAGAGTAAAAAAAAAGTAACAAAACATTGAAGCAACAAAAACTTGAAGCAACAAAACATTGAAGCAACAAAAAATTAACAAAAGAAATTCCAAGCAGCAAAAAAAAAAATAAATGAACAAAAAAAAAAAAGAAGGAACAAAAAAAATTTAGCTCACAAAAAAAAAATTGAAGTCACAAAAAATGAAGTCACAGTATCACAGTAACACAGTATAACCAAGGTTGGAAGAGACCCCAAGGATCATCAAGTCCAACCTGTCCCAACAGACCTCACAACTAGACCATGGCACCAAGTGCCACGTCCAATCTCCCCTTGAACACCTCCAGGGACGGCGACTCCACCACCTCCCTGGGCAGCACACTCCAATGACGAACGACTCGCTCAGTGAAGAACTTTCTCCTCACCTCGAGTCTAAACCTCCCCTGGCACAGCTTGAGACTGTGTCCCCTTGTTCTGGTGCTGGTTGCCTGGGAGAAGAGACCAACCCCTTCCTGTCTACAACCACCTTTCAGGTAGTTGTAGAGGGCAATGAGGTCTCCCCTGATCCTTCTCTTCTCCAGGCTAAACAACCCCAGCTCCCTCAGCCTCTCCTCACAGGGCTGTGCTCAAGGCCTCTCCCCAGCCTTGTTGCCCTTCTCTGGACACGTTCAAGTGTCTCAATGTCCTTCCTAAACTGAGGGGCCCAGAACTGGACACAGGACTCAAGGTGTGGCCTAACCAATGCAGAGTCCAGGGGCACAATGACCTCCCTGCTCCTGCTGGCCACACTATTCCTAATACAGGCCAGGATGCCATTGGCCCTCTTGGCCACCTGGGCACACTGCTGGCTCATGTTTAGGCGGGTGTCAATCAGCACCCCCAGGTCCCTCTCTGTTTGGCAGCTCTCCAGCCACTCTGCCCCCAGCCTGTAGCTCTGCATGGGGTTGCCGTGGCCAAAGTGCAGCCCCTGGCACTTGGACTTGTTGAATGCCATCCTGTTGGACTCTGCCCATCTGTCCAGTCGGTCGAGGTCCCTCTGCAGAGCCTTTCTACCCTCTAACTGACCAACATCCGTTCCCAACTTGGTGTCATAAAAAATTAAGTTACAAGAAAAATTAAGTAACCAAAAAAAGAATTGAGCCACACAAATCTCTTAAGGAAGAAAAGCTAAAGTAAGGGAAGTGACGGCGAGATAAAAGTCAAGGAGCTCCTTTAAGCGATGCTGTCGTTTGAAAGCTCCCCCCGCGCCCCCTCCCCGCGTTGTGCTTCCCTGCCGGGCAGTCAGCAGGTGGCACTGAAGGAGCGCAGCAGCCCTGCGCACAGCTCACCCCAAAGCCTCTTCTAACCATTGACCAAGTTCGATTCTCTCTCTCTCTCTCTCCCCAGTCGCAATTGATCTCCTGATTGCTTCAGCGCCCAGCTGGCAGCAGGGGAGCCCCGGGGAAGTGTCCTGACCTGCTGGGCAGAGTGGATGGGGACAGGGCTGGGGACTGCAGCTGCTGGGAGATTGTCCTCTGCTGCTGCTGCTGCACTGCAGCAGCCTCCTGAGAGCAGCTGAGGCTGCTCGGAGGCTGTGCATGTTGGTGGAAGAGCTGCTTGGCTGTTCCTGTGCCCCCTGACCCTGCTCTGCTCAGACCTCACCTCCAGTCCTGCCTCCAGCTCTGCTGTCCCCAGCAGGAGAAGGACACAGAGCTGTGGAGTGAGTCCAGAGGAGGCCACAAAGATGCTCTGCTGTGAGGCCAGGCTGAGGGAGCTGGGGGTGCTCAGCCTGCAGAGGAGAAGGCTCCAGGGGGACCTCAGAGCTGCCTGCCAGGACCTGAAGGCATCCTGCAGGAAGGCTGCAGAGAGACTTCTGCTGAGGGTGTCTGGGACAGGCCAAGGGGGAATGGTTTGGAGCTGAGGCAGAGCAGGGGCAGACTGGAGCTGAGGAAGAAGTTGTTCAGTGCCAGGGTGCTGAGACTCTGGCACAGGCTGCCCAGGGAGGCTGTGGCTGCCTCCTGCCTGGGGGTGTTGAAGGCCAGGCTGGATGAGGCCCTGAGCAGCTGAGCCTAGCTGAGAGGTGTCCCTGGGCATGGTGGGGAGGTTGGAGGAGATGAGGTCTGAGCTCCCTTCCCACCTGAGCCTTTTCCTTCCTTTTCCCATTCCCTTACCCTTCCCTTTTTTCCTTTCCCCCTTCCTTTCCCCATTCCCTTTCCATTTCCCTTTCTTTCTTCTTCTCCTCTCCTTTCCCTCCATCTCTTTCTCCTCTTTCTCTCTCATTTTTCTTTTTCCTTTGATTTTTTTCCTTCACCTTTATCCTTTCCTTTTCCCTTTGCTATTTTTGGTGCAAACTGGTCCAGCCCTGCTGGCAGAAGGCAGAGCCCCAAGCAGAGGTCACATCTGCCTGTGGTGAGCATACCAAAGGCTGCATGCTGCATACAGAAGGACCAAGGGCCCCAACCCATTTCTGGCTACATTAAGTAGGAAATGAAGCAGCAGGGAATGGTTCAGTTTGAGTGCAGGCAGAGCTCCTCCAGCTCACCTCACCTTACACAAGGGCTTGAACTCAGCACAAACCAACATTTCACACCCTGCAGCTTCCAGGCTGTTAGCCCTGGGACTGCTTGGCCTGAACAAGGGCAGATCAAAGCATTCCTGTGCAGTGATCCTTTCCTTCTTCCCTATTGAACTCTGAAGGACAACTTCCTCCTCCAGACCTTGCAAATCCTGGTGCCCCCAGCACAAGAAGGACCTGGAGCTGCTGGAGGGAACTGCTCTGAGAGTGGCCAGCAGGAGCAGGGAAGTCCTTGTGCCCTGTGCTCAGCACTGCTCAGGCCACACCTTGAGTCCTGTGTCCAGTTCTGGGCTCCTCAGTTTAAGAAGGACATTGAGACTCTTGAAGGTGTCCAGAGAAGGGCAATGAGGCTGGGGAGAGGCCTTGAGCACAGCCCTGTGAGGAGAGGCTGAGGGAGCTGGGGTTGCTTAGCCTGGAGAAGAGGAGGCTCAGGGGAGACCTTCTTGCTGTCTGCAACTCCCTGAAGGGAGGTTGTAGCCAGGTGGGGGTTGGGCTCTTCTGCCAGGCAATCAGCACCAGAACAAGAGGACACAGTCTCAAGCTGTGCCAGGGGAGGGTTAGGCTGGAGGTGAGGAAGAAGTTCTTCCCAGCAAGAGAGATTGGCCATTGGAATGTGCTGCCCAGGGAGGTGGTGGAGTCCCCATCCCTGGAGGTGTTCAAGAGGGGACTGGATGAGGCACTTGGTGCCATGGTTTAGTAGTCATGAGGTGTTGGGTGACAGGTTGGACTTGATCTCTGAGGTCTTTTCCAACCTTATTGATTCTATGAGATCCTCCAGGACAGCCATCCTCTGGCTCTGCCCAGGCTGGGGCTAACCCACAGCCCTCAGCACCACAGCTCTGCCTCTGACACACCTCCAGGGATGGGGATGCAGTCACCTCCCTGGGCAGCCTGGGCCAGGCTTAGAGAACCCTTTCAGACAAGAAGGTTCTGCTAATCTCCAACCTATGCCTCCCCTGCCACAATCCCAGGACATTTCCTCTCCTTCTATAACCATAGACTAGGGAGCAACCCCCAGCTCCCTGCAGCCTCCTCTCAGGGAGCTGCAGAGAGCAAGGAGGTCTCCCTCAGCCTCCTCTGCTCCACACTCAACACCCCCAGCTCCCTCAGCTGCTCCTCCCCAGCCCTCTTCTCCAGACCCTTCCCCAGCTCTGTTGCCCTTCTCTGGCCCTGCTCCAGCCCTCAATATCTTTCTGGGAGTGAGGAGCACAGAACTGAACCCAGCACTCAAGCTCCTCAGTGCCCAGCCCAGGGGCACAATCCCTGCCCTGCTCCTGCTGCCCACACCATTGCTGCTCCAGGCCAGGCTGCTGGTGCCACCTGGGCACCCCCTTGGCTCATCTCCAG
The DNA here is from genome assembly GCF_014839835.1 of Dryobates pubescens. NCBI lineage: Eukaryota > Metazoa > Chordata > Aves > Piciformes > Picidae > Dryobates > Dryobates pubescens. Next base: position 5,050,993 of record NC_071613.1, read on the forward strand.
CTGCTGGCACCCAGCACCCCCAGCTCCTTTCCTGCTGGGCACTTTCCAGCCACTCTATCCCTAGCCTGGAGCCTTCCTGGGGTTGTTGTGCCCCAGGTGCAGGACCCAGCCCTTGGCCTTGGTGAATGTCATCCCATTGACCTCAGCCATGGGTGCAGCCTGGCCAGGTCCCTCTGCAGAGCCTTCCTGCCCAGCTCCCTCTGCAGAGCCTTCCTGCCCATCACTCTTTTGCCCCTTCTTCAAAGACAGCAAACACAAACTGCAGTAGGCAAAGCAAGGAATAAATGGAACCAAGCTCACTTTTTAGTGTCAACTCCACAAGCACCCAGGTGTTCATTCTGGGGTAGAGAAGAGGGAAATAAATCCATTCTGAATGCTCTAATGAGAATCAGTCTTCCCAGTGCCATGGAGCTGCAGTTATTGCTAAGGCCTGATCTGACTTAGAAACCTCTACAGCACTTTGATCTCTTCATCTGGTGAAGCAGAGACAGAGTTACCACCAGGGCTGATGGGGTGTGGACAATTAGCTGAGCAACATCCCACCCAAGAGTGGCTTTGAGACTGCAAGACAAACTCAGAGCCCTTTGGTGGCAATGAGTTGTAGGCTTCCATCTTGATACACTCACACCTCGTGTCCTCCTACCTTCCCAGAGGTAGAAGGTTCTCTCTGGCAGGAGAACCTTCTTGACTGAAAGGGCTCTCAAAGCCTCACCAGGGTAGAGTAGAGGGGGAGGAGAACCTCTCTGGACCTACTCCCCACAGCCCTTCTCATCCACCCCAGGCTGCCCTTGGCCCCCTTGGTCACAAGGGCACATTGCTGGCTCTTGGGCACCCTCCTGGCCACCAGCACCCCCAGGTCCTTCTCCCCAGAGCTGCTTTTCAGCCTCTGCTGGCCATGGGGTTTTTCTTCCCCAGATGCCAGACTCTACCCCTGCCCCTGTTGGCTTTCCTTGTGTGCTCCAGAGGTTCTCACCTGAGTGTGATGGGGGTGAGGCTACCCTGGCTGATGGCCTGCCTGAGGGACACGGTCAGGATGTTCTGAGAGCTCCCACAGCCCAGGCGAGCTGTTGGCCTCCCCTCCACCAGGTACAAGTGCAGGAACTGCTCTCCCAGACTCCTTTCTCCAGCTGGGAAAACAAGCATTGGAGACAGTCACACAGATGGAAGTGCAGAACATCCCCAGTCCAGTGCTCCAGCACCTTACATGGTGTAGCAGCGGTCCCTGGCAGCCCAGAGGCAGCTGTGTGCTGAGCTGCAGGGAGAGCAGCAGCACAGGGAGGGGATTCTGCCCCTCTGCTCTGCTCTGCTCAGACCCCACCTGCAGCACTGCCTCCAGCTCTGGGGTCCCCAGTACAAGAGGGACCCTGGAGCTGCTGGAGAGGCTCCAGAGGAGGCCACCAAGATGCTCAGAGGCTGGAGAACCTCCCCTGCAGAGCCAGGCTGGGAGAGTTAGGGCTGTGCAGCCTGGGGAAGAGAAGGCTCTGGGGAGACCTCAGAGCAGCCTTCCAGTACCTGAAGGGGCTCCAGGAGAGCTGGAGAAGGACTTTGGGCAAGGGATGAGAGTGCCAGGAGGAGGGACAGTGGCTTTGAGCTGGGAGAGGAGAGACTGAGACTGGAGATGAGGAAGAAATTCTTGCCAGTGAGGGTGGGGAGACTCTGGCACAGGCTGCCCAGGGAGGCTGTGGCTGCCTCCTCCCTGGAGGTGTTCAAGGCCAGGCTGGATGAGGCCCTGAGCAACCTGAGCTGGTGGGAGGTGTCCCTGGGCATGGCAGGGGGTTAGGACTGGATGAGCTCTGAGGTCCCTTCCAACCCAACCCATTCTGTGACCTCTGAGGTCCCTTCCAGCCCAACCCATCTCATGCTTCCATGATCTGTGTCTCAGAGCTGCAGCTCTCCCAGCTGCACTCCTGTGCCTGCCATGCTCTGTGCTGGCAGGAAGCAGCACTCTGCAGTCTTTCTGTGTTGCTCAAGGAGCCATAAATCAGAGCACTTTCCAGAGGCACACAAGGAGCAAAGGCTCCAGACTGGAGCATCAGGATCCCCACAAGGCTTCTCCTGCCTTTTAAGGCCTCATGCTCTGTGCTGAGTGGGAAGTGCCAGGCTGAAGGGGGACCTGGAGGAGCCCCAGCTGATGGTCAGCTGCAAGGGCCCTGGGTACTCACTGTAGAGAATGGTGCCACGTGGAGCTGTTGTCTTCACTGTCAGGTGCAGAGTGGTCACACTGCTGGGTTCCTGCCCAGGGGCAGCCCTGCTCCCAGATCCTGGTGCCAGGGGAGGGAGCTCCAGGTAGGAATTTCCAGTGAAGGATGGGAAAAAAAGTGCAGTGTCTGAAACAAGGCACAGAGCAGAGCTGCAGCACCACATTTCATCACAGAATCATGGAACTGAGGCACCCTCCAAGGGCATCCAACCCCTGCAGGGAGCAGGCACACCTCCACAGGCTGAGCTTGAATGTCCCCAGGGATGGAGCCTCCACCACCTCCCTGGGCAGCCTGTGCCAGTGTCTCCCCAGCCTCACTGTGCAGAACTTCCTCCTGATGTCCAACCTAAGCCTGCCCTGCTCCAGTTCCAAACCACTGCCCCTTGCCCTATCCCCACTGCCCCTTGCCCTATCCCCACTGCCCCTTCTGAACAGTCCCTCCCCAGCCTGCCTGCAAGTCCCCTGCAGATATTGAAACTCTAGTGTCTCCCTGGAGCCTTCTCTACTCCAGGCTGAACAGCCCCAGCTCCCTCAACCTGTCCCCACAGCAGAACTTCTCCAGCCTCTGCTCATCTCTGTGACCTCCTCTAGACCCTCTCCATCAGGTCTGTGTCTCTCTTGTGCTGGGGGCCCAGAGCTGGGCACAGCCCTGCAGGTGAGGTCTCCCCAGAGCAGAGCAGAGGGGCAGGATCCCCTCTCTCCACCTCTGGCCACACTGCTTTGGATGCAGCCCAGGCTGCCCTTGGCCTTCTGTGCTGCCAGTGCCCATGGCTGGCTCCTGCCCAGCTTCTCCTCCATGCCTTGCCCTCTCCATCAACACCTCCATGAAGATGGAGGAGAGGGGAGACCTCATTGCTCTCTGCATCTCCTTGAAAGGAGGTTGGAGCCAGCCTGGGGCTGATCTCTTCTTCCTAGCCACAAGTGACCAGGACAAGAGGCAGTGGCCTCAGGCTGCAGCAGGGGAGGTGTAGGCTGGGTGTGAGGAGAAGCCTCTTGCTGCTCAGTGCAACAAGGCTGTTGCAATCCACCAAGAACAGAGCTGCTCCCAGCAGGCAGAGGGTTTAGCAGCCACATCAAGGGAGTGATGAATACCTGCCTTGCTCTCTCCATCTCCAGCTCAAAGAATGGCCCCAAGGAACCAAATTTCACAGCCTGGAGTGAAAGTTTATCTTTTATCTCATGGTCAGGGTGGGAATTAAATATCAAAGAGAAATAAACATGGTGCAGAAAGTCCTTAGGGATTCTGCCTGGCTCCAGGCAAAACCTGACCTGGATATTTCCTGAAGCATCACCCAGCACAGCCCAGCAGCACCAGACCCAGCTCAGCTGGAGCTGCAGAGAGCTGGGAAGCAATGGATGTGCTGAGAGCAGCTGCTTCCAGACAACGAAACAGCATCCAAGAGAGAACAAGAGGACACAGTCTCAAGCTGTGCCAGGGGAGGTTTAGGCTGGAGGTTAGGAAGAAGTTCTTCCCAGCAAGAGAGATTGGCCATAGGAATGTGCTGCCCAGGGAGGTGGTGGAGTCATCATCACTGGAGGTGTGTAGGAGGACACTGAATGAGGCACTTGGTTGATTAGATGGTGTTGGGTGATAGGTTGGACTTGATGATCTCAAAGGTATTTTCCAACCTGGTTAATTCTATTCTATTCTATTCTATTCTATTCTATTCTATTCTATTCTATTCTATTCTATTCTATTCTATTCTATTCTATTCTATTCTATCCTATCCTACTCTATCCTATCCTATCCTATTCTATTCTATCCCTATCCTATCCTACTCTATCCTATCCTATCCTATCCTACTCTATTCTATCCTATCCTATTCTATCCTATCCTATCCTACTCTATTCTATCCTATCCTATCCTATTCTATCCTATCCTACTCTATTCTATCCCAGTCTAGTCTAAATCTCCCCCTGCTGCTCTGCTCAGTTTTGCTACTGGGCCCAGTTCTGGGCTCCCCAGCTCAACAGGGACAGGCATCTGCTGCAGAGAATCCCACAGAGAGCTCCAAGGACAATGGAGGGCCTGGAACATCTCTGGGTGGAGGAGAGGCTGAGAGCCCTGGGGCTGAGAGCCTGGAGAGGAGAAGGCTGAGAGGGGATCTGAGCAATGTCTGTAAATATCTGAGGGGTGGGGGGCAAGAAGGGGCCAGGCTCTGGTCAGTGGTGTCCTGGGGCAGGACAAGGGGCAGTGGACACCAGCTGGAACCCAGGAGGTTCCAGCTCAGCAGGAGGAGAAACTTCCTTGGTGTGAGGGTGCTGAGCCCTGGAGCAGGCTGCCCAGAGAGGCTGTGGAGTCTCCTTCTCTGGAGGCTTTGCAGCCCCAGCTGGATGTGTTCTGGGTGCCCTGCTCTGGCAGGGGCTTGGAGTTGGTCTCCAGAGGTCCCTTCCAACCCCTGCCAGTCTGTGGTGCCTGTCACAGACCAATGGTGCCCAGAGCTCTCCATGGCCCTGCTGGCTCTGCAGCCTTGTTGCAGAGGACCTGACCTAAAGCAACACACAAAGCCCTTCAGGCAGGCTCCCAGAGCCAGCAGCTCTCTTCCCAAGCCCAGGACATTTCACTCCTCCTTTTCATGGAACAGTTCAGCAAACCTTCCCAGAATACTAAACAACAGGGGGGGAGGAGGCTTGCAAAATGTTAATGCTGTAATTACCAGGCAGGCAGAGCCTTGTCCCTAGCAAGGATGTGCCACAGCTCTCATGGTGAACTTCAGGGTAAGAGGCAACCATCTGCCCTCAGGGCAGTCCCCTACCTGTGTGCAGGGACTGCAGAGACAGCAGCTGAGCAAAGAGAATCTCCTGGACATAATTCATAGAGTCACAGAATGGTTTGGGTGGGAAGGGACCTCCACAGCTCACCCACTCCAACCCCCTGCAGCCAGCAGGGACATCCTCCACTGGATCAGGCTGCCAGAGCCCTGTCCAGCCTCACCTTGAGTATCTCCAGGGATGGAGCCCCAACCACCTCCCTGGGCAACCTGTTGCAGTGTTCCAGCAGCCTCCTGGTGCAGAACTTTTTCCTTCCATCCAATCTCAATCTGCTCTGCTCTCATTTCAAACCATTCCCCCTTGGCCTGTCTCCAAGGGGGAATGGCCTCTCTCCCTCAGGAGAAGTCTCTCTGCAGCCTTCCTGCAGATCCCTTCAGGTCCTGGCAGGCAGCTCTGAGGTCCCCCTGGAGCCTTCTCCTCTCCAGGCTGAACACCCTCAGCTCCCTCAGCCTGACCTCCAACTCTCAGAGTTCCCCCAACCCCACACAATGATCCTGCCCCTGAGTTTGCAGCAGTCCCTGGGATGGTCAGGTGAGATAGAATAGAACAGAAAAAAACAGGCTGGAAGAGACCTTCAAGATCACCAAGTCCAACCTATCACCCAACACCATCTGATCAACTAAACCATGGCACCAAGCACCCTATCAAGTCTCCTCCTGAACACCTCCAATGATGGTGACTCCACCACCTCCCTGGGCAGCACATTCCAATGGCCAATCTTTCTCTCTGTGTAGAACTTCCTCCTAACCTCCAGCCTAAACCTCCCCTGGCACAGCTTGAGACTGTGTCCTCTTGTTCTGGTGCTGGCTGCCTGGGAGAAGAGACCAACCCCCACCTGGCTACAGCCTCCCTTCAGGGAGTTGCAGACAGCAAGAAGGTCTCCCCTGAGCCTCCTCTTCTCCAGGCTAAGCAACCCCAGCTCCCTCAGCCTCTCCTCACAGGGCTGTGCTCCAGACCCCTCCCCAGCTTTGTTGCCCTTCTCTGGACACCTTCCAGCACCTCAACATCTTGCCTAACCTGAGGGGCCCAGAACTGGACCCAGGACTCAAGGTGTGGCCTGAGCAGTGCTGAGCACAGGGCACAATGACTTCCCTGCTCCTGCTGGCCACACTCTTCCTGATGCAGGCCCTCCTGGCTGCCTGGGCACACTGCAGGCTCATGTTCAGCCTACCATCAACCAGCAGCCCCCCAGGTCCCTCTCTGCCTGGCTGCTCTCAGCCACTCTGCCCCCAGCCTGTAGCACTGCCTGGGGTTGCTGTGGCCAATGTGCAGAACCTGGCACTTGGATGTGTTCAGTCTCCTGCCCTTGACCTCTGCCCATCTGTCCAGCCTGGCAAGGTCCCTCTGCAGAGCTCTCCAACCCTCTAACAGATCCACTCCTACCCCCAGCTCGGTGTCATCTGCACATTTACTGCTGATGGACTCAATGCCCTCCTCCAGATCATCAATAAAGCTATTGACCAGGCTGGGGCCCAGCACTGATCCCTGGGGCACACCACTGGTGCCTGGCTGCCAGCTGGCTGTGGCACCATTCCCCACCACTCTCTGGGCTCAGCCTCCAGCCAGTTCCTGACCCAGCTCAGAGAGCTGCTGCCCAAGCCAGGGGCTGACAGCTTGGCCAGCAGTTTGCTGTTGGGGAATGGTGTCAAAGGCCTTGCTGAAGCCCAGGCAGACTACATGCACAGCCTGCCCCACATCCACCAGGCAGTCACCTGATTACTGATCCCTGCTGCTGCCCAGCCCTCCCCTGTGGCAGCTCCCTGGCAGCAGGGGCTGGCAGCCCAGAGCTCCGAGCAGCCCCCTGTACCTTTCTGGCAGAAGCGGCCGGTGAAGTGCAGGGGGCAGTGGCACTGGAAGGAGCTGGCCCCAGTGGGCAGAGTCAGAGGCTGGCAGGTGCCTCCATTGTGGCACAGCCCCTCCTGGCACACAGGGGGCAACGGGGAAAGCTCCTCAGAGGGCACGGCAGGCTCGGGCAGCCCGGGCACGGCAGGGGAACGCAAGGGCAGCGCTGCTGGCCGGGGGCTGGGGACAGGAGTCCTGGAAGGAGAGAGGAATAGTGTCAGAGCTACTCAAAACAAAACAACCAGGAGAGCAAGTTCACCACTTCAGGCAAATCCCAGACAGGCATCCCTGGAGCTGCTCCAGGAAGCTGTGGCCATGGCACCTGGGGCCGTGGTGGGGGTGGGTTGCTGGTTGGACTGGCTGCTCTCAGAGGGCTTTTCCAGCCCAGACCATTCCATGAGTTTATGGGTTTCATTTCCCCCCACCCTCCTCTCCTATAACCATTGTTAAATTCCCTGAAGTGGTCACTCCAGAGAGGAAGCAACACCAGCACAAACCTTTCCTTCCACTCCAGCAGAGCAGCAGAGGGACCTTACCTGCACCGCTCCACTTTGCTCCTTCCCACAGCGCTGGAGAGGTTGAAAGGTCCCAGGCTGTTGACTTGGACAAGCTGTATGCAGCCAGTGAAATTGGAGCCAGGGCCAGCCCTCTGCAAAAGAGAAGCTGCTCAGAGCTGGTTTGCTTCCTGCTGCTGTGATCAGCTGGAAAATCATCCCAGAGGCACAAATGGCAGGGGCTGGGAGGGGCCTCTGGAGATCAGCCAGTGCAGACCCCCTGCCAGAGCAGGGGCACCCAGGGCAGGGCACCCAGGAACACAGCCAGCAGGGTTTGAATGCCTGCAGAGATGGAGACTCCACAGCCTGCCTGGGCACCCTGCCCCTGTTGCCAGTCCTGTCCCATGTGCCAGTCCCCAAACCAGAAGCAGCTTCAGACTGAAGGGGCGCAGAAGACACTGACCTGCTGCACTGCATCACCACCAGGCAGTCCTCCAACAAACATGGGTCCTGTGCCAAGCCTGGAGGGAGTGCCCTGAGCAGGCTGAGGGCTGCTTCTTTCTCCTGGCAGCCCCAGGACTGACATCTGTGCCTCACACGGGGCCAGGCTGTGCCTGCAGGGGGGGAGAGGCAGGCACCGGCTCAGCACCACCAAGGGCTGAGATTGCTCTGCAGCTGGCAAAGGCATGAGGCTGGGACTACAGCAAGGAGAGAGGAAGACTAAGCAAAGACTTGGGTTGACATTGCAAGACCATGAAGAGGAAAGAAGCTGGAAGCTGGTGTGGCTCTGGGGGTCTGAGCTGCCATGGGGATGAAGGCACCTGGTAAATCTGAGCGGCGCAATCGCTAACTCCCCTCAGCACCTCGTGGTGGCTGAGCAGAACAGGGAGCACTGAAAGCTTCATCCCTGGACAAAAGTCAGCCACTGACCTCAAATGATTTCAGGATCCCTCTTTTTCAGCACTAAAAGCAACCCCCAGCAAAGCAACTGAGAATAAACTGCACCTGAGAGGGTGGATCACAGGAAGGTAGTGGCTGGAAGGGACCTCGGGAGCTCCAACCAGAGCAGGCTGCCCAGGTGTCCAAGGGGGGATTGGATGTGGCACTTGGTGCCATGGTTTAGTAGTCATGAGGTGCTGGGTGACAGGTTGGACTTGATGATCTCTGAGGTCTTTTCCTACCTTATTGATTCTATGACACAGCAAGGCTGAGACTGTCCCCAGGGATGGGACCTGCTCCTGCTGGTTGCACTACTGCTGAGCCAGGCCAGCATGTCTCCATGTGCCATGGCCACAGGTTTCTTAGTCCCCACCCCTGGAGGGATTCGACGTTCTGTGAAGACTTCTTCCCTGCTGCTGCCCCCAGGGGGTTTTACTCAGCCAGAAAAGGTCCCAGCTCCCTTCACAGTCATTAAGCTCTCACTCTGCAGCAGGCTGCAGCATTTGAGGCTCCTCACACCTGCTGCTGCTGACTGTGCCCTGCTGAGACACCAGGCAGCAGCAGCAGCTTCCTTGGCTGCAGATGAGCTGAGGAGACAACACCACATCAATTCTGTTCTCATTCTCCCTGACAGCAGACTCCCAGTCCCTGGAGCTGGAGCTGATTTTCTCTGCTGTTCCTAGAGGATGATTCAGCCAAATGAGTAAGAAGAACAGAGCTCAAGACAAGGCATGATGGAAACATTGCTAACAACACAGGGGGGGGGGGAGGGGGAAACCCACCCCAGCCTGTGTCTGATGCTCTGAGGGATGAGTAAGAGCAGCAGCCTCTTCCCTCCACAGAGCTTACACCTGCAGTACTAAATGCAGCTCATAGAATCTTGGAGCTCTTCAGGTTGGCAAAGCCCTCTGAGATCACCCAGCCCAACCATCCCCCCAGCCCCACCATGGCCCCCAAACCCTGGGCCCAAGTGCCATGGCCACAGCTGGCTGGAACCCCTCCAGGGCTGGGGACTCCACCACCTCCCTGGGCAGCCTCTGCCAGCCCCTGGCCACTCTTGCAGCACACAAGTCAGAGCTTCCTCCAGCATCCACTCACAGCCTTTTGTGGGGTGAATTTCTCTGCTCCCCTGCCACCCTTCCTAAACAAACTCTCCAGCTGCATCCCCTTCTGCAGGAACCAAGGCAGAAAGGTCATGGCAGCTCTGCAGAGATGCTCTGAACACCCCCAGGGAGAAGGCAGCCACAGCCTCCCTGGGCAACCTGTGCCATTGTCTCCCCAACCCTCACTCTCAGGAATTTCTTCCTCTTCTCCAGTCTCAGTCTCTCCTCTCTCAGCTCACAGCCATTGTCCCTCATCCTGGCACTCCCAGCCCTTGTCCAAAGTCCCTCTCCACTGCTTCTGGAGCCCCTTCAGGTACTGGAAGGCTGCTCTAAGTTCTCTGAGGAGCCCTCACTGTGCTCCAGTAGCATCAGCAGTAGAAAGCATGACAGTTCTGAGGGCAAGTGCCATTGCTCCTTTTAAGGAGCCAAGCTGTAGGCTAAAATTTGAGAGAAATTCTGAGAGCAAATGGAGGACTGAAGAAAAGGAGGCTGCAGGGAGCCCTTCTCTCTCCTGCTCTCTGAAAGATCACAGAATCACCAAGGTTGGAAGAGACCTCAGAGATCATCAAGTCCAACCTGTCACCCAACACCTCATAACCATGGCACCAAGTGCCACATCCAATCCCCTCTTGAACACCTCCAGAGATGGTGACTCCACCACCTCCCTGGGCAGCACATTCCAATGGCTAACAACCCTCTCTGGGAAGAACTTTCTCCTCACCTCCAGCCTAAACCTCCCCTGGCACAGCTTGAGACTGTGTCCTCTTGTTCTGGTGCTGCTTGCCTGGGAGAAGAGATCAACCCCCACCTGACTACAACCTCCCTTCAGGGAGTTGGAGAGAGCATATAAAAACAGAATCATAGAATCAATAAGATTGGAAAAGACCTCAGAGATCATCAAGTCCAACCTGTCACCCAACACTTCATGAATAACTAAACCATGGCACCAAGTGCCACATCCAATCCCCTCTTGAACACCTCCAGGGATGGGGACTCCACCACCTCCCTGGGCAGCACATTCCAGTGGCCAATCTCTCTTTCTATGAAGAACTTCTTCCTCACCTCCAGCCTAAACCTCCCCTGGCACAGCTTGAGACTGTGTCCCCTTGTTCTGGTGCTGGTTGCCTGGGAGAAGAGACCAACCCCTTCCTGTCTATAACCACCTTTCAGGTAGTTGTAGAGGGCAATGAGGTCACCTCTGATCCTTCTCTTCTCCAGGCTAAGCAACCCCAGCTCCCCCAGCCTCTCCTCACAGGGCTGTGCTCCAGACCCCTCCCCAGCTTTGTTGCCCTTCTCTGGATGTTCCAGTTGGTCTCTTCCCTCAAGTAAGAAGTGACAGGACAAGGGGCAGTGGACACCAACTGGAACCCAGGAAGTTCCACCTGAGCATGAGGAGAAGCTTCTTTGGTGTGAGGGTGCTGAGCCCTGGAGCAGGCTGCCCAGAGAGGTTGTGGAGTCTCCTTCTCTGGAGACCTTCCAGCCCCACCTGGCTGTACTCTGTGTCCCCTGCCCTGGGTGCCCTGCTCTGGCAGGGGGTTGGTCTGGGTGATCTCCAGAGGTCCCTTCCAAGCCCTGCTGCTGTGTGGCTGTAAAGCAGCAGGAGGAGAGGCAGCAGTCAGACAGGAACCTTACCTGACCTGCACCTCGTACCAGCGGCCATCGTCCACCCCAGCAGCTGCAGCGATGCTTCTGACCTCTGCTGCTTCCCCACAGGCAAACTGCAGCTGCAGGGTGGGGAAAGCAAGTTGTGATTGCAGAACTCCTGAGAAGTGAACACAGGCTCAGGAGCTGCAGTTCAGAAACACTGAAAGGTTTCCTAAACCCTGAGGGATGTCAGTGTGAGAAAGTGAATGCCAGGATGGCTCAGGCTGGAAGGGAGCTCAGAGCTCATCCCCTCCAAACATCAAAGGAGAAAGGAAAAACGAGAGAGAAAGAGGAGAAAGAGATGGAGGGAAAGGAGAGGAGAAGGAGAAAGAAAGGGGAAGGGAAAGGGAATGGCAAAAGGAAGGGGGAAAGGGAATGGCAAAAGGAAGGGGGAAAGGGAATGGCAAAAGGAAGGGGGAAAGGGAATGGCAAAAGGAAGGGGGAAAGGGAATGGCAAAAGGAAGGGGGAAAGGGAATGGCAAAAGGAAGGGGGAAAGCAAAAAAGGGAAGGGTAAGGGAATGGGAAAAGGAAGGAAAAGGCTCAGGCTGGAAGGGAGCTCAGAGCTCATCCCCTCCACCCTCCCCACCATGCCCAGGGACACCTCTCAGCTAGGCTCAGCTGCTCAGGGCCTCATCCAGCCTGGCCTTGAGCACCCCCAGGCAGGAGGCAGCCACAGCCTCCCTGGGCAGCCTGTGCCAGAGTCTCAGCACCCTGGCACTGAACAACTTCTTCCTCAGCTCCACTCTGCCCCTGCTCTGCCTCAGCTCCAAACCATTCCCCCTTGGCCTGTCACAGACACCCTCAGCAAAAGTCTCTCTGCAGCCTTCCTGCAGGATCCCTTCAGGTCCTGGCAGGCAGCTCTGAGGTCCCCCTGGAGCCTTCTCCTCTGCAGGCTGAGCACCCCCAGCTCCCTCAGCCTGGCCTCACAGCAGAGCTGCTCATGAGCCACGAGGAGGAGGATGTCTGCAACAGCAGAGATGTTCAAGCCCACCTGGCTGCTTCCCAGCCTGCAGGAAAAGGCTTTAGAGGTTGTGCAGCTCACAGCCAGGTCCTGTGGACCTGACCTGCAGAGATCCTGCCCAGCTGCAGCCCGGCTGCAATCCGCTCTGGCCACGGCTGGATTTAAGTGGCTGTTTTACAGCCTCCTTCCAGTTCCACACACCTAATGGGGCATGAAAGGGCCGAGCAGTTTGCAACACCATTGAATTTCCTCTGCTAATGTGAACAAGCTCCTGATTTCATGGTTTGTCTGCTGGTAATTGGGGCTTGATTGGGAGCTTGGAGCCCTTTCTGCCTTGGGTTTTAAATCTGGGTGTAATTGAGCAGCCTTGGAAAAGGATGAAGGGAAGGCAATTACTCTTAACATGCCACTTGGGGACCTCTGAAGAGGGTTTTTTTGTCACTCAGAGGACTTTGGAGCTTTATGGGGCTTGGGGTAGGGCAGGAAAATATTTGTTTGTGCTGGTACTTCACTTGAACACAACTAAGATGGACTGAGAGCCAGTGGTGGTCTCTGTACCTTGGATAACTTCCTGCCCCTGACTGAGTTCATCGAATCCTATTCTAGAGTGGCTCAGGCTGGCAGGGAGCTCAGAGCTCATCCCCTCCACCCTCCCCACCGTGCCCAGGGACACCTCTCAGCTAGGCTCAGCTGCTCAGGGCCTCATCCAGCCTGGCCTTCAACACCCCCAGGCAGGAGGCAGCCACAGCCTCCCTGGGCAGCCTGTGCCAGACTCTCAGCACCCTGGCACTGAACAACTTCTTCCTCAGCTCCACTCTGCCCCTGCTCTGCCTCAGCTCCAAACCATTCCCCCTTGGCCTGTCCCAGACACCCTCAGCAGAAGTCTCTCTGCAGCCTTCCTGCAGGATCCCTTCAGGTCCTGGCAGGCAGCTCTGAGGTCCCCCTGGAGCCTTCTCCTCTGCAGGCTGAGCACCCCCAGCTCCCTCAGCCTGGCCTCACAGCAGAGCTGCTCCAGCCCTGGGATCATCCTCATGAAGCCTCTCTGTAGCTCTATCTACTAAATTCTACACCAGGAGACAGAAAACCACTGTCTAAACTTTCCCCACATCCCAGTTTCTCCTGCCTTCATGGGCAGGACTGGATGCCTTACCTGCAGGCTGCCCCCTTGGATGAACAGCTGAAGTAAAAACTCTCCTCTTCTGCCTGGGCTCTGGGCAACATACAGCAGGAGTCCATGAGGGCTGGAGGTGATGAATGCCAAGTGGATGAAGTTTTCCATGCTCAGATGCCAGCCCTGGAACTGCAGGTAGGAGTCCCCCTGGTAGTGAGCAGCACTGTAATCTGGGAAGAGAATGTGGAGAGCTCCCAGCACACAAAGCCCTCTGGCTGCTTCTCTCAGGGCCTTCTCCTCCCCCTGCTCAGGGTATCAGAGGTACAGGGTCACAGAATGGGTTGGGTTGGAATGGATCTCAGTGATCATGCAGTGCCAAGCCCCTGCCATGGGCAGGGACACCTCCCACCAGCCCAGGCTGCTCAGGGCCTCATCCAGCCTGGCCTTGAACACCTCCAGGGAGGAGGCAGCCACAGCCTCCCTGGGCAGCCTGTGCCAGAGTCTCCCCAGCCTCACTGCAAAGAATTTCTTCCTCCTCTCCAGTCTCAGTCTGCCCTCTTCAAGCTTCACATCCAGCCTGGCCTTGAACACCTCCAGGGCAGGGACAGCCACAACAGAATGTTCAGGATTGGAAGGTGCCTCTGGAGCTCACCCAGTCCAGCCCTCTGCCAGAGCAGGGCACCCAGAACACAGCCAGCTGGGGCTGCAAAGCCTCCAGAGAAGGAGACTCCACAGCCTCTCTGGGCAGCCTGCTCCAGGGCTCAGCACCCTCACACCAAACAAGTCCCTGACCACTCTTGCAGCATAGAAATGTTTCCTGATGTCCATCCTGACCCTCCCCTGCTGCAGCCTGCAATGCTGGGCTTGAGATAACCACAGCCAAGGTCAAAGCTGCTCCCTGAGCACTGCATGTGCTGGATGCTGCCTGTGTTGCTTTCCCCTTTCTCCCACCCTCCCATGGCTGAGTACCCCCAGCACTGCAGTGCTCATGGCCAAGTCCCTGCAGAGTGGCTTCCTGCCCTCCCTCAGGTAGGATCAAGACCTCTGCAGGACTTGGAAAGGGAACCAATTTTTCAACCAGCCCCCCCCAGAGCCAATGCAGGAAGCAGGACTCCATCTCCAGCTGGGTAACAGAAACCAGGGAAAGCAGTGGCAGGGCCTCTGAGCCCTCTGCAGCTGCCAGGGGTCTGCTGAAGGACCACATGCAGGTGCCTGAGCACGGGAGCTGAAGGCCAGGACCTTCTGCTGTGCACTGACACGTCCAAGTGACCTCTCTAGGAGCCACAGAGGGCTCATTACAGTCCTGGCCAGCACTGCCAGGGAGCTGCTGCCACTGCCACTGCTCAGCTTGGCTGCTCCAGGCCAATCATTACCCTGCTCAGCCCGGGGCTGACCCAGGTTCATTCCACTTGCTTTGTCTAGGACTCAGCCTCTGCAGCCTCCACACCCAAGCCACTAGACAGAAGCACAGCCCCAAGGGCAGCTTGGCCTCCAGAAGGGCAGCACTCAGCAAAAACCATCAGGGGAAAAAGGATCATTTCTGTTCTGTGTCCTTAGGTCATAGAACCATGGGATTGGTCGGGCTGGAAAAGCCCTCTGAGATCACCCAGCCCAGCCAACCCCACCATGGCCACCAAACCATGGCCCTAGGTGCCATGGCCACAGCTTTCTGGAGCACCTCCAGGCATGGGGAGTCCACCACCCCCCTGGGCAGCCTCTACCAGGGCTTTTTGTTTCCACTCAGGCACTAAGAGAGACCTAAAGCAATGCCAGTGCTGAAAATGCTTGGGAGGGATTAAAGCCAGGAGGTGTGAAACACTGCAGAGTGCCCAGGGGAGTGTTTTATGAGCTGCTGCTTCCACCTGACTGCAGCAGATGAGTAAATCTGAGGTAACCACTCTTGATTTAAGTGTCCATGGAGAATAGCTTGGAAATAAAGCAAGCCACACAAACAAGGAAGCAAAGACTGGAGGTGTCTGCAGTCCTCAGACACAGAGGGCAGAAGCCTGGGGGGCTGGGGGCTGGAATGAACCTCTGCAGACCACTCTGCCCTGGGGAGACCTCACCTGCAGCTCTAAGGCATTCAGCACAGGAGGGAGAGGGACCTGATGGTGCAGGGCCAGGGTGATGATCAGAGGGCTGAGAACCTGCCCTGTGGGGACAGGCTGGGAGAGTTGGGGCTGCTCAGCCTGGAGAGGAGAAGGCTCCAGGGAGACCTTGGAGCAGCCTCCCAGTTCCTGAAGGGGCTACAAGCATGAAGATAAAGATGATAAAATCAGTAAGGTTGGAAAAGACCTCAGAGATCATCAGGTCCAACCTGTCAGCCAACACCTCATGACTAAACCATGGCTCCAAGTGCCACATCCAGTCCCCTCTTGAACACCTCCAGGGATGGGGACTCCACCACCTCCCTGGGCAGCACATTCCAGTGGCCAGTCTCTCTTTCAGCTCTTGTTACAAGGGCTTGTAGTGAGAGGACGAGGGGCAATGGTCTGGAACCAGAGCAGGGCAGGTTTGGGCTGGACAGCAGGAGGATATTCTGCACAGGGAGGGTGAGGAGACACTGGAACAGGTGAAAATAGAACCATGGGTGTGAGGAGGAAGGGGGTTTGGGCCAGGATTAATGGAGTGCAAACATGGGGAGAAAAAAGAGATGCTGCACCTGATCTATGAACAGTCCCAGAGGCAGAGCCCAGCAGGAGATGAGTGCTCAGTGATTAGAAGCTGCAGAAATGAGTGAAGAGCAGATGGGGGTTGGCCTAGGTCCCAGGGATGCATCAGCTGAGCACAGCTAAGGGACCAGGGGAAGTCTTCTGCACTAGCAAAGATTTACAGCCTGAGCCCACCCTGAGCAGCCAGAACACAGCACTGAGCACCAGCCTGCCTGTGGCTTTTGCATTGCTCCTCACAGCACCAGGAGGGTTGGCAAAGCCCTCCAGGGTCACTGAGTCCAGGTCCAGGTCCACCACACAGGCTGCAGCTGCAGAGAGAAGGAAGGCCCCCAGGACTCAGCACTGCTCAGGCAGCACCTGGAGTGCTGGGTGCCCAGCACAGGGGCACAATCCTGCCCTGCTCCTGCTGACCACACCAGGCTGCTGGTGGCCTTCTTGCCCACCTGGGCACCCCCTGGCTCATCTGCAGCTGCTGGCACCCAGCACCCCCAGCTCCTTTCCTGCTGGGCACTTTCCAGCCACTCTGTCCCCAGCCTGGAGCCTTCCTGGGGTTGTTGTGCCCCAGGTGCAGGACCCAGCCCTTGGCCTTGTTGAACTTCATCCCATTAGCCTCAGCCATGGATGCAGCCTGGCCAGGTCCCTCTGCAGAGCCTTCCTGCCCTCCAGCAGATCACCACTGCCGCTCAAGTTAGAGCCATCTGCAGTGATGATCTCTGGAGGCCCTCTCCAGCCCCTCTCACTCTGTGATTTATGTTTGCCTTCTAATTCTTTGTGTCCTTGGTCCTGAGCAGTGGTCAAAGACAGCCCAAAGCTGTTGTCACTCAGGCTGGACACTGATGTGTTCAGACACTGTTCCCAAGCAGAGCTGGAGGGCAGAGGAAGTGGTTCCCAGAGGAGGCTGCAACATGGGAGCTGTTTTGCTCACCAGAATATTTCACTGCTAAGAGAAGTGTGAGAGTGCCTCAAATCCTGTGCTGGGCTGCAGCCAGAGCAGTGTGGGCAGCAGGGCAGGAGAGGGGATGCTGCCCCTGGGCTCTGCTCTGCTCAGACCTCACCTCCAATCCTGCCTCCAGCTCTGCTGTCCCCAGCAGGAGAAGGACACAGAGCTGTGGAGTGAGGCCAGAGGAGGACACAAAGATGATCCCAGGGCTGGAGCAGCTCTGCTGTGAGCACAGGCTGAGGGAGCTGGGGGTGCTCAGCCTGGAGATGAAGGAGGCTCCAGGGGGACCTCAGAGCTGCCTGCCAGGACCTGAAGGCATCCTGCAGGAAGGCTGCAGAGAGACTTCTGCTGAGGGTGTCTGGGACAGGCCAAGGGGGAATGGTTTGGAGCTGAGGCAGAGCAGGGGCAGACTGGAGCTGAGGAAGAAGTTGTTCAGTGCCAGGGTGCTGAGACTCTGGCACAGGCTGCCCAGGGAGGCTGTGGCTGCCTCCTGCCTGGGGGTGTTGAAGGCC
Source organism: Dryobates pubescens (assembly GCF_014839835.1). Taxonomy (NCBI): domain Eukaryota; kingdom Metazoa; phylum Chordata; class Aves; order Piciformes; family Picidae; genus Dryobates; species Dryobates pubescens. The sequence continues at coordinate 5,068,184 of NC_071613.1, forward strand.
AGGCTGGATGAGGCCCTGAGCAGCTGAGCCTAGCTGAGAGGTGTCCCTGGGCATGGTGGGGAGGGTGGAGGGGATGAGCTCTGAGCTCTCTTCCAGCCTGAGCCATTCTGGGCTCCTCCTTCCAGCTGTCCCTGGCACTCACAGTTTCACCCTCCCAACACCTCTGGTTTTGCTATGGCTGTGCCCAAGCCTGGCTGCTGCTGCTGAGCTCCCTGAGCAGGGAGCTTGTTTCACATCACCACTAAATCTTTGCTGCAGGGAGACAAAGTGACTTCAGAAGGCAGCTTTGTGTTTACTTGGAGGTCACATAGGTCACCCTGAGACTGAACTCATGACTCAACTCTCCTGATGATTGGTCCTGGTCAGCAGTAAGCTGCCCTCTGGCCTGACTTGGCCTGGCCAGCAATTTGTCACACAGAGCTGAGCTTGGTTTCTGGGGTTTGAAAGGAAGGTGCAGCCTGTTGGTGCTTACTGACAGCTGCAGTGTGCAGCAAGGCTTTTGGTCCCCAAAAGTCATGGAATGGATGGGGTTGGAAGGGACATTCAAGACCACCCAGTCCCAACCCCCTGCCCTGTCCCTGCAGGGACACCTCCCACCAGCCCAGGTTGCTCAAGGCCTCATCCAGCCTGGCCCAGAACACCTCCAGACAGTGGACAACCACAGCCTCCCTGGGCAGCCCGTTCCAGAGTCTCCCCACCCTCACTGGCAGGACTTTCTTCCTCCTCTCCAGTCTCAATCTGCCTTCTTCCATCTCAGGCCCTGCCCCTTGTCCTGGCACTGCCAGCCCCTGCATAATCCCTCAGCAGCTGCTTTGGCAGTTGCTGGGAGCTTTGCCCCAGGTATTGGCAGCAAAAGGCCCTTAGGAGGCACAGAGAAGTGCTCAGAACAGATGTGAGCTAGGAGAGGCAAACACAAGTCCCCATGGAGTGAGGCACATTATCTCTCAGCTTCTGACCAGTCAAGCAAGGAGGGAAGATGGGCATCAGGGGCAGAGAGAGCTGGGCACAGCAGGAGCTCCATCAGACTTCCAGCAAAGCAGGGTGGAAAGCAAGCAAAGAGAGAGTGCAGTTTCCCTTACCTGGTATGGAAGCTGCTGGGGAAAAAAAACCTGTTTTGAGGGCAAAAAGTAATGTGCCAGTTAGATTGCAGTGCCATTAGGGATGGTGGGTTAAATGACAGGAACAGAAGGGCGTAGAAGAGGTAGAAATCAGCATACTTGAGATGAAAACTAAACCCTTTTGCTCTGGTGTGACCCCACCTGCAGCACTGCCTCCAGCTGTGGTGCCCCAGTACAAGAACATGCAACTGTTGGACAGGGTCCAGAGGAGGTCACCAAGGTGATCAGAGAGCTGGAGAACCTCTCCCCTGTGGGGACAGGCTGGGAGAGTTGGGGCTGTGCAGCCTGCAGGGGAGAAGGCTCCAGGGAGACCTCAGAGCAGCCTTCCAGTACCTGAAGGGGCTCCAGGAGAGCTGGGGAGGGACTTTGGACAAGGGGTAGGAGTGTCAGGGTGGGGGACAATGGGTTTGAGCTGGGAGAGGAGAGACTGAGACTGGAGATGAGGAAGAAATTCTTGCCAGTGAGGGTTGGGAGACACTGGCACAGGTTGCCCAGGGAGGCTGTGGCTGCCTCCTCCCTGGAGCCATTCGAGGTCAGGCTGGATGTGGCTCTGAGCAAGCTGGGCTGGTGGGAGGTGTCCCTGCCCATGGCAGGGGGTGGGAGCTGGCTGATGTTGAAGGTCCCTTCCAACCCAACCCACTCTAAGGAATGAGCTCTGCTAGCTGCATTTCTCAGTTGTCTGTTTACCTTGGGCCACCTCTCCTGAGGGAGCCCCAGGAGAAACCTCTTTGGACCAAACATCCACAGGCAGGGCTGGGGGAAGGTCATTGCCCACAAGCTCATCAGGGGACACTTCAGCCACCTGAGGGGCTGGTGGCCTGCTCTGGGGGGTGGCAGGCAGGCAGCTGATGTTGTTTATTCCATCCACACAGAGGAAGCCAGGCGAGCAGGAGCGCAGGAGGCAGTCGTCGTAGTTCAGCTCGCAGCTTCGGCCCTGCAAGGCAAACAGTGACCAAAGCCAGCAGCTGTTGGAGGCAAAGTGCAGCTCAGCCTCGGGCTGCCCAGGCAGGTGGGGGAGTCCCCAGCCCTGGAAACCTGTGGCCATGGCACTTGGGGCCACGCTGGGCCTGGCTTGGATGATCCCAGAGGGCTCTTCCAACCTTACTGATTGTCAGCCACTCTCAAAGGATCCTTTTGGTGTGTTAAAGAGAGAACAAAACCCAGGCTTGGAGTGGAGGCACCTTTCCAGCCTAAGCCATTCCATGATGGCACCAAACCCACAGGGTCAAGGCTTCAGAGGAGTTAGTTGCTTTGCTTTCAGGGAATTTGTTTCCTGTATGGAAGAGTTTCAAGTCTGAGTTGCCTTCAGTTTAGGCAAGATGTTGAGTTGCTGGAAGGTGTCCAGAGAAGGGCAACAAAGCTGGGGAGGGGTCTGGGGCACAGCCCTGTGAGGAGAGGCTGAGGGAGCTGGGGTTGCTTAGCCTGGAGAAGAGAAGGCTCAGGGGAGATCTTCTTGCTGTCTCCAACTCCCTGAATGGAGGCTGTAGCAAGGTGGGGGTTGGTCTCTTCTCCCAGGCAAGCAGCACCAGAACAAGAGGACACAGTCTCAAGCTGTGCCAGGGGAGGGTTAGGTTGGAGGTGAGGAAAAAGTTCTTCCCAGAGAGAGTTGTTGGCCATTGGAATGTGCTGCCCAGGGAGGTGGTGGAATCCTCATCCCTAAAGGTGTTTAGGAAGAGCCTGGATGAGGCACTTGGTGCCATGCTTTAGTTGGTTAGATGGTGTTGGGTGAGAGGTTGGACTCAATCGCAAAGGTCTTTTCCAACCTGGTTAATCCAATCCTATCCTATCCTATCCTATCCTATCCTATCCTATCCTATCCTATCCTATCCCATCCCATCCCATCCCATTCCCTTCCCTTCCCAGTCCCCCTGCCAAGGCAGAGTCATCTGGAGAAGGTCACACAGGGACACATCCAACATGTTTGGAATGCCTCCAGAGAGGCCTTGAGCACCAAGTCCAGCTGAGAGGCCTCATCCAGCCTGGCCTTCAACACCCCCAGGCAGGAGGCAGCCACAGCCTCCCTGGGCAGCCTGTGCCAGAGTCTCAGCACCCTGGCACTGAACAACTTCTTCCTCAGCTCCAGTCTGCCCCTGCTCTGCCTCAGCTCCAAACCATTCCCCCTTGGCCTGTCCCAGACACCCTCAGGAGAAGTCTCTCTGCAGCCTTCCTGCAGGATCCCTTCAGGCACTGGCAGGCAGCTCTGAGGTCCCCCTGGAGCCTTCTCTTCTCCAGGCTGAGAACCCCCAGCTATTCCATTCCATTCCATTCCATTCCATTCCATTCCATTCCATTCCATTCCATTCCATTCCATTCCATTCCATTCCATTCCATTCCATTCCATCCCATCCCATCCCATCCCATCCCATCCCTAACTGGTGTGTGAAAGGAAAGCATGAATTGGCACTGGAAGGCAGTGATTAGTGTACTGACACCAGCATAGGCTGACAGGTGCCAGGATCACCCTGGCCACTTCATGGACATTAGGTAAATACTTGTTGGGAATCTTGGAGCTCCTGGTAATGAACCAAACATGGTGGAATGGGCTTGGGAGGAGAGCTGGACTCGGGGATCTTAAAGGTCTCTTCCAGCTGAAACGACTCCATGCAGGGCAGCAAAGAACTGCTAACTGAAAGGTGGTGTTTCTCAGCCAGGCCCAGGTGAGGTGGGGGAGGAGGGCACCAAGGGAAGGGTAATCCCCTGTCAGCGATGGATGTGCAGCTTCTGTGGCAGGAGGAAGGGGGGAGGGCAGCGTCTCACCACGAATCCTGGCTTGCAGAAGCAGGAGTAGCCAAAGGCGGGCTGCTGCTGAACGCAGATGCCGTGGATGCAAGGGCTGGAGAGGCACTCGTCAACATCCAGCTCGCAGTGCAGGCCTTCCCACCCTGCGGGGAGGGAAACCAAATCCAGACCAAAGCCAAAGCCGCAGCCACGCCAAGGCCGCAGCCAAGCCTCAACCAAAGCTGCAGCCAAGGTCACAGCTGTAGCCGCAGCCAAGGTCACAGCCATAGCTACAGCCAAAGCCGCGGTCGCAGCCGCAGCCCAGCCCACAGCCGCACTCAAAGCCACAGCCAAGCTGTGGTCAAAGCTGCAGCCAAAACCACAGCTGCAGCCAAAGCTGCAGTCGCAGCCACAGCTGCAGCCAAAGCCTCAGCCAAGGCCGCAGTCAAGCCTGCAGCCACGGCCAAGGCCGCAGCCAAGCCAAAGCTGCAGCCAAGCCATGGTCGCGGCTGCGGCCAAGCTCGCAGTCAAGGCACAGCTGCAGCCACAGCCAAAGCCGCAGCCAAAGCCGCAACCAGGCAGTGGTTGCAGCTGTGGCCAAGACTGCAGGCAAGCCGCAGCCAAGCCTGCTGCTGCAGCCAAGCCCAAGGCCAAGCTCGCAGCCAAGGCACAGCTGCAGCCGCAGCCAGGCCGTGGTCGCAGCTGCGGCCAAGACTGCAGGCAAGCCGCAGCCAAGCCTGCTGCTGCAGCCAAGCCCACAGCCAAGCCCAAGGCCAAGCTTGCAGCCAAGGCACAGCTGCAGCTGCAGCCAGGCCATGGTTGCAGCTGTGGCCAAGACTGCAGCCAAGCCACAGCCAAGCCTGCTGCTGCAGCCAAGCCCACAGCCAAGCCCAAGGCCAAGCTTGCAGCCAAGGCACAGCTGCAGCCGCAGCCAGGCCGTGGTTGCAGCTGCGGCCAAGGCTGCAGCCAAGCTGCAGCCAAGCCTGCTGCTGCAGCCAAGCCCAAGGCCAAGCCCGCAGCCAAGGCACAGCTGCAGCCACAGCCAAAGCTGCAGCCAGGCCGTAGTTGCAGCTGCGGCCAAGGCTGCAGCCAAGCCGCAGCCAAGCCTGCTGCTGCAGCCAAGCCCAAGGCCAAGCTTGCAGCCAAGGCACAGCTGCAGCCGCAGCCAAAGCCGCAGCCAGGCCGTGGTTGCAGCTGTAGCCAAGACTGCAGCCAAGCCGCAGCCAAGCTTGCTGCTGCAGCCAAGCCCACAGCCAAGCCCAAGGCCAAGCTTGCAGCCAAGGCACAGCTGCAGCCGCAGCCAGGCCGTGGTTGCAGCTGCGGCCAAGGCTGCAGCCAAGCCGCAGCCAAGCCTGCTGCTGCAGCCAAGCCCAAGGCCAAGCTTACAGCCAAGGCACAGCTGCAGCCGCAGCCAAAGCTGCAGCCAGGCCGTAGTTGCAGCTGTAGCCAAGGCTACAGCCAAGCCACAGCTGCAGCCAAGGTGGTGGCCAAAGCCATATCTGCAGCCAAGGCAAGGCTGCAGCCAAAGCCACAGCCAAGCCAAGGCCGCAGCCAAAGCCACAGCCAAGCCAAGGCCGCAGCCAAGCTGCAGCTGCAAAGACAGCAACAAACCCCCCACCAACAACCAACCAACCAGACAGTTTAAGAGGCACCAGCAGTGCCAAAACCCCAACCAAACAAACCAGCAGCATGAAAGAGACAGGGACCTGCTGGAGAGGGTCCAGAGGAGGTCACAAAGATGATCAGAGGCTGTAGAACCTCTGCTATGGGAACAGGCTGGGAGAGTTGGGGCTGTGCAGCTTGGAGAGGAGAAGGCTCCAGGCAGACCTTAGAGCTGCCTTCCAGTATGTGAAGAGGAAGGCTGGGGAGGGGCTGTGGGGATAGGACAAGGGACAATGGTTTGGAACTGGAGCAGGGCAGGGTTAGGTTGGACATCAGGAGGAAGTTCTGCACAGTGAGGGAGGGCAGACACTGGAGCAGGCTGCCCAGGGAGGTGGTTGAGGCTCCTTCCCTGCAGACCTTCAAGCTCAGCCTTGCTGTGTCCCTGGGCAGCCTGCTCTGGCTGAAGCTGTCCCTGCTCCCTGCTTGGGAAGTTGGACAAGATGACCTAGGGGAGTCCCTTCGAAGCCCATGCAGGCTGTGAAGCTGTGCAAATTGAATCTTCCCATTTCCAAGCAAACACAAAACCCTACAGCCAAAAGGACCCCACCAGCAGTGCTGCTTGATCCAAAGCTAAGTGCCTCTGCCCTGACCTTGGAGCCTTCACCCAATGGCTGCTGATAAGAACCAGAGAATCATCTGGGTTGGAGGAGACCTTTAAGATCAAGTCCAACCCTCAACCCAACCCCAGCATGGCCACTAACACCATGTCCCAAAGTGCCATGGCCACATGTTCTGTGCACACCACCAGGGACTGTGACCCCAGCACCCCCTGGGCAGCCTGTGCCAGGCTCTGAGAAGGCTTTCAGTGGAGAACTTTCATCTAACCTCCAACCTAAACCTCTTCTGGCTCAACTCAAGGCCTTTTCCTCATCTTCTATCACTAGACAGTGGGAGAAGAAACCAACCCTCAGCTCCCCAGGAGGTCCTTCCAGAGGTTCTTTCTCAGGAGCAGCACTGACAGCTCCCAACCCTCTCTAAGGCTCTGTGCCAGAGGGCAGTTACCTGGCTGGCAGTGACAGGAGTAGCCATTGACAAGGTCTTCACAGGTGGAGCCATGCAGACAGGGAGCTGAGCTGCACTCATTCACCTCCAGCTCGCACAGCTGGCCAGAAAACCCAGCAAGGCACCTGGAGGAAACAGTCCAAAGGGTTACCCTGTGCAGAACCAGCAGCTCAGAGAGCCCTGCTGTGGAAACCAGACCTGCAGGCACATCATCTCACCTCCTCCTCTGCAATTTAAGGATTAAACTCCTCCAGGTTTCACATGGGAACCCAGAGCACTGTAAAATGAAGGTTAGAAATGCTCTCTAAGGTCACCCAGTCCAACCAGCAACCCAGCCCCACCATGGCCACTGAACCATGGCCCCATGTCCATGGGGTTCTTGAATGCCTCCAGGAACCACAGAGGTTGGAGAAGATCTCCAGGACCAAGTCCAACCTTCTACTTGACACCCCCATGGCCACTAAACCATGTCCTGAAGTGGCAACAGCAGAAAAGATAGAAGAAAATAGAATCATTAAGGTTGGCAAAGCCCTCTGAGATCACCCAGGGCAACCATCAACCCAGCCCCACCATGGCCACCAAACCCTGGCCCCAGGTGCCATGGCCACAGCTTTCTGGAACACCTCCAGGGATGGGGACTCCACCAGTGAAGCTCTGTGGCCACACTCTGTGTATATTTAATATCTTTATTGATGATCTGGAGGAGGGCATTGAGTCCATCAGCAGTAAATGTGCAGATGACAGCAAGCTGGGGGCAGGAATTGATCTGTTAGAGGGTTGGAGAGCTCTGCAGAGGGACCTTGCCAGGCTGGACAGATGGGCAGAGGCCAAGGGCAGGAGATTGAACACATCCAAGTGCCAGGTGCTGCACATTGGCCACAACAACCCCAGGCAGTGCTACAGGCTGGAGGCAGAGTGGCTGAGAGCAGCCAGGCAGAGAGGGACCTGGGGGTATGGGGTGAGAGTAGGCTGAAGATGAGCCAGCAGTGTGCCCAGGTGGCCAAGAAGGCCAATGGCATCCTGGCCTGCATCAGGAAGAGTGTGGCCAGCAGGAGCAGGGAAGTCATTGTGCCCTGTGCTCAGCACTGCTCAGGCCACACCTTGAGTCCTGTGTCCAGTTCTGGGCCCCTCAGGTTAGGCAAGATGTTGAGTTGCTGGAAGGTGTCCAGAGAAGGGCAACAAAGCTGGGGAGGGGTCTGGAGCACAACCCTGTGAGGAGAGGCTGAGGGAGCTGGGGTTGCTTAGCCTGGAGAAGAGGAGGCTCAGGGGAGACCTTCTTGCTGTCTGCAACTCCCTGAAGGGAGGTTGTAGCCAGCTGGGGGTTGGTCTCTTCTGCCAGGCACCCAGCCCCAGAACAAGAGGACACAGTCTCAAGCTGTGCCAGGGGAGGTTTAGGCTGGAGGTGAGGAAGAAATTCTTCCCAGCAAGAGAGACTGGCCTTTGGGATGTGCTGCCCAGGGAGGTGGTGGAGTCACCATCCCTGGAGGTGTTTAGGAGGAGAATGGATGGGGTGCTTGGTGCCATGGTTTAGTTGATTAGATGGTGTTGGGTGATAGATTTGACTTGATGGTCTTGAAGGTCTCTTCCAACCTGGTTTATGCTATTCTATTCTGTATCCACAGGCATTCATGGCACCTGGGGCCAGGGTTTGGTGGCCATGGTGGAGTTGGGCTGGATCATCTCAGAGGGCTTTGCCAACCCAAACCATTCCATGATTCTATATTAAAAGCCACTAAGCAACTGCTGACAGCTGTGGCAGAGCAGCACAGAGAAAACCCAAGGGGTAACCTTCCCAGAAACAGCTGTTCCTGAGCTGCTGAACGCTGTGCAGAGCTCTCAGGGAGATTGATGTTGACAGCTGAGGCTGTAAATCTCCATCAGGGTTGGACATGGGGACACACAGCCTCATTTTGTCTCCATAAGAATGCAGGGGGGCTGCTGAAGGGCTCTGCTGTGCCATAAGGACGTGTGATGAAGCTGCTCACACAGCCCCTGCTCCCTTCACCACTTGATGATGACAAACTGGTGCCTGTTGCTAGGCAGGCAGCGTGTGGCTAAGTTGAAGTAACTTCTAAATGAGGTGACTTCGGCTGAGCACCACAGAGTGCTGCTCTGCCAGGGCAGGAGATGTTGTGTCTTGCTTCAGAAGAGCCAGGATCTCACTCACTGAGCTCCTGGGGCATGGCCCAAGAAGGGCAGCCCAGCAGGAGAAAGGCCTTGGTGTTCTGAGAGGGGCAGCTGAGGGAGCTGGGGGTGTTGAGTGTGGAGAAGAGGAGGCTGAGGGAGCTGCTCTCTGCAGCTCCCTGAGAGGAGGCTGCAGGGAGCTGGGGGTTGAGCTCTGCTCCCTAGGCTCAGGTGATAGAAGGAGAGGAAATGGCCTGGAACGTGCCAGGGGAGGCTTAGGTTGGACATCAGAAGAACCTTCTGGCCTGAAAGGGTTCTCCAAGCCTGGCCCTGGCTGCCCAGGGAGGTGGCTGAATGCCCATCCCTGGAGGGGATGCCCAGGAGGCAGAGCTGAGGTGCTGAGAGCCATGGGTAGAGTTCAATACTGGTTGGTCCCCATGACCTCCAAGGTCTTTTCCAACCCAAATGATTCTGTGACTATAAAACTCCCCTGAGGAATGGTTTCTTTTGCTCAAAATGCTTGGACAAGAGGATGAGAAGGCTCCAGAATTCCCCTCACACATTCATTAGACCAACCCCCTGCAGGCTGAGCTGCTGACTGCTTTCTCCCTAAGTTCCTAATGGCTCTGGTGGTTGTTTTGGCAGCCAGGTCCTTTCCCTCAGGGGACTGCAGCACACAGGCAGGTTGCTGGGCAGCCATCCCCACCATGAGCTCTTGCCTGAAGCCCTCATTCAGTGGCAGCCTGCCCAGGATGGAAGTGAATGACAGCTCCCAGCACCCCCCTCACACAGTCATGGAGTGGTTTGGGTTGTAGGAGCCCTCCAAGAGCATCCAGCCCAACCTGCAGCCCAACCCCGCTGTGGCCACCAAACTATGTCCCCATGGCCACAGCTTTCTGGAGCACCTCCAGGGCTGGGGACTCCACCACCTCCCTGGGCAGCCTCTGCCAGTGCCTGACCACTCTTGCAGTCATCAAACTGCTGCTGATGTCCAACCCAAGCCTCCCCTGGCACGACTGCAGTCCACCACAGCCCTTCACAACTCAGGGAGTGTGAGCTGCAGCAGCTGCAGGGCCATGGCCACACTGACCTGCAGTGGAAAGCTCTTCCAGGTCCATCCACACAGACACCTCCATTGGAGCAGAGAGCTGTGCCCAGGGCCTCACTGCAGACATCCACATCCACCTCACAGAGCCTCCCAGTGTAGCCACTTGGACATGTGCAGAGGAAGGCATTGAGGGCATCTTGGCAGGAGCCTCCATTGATGCAGGGAGCAGACTCACATTCCTGAGGAGAGCAACAGCCACACTCTCACCCCCAGCCCTGTCACACCACACAATGGCTTGGGCCAGAAGGCACCCTAAAGGCCATCCAGTGCCAACCCCATACCATGGTCAGGGACACGTCCCACCAGCCCAGGTTGTTCAAGGCCTCATCCAGCCTGGCCTTCAACACCTCCAGGCAGGGGACATCCACAGCCTCCCTGGGCAACCTGTGCCAGTGTCTCCCCACCCTCACTCTCAGGAATTTTTCCTCATCTCCAGGCTCAATCTGCCCTCTCCCAGCTCAAAGCCATTGTCCCTCCTCCTAGCATTCCCAGCCCTTGGCAAAAGTCCCTCCCCTGCTCTCCTGGAGCCCTTCAGGTACTGGAAGGTCAGTCCAGAGAAGGGCAAGCAAACTGAGGAAGGGTCTGGAGAAGAGGGCTGGGGAGGAGCAGCTGAGGGAGCTGGGGGTGTTGAGTGTGGAAAAGAGGAGGCTGAGGGAGACCTCCTTGCTCTCTGCAGCTCCCTGAGAGGAGGCTGCAGGGAGCTGGAGGTTGGGCTCTGCTCCCTAGGAACAAGGGATAGGATGAGAAGAAATGGCCTGCAATTGTGCCAGGGGAGGGTTAGGTTGGAGAGGAGTTAAAATATCTTTGCTGCAGGAGTGGTCAGGGACTGGCAGAGGCTGCCCAGGGAGGTGGTGGAGTCCCCATCCCTGGAGGGGTTCCAGAAAGCTGTGGCCATGGCCCTTGGGGCCATGGTGGGGTTGGGTTGGTGGCTGGGCTGGGTGAGCTCAGAGGGGTCTTCCAACCATAACAGTTCTAAGATTCTATAAAATCAGAGCTTGTCAGGATGGGTTTGAACCACCTGAAGCCCTGCCATGGATTTCCTCTTAAAAGAAGGTGCCTGATTCAAGATGAGCTGCAAGCAGCACAGGACCCCTGCCCCTACAGTGATAATTCAAGTCATGACCTACATTGATGTTGGTCTCACATCTGGAGCTGGTCCATCCTGGGTCACAGGAGCAGAGATATCCATCAACCAGATCTGTACAGCTGCAAGGCACAAGATGAAGCCATCTCATTCCAGAGTCAGCACCAGCAGCACCATTCCAATGCAGCTCCAAAGGGACCCCAAGGGCACCTCCTCAAATCCAGGGCACTGCTAAGTAGTCTCTTAAAGGGGTTGAGAAGTATGTTTGAGGGGAGAGCTCACTGCTCCCTGCAACTCCCTAAGGAGGCTGCAGTGAGCTGGGGGTTGGGCTCTGCTCTCTAGTAGGAGGTGATAGGACTAGAGGGAATGGCCTGGAATGTGCCAGGGGAGGCTGAGGTTGGAGAGGAGGAAACATTTCTTTGCTGCAAGAGTAGTCAGGGACTGGCAGAGGCTGCCCAGGGAGGTGGTGGAGTCCCCATCCCTGGAGGTGTTCCAGAACCTTGTGCCTGTGGCACTTGGGGCTGTGGTTTGGTGGCCATGGTGGGGTTGGGTTGCTGCTTGGACTCAGTTCTAGAGGTCTAATTCCCAGCCCAAACAATTGTATGGTTCTGTGTTATGGGTGCTGAGGAGCTTCACCTGGATACAGAGTGCCACATTAAAAAGCCATCTTCTGTTGGCATGAAGCAGCTAAAGCTGAGGGTTTAATTGCATTAACCTTTAATTAAGCCACATGTACTGGTTTATGCTAATGAGCCACACTGAATGAGAAGCTGAGATCATGGAGCATGAGCAGGGTACACCTCCCACCTCTGAGTGCACCTGGGGTATTCTCCTGTGGAATAACTTCATCCACAGAGTGTTTGTCAACCTCCCCATGGCATTAAATGGTCACTGTCACCAGGGACAGCACCACAGAATCCCAGAGTGCTCCATGCTGGAAGGGAGCTCAGGGCTCATCCCCTTCACCCTCCCCACCATGCCCAGGGACACCTCTCAGCTAGGCTCAGCTGCTCCAGGCCTCATCGAGGCTCTGGCCAGCCTGATCTAGTGTGGGGTGTCCCTGCCCATGGCAGGGGGGTTGGAACTAGCTGATCCTTGTGGTCCCTTCCAACCCTGACTGATACTATGATCCAGCCTGGCCTTGAGCACCCCCAGGCAGGAGGCAGCCACAGCCTCTCTGGGCAGCCTGTGCCAGAGTCTCAGCACCCTGGCACTGAACAACTTCTTCCTCAGCTCCACTCTGACCCTGCTCTGCCTCAGCCCCAAACCATTCCCCCTTGGCCTGTCCCAGACACCCTCAGGAGAAGTCTCCCTGCAGCCTTCCTGCAGGATCCCTTCAGGTCCTGGCAGGCAGCTCTGAGGTCCCCCTGGAGCCTTCTCCTCTGCAGGCTGAGCACCCCCAGCTCCCTCAGCCTGGCCTCACAGCAGAGCTGCTCCAGCCCTGGGATCACCTCTGTGGCCTCCTCGCTCCAGCAGCTCTGTGTCCTTGGTTGGAGGCAGTAAGAGTTAAAGAGCAGCAGTCACCTTCCATGGAGACAAGGATCTGGCCAGCAGTCGTTGATGTCTGTCTCACAGTGTGCTCCACCAAAGCCTCTCCTGCAGTGGCACTGGTAGGCACCAATGGCATCGATGCAGCTCCCACCGTTGAGGCAAGGGCCTGACAGGCACTCATCTATGTTAGCTTCACACCTGGCTCCTGTGTGGAAGGAAAACAAGAGCAGCAAGGGACTGGCACAGGCTGCCCACAGCTCATTCCCTGCAGTCACTGATTCAGTTAGGATAGGGTAGGGTAGGGTAGGGTAGGGTAGGGTAGGGTAGGATAAATTAACCAGGTTGGAAAAGACCTTTGAGATCATCAAGTCCAACCTATCACCCAACACCATCTCATCAACTAAACCATGGCACCAAGTGCCTCATCCAGGCTCTTCCTAAACACCTCCAGGGATGGGGACTGCACCACCTCCCTGGGCAGCACATTCTTGAGGGCTGGAGCTGCTCTGCTATGGGGACAGGCTGAGAGAGTTGGGGCTGTTCAGTCTGGAGAAGAGAAGGCTCCAAGGAGACTTAATTGTGGCCTTCCAGTATCTGAAGGGGGCTACAGGATAGCTGAAGAGAGACTTTTTAGGGTGTCAAGGTGTGATAGGACTGGGGGGGATGGAGCAAAACTGCAAGTGGGTAGATTCAGATTGGATGTTAGGAAGAAGTTCTTCCCCCTGAGGGTGGTGAGAGACTGGCACAGGTTGCCCAGGGAGAGGGTGGAAGCCTCATCCCTGGAGGTTTTAAGGGACTGTTTAAAAGGGTGGTGAGACCCTGAAACAGGCTGCCCAGAGAGGCTGTGGATGAACCCTCCCTGGAGGTATTCAAAGCCAGGCTGGAGGTGGCTGTGAGCAACCTGCTGCAGTGTGAGGTGCCCCTGCCCATGGGCAGGGGGGTTGGAACTGGCTGAGCCTTGAGGTCCCTTCCAACCCTGACAGTTCTGGGATGATTCTTCACCATCTCAATTTTGCCACTCAGGACTAACAATAAATATGGAAAAGAAGGGAAAAGTGCAGAGCTCTGCTGGGCACTGAGGGCAGCAGGGAAAACCTGCTCTGGCATCTCTCTGAAATAACACAAATACAGCTCAGGGCAAAACAAAATGCAGCTCAGATTGAGGTCCTTATCAGCCCCTGAGCTGCCTGCCTGCAGCACACACTGCCACTGTGATTCCTGTGATCATAGCTTTCCATCTGCCTCTCTCTCACCCATGGTTTATGCAGGCTGTAAGAGGCTGAATCTCCACTCAGGGAGGTTTTACAGTGCAGGGAGAGAGGAGCTGGAGTTTAGAGCTACAAAAATGATCAGCTGGTCTTTGACCCCAAGAGCTGCACAAGCTCAGGTCCCTTCCAACCCCACCCTTTCTGCCATGCTGTCTCAAAAGTGGTCATACCAAAACTGTTCACAGTGCAGCTCAAATGTCCCAGCAGAAGGGAGAGCAGCACCCTCCATGGAGGTTCTTACACACACCTGGGGGCAGAGTGGCTGAGAGCAGCCAGGCAGAGAGGGACCTGGGGGTACTGGTTGAGAGTAGGCTGAACATGAGTTAGCAGTGTGCCCAGGTGGCCAAGAAGGCCAATGGCATCCTGGCCTGCATCAGGAAGAGTGTGGCCAGCAGGAGCAGGGAAGTCATTGTGCCCTGTGCTCAGCACTGCTCAGGCCACACCTTGAGTCCTGTGTCCAGTTCTGGGCCCCTCAGGTTAGGCAAGATGTTGAGGTGCTGGAAGGTGTCCAGAGAAGGGCAACAAAGATGGGGAGGGGTCTGGAGCACAGCCCTGTGAGGAGAGGCTGAGGGAGCTGGGGTTGCTTAGCCTGCAGAAGAGGAGGCTCAGGGGAGACCTTCTTGCTGTCTGCAACTCCCTGCAGGGAGGTTGTAGCCAGCTGGGGGTTGGTCTCTTCTCCCAGGCAGCCAGCACCAGAACAAGAGGACACAGTCTCAGGCTGTGCCAGGGGAGGTTTAGGCTGGAGGTTAGGAAGAAGTTCTTCATAGAAAGAGAGATTGGCCATTGGAATGTGCTGCCCAGGGAGCTGGTGGAGTCCCCATCCCTGGAGGTGTTTAGGAAGAGCCTGGCTGAGGCACTTGGTGCCATGGTTTAGTTGATCAGATGGAGTTGGGTGAGAGGTTGGACTTGATGAACTTGGAGGTCTTTTCCAGCCTGGTTAATTCTATTCTGTTCTATTCTAAAACCTGGTCCAGCCCTCTAGCTAACCCTGATTACAGCAAGAAGTTGGACTAAAGACCTCATAAAATCCCTTCCAACCCCAAATACTCTGATTTAAGAATGAAATTTGCCCTGGTAGCTTGACCTGGGAGGTTGGTAAATGGCAACATGCATCAAGAGCATAAGGTGGGGGAGCAGAAGCAGATGGCAGTGCCACTCTCAACTAGATATGGCTGCTCAAGGCCTCATCCAGCCTGGCAGGAGGCAGCCACAGCCTCCCTGGGCAGCCTGTGCCAGAGTCTCAGCACCCTGGCACTGAAGAACTTCTTCCTCAGCTCCAGCTTGACCCTGCTCTGCCTCAGCTCCCAACCCTTGCCCCTTGCCCTGTGGCTGGTCCATGTGAACGCTGTGGGAGAGCCTCGTGCAGCACGGCAGCATACCTGTGAATCCAGGGGGGCACAGACACCCATAGCCCCCCAGCCTGTTGATGCAGCTGCCTCCATGCAGGCAGGGCAGAGCCTCACACTCGTTGACATCCATCTCACAGAGGCTCCCATAGTAGCCGGGTGCACAGCTGCAGAGGAACCTGCAGGGGAGGCACAGTCAGGGGCGGCAGCGGGAGGGCACAACAGGATCTGTTCCAGCATCTGCAGGCCTGTGCAGGTGCTGCTGGCAGGCTGGAGCCACTGAGCAGCACCCAGCACCTTCCCACCACGAGGAAGAAGGAGACTAGGTGCAAGGAGGATGTTGAGGAGAGGGAGGGGGGCCAGGGAAGGGCAACCAAGCTGGGGAAGGGACTGGAGAAGAGGGCTGGGGAGGAGCAGCTGAGGGTGTTCAGTGTGGAGAAGAGGAGGATTTCTTCTCATGAAATCCTTTGCCATGAGGACTCTGAGGATTTGTACAGGCAGCAAACTGTGGGAGCTCAGGCTCTGAGCTCTGCTCCTGCTGGTTTTCCATGGGCTGTGTTGGGGTCAGTGTCCCTCTGCTTCCAGCTGCAGGAGAGGGCAGACAGCACTGATAAAACACTCAGGTGGTACATTGAAGGGCCTGGAGTGGGTCCAGAGAAGGGCAACAGAGCTGGGGAAGGGTCTGGAGAAGAGGCCTAGGGAAGAGCAGCTGAGGGAGCTGGGGGTGTTGAGTGTGGAGCAGAGGAGTCTGAGGGAGACCTCCTTGCTCTCTGCAGCTCCCTGAGAGGAGGCTGCAGGGAGCTGGGGGTTGGGCTCTGCTCCCTGCTAACAAGTGAGAGGATGAAAAGAATGGCCCCAAGCTGCCCCAGGGCAGGTTTGTGCTGGACATCAAAAGAACCTTCTGGCCTGAAAGAGTTCTCCAAGCCTGGCCCAGGCTGCCCAGGGAGGTGGCTGAATGCCCATCCCTGGAGGTGTTTCAGAGAGGCAGAGCTGTGGTGCTGAGGGCCAGGGGTGAGCCCCAGGCAGGGCAGCACCAGAGCAGGGTTGGGTTGGGCTGAGCTGAAAGGGCTTGGCCAACAAAAACAATTCCATGAGTCTCATTCCAAATCAAGGGAAACCAAAAGCCAGGACAGGGCAAATGAAGCTGTGCTGAAGACCATTTTCCTTCTGTTGTCCTCTTGGGTCACATAAGAGGCAAACCTGTGAGTCAGTGGCACCTGCTGGTTTATTTTACCACTGAATTCCTGTCACACCCTGAGGCTGCCACCCACCCCTCAAGGCAACAAGAACAACATGCAGGCAAGGACAGCAGGGACCTCCTTTCCCTGGGGGAGGAACCAACCTGTTTCTGAGATCCAGGCAGGTGCCATTGTTCCTGCAGGGTCTGGACAAGCATTCATTGATCTCCACCTCACACAGAGTGCCAGTGAAGCCATGCTGGCAGCTGCACCTGGCACAGAGAGGATGGCAGAGGTGTTCCTGGGTTACTTTTATCAAGAGACATAGTGTGGCCAGCAGGAGCAGGGAAGTCATTGTGCCCTGTGCTCAGCACTGCTTAGGCCACACCTTGAGTCCTGTGTCCAGTTCTGGGCCCCTCAGGTTAGGCAAGATGTTGAGGTGCTGGAAGGTGTCCAGAGAAGGGCAACAAAGCTGGGGAGGGGTCTGGAGCACAGCCCTGTGAGGAGAGGCTGAGGGAGCTGGGGTTGCTTAGCCTGCAGAAGAGGAGGCTCAAGGGGAGACCTTCTTGCTGTCTGCAACTCCCTGAAGGGAGGCTGTAGCCAGGTGGGGGTTGGTCTCTTCTCCCAGGCACCCAGCACCAGAACAAGAGGACACAGTCTCAAGCTGTGCCAGGGGAGGTTTAGGCTGGAGGTGTGGAGAAAGTTCTTCCCAGAGAGAGTTGTTGGCCATTGGGATGTGCTGCCCAGGGAGGTGGTGGAGTCCCCACCCCTGGAGATGTTCAAGAGGGGATTGGATGTGGCACTTGGTGCCATGGTTTAGTAGTCATGAGGTGTTGGGTGATAGGTTGGACTTAGAATCATAGAATGGGCTGGGTTGGAAGGGACCTCAGAGGATCATCTAGTCCAGCCCCTTCTGCAGTAAGCAGGGGCACCCATCCTTGA
The DNA here is from genome assembly GCF_014839835.1 of Dryobates pubescens. Taxonomy (NCBI): domain Eukaryota; kingdom Metazoa; phylum Chordata; class Aves; order Piciformes; family Picidae; genus Dryobates; species Dryobates pubescens. The sequence goes on from NC_071613.1 coordinate 5,085,225, forward strand.
TGATCTCTGAGGTCTTTTCCAACCTTATTGTTTACATACATACATAGAATAAACCAGGTTGGAAGAGACCTTCAAGTTCATCGCGTCCAACCCATCAACCAATCCAACTCCGCCCAATCAACTAACCCACAGCACCAAGCACCCTGTCAAGTCTTCTCCTAAAAACCTCCAGTGATGGCGACTCCACCACCTCCCCAGGCAGCCCATTCCAATGTGCAATCACTCTTTCTGTATAGAACTTTTTTCTAACATCCAGCCTGTATCTCCCCTGGCGCAGCCTGAGACTGTGTCCTCTTGTTCTGGTACTGCTTGCCTGGGAGAAGAGACCAACATCCGTCTGTCTACAACCTCCCTTCAGGTAGTTGTAGAGAGTAATAAGGTCACCCCTGAGTCTCCTCTTCTCCAGGCTATGCAACCCCAGCTCCCTCAGCCTCTCCTCGTAGGGCTTATGTTCCAAACCCCTCACCAACTTTGTTGCTCTTCTCTGGACTCGTTCCAGCAAGTCAACCTCCTTCCTAAACTGAGGGGCCCAGAACTGGACACAGTACTCGAGGTGCGGCCTAACCAGTGCAGTGTACAGGGGCAGAATGACCTCCCTGCTCCTGCTGGCCACACTGTTCCTGATGCAGGCCAGGATGCCATTGGCCCTCTTAGCTGCCTGGGCACACTGCAGGCTCATGTTCAGTCTACCGTCGACCAGCACCCCCAGGTCCCTCTCAGCCTGACTGCTCTCCAGCCACTCTGACCCCAGCCTGTAGCTCTGCATGGGATTGCTGTGGCCAATGTGCAGAACCTGGCACTTGGATGTGTTCAATCTCATGCCCTTGGACTCTGCCCATCTGTCCAGCCTGTCGAGGTCCCTCTGCAGAGCCTCTCTACCCTCCAGCAGATCAACTCCTGCCCCCAGCTTGGTGTCGTCAGCAAATTTACTGATGATGGACTCGATGCCCTCGTCCAGATCATCAATAAAGATGTTAAAGAGCATGGGGCCCAGTACTGATCCCTGGGGCACACCACTGGTGACTGGCTGCCAGCTGGATGTGGCACCATTCACTACCACTCTCTGGGCTCGGCCCTCCAGCCAGTTCCTAACCCATCGCAGTGTGGTCCCATCCAAGCCATGGGCTGACAGCTTGGCCAGGAGCTTGCTATGGGGAACGGTGTCAAAGGCCTTGCTGAGGTCCAGGTAGACTACATCCACAGGCCTCCCCACATCCACCAGGCGGGTCACCTGATCATAGAAGGAGATCAGGTTGGTCAGGCAGGACCTGCCCTTCCTAAACCCATGCTGGCTGGGCCTGATCCCTTGGCCATCCTCTAAGTGTTGTGTAATTGCACTCAGGATGACCTGCTCCATAATCTTTCCTGGCACTGAGGTCAGGCTGACAGGCCTGTAATTCCCTGGCTCATCCAACCGGCCCTTCTTGTGGATGGGTACCACGTTGGCCAGCTTCCAGTCAGCTGGGATCTCTCCAGTGAGCCAGGACTGATGAAAAATAATGGAGAGTGGCTTGGCCAGCTCATCTGCCAGCTCTCTCAGCACCCTAGGATGGATCCCATCTGGTCCCATGGACTTGTGGGGGTCCAAGCTGCTGAGGAGAGCTCCTATCACTTGCTCATGGAACACAGGGAAACCATGCAGCTCCCTGGCTCCCTCTGCCAGTTCTGCAGGCCAGCTGTCTGGTAGACGTTCTTTCCAGCTAGTAAAAACTGAGGTAAAGAAGGTGTTAAGTACCTCTGCCTTTTCCTCATCCTGTGTTACAACATTTCCTTCCATGAGTCTAAGAGACTGATAGAAATGGGGGAGCTTGTGGGGGGTGAATTAAGTGCAGGACCTCACCCTTGCCCCTGTTGAGCTCCATGAGGTTCCTCTGCCCAGCTCTGCAGCCTGCCCAGGTGTCCCCTCAGCACAGCCTGATGTGGTGCCAGCCACTGCTCCCACCCCTGTACCACCAGCAAACTGCCTGAGGGGACACCCTGCCCCTTCATCCAGGTTGGTGAGGAAGATGCTGAGCAAGGCTGGACCCAGCCTGACTGCTGAGGAACACCACAAGCTGCAGGCCTCCAGCTGGAGCTTGCCCCACTGACCACAGCCCTCTGGGATCCCTCCTTCAGCCCCTTCCCAGCCCTCCTCACTCAGTGGGTGGTGCAGGGGCTCCTTTCTGAAGGAACAGCTCTGCCAAACTGGTCTCCTACAGCCTGAATTTTCTTGTCCAGTCCATCAGTGTTGGGGAAAAAAGGGGCAGATTGGGTCCCTGAAGGGCAGCAAACAGCTAGGTGAGAGCCACCCTTGCATGGGACTGAACATCTGCTGCTCAAACAGTGGTAATTACCTGAAATGGTTGACCCCATCCACACAGAGACCTTCATTCTGGCATGGGTGGGAGATGCACTCATCACTGTTGACTTCACAGTGAGTCCCCTCAAACCCTGAAACAAGGGTACAGCAGCTGTGAGTGAAGGACCTCTACCACACAGACCCAGCCTCACCCCAGCCTCCCTTCAGGGAGTTGGAGAGGGCAAGAAGGTCTAACCTCAGCCTCCTCTTCTCCAGACTAAGCAACCTTCTGCCCTGCTGAGGCCACATCTGGAACATGGTGTCCAGCTCTGGGCCCTCAGCTCAAGAAGGAGCTCAGGGAACTGCTGGAGAGAGTCCAGAGCAGAGCCACAGAGCTGCTGCAGGCAGTGGCACAGCTGCCTGTGAGGCCAGGCTGAGGGAGCTGGGAGCAGAGGAGCCTGAGGGCTGCCCTCATTGCTGGGGATAAAGAAGTGCAGGGCTGGAGCCAGGCTCTGCTCAGGGATGTCCAAGCACAGCACAAGGGGCACTGGGGGCAAGCTGGAGCAGAGGAGGGGCCACAGGAACAGGAAGGGAAACTTCATCCCTGTGGGGTGCTGAGCCCTGGAGCAGGCTGCCCAGGGAGGTTGTGGAGTCTCCTCTGGAGCCTTTCCAAACCCTCCTGGCTGTGTTCCTGTGTGACCTGCCCTGGGTGCCCCTGCTCTGGCAGGGGGCTTGTCCTGGATGACCTCCAGAGGTCCCTTCCAACCCCTACCAGTCTGTGAACCCCAGCTCCCTCAGCTGCTCCTCCCCAGCCCTCTTCTCCAGACCCTTCCCCAGCTCTGTTGCCCTCCTCTGGCCCTGCTCCAGCCCTCAAGGTCCTTCTGGGAGTGAGGAGCCCAAACCTGAGCCCAGGTCTCAAGCTGTGGCTTCCCCAGTGCCCAGTCCAGGGGCACCACCCCTGCCCTGCTCCTGCTGCCCACACTACTGCTGCTCCAGGGGCACCACCCCTGCCCTGCTCCTGCTGCCCACACCACTGCTGCTCCAGGGGCACCACCCCTGCCCTGCTCCTGCTGCCCACACCACTGCTGCTCCAGGGGCACCACCCCTGCCCTGCTCCTGCTGCCCACACCACTGCTGCTCCAGGGGCACCACCCCTGCCCTGCTCCTGCTGCCCACACCACTGCTGCTCCAGGGGCACCACCCCTGCCCTGCTCCTGCTGCCCACACCACTGCTGCTCCAGGGGCATCATCCCTGCCCTGCTCCTGCTGCCCACACCACTGCTGCTCCAGGGGCATCATCCCTGCCCTGCTCCTGCTGCCCACACCACTGCTGCTCCAGGGGCACCACCCCTGCCCTGCTCCTGCTGCCCACACCACTGCTGCTCCAGGGGCATCATCCCTGCCCTGCTCCTGCTGCCCACACCACTGCTGCTCCAGGGGCATCATCCCTGCCCTGCTCCTGCTGCCCACACCACTGCTGCTCCAGGGGCACCACCCCTGCCCTGCTCCTGCTGCCCACACCACTGCTGCTCCAGGGGCATCATCCCTGCCCTGCTCCTGCTGCCCACACCACTGCTGCTCCAGGGGCACCACCCCTGCCCTGTCCCTGCTTTGCCAGGCTGTGCTGTGCTGCTGCAGGGCTCTCACCTGGCCTGCAGATGCACATGGGGCTGCCATCAGCCTGTGCCAGGCAGGTGGAGTTGTTCCTGCAGGGGTTGTGGGGCAGCTGGCAGGGGCTGAAGCGCAGCTGGCAGAGGGCTCCAGTGTAGAAGGGGGGACAGAGGCACACAAACTGCCCCTGCCTGGCAGACTCGTGGCAGGTGGCTCCATTCAGGCATGGCTCAGAGTCACACTCGTTGACATCCTCACTGCAGTCAGGTCCTGCCCAGCCTGGTGCACAGGAGCAGCTGCAAGGCAAAACAAACCAGGGCTGAGGTGCTGGCAGAGGGGGGCAAAAAGGTCTGGTGCTGACTTCTGAGTCTAGGAACATCTTCAGTGAGATGGGATGAGGGTGAGCTGCAGAGAGCTTCACAGCACCACAGGGTGCTGGGGGCTGGAAGGGACCTCTGGACATCATCAAGCCCAGGGAGGTGGTGGAGTCACCATCTCTGAAGGTGTTTAAGACTGGCTGAGGCCCTTGGTGCCATGGTTTAATTGATCAGATGGTGTTGGGTGATAGGTTGGACTTGGTGATCTCTAAGGTCTCTTTCAACTGGGTTAATTCTATTCTATTCTAAGCCCAGTTCCCCTGCTGAGGCAGAGTCATCTGGAGAAGGTCACACAGGGACACATCCAACATGTTTGGAATGCCTCCAGAGAGGCCTTGAGCACCAAGTCCAGCTGAGAGGCCTCATCCAGCCTGGCCTTGAGCACCCCCAGGCAGGAGGCAGCCACAGCCTCCCTGGGCAGCCTGTGCCAGAGTCTCAGCACCCTGGCACTGAACAACTTCTTCCTCAGCTCCAGTCTGCCCCTGCTCTGCCTCAGCTCCAAACCATTCCCCCTTGGCCTGTCCCAGACACCCTCAGGAGAAGTCTCTCTGCAGCCTTCCTGCAGGATGCCTTCAGGTCCTGGCAGGCAGCTCTGAGGTCCCCCTGGAGCCTTCTCCTCTGCAGGCTGAGCACCCCCAGCTCCCTCAGCCTGGCCTCACAGCAGAGCTGCTCCAGCCCCACCAAGCATCCTCTTGGCTGCAGCTGCTCCATCAGGTACCTGGGCTGGGGGCGGCAGCAGAAGCTGGGCAGGGCTGGGGGGAGCAGCAGAGCCGGGCAGGGCTGGGGCAGCAGTGGCACAGCTGGGCAGGGCTGGGGGCATTGGCAGGGCTGGGCAGGGCTGGGGGGAGCAGCAGAGCCGGGCAGGGCTGGGGCAGCAGTGGCACAGCCGGGCAGGGCTGGGGCAGGCAGTGGCACAGCCGGGCAGGGCTGGGGGCGGCGGTGGCACAGCCGGGCAGGGCTGGGGGCGGCGGTGGCACAGCCGGGCAGGGCTGGGGCAGCGGTGGCACAGCCGGGCAGGGCTGGGGCAGGCAGTGGCACAGCCGGGCAGGGCTGGGGCAGGCAGTGACACAGCCGGGCAGGGCTGGGGGCGGCGGTGGCACAGCCGGGCAGGGCTGGGGCGGCGGTGGCACAGCCGGGCAGGGCTGGGGCAGGCAGTGGCACAGCCGGGCAGGGCTGGGGGCGGCGGTGGCACAGCCGGGCAGGGCTGGGGCAGGCAGTGGCACAGCCAGGCAGGGCTGGGGGCAGCGGTGGCACAGCCGGGCAGGGCTGGGGCAGGCAGTGGCACAGCCAGGCAGGGCTGGGGGCAGCGGTGGCACAGCTGGGCAGGGCTGGGGGCGGCGGTGGCACAGCCGGGCAGGGCTAGGGGCGGCGGTGGCACAGCCGGGCAGGGCTGGGGGCATCGGCAGAGCCGGGCAGGGCTGGGGCAGCGGTGGCACAGCCGGGCAGGGCTAGGGGCGGCGGTGGCACATCCGGGCAGGGCTGGGGGCGGCAGAGGCACAGCCGGGCAGGGCTGGGGGCGGCGGTGGCACAGCCGGGCAGGGCTGGGGGCATCGGCAGAGCCGGGCAGGGCTGGGGCAGCGGTGGCACAGCCGGGCAGGGCTGGGGGGAGCAGCACAGCCGGGCAGGGCTGGGGCAGGCAGTGGCACAGCTGGGCAGGGCTGGGGGCAGCGGTGGCACAGCCGGGCAGGGCTGGGGCAGGCAGTGGCACAGCCGGGCAGGGCTGGTGGCAGCGGTGGCACAGCCGGGCAGGGCTGGGGGCATCGGCAGAGCCGGGCAGGGCTGGGGCAGGCAGTGGCACAGCCGGGCAGGGCTGGGGCAGCGGTGGCACAGCCGGGCAGGGCTGGGGGGAGCAGCACAGCCGGGCAGGGCTGGGGCAGCAGTGGCACAGCCGGGCAGGGCTGGGGGGAGCAGCACAGCCGGGCAGGGCTGGGGCAGGCAGTGGCACAGCCAGGCAGGGCTGGGGCAGGCAGTGGCACAGCCGGGCAGGGCTGGGGGCAGCGATGGCACAGCCGGGCAGGGCTGGGGCAGGCAGTGGCACAGCCGGGCAGGGCTGGGGGCTGCGGTGGCACAGCCGGGCAGGGCTGGGGCAGGCAGTGGCACAGCCGGGCAGGGCTGGGGGCAGCGGTGGCACAGCCGGGCAGGGCTGGGGGCAGCGGTGGCACAGCCGGGCAGGGCTGGGGCAGCGGTGGCACAGCCGGGCAGGGCTGGGGGCAGCGGTGGCACAGCCGGGCAGGGCTGGGGCAGGCAGTGGCACAGCCGGGCAGGGCTGGGGCAGGCAGTGGCACAGCCGGGCAGGGCTGGGGCAGCGGTGGCACAGCCGGGCAGGGCTGGGGGCAGTGGTGGCACAGCCGGGCAGGGCTGGGGCAGGCAGTGGCACAGCCGGGCAGGGCTGGGGGCAGGTGGTGGCACAGCCGGGCAGGGCTGGGGCAGCAGTGGCACAGCTGGGCAGGGCTGGGGCAGCGGTAGCACAGCCGGGCAGGGCTGGGGGCAGCGGTAGCACAGCCGGGCAGGGCTGGGGCAGGCAGCGGCACAGCCGGGCAGGGCTGGGGCAGGCAGTGGCACAGCCGGGCAGGGCTGGGGGCAGCGGTGGCACAGCCGGGCAGGGCTGGGGCAGCAGTGGCACAGCTGGGCAGGGCTGGGGGCAGCGGTGGCACAGCCGGGCAGGGCTGGGGCAGCAGTGGCACAGCTGGGCAGGGCTGGGGGCATCGGCAGAGCCGGGCAGGGCTAGGGGCGGCGGTGGCACAGCCGGGCAGGGCTGGGGGCAGCAGTGGCACAGCCGGGCAGGGCTGGGGGCAGCAGTGGCACAGCTGGGCAGGGCTGGGGGCATCGGCAGAGCCGGGCAGGGCTAGGGGCGGCGGTGGCACAGCTGGGCAGGGCTGGGGCAGCAGTGGCACAGCCGGGCAGGGCTAGGGGCGGCGGTGGCACAGCTGGGCAGGGCTGGGGCAGCAGTGGCACAGCCGGGCAGGGCTGGGGGCGACAGTGGCTCAGCCGGGCAGGGCTGGGGCAGCGGTGGCACAGCCGGGCAGGGCTGGGTGCAGCAGCAGAGCCGGGCAGGGCTGGGGCAGGCGGTGGCACAGCCGGGCAGGGCTGGGGCAGCGGTGGCACAGCCGGGCAGGGCTGGGGCAGGCAGTGGCACAGCCGGGCAGGGCTGGGGCAGCGGTGGCACAGCCGGGCAGGGCTGGGGGCAGCGGTGGCACAGCCGGGCAGGGCTGGGGCAGGCAGTGGCACAGCCGGGCAGGGCTGGGGCAGGCGGTGGCACAGCCGGGCAGGGCTGGGGCAGCGGTGGCACAGCCGGGCAGCGCTGGGGGCAGCGGTGGCACAGCCGGGCAGCGCTGGGGGCATCGGCAGAGCCGGGCAGGGCTGGGGGCGGCGGTGGCACAGCCGGGCAGGGCTGGGGGCAGCGGTGGCACAGCCGGGCAGGGCTGGGGCAGGCAGTGGCACAGCCGGGCAGGGCTGAGGGCATCGGCAGAGCCGGGCAGGGCTGGGGGCAGCGGTGGCACAGCCGGGCAGCGCTGGGGGCAGCGGTGGCACAGCCGGGCAGCGCTGGGGGCAGCGGTGGCACAGCCAGGCAGGGCTGGGGCAGGCAGTGGCACAGCCGGGCAGGGCTGGGGCAGGCAGTGGCACAGCCGGGCAGCGCTGGGGCAGCGGTGGCACAGCCGGGCAGGGCTGGGGCAGGCAGTGGCACAGCCGGGCAGGGCTGGGGCAGGCAGTGGCACAGCCGGGCAGCGCTGGGGCAGGCAGTGGCTCAGCCGGGCAGCGCTGGGGCAGCGGTGGCACAGCCGGGCAGGGCTGGGGACATCGGCAGAGCCGGGCAGGGCTGGGGGCAGCGGTGGCACAGCCGGGCAGGGCTGGGGCAGCGGTGGCACAGCCGGGCAGGGCTGGGGCGGTGGTGGCACAGCCGGGCAGGGCTGGGGCAGGCAGTGGCACAGCCGGGCAGGGCTGGGGGCAGCGGTGGCACAGCCGGGCAGGGCTGGGGCAGGCAGTGGCACAGCCGGGCAGGGCTGGGGCAGCGGTGGCACAGCCGGGCAGGGCTGGGGCAGGCGGTGGCACAGCCGGGCAGGGCTGGGGCAGGCGGTGGCACAGCCGGGCAGGGCTGGGGGCAGGCGGTGGCACAGCCGGGCAGGGCTGGGGGCAGCGGTGGCACAGCCGGGCAGCGCTGGGGCAGGCAGTGGCACAGCCGGGCAGGGCTGGGGGCAGCACTCACCGGTAGGTGCCGCCCAGGGCTGTGCAGCTGCCGTTGTTCCTGCAGGGCTCGGAGCGGCAGCGGTCGGCTTCCCGCTCGCAGAACCTCCCCTCCCAGCCCGGGGGGCACAGGCAGCGGTAGCTCTGCGGGGAGTGAGGGCAACAGCAGCTGGTCAGTTGGGTCCTCTCCTCGCTCTACCCACACAGGGAGTGTGGCTAAGCCTCCTCTGCTCACCAGGTGGAGGTCGACGCAGGTGGCCTGGTGCTGGCAGGCGTTGCCGATGCAGTCGTCGATGTCCTGCTCGCAGGTCGGACCCGCGTAGCCTGGGTTGCACAAGCAGTAGAAGCCGTCCACAACTGCCACAGAAACAACAGTTCAGGGGCTGAGGATAACGTGGAGCAAGCTCCAGCTGCAGGTACAGAGCCGGCAGGGCTCCACCTGAAAGGTCTGGCCATAAAGAATGGAAGGAAAGGAAACCAAGATCCCCAAACACTTCGACAGGAAAGCAGATCCACAAACTGCCCCCCCTGTGCTGGGCTGCAGCCAGGGCAGTGTGGCCAGCAGGGCAGGGCAGGGGATTCACCCCCTCAGCTCTGCTCAGACCCCACCTGGAGTACTGGCTCCAGCTCTGCAGTCCCAACACGAGCAGAGAGTCCCTGTGGAGCTGTGGGACAGGGTCCAGAGAAGGACCACAACGATGCTCAGAGAGCAGCTCTGCAATAAAGACAGGTTGGGGGAGCTGGGGCTGCTCAGCCTGGAGAAGAGAAGGCTCCAGGGTGACCTCAGAGCAGCCTTCCAGTATCTAAAAAGGACCTACAGGAAAGGTGGGGAGGGGCTGTTCAGAAGGGTGGTGAGACCCTGGCACAGGCTGCCCAGGGAGGCTGTGGATGTCCCCTCCCTGGAGGTGTTCAAGGCCAGGCTGGATGAGGCCTTGAGCAACCTGGGGCTGGTGGGAGGTGTCCCTGCTCATGGCAGGGGGCTGGGACTGAATGATCCTGAAAGTCCTTTCCAACTGAAACCATCCTCATTTAATGAGCTGGAGGTTGGGCTCTTCTCCCAAGTGAGAGGAGGAGAAGAAAGGGCCTGGAATTGTGCCAGGGGAGGGTTAGGTTGGAGAGGAGGAAAAATGTCTTTGCTAAAAGAGTGTTCAGGGACTGGCAGAGGCTGCCCAGGGAGGTGGTGGAGTCCCCATCCCTGGAGGGGTTCCAGAAAGCTGCAACCATGGCACTTGGGGCCATGGTGGGGCTGGGTTCATGGTTGGATGCTCTGCTGTCTACAGCTCCCTGAAGGGAGGTTGTGGCCAGGTGGGGGTTGGTCTCTTCTCCCAGGCAAGCAGCACCAGAACAAGAGGACACAGTCTCAAGCTGTGCCAGGGGAGGTTTCTTCCCAGCAAGAGAGACTGGCCATGGGAATGTGCTGCCCAGGGAGGTGGTGGAGTCCCCATCCCTGGAGGTGTTCAGGAAGAGCCTGGCTGAGGCACTTAGTGCCATGGTTTAGCTGATTAGATGGTGCTGGGTGACAGGTTGGACTTGATGATCTCTAAGGTCTTTTCCAACCTGGTTAATTCTATTCCATTCTGTTCCATTCCATTCCATTGTCTCAGAGGGGCTCCCCAGGCAAGCAGCCCAGGGCTCAGCACTCACTGTCGTAGCAGAAGCCGTGCAGGCAGGGCTCGGAGCCGCACTCGTCGATGTTGATCTCGCAGCGAGGCCCTGCAAAGCCCTTGGCACACTGGCACTGGAAGCCCAGGGGGAAGGCCTCCAGGTTGGCTTCCTCCAGGCACTGGGCACCGTTCTCACAGGGGTTGCTGGCCTCACAGGCCCTGAGCTCACACTGCACACCTGCAAAGCAAGCACCACAGCTGGCACTGCCGAACCGACGGGCACGGCCCTGCAGCCGCTGCCTCTGCTGAGCTCTGGTTCTGCATGAGCAGCTCTGGGGAGCAGCCCTGGGGGTGCTGGTGGCCAGCAGGATGCCCAGGAGCCAGCAAGCTGCTCTTGGGGCCAAGAAGGCCAAGGGCAGCCTGGGGGGCACCAAGAAGAGTGTGGCCAGCAGCTCAGGGGAGCTTCTCCTGCCCCTCTGCTCTGCCCTGATGAGGCCACAGCTGGAGGCTGCTCTCCAGTTCTGGGCTCCCCAGTCCAGGGACAGGGACTTGCTGCAGAGGGCACAGCAAAGGGCTGCAGAGCTGCTGAGGGGCCTGGAGCAGCTCTGGGAGGAGCAAAGGCTGAGAGCCCTGGGGCTCAGAGCCTGGAGAGGAGCAGCCTGAGGGGATCTGATCAGTGCTGATCAATACTGCAAGGGTGGGGGTCAGGGGGCTGGGACCAGGCTTGGTTCAGTGGTGGCCAGGGACAGGACAAGGGGCAAGGGGCAGAGAGTGGAACATCAGAAGTTCATCTGAGCATGAGGAGGAACTTCTGTAACTGGAGGGTGCTGAGCCCTGGAGCAGGCTGCCCAGAGAGGTGGTGGAGTCTCCTTCTCTGGAGGCTTTGCAGCCCCAGCTGGAAGTGTTCTGTGTACCCTGCCCTGGGTGCCCCTGCCCTGGTGGGGGGTTGGACTGGGTGACCTGCAAAGGTCCCTTCCAACCCCTACACCATCCTGTGAGTGTGTGAAGCACCCTGGAAATGGAGAGGGAGCACAAAAATCCCTGCAGAACAGGCACAGAGTGACACCCTCCCCCACCCCCCCCCAAATGAAGCAAAGCATTGCTCTGAGAGGGCAAAATCTCTGCAAGGTTTTGCACTTTGGGTCAGCTGGAGAGCAAATCCATTCCCCCTCCTTGGGAAGCAGATTCTGCTTCCCAGGAACAGGGGATGATAAAGAACTGTAATAAAAAAAGTAGTAATGGCAAATGATTTTGTGATCCTCCCCCTGTGAAGAGGCACTGTGGGGTGAAATCCACATTGGATTAATGACAGACTCATTAGAAATGGTAGCACAGATCATGCAGCAGTGCTGGGACAGAAGCAAGAGGAACAGCACAGACTTTCCAATGGAAACCAGACAAACCTCTGTGTAGGATTTCTTCCTAACCTTCAGCCTAAACCTCCCCTGGCAGAGCCTGAGACTGTGTCCTCTTGTTCTGGTGCTGCTTGCCTGGGAGAAGAGACCAACCCCCACCTGGCTACAACCTCTCTTTAGGGAGCAATGAGTCTCCCCTGAGCCTCCTCTTCTCCAGGCTAATCAACCCCAGCTCCCTCAGCCTCTCCTCACAGGGCTGTGCTCCAGACCCCTCCCCAGCTTTGTTGCCCTTCTCTGGACACCTTCCAGCAACTCAACATCTTGCCTAACCTGAGGGGCCCAGAACTGGCCACAGGACTCAAGGTGTGGCCTAACCAGTGCTGAGCACAGGGCACAATGACTTCCCTGCTCCTGCTGGCCACACTCTTCCTGATGCATTCCAGTCTCAAGCTGCACCAGGGGAGGTTTAGGCTGGAGGTTAGGAAGGAGTTCATCATAGAAAGAGAGACTGGCCATTGGAATGTGCTGCCCAGGGAGGTGGTGGAGTCCCCATCCCTGGAGGTGTTTAGGAAGAGCCTGGCTGAGGCACTTGGTGCCATGGTTTAGTTGATTAGATGGTGTTGGGTGATAGGTTGGACTTGATGATCTCAAAGGTCTCGTTCAACCTGGTTAATCCTATCCTATCCTATCCTATCCTATCCTATCCTATCCTATCCTATCCTATCCTATCCTATCCTATCCTATCCTATCCTATCCTATCCTATCCCATCCCATCCCATCCCATCCCATCCCATCCCATCCAGTAAAGGTTTGTCTCTCTCCACATCCCTGTGTGCCATACTTCAACATAAAATCAAGCTCCACTCATGCTCAGATGAGAAAGCAATAGTGAGGAAAGTGTGGCCAGCAGATGGGGAGAGGGGATCCTGCCCCTCTGCTCTGGGGAGACCTCACCTGCAGGGCTGTGTCCAGCTGTGGGGCCCCCAACACAAGAAGGACCTGGACCTGATAGAGCAGTCTAAAGGAGGCCACCAAGATGATCAGAGGCTGGAGAAGCTCCCCTGCAGGGACAGGCTGGGAGAGTTGGGGCTGTTCAGCCTGGAGAAGAGAAGGCTCCAGGGAGACCTCAGAGATGCCTTCCAGTACCTGAATGGCTCCAGGAGAGCTGGGGAGGGACTTTGGGCAAGGGCTGGGAGTGACAGGATGAGGGACAATGGCTTTGAGCTGGGAGAGGGGAGACAGACTGGAGAGGAAGAGGAAATTCTTTGCAGTGAGGGAGGGGAGACAGTGGCACAGGCTGCCCAGGGAGGCTGTGGATGGTGTCTGGAAGTGTTCAAGGGGCCTTGAGCAGCCTGGGCTGGTGGGAGGTGTCCCTGCCCATGGCAGGGGGTTGGACCTGGATGATATTTAATGTCTCTTCCAACCCAAGCCATGGCAGGAGTCCATGCATCTGCCTTGCACTCCGTGAGTGACCTCAGCCTGTCACCAAAGTGCTTTTAAAGCTCCCATTTTAATGGGCACACAAAGCCCCCTGGTAGATGTCCAAGCTAAGCTCATTCCCCAGGACTCACAGCCCAAGGCAGGGTTGGCTGCTCACAGAAAGCTTTGCTTGGTGAAAGGAAGGCCCTAATGAAACTGTAGGAGGAGTGAGCTGAGCTCAGGCAATGAGAAAGGCTTGCTGCAGCTAATTGTGTTTGCTTTCCCCCCTCCCCCCTTGCTGTTCAGTACCTTTGAAGGGAGCCAGGCACTGGCAGAAGTAGCTGCCAGGTCGGTCCAGGCAGGTGGCTCCATTCTTGCAGGGCATCGAAGCACACTCATCTATGTCTGTTTCACACCTTGCACCTTGGAGAGGATGAAGGATTTGGGTGATCAGCAGGGCAATTTCCCAGCCCTTGGCTCCAGGAGGGTCTCAGGCAGCTGGGTGAGCAGAAGCTGCTATCAATCAGCCAGCACCCACTGCACTCTTAGCACCATATCTTAGCTCTTTCACACCTTGCACCTTTGAGCAGATGAAGGATTGGAGCCTTCAGCAAGGCAGTCTCCCAGCCCTAGGCTCCAGGAGGGTCTCAGGCAGCTTGGTGAGCAGAAGCTGCCAGCCCTCAGCCAAGCAAGCCCCACACAGCAATGCCAGCACCCACTGCACTCTTAGTATCATAGATTATCTTATCACCACATCTCATCATCACATCTCTTCTCTGTTTCACATCTTGCACCTTTGAGCAGATGAAGGATTGGAGCCTTCAGCAAGGCAATTTCCCAGCCCTTGGCTCCACAATGCTCTCAAGCAGCTGGGTGAGCAGAAGCTGCCAGCCCTCAGCCAAGCAAGCCCTACACAGCAATGCCAGCACCCACTGCATCCTTAGCACCTTAGATCATCTTATCACCAGAGCTTCTCTTCTCTGTTTCACATCTTGCACCTTGGAAAAGATGAAAGATTTGGACATTCAGCAAAGTCAATTTCCCAGCCCTTGGCACCACAAGGGTCTCAGGCAGCTGGGTGAGCAATAGCTGCCAGCCCCAGCCAAGCAAGCCCCACACAGCAATGCCAGCACCCACTGCACTCTTAGCAGCCTAGGTCATCTTAGCACCCCATCTCATCACCACATCTTCTCTTCTCTGTCTCACATCTTGCACCTTTGAGCAGATGAAGGATTGGAGCCTTCAGCAAGGCAATTTCCCAGCCCTTGGCACCACAAGGATCTCAACTTGGTGAGCAGAAGCTGCCAGCCCTCAGCCAGCACCCAATGAATTCTTATCACCATATCTTATTTGTTTCAGATCTTACACCTTAGAGAAGATGAAGGATTGGAACCTTTAGCAAGGCAATTTCCCAGCCCTTGGCTCCACAATGCTCTCAGGCAGCTGGGTGAGCAGAAGCTGCCAGCCCTCAGCCGAGCAAGCCCCACACAGCAATGCCAGCACCCACTGCACTCTTAGCAGCCTAGGTCATCTTAGCACCACATCTCATCACCACATCTTCTCTTCTCTGTCTCACATCTTGCACCTTTGAGCAGATGAAGGATTGGAGCCTTCAGCAAGGCAATTTCCCAGCCCTTGGCTCCACAATGCTCTCAAGCAGCTGGGTGAGCAGAAGCTGCCAGCCCTCAGCCAAGCAAGCCCCACACAGCAATGCCAGCACCCACTGCACTCTTAGCACCATAGATCATCTTATCACCACATCTCATCACCACATCTTCTCTTCTCTGTTTCACATCTTGCACCTTTGAGCAGATGAAGGATTGGAACCTTCAGCAAGGCAATTTCCCAGCCATTTGCTCCAGGAGGGTCTCAGGCAGCTTGGTGAGCAGAAGCTGCCAGCCCTCAGCCAAGCAAGCCCCACACAGCAATGCCAGCACCCACTGCACTCTTAGCACCATAGATCATCTTGGCACCACATCTCATCACCTTATCACCACATCTTCTCTTCTCTGTTTCACATCTTGGACCTTGAAAAAGATGAAGGATTTGGACACTCAGCAAAGGCAATTTCCCAGCCCTTGGCACCACAAGGATCTCAACTTGGTGAGCAGAAGCTGCCAGCCCTCAGCCAGCACCCAATGAATTCTTATCACCATATCTTATTTGTTTCAGATCTTACACCTTAGAGAAGATGAAGGATTGGAACCTTTAGCAAGGCAATTTCCCAGCCCTTGGCACCACAAGGACCTCAGGCAGCTTGGTGAGCAGAGGCTGCCAGCCCCAGCCAAGCAAGCCCCACACAGCAATGCCAGCACCCACTGCACTCTTAGCACCATAGATGATCTTTCCACCCCATCTCAGCCCCCCCATCTCATCACCTTATCACCACAGCTTCTCTTCTCTGTTTCACATCTTGCACCCTTGAGAAGATGAAGGATTGGAACCTTCTCAGAGGCAATTTCCCAGCCCTGGGCACCACAAGGGTCTCAGGCAGCTGGGTGAGCAGAAGCTGCCATTCACCAGCCAGCACCCACTGCATTCTTAGCACCATACCTTATCACCATACCTTCTCTTGCCTGTCTCACATGGTGCACCTTTGGGAAGGTGCAGGATTTGGATGATCAGCAAGGCAGTTTCCCAGCCCTGGGCACCACAAGGGTCTCAGGCAGCTTGGTGAGCAGAAGCTGCCATCCATCAGCCAGCACTGCATTCTCAGCACCACCAACACACAAGCTCTCCTTGCTGAGTAGGCTAAGTGCTAACTCATCTTCCCTGCCTGGAGAAGCTCTGAAGGCCTCTTCAAATGCAGGCTGATTTATCTGCTGCTCCTTAGCTTGCAGATGGAGGCATGGTTCCAGAGTGTGGGAATGCAAATGGAAGAGCAGGGCAGAGCAAGAGGAATGAGGAGGGGAGCCCCAGCACATTGCTCAGTGCTGGCTGGCTGGGAAGCAGCTGGCTGTGCAGAGCCAGGCTCAGCACCATCACTCACCAGTGAAGCCAGGCAGGCAGAGGCACTGGTAGCCAGCATGGAGGTCTGCACAGGAGGAGTTGTGGAGGCATGGAGAGGAGAGGCACTCATTGATGTCTGCTTCACACCTGGGGCCTGGGCAGAGACAAACAAGGGGCAGAGGATTTACTGCACAGCACAGGGAGGGCAGCACCAGCAGGGAGCTTAACTGCATAGAGTTCAGCTGAGAGCCTGCTGAGAGTCAGTGGCTGGGCTTGATTTATTCCTTCTAGGTGACTGATGTCTCTGATATTAGCTATATGATTGATACTGTGCTGGTTACAGTGTTTAGATTGTATCATTTATTTATCTATATTCTATAGGATTTAGGTTGTATCATTGTGCCCAGAGAGTGGTGGGGAATGGTGCCACAGCCAGCTGGCAGCCAGGCACCAGGGGTGCCCCCCAGGGATCAGTGCTGGGCCCCAGCGTGGCCAATAGCTTTATTGATGATCTGGAGGAGGGGATTGAATCCATCAGCAGTAAATGTGCAGATGACACCGAGCTGGGGGCAGGAGTTGATCTGTTAGAGGGTTGGAGAGCTCTGCAGAGGGACCTTGCCAGGCTGGACAGATGGGCAGAGGCCAAGGGCAGGAGATTGAACACATCCAAGTGCCAGGTGCTGCACATTGGCCACAACAACCCCAGGCAGTGCTACAGGCTGGGGGCAGAGTGGCTGAGAGCAGCCAGGCAGAGAGGGACCTGGGGGTACTGGTTGAGAGTAGGCTGAACATGAGCCAGCAGTGTGCCCAGGCAGCCAAGAAGGCCAATGGCATCCTGGCCTGCAGCAGGAAGAGTGTGGCCAGCAGGAGCAGGGAGGTCATTGTGCCCTGTGCTCAGCACTGGTTAGGCCACACCTTGAGTCCTGTGTCCAGTTCTGGGCCCCTCAGGTTAGGCAAGATGTTGAGTTGCTGGAAGGTGTCCAGAGAAGGGCAACAAAGCTGGGGAGGGGTCTGGAGCACAGCCCTGTGAGGAGAGGCTGAGGGAGCTGGGGTTGCTTAGCCTGGAGAAGAGGAGGCTCAGGGGAGACCTTCTTGCTGTCTGCAACTCCCTGAAGGGAGGTTGTAGCCAGGTGGGGGTTGGTCTCTTCTCCCAGGCAGCCAGCACCAGAACAAGAGGACACAGTCTCAAGCTGTGCCAGGGGAGGTTTAGGCTGGAGGTGAGGAGAAAGTTCTTCCCAGAGAGAGTTGTTGGCTATTGGAATGTGCTGCCCAGGGAGGTGGTGGAGTCCCCATCCCTGGAGGTGTTCGAGAGGGGATTGGATGTGGCACTTGGTGCCATGGTTTAGTCATGAGGTGCTGGGTGATAGGTTGGACTTGATCTCTGAGGTCTTTTCCAACCTTACTGATTCTATGATTTCTATATTCTGTTATTTAATTGGCTTCCATTCTTTATTTACATTTTATTTTGTATTTCTTTTCTTGTTTAGTATTCTTTATTTCTTTAGCTTCCATTCTTGAGCTCACACTCTTGAGCCTCTATCCTATTATTTACTGATTTTACACCATTTCTCCTGTGTTATTTATTTTCCAGGGTGTATTTACTCTGCACTGTATGTTTATTTATGGCAATATCTATTCATGGGACTCCCTTTCTCTGCTCCAAGGTGGGCACCTGTGACCACGTGCTGTTGTGTTGAGTGATTCAGCTCCTCACTAACCACAGAGCCACAGAATGGCCTTGAACACCTCCAGGCAGGACATCCACAGCCTCCCTGGGCAGCCTGTGCCAGTGTCTCCCCAACCTCACTCTGAGGAATTTCTTCCTCATCTCCTGGGCCAGGCTCAGAGAACCTTTTCAGCCAAGACATTTCTTGTCCAATCTAGCCCTCCCCTGGCACAATTCCAGGCCCTTTCCTCTCCTTCTGTCACCTGAGCCTAGGGAGCAGAGCCCAACCCCCAGCTCCCTGCAGCCTCCTCTCAGGGAGCTGCAGAGAGCAAGGAGGTCTCCCTCAGCCTCCTCTGCTCCACACTCAACACCCCCAGCTCCCTCAGCTGCTCCTCCCCAGCCCTCTTCTCCAGACCCTTCCCCAGCTCTGTTGCCCTTCTCTGGCCCTGCTCCAGCCCTCAATGTCCTTCAGGGAGTGAGAGCCCAAACCTGAACCCAGCACTCAAGCTGTGGCCTCCCCAGTGCCCAGCCCAGGGGCACAATCCCTGCCCTGCTCCAGCTGCCCACAGCACTGCTGCTCCAGGCCAGGCTGCTGGTGGCCTCCTTGGCCACCAGGGCACCCCCTGGCTCATCTCCAGCTGCTGGCACCCAGCACCCCCAGGGCCTTTCCTGCTGGGCCCTTTCCAGCCACTCTGCCCCCAGCCTGGAGCCTTCCTGGGGTTGTTGTGCCCCAGGTGCAGGACCCAGCCCTTGGCCTTGGTGAACCTCAGCCCATTGACCTCCTCCAGCCCCTCAATGTCCTCCTTACAGCAAGGACCCCAAACCTGAACCCAGCTGTGGCCTCCCCAGTGCCCAGCCCAGGGGCACAGTCCCTGCCCTGCTCCTTGCTGTGCCGCTGTCACAGTTCACAGGGCTTTTACACTACCTTGAAATCCATCCTGGCAGAGACAGCTGAAGGCATTCAGGTGATCCACACAGGTAGCTCCGTGGTGGCAAGGGTCACTGAGGCACTCATCCACCTCAGTCTCACAGTTATTGCCTGGGAACAAGGGCAGGAGTCACAGCATCAGGAGCTGGGCGCTGCCCTGGCACCGCTGCAAGCAGCCACAGCAAAGGGCAACCACCAAGGCTGGGTGCTGGGACCTTTCACCAGCCACCCACAAGCTCCCTGCTGGGGAATTAGCTTCTTGCTGCTCCAAAGGGAAAAGGGAAGCTGTGTCTGAAGGGCCCTGCAGAATCTGACAGGGATTGAAAGATTCAGTTGCAGGGTGTGCTCCCAAAGTTCTGTAGCCTCAGGTTTTTGAGGCAGCAAAGTCCTGAGTGCTCCTGAAGCATCAGGAGTGACAGCACCACAGACTGGCAGGGGCAGAAGGGACCTCTGGAGCTCACCCAGCCCAACCCCCTGCCAGGGCAGGGCACACAGAACACAGCCAGCTGGGGCTGGAAAGCCTCCACAGCCTCTCTGGGCAGCCTGCTCCAGGGCTCAGCACCCTCACACCAAGGAAGTTTCTCCTCCTGCTGAGGTGGAACCTCCTGGCTTCCAGTTGGTGTCCACTGTCCCTTGTGCTGCCCTGGGCACCACTGACCAGAGCCTGGCCCCTTCTTGCCCCCCCATCCCTCAGATATTTACAGGCATTGCTCAGCTCCCCTCTCAGCCTTCTCCTCTCCAGGCTCAGCACCCCCAGGGCTCTCAGCCTTTGCTCACAGCAGAGATGTTCCAGGCCCCAAATCATCCTCATAGCCTCTGTTGGACTCTCTCCAGCAGGCCTCTGTCTCTTGTTCTGGGGACCCCCAAACAGTATTGCAGATGCAGTCTCACCAGGGCAGAGCAGAGGGGCAGCAGAACCTCCCTAGCCCTGCAGACCACAGTTTTCTTGATGCACCCTAGGATGCCCTTGGCCCTCTTGGCCACCAGGGCAGGAGAAGGACTTCAGGAATTCATAGTCAGCCTTCAGTTTTCCTGAAAGACCCCTAAAGTGGAAGCAGGGTTTCTAAGAGCAAGTGTTGAAACACCACAGCCTTGCTCTGTAGCAGACCTCACCTGGAGCACTGCATCAGCTCTGCAGCCCTCAGCACAGGGAGGACAGGGACCTGGTGGAGAGGGTCCAGAGGAGGCCATGGAAATGATCAGAGGGCTGGAGAGCCTCCCCTGTGGGGACAGGCTGAGAGAGCCTGTGCTGTGCAGCCTGGAGAAGAGAAGCCTCCAGGGAGACCTCTCAGGCAGCTGCAGAGAGCAATGAGGTCTCCCTCAGCCTCCTCTGCTCCAGCCTCACCACCCCCAGCTCCCTCAGCTGCTCCTCCCCAGCCCTCTTCTCCAGACCCTTCCCCAGCTCTGTTGCCCTTCTCTGGGGCACCTTGAGTAGCTGAAGCTGCCCTGGGTGTGGGCTGCAGAGGTGGCAGCTGAGGTCCCTGTCTCTGCCTCCCTGTTGTCAGGAGAAGCCCAAAGCAGGGACCTGATGGTTGGGTCTGCAAGCACATCAGTGTCAGAGAAGCTCCCTGTCTCGAGGAAGAGGAGGAGGAAGCAGGGGTTGCTGGGGTGGAAACAGTCCCCTGTAGTCAGGATTTGTCACAGCTGAATGCCCTGCCACAGTCCCTTTGTGTACCAGGAGACAGAAGCTGCCTCTGCTGAGGGGCACCCTGCTGAACCATGGCTGCTGCTGCCTCTCAACAGCCTCATTTGCTGTGGCTCAGGACTTGAGCAGGTGCTGAACAACCTCCCCTTTGGCCCTACCTATGTAGCCAGGTGCACAGAAGCAGGCATAGCCTCCCAGAGTCTCTCTGCAGATGCTGGAGGCTCCACAGGGCTGGGACAGGCAGGCAGCAGCATCTGCTTCACAAAACTGGCCAGTGAAACCTGGTGGGAAACAGGGGGAGGGGAGGCACAAACACTTCAGCATCACACTTAGCCCAGGACACCAGAAAAGGGAGGGAGGCATTTTGCTGAGCACTTCTGTGTCCTTCCTTGTACCTCCAGGTACCCAGCACAGGGCAAAACCTCCCAGGTTTGGTGAGAGTTCAGCTCTGCAAGTGGAACAAAGGAGCTGTGTGGCTAAGCCTGGCTTGCAGCAAGCACAGAATCATGGAAGGGGTTGGGCTGGAAAGGACCTGAAAACTCATCCAGTCCTAACCCCCTGCCATGGGCAGGGACACCTCCCACCAGCTCAGGTTGCTCAGGGTCTCATCCAGCCTGGCCTGGAACACCTCCAGGGAGGAGGCAGCCACAGCCTCCCTGGGCATCCTGTGCCAGTGTCTCCCCACCCTCACTGCAAAGAATTTCTTCCTCCTCTCCAGTCCCAGTCTTTCCTCTCCCAGCTCAAAGCCATTGTCCCTCATCCTGGTGCTCCCAGCCTTATCCAAAGTCTCTCTCCACCTCTTCTGGAGGGCTTCATGTGCTGGAAGGCTGCTCTGAGGTCTCCCTGGAGCCTTCTCCTCTCCAGGCTGAGCACTCCCAACTCTCCCAGCCTCTGCCTACAGCAGAGGTTCTCCAGCTCTGGTCACCTCCTTACCTGGCAGACAGCTGCAGTACAATTCCCCATTCAGCTGGTGGCAGTGGCCTCCATTTTTGCAGGGCTGGAAGGAGCATTCCTGAAGAGCAGTGGAGCAGTTTTTACCTGGCAGAAAAGAACAGCAAAAAAAGAACATTAAAGCTGGAAATCAGGCTGGGCTGGGGAAAGCAGGAAAGCTGCTTGGCAGTGCAAGTGACAGCTGCACAATCCCAGCTTTCCAGGGGGAAAGAGACTGCTGGTTTTGCTTGACTGCTCTAGAAAGTAGAGAGGTTGATGGACTTGAGGTCAGGGACTGGCAGAGGCTGCCCAGGGAGTTGGTGGAGTCCCCATCCCTGGAGGTGCTCCAGAAACCTGTGGCCATAGCACTTGGGGCCAGGGTTTGGTGGCCATGGTGGGGTTGGGTTGCTGCTTGGACTGGATCACAGAGAAGAGGAGGCTCAGGGGAGACCTTCTTGCTGTCTGCAACTCCCTGAAGGGAGGTTGTAGCCAGGTGGAGGTTGGTCTCTTCTCCCGGGCAGCCAGCACCAGAACAAGAGGACACAGTCTCAAGCTGTGCCAGGGAAGGTTTAGGTTGGAGGTGAGGAGAAAGTTCTTCCCAGAGGGAGTTGTTGGCCATTGGAATGTGCTGCCCAGGGAGGTGGTGGAGTCCCCATCCCTGGAGGTGTTCAAGAGGGGATTGGATGTGGCACTTGGTGCCATGGTTTAGCAGTCATGAGGTGCTGGGTGACAGGTTGCACTTGATGATCCTTGAGGTCTTTCCAACCTTATTGACTCTATGATCTTAAAGGGCTCTTCTCAACCAAAGCAATTCTCTGCTCCTGTGCTGCTGACTCCCCAGATGCTGCCCACAAGGTGGCATTTGAGAGCTTTGATTGATGGGACAGAAAAGCCTTTTCCTTGGCTGCTTCAGCAGCTGCTCCTCTCCCTCTGCCTCTCTTGCTCAGGACACTCCAGGCAGCAGCTGGCAAGGCTGCCAGCACTCAGGTGGCCACCCTTGAAAGAGCAAAACCTGCCCTTGGAAGGAGCAGCTGCAAGAAGCCTCCCTGCTCCTCTCAGCATTCCCTCAGGTGTTTGGGGTGTTCCTGGCCTGCTGGCTTCCCCCAGCTTGCTCAAGGCCTCATCCAGCCTGGCCTTCAGCACCTCCAGGGAGGAGGCATCCACAGCCTCCCTGGGCAGCCTGTGCCAGAGCCTCCCCAGCCTCATGGGGAAGAACTTCTTCCTAACATCCAATCTGAATCCCTTCTCCTCTAGCTTGGATCCCTTCCCCTCAGTCCTATCACTCCCTGATGCCCTAAGAAGTCCCTCCCCAGCTTTCCTCTAGCCCACCTTCAGATAGAATCATCAAGGTTGGAAAAGACCTCAAGGATCATCAAGTCCACCCATCAACCTCTTCTCACAGGCAACAAGTGACAGGACAAGAGGAAACAGCTTCAGGTTGTGCCAGGGCAGGTTCAGGTTAGAGATTAGCATTTCCTCCTCCCCTCCATCTCCCCCCTCCCAGCTCAAAGCCACTGTCCCTCGTCCTGGCACCCCCAGCCCTTGTCCAAAGTGCCTTCCTGGCTTTCTTGTGGCTCCTTCACTGAAACAATCCTCTGTTGCTCTGCTCTGATTGGAGGAAAGGGGAAACCAAAAGCTTGCACTGTTTAACGATGACATCTTACCAGTGAAGCCTGGGGGACAAACACAGCTGTAGCCTGCCACCAGGTCCAGGCAAGTGGAGTTGCTCTGGCAGAAGCCATGAGGGCACTCATCAACGTTGATTTCACAGTTCAGACCTTCAAAGCCTTGGGGAAAGACCCAGCAAACACTGACATGTTAATCACCTTGCAACCCCAGGAGGAGTTAAGGCCTGAACAGAGAGCTGTAGGATTTCAGAGTCACAGACCCCTAGGGCTTCACATTTCCATTCAGCTACTTACCCACAGGAATCACACAATGGGTTGGGTTGGAAGGGACCCCAAAGACCACACAGTTCCAGCCCCCTGCCGTGGGCAGGGACACCTCCCACCAGCCCAGGCTGCTCATGGCCTTGTCCCAACAGAACAGAACAGAATAGAATAGAATAGGCTGGAAGAGACCTTCAAGATCATGGAGTCCAACCTATCCCCCAACACCATCTAATCAACTAAACCATGGCACCAAGAACCCCATCAAGTCTCCTCCTGAACACCTCCAATGATGGTGACTCCACCACCTCCCTGGGCAGCAGATTCCAATGGCCAACAACTGTCTCTGGGAAGAACTTCCTCCTAACCTCCAGCCTAAACCTCCCCTGGCACAGCTTGCGACTGTGTCCTCTTGTTCTGGTGCTGGCTGCCTGGGAGAAGAGACCAACCCCCACCTGGCTACAACCTCCCTTCAGGGAGTTGCAGACAGCAAGAAGGTCTCCCCTGAGCCTCCTCTTCTCCAGGCTAAGCAACCCCAGCTCCCTCAGCCTCTCCTCACAGGGCTGTGCTCCAAACCCCTCCCCAGCTTTGTTGCCCTTCTCTGGACACCTTCCAGCACCTCAACATCTTGCCTAACCTGAGGGGCCCAGAACTGGACACAGGACCCAAGGTGTGGCCTGAGCAGTGCTGAGCACAGGGCACAATGACCTCCCTGCTCCTGCTGGCCACACTGTTCCTGATGCAGGCCAGGATGCCATTGGCCTTCTTGGCCACCTGGGCACACTCCTGGCTCATGTTCAGCCTACCATCAACCAGCACCCCCAGGTCCCTCTCTGCCTGGCTGCTCTCAGCCACTCTGACCCCAGCCTGTAGCACTGCCTGGGGTTGCTGTGGCCAATGTGCAGAACCTTGCACTTGGATGTGTTCAATCTCCTGCCCTTGGCCTCTGCCCATCTGTCCAGCCTGGCAAGTTCCCTCTGCAGAGCTCTCCAACCCTCTAACAGATCAACTCCTGCCTCCAGCTTGGTGTCATCTGCACATTTACTCAATGCCCTCCTCCACATCATCATTAAAGATGTTAAAGAGGCTGGGGCCCAGCACTGATCCCTGGGGCACACCACTGGTGCCTGGCTGCCAGCTGGCTGTGGCACCATTCCCCACCACTCTCTGGGCTCAGTCTCCAGCCAGTTCCTCACCCAACACAGTGTGCTCCCAGGTCTCAGTGCCTTGCCCAGGAGCATCAGGCTGTGGTTTGCCAAACCAGCTCCCAGCCAGTCCCTCCTCTCCCCTTTGCTCTTTCTCCCCTGTGGCACTGTGACTTCTGTCAAGCCCAGCAGCCTTGGGGATTTTGTCTGTGTGCTCTTCAGAGCAGTGGAGGATCACCACTGCAATCCCTGACATTTCATGCTCCTGTAAATGCCTTCTAATTGCTGGTCACACCACCAAATGAGTGTCATTAGTGCTGCCAGGGGCCAGGGCTGCAGCGGGACCGTGACTAATGCCAAGCTATCAGCACCCTCAGCCCCAGGCTCAGCCCCATCCTCTCACAAACTGACCATGAAACCAATTTCCACTGCTCCCTAGGTCATAAAACTTTGGAATGACCCTCAGCTCATTAAGGATGTGTGCAGCAAAGCCCTCATTTGCATTCAGAGCTTAATCATCTCTCTCAGGTGAAGACTGAGCCCCAAAATGATCAGTGGGGGGGCCCAGATGTGTTTTTCTGTCAGCTGATCAGGCAGGCTAGCAGCAAGAAGGATCTTCTCCAAGCTCAGTTTTCAGCTGCCTTCCAACATCTTGCAGCCCAGCAGGCAGCTGTGTGCTGAGCTGCAGCCAGAGCAGGGAGAGCAGCAGCACAGGGGGGGATTCTGCCCCTCTGCTCTGCTCAGACCCCACCTGCAGCACTGCCTCCAGCTCTGGTGCCCACAGGATAAGAAGAACATGGAGCTGCTGGAGAGGCTCCAGAGGAGGTCACAAAGATGATCAGAGGGCTGGAGAACCTCCCCTGTGGTACAGGCTGAGAGAGTTGGGGCTGTGCAGCCTGGAGAAGGGAAGGCTCCAGGCAGACCTTAGAGCTGCAGTTCAGTATCTGCAGGGGAGCTGCAGGCAGGCTGGGGAGGGACTGTTCAGAAGGGGCTCTGGGGATAGGATGAAGGGCAAGGGTTTGGAAGTGTAGCAGGGCAGGGTTAGGTTGGACATCAGGAGGAAGTTCTGCACAGTGAAGGAGGGGAGATACTGGAACAGGCTGCCCAGGGAGGTGGCTGAGGGCAGGACAAATGGAGAGGGAAATCTCCCTCAACCTGCTGGCCACACTCTTCTTGATGCCCCCCAGGAGCCCCCTGGGGACTTCTTGGTCAGGAGGGCTGAGTGCTGCCCCGTGGAGACCCTCTTGTGAAGGACCTGAGGAAGTTCCATGGTCAGGAAGCTCTCCCAGCAGGTTTGAAGAGCATCACGAAGCAGCTTTGCAGCCTGCAGGCAACGTGGGACGCGGCCAAGGAGAACCAAAGCAAAGAGTTGTGCAGCTCTCACCTTGGGGGCAGAAGCAGTCATAGCTGTGGCCAGAGCTCAGGCAGGCAGCACCATTCCAGCAGGGAGCTGAGGCACAGCCACTCCTCTCCAGCTCACAGAACTGGCCTGAGAAACCTGCAAAGGAACCACAGCACCTCTGACCTCCTCCATCTCCCTGTGTGTTATCAGCACACCGCTGGGGCTGCAGAGCCTGTCCTGGAGCTAAATGTGAGAGAGGTTCTGCCCCACGGGCAGGGAAGCTGCAGGGTGCTGCTCACAGAGAGGTCAATGCAGAATCACAAAGCCACGCATTCAGACCATCACAGAGCTGCAGCAGTGCCTCCAGCTCTGCTGCCCCCTGCAGAAGAGGGTTGTGGAGCTGGGGGAGCCACCAAGGTGATCAGAGGCTGGAGAGCCTCTGCTGTGGGGACAGGCTGGGAGGGTTAGGGATGTGCAGCCTGGAGAGGAGGAGCTCCAGGGAGACCTTAGGGCTGCACTTCAGTATCTGCAGGGCTTCAGGAGAGCTGGGGAGGAACTTTGGACAAGGGCTGGCAGTGCCTGAATGAGGGACCATGGCTTTGAGCTGGGAGAGGAGAGATGGAGACTGGAGATGAGGAAGAAGTTCTTGAGTGAGGGTGGTGAGACACTGGCACTGGCTGCCTCCTGCCTGGAGGTGTTCAAGGGCAGGCTGGATGAGACCTTGAGCAGCCTGGGCTGATGGAACCTTTGGATCTATGAATGACCTGTGCAACACTAACTCTGTTAAAGAACAGCTACCAGTGCAGGATTGATTCACAGAATAGGCTGGCTTAGAAGAGACCTTCAAGATTGGCCAGTGGGATGTGCTGCCCAGGGAGATGGTGGAGTCCCCATCCCTGGAGGTGTTTAGGAAGAGCCTGGATGGGGCACTTGGTGCCATGGTTTAGTTGATTAGATGGTGTTGGGTGAGAGGTTGGACTTGATCTCAAAGGTCTTTTCCAACCTGGTGAATTCTATCCTATTCTATCCTGCCAGCATGAGAGGCACCAGGCTTTGTGACACTGGAAGTGCAGTGGTTGAACCCAGCCAGGAAGGGATATTCTGGCAAGGGCTTGGAGTGATGCCCTGGGAGGGAAGGGATTGAAGCTTGAGGAGGGCAAATTGAGGCTGAGTGTTGATCACAGAATGGGTTTGGGTTGGAAGGGACCTTAAAGCTCATCCAGTGCCACCCCCCTGCCATGGGCAGGGACACCTCCCACCAGCCCAGGCTGCTCAAGGCCTCATCCAGCCTGGCCTTGAACTCCTCCAGGGAGGAGGCAGCCACAGCCTCCCAGGGCAGCCTGTGCCAGTGCCTCAGAGCCCTCTCTGGGAAGAAACTTTTCCTACTATCCAACCTGAGCCTCCCCTGCTGCAACTTGAGGCCACTGCCTCTTGACTTGTCAGCTGCTGCATGTGAGAAGCAACCAACCCCCACCTCACCCCTCCTGGCCTTGAATACCTCCTGGGAACACATCCACAGCCTCCCTGAGCAACCTGTGCCAGCATCTCCCCACCCTCACTGTCAGGAATTTCTCCCCCCTCTGCAGCCCTCCCATGCTAATAGCTCTGAGCAGAGCTTGCAGGAGACAGCAACAGCTCTGCTGGGAATGTTGTCCACTCTGCCTTTCATCTTTGGGACTTCAAAGGGTTGTTTGGGTTTTTTTCCCCCCCCCCTCTTTGTAATTAAGCAGTGCAAACTCTTTCCATCATTTTCATCATCTTTCATATCACAGAAGGTCAGGGGTGGGAAGGGAGCTTGAAAGAAAACCCAGAGACATTTAGCAAATGGATCATGTGAAGCAAAGGACATCACAGCAGAGTTGGGTGGGCCTGAAGAGCCCCCAGCTGACACAGGATGAACAATGCCAGGGTGGGGGAGAGACCTTCTGCTCAGCTCTGGTGAGACCCCACCTGCAGCACTGCCTCCAGGCCTGGAGCCCCTATTGCAAGAGGGATCTGGAGGTGCTGGAAGGTGTCCAGAGCAGGGCCACAAGGATGATCAGAGGGCTGGAGCACCTCTCCTGTGAGGACAGACTGAAGGAGTTGGGGCTGTTCAGTCTGGAGAAGAGAAGGCTCCGAGGTGACCTAATTGTGGCCTTCCAGTATCTGAAGGGGGCTACAAGAAGGCTGGGGAGGGACTTGTCAGGATCTCAGGTAGTGATAGGACTAGGGGGAATGGAATGAAGCTGGAGGTGGGGAGATTCAGGCTGGAGGTGAGGAGGAAGTTCTTCCCCATGAGAGTGGTGAAGCCCTGGAATGGGTTGTCCAGGGAGGTGGTTGAGGCCCCATCCCTGGAGGTGTTTAAGCCCAGGCTGGATGAGGCTCTGGCCAGCCTGATCTAGTGTGGGGTGTCCCTGCCCATGGCAGGGGGGTTGGAACTAGCTGATCCTTGTGGTCCCTTCCAACCCTGGCTGATTCTAGGAGCCAGATGCTGACAGCAGGAGCAAGTGGCACTGAGGAGGGCAGTGAAGCCTTTCCCACTCTGCTCAGAAGCCTCAGCTTCAACACCCTGTAGAAGACATTTTGAGAAGGCCTCCTGAAGCCCCTGTCAATGTTCCCATGGGAGAGAGCCAGGGAATTCCTTGGCTTGGCAGAGCCCTCTGAGCTCATCCAGCCCAACCAGCAGCCCAGCCCCACCATGGCCACCAAACCCTGGCCCCAGCTGCCATGGCCACAGCTTCCTGCAACCCCTCCAGGGCTGGGGACTCCACCACCTCCCTGGGCAGCCTCTGCCAGACCCTCACCACTCCTGCAGCACAGACATTTCTCCTCCTCTCCAACCCAGCCCTCCTCTGGCACAATTCCAGGCCATTTCCCCTCCTTCTAAAGCCAAAGGACAGCTGCCTCCCAGCTCCTGGGAGGAAGATGAAGCCCATCCCAGTCCAAGCCAGAACAATCATCTGCCTGAGACAGGGAATACTTCAGGTGGAGAGCTCCCAGTGCCCAAGCCAGGCCTTGCTATAGCTCTGTGCTCATCATATTGAAGTGGTTAACCTCTTTGTAAGATGCCACTTCCTTACTTCTGTCACCAAGGCATAGGTTTGATGATCTTCAGAGGCCCTTTCTGGAGTCATTCAGTCTTGCAAAGAGGCTGAGGGGAGACCTCATTGCCCTCTGCAGCTCCCTGAAAGGAGGTTGGGTGAGGTGGGGGTTGGTTGCTTCTCACATGCAGCAGCTGACAGGTCAAGAGGCAGTGGCCTCAAGTTGCATCAGGGGAAGCTCAGGTTGGATAGTAGGAAAAGTTTCTTCCCAGAGAGAGCTCTGAGGCACTGGCACAGGCTGCCCTGGGAGGCTGTGGATGTCCCCTCCCTGGAGGAGTTCAAGGCCAGGCTGGATGAGGCCTTGAGCAGCCTGGGCTGGTGGGAGGTGTCCCTGCCCATGGCAGGGGGTGGCACTGGATGAGCTTTCAGGTCCCTTCCAACCCAAACCCATTCTGTGATCAACACTCAGCCTCCATCTGCCCTCCTCAAGCTTCAATCCCTTCCCTCCCAGGGCATCACTCCAAGCCCTTGCCAGAATATCCCTTCCTGGCTGGGTTCAACCACTGCACTTCCAGTGTCACAAAGCCTGGTGCCTCTCATGCTGGCAGGATAGAATAGGATAGAATTCACCAGGTTGGAAAAGACCTTTGAGATCACCAAGTCCAACCTCTCACCCAACACCATCTGATCAACTAAACCATGGCACCAAGTGCCTCAGCTAGGCTCTTCCTAAACACCTCCAGGGATGGGGACTCCACCATCTCCCTGGGCAGCACATCCCACAGGCCAATCTCTCTTGCTGGGAAGAACTTCTTCCTAACATCCATCCTGAACCAGGGATGTGGCCCTGTGGGGGCAAGACCTCCAGTCCTGCCCGTGAGACACTGAGGAGTCCCTGTGAGAAGCATCAGCTGAGGAAGGCTCAAGCTGAGCTCTCACCAGATTGACAACCTCTCCTCTCCCAGCTGCTCTCCTGCTTCTCCAGAGCAGCACAAGCAATTTACCCTCCACTGTGCCTATTTATTAGCTTGTTAATTGCCATGGACTGCTCCTGCCCATGGAGCCATTAAATGGTTGTGGAGCAGGAGGGATGTGCGTGGTGGGTGAGAGCAGCTGGGCTGTTAACTCCTAAGTGAATAAATTGAAGCCATTCAAACACAGTGTGCAACATCTGCTCAAGAGCAGTTCAAGCTGTCCTGGGGTTCTAGGGCAGTTCCTTGTCAAGCAGTGGTTGCTGCATGGGATTTGGAGGATTCACAGAATGGCAGAGGTTGGGAGGGACCTCTGGAGCTCACCCAGCCCAACCCCCTGCCAGAGCAGGGCACCCAGGGCAGGGCACACAGAACACAGCCAGCTGGGGCTGCAAAGTCTCCAGAGAAGGAGACTCCACCACCTCTCTGGGCAGCCTGCTCCAGGCCTCAGCACCCTCACACCATAGAAGTTTCTCCTCCTGCTGAGGTGAACCTCCTGGCTTCCAGTTGGTGTCCATGGTCCCTCATCCTCTCACTCCCAACCCTTGTCTAAAGTCCCTGCCCAGCTCTCCTACAGCCACCTTCAGGTACTGGAAGGCAGCTCTAAGGTCTCCCTGGAGCCTTCTCTTCTCCAGGCTGCACAGCCCCAACTCTCCCAGCCTGGCCCCACAGCAGAGGTTCTCCAGCCCCCTGGTTATCTTCTGGACTCCCCTGGGGGCCCCAGAGCTGGAGGCAGTGCTGCAGGTGGGGTCTGAGCAGAGCAGAGGGGCAGAATCCCCTCCCTGTGCTGCTGCTCTCCCTGCTCTGGCTGCAGCTCAGCACACAGCTGCCTCTGGGCTGCCAGGGACCAGTGCTGGCTCCTGGGGACTTTGTCACCACCTGACACCCCCAAGGCCTTCTCCTCCAGGCTG
Organism: Dryobates pubescens; assembly: GCF_014839835.1. Classification (NCBI taxonomy): domain Eukaryota; kingdom Metazoa; phylum Chordata; class Aves; order Piciformes; family Picidae; genus Dryobates; species Dryobates pubescens. The sequence goes on from NC_071613.1 coordinate 5,115,447, forward strand.
CTTTCAGCCACTCCTCACCCAGCCTGGATCTAGGATTGCCCTGCCCCAGCTGCAGGACCTTGCCCTTGGCCTTGCTGAGCTGCATGAGGCTGGCTTGGTCCCAGCTCTGCAGCCTGCCCAGCTCCCTCAGGACAGATCCTTCCCTCCAGCATGGCAACACAGCCTGGTGTCACCTGCAGAGGCTGCCTCCATCCCCCTCTCCACATTGCATATTCAATGCTCTGCCTCTCAACACAGAAATACTTCTGAAGCAGCCTCAGGAGAGCTGAAATGCTGGGGACTGGCAACAGGCAGGGCAGCTTCTGCAGGGAACAAAGCATTGAATTCAGAGATGGAATTAATGCAGAGGAGCAGCTCCTCAGCTGGAGGTGCCCAGAGCACCCTGAGTGCTGCAGGGGGGAACCGAGAGCTTGGTGGAGAAGGGTTTGGGAGGGGTGTGGAGAGGGGCACGGATCAGGATGCTTGATGGGTGCATTAAGGACACCTTGACAACAAAGGGGCCCAGGTTTAAAGCCTGGATGCAGACCTGCAGGTGCTCCCTTCAGCTGTGAAGAGGGTAGCACTGCAGTTGCTGCTGTCTCCCATTCCAGACTAATTAACAACAATTCTATACTCATTAAGGAAAAGCACAACACAGCCATCACCTAAAGCAGAGAGATAAAGCCAAGACACAAAGTAATTAAGCAAAAAAAAACAACCCCAAACAACCCTAAAGTCCAGTCTAGGGCAAAGATAAAGCCAAGGGAAAAAGTAATTAAGGCCCAAAAGTCCAGGCCAGAGCAATGATAAAGCCAAGGCACAAAGTCATTAAGACCAAACACAGTTCAAACCACATCTTTCTCCCTGCTTTCACAACTGCTCCACCAGCAGAGCTGAGGGGTGACCTGGTGGAGGGCAGCTCCATGGGAGACAAGAGGATCACCACAAGCCAGCAGGGGGCCCTTGTGACCAGCTCCGGGCTCCCCAGGCAAAGGAGGACAGGGGTCTGCTGGAGAGAGTCCAGGGGAGAGCTATGAGGATGCTGAAGGGACTGCAGCACTGCTTGGTGAGGAGAGGCTGAGAGCCCTGGGGCTGGTTAGTTTGGAAAGGTGAAGGCTGAGAGGGGAGCTGAGCAATACCTGTAAATATCTGAGGGGTGGGGGCCAAGAAGGGGCCAGGCTCTGGGACAGGACAAGGGGCAGTGGACACCAACTGGAAGCCAGGAGGTTCCACCTCAGCAGGAGGAGAAACTTCCTTGGTGTGAGGGTGCTGAGCCCTGGAGCAGGCTGCCCAGAGAGGCTGTGGAGTCTCCTTCTGTGGAGCCTTTGCAGCCCCAGCTGGCTGTGTTCTGGGTGCCCTGCTCTGGCAGGGGCTTGGAGTTGGTCTCTAGAGGTCCCTTCCAACCCCTGCCAGTCTGTGGTGCCTGTCACAGACCAATGGTGCCCAGAGCTCTCCATGGCCCTGCTGGCTCTGCAGCCTTGTTGCAGAGGACCTGACCTAAAGCAACACACAAAGCCCTTCAGGCAGGCTCCCAGAGCCAGCAGCTCTCTTCCCAAGCCCAGGACATTTCACTCCTCCTTTTCATGGAACAGTTCAGCAAACCTTCCCAGAATACTAAACAATGTGGGGCTGGGAGAGCTCCAGAGCTCCCTTCCAAGCATTCTGTGACCCTGTGAAAAGCAAATAGCTTCTTCCCACCCTCACAAACCCCTGCTCAGTGCTGGCATTCCCTAGGGTTGGCTGCACCTTCTCCCAAAGCAGTGGGAAGAAGTCACCAGTGCTGTACAGATGGAGTTCTGAAGTGGACAAAGAAAGGGTAGAATGGTGGCAAAGTGAACATCCAACCTCTCACACCTTGCCTGCTGGCTCCCAGCAATACTTCCCCTTGCTCCTATTGCTTCCTCCAGAGCAATTCTGGCTCTGTGTGTGTCCTCACAGGCAAGCCCAACACCTCCAGCTCCAGCCACCACCCCTGCAGATGAGCAGGAGATGGTGAGCAGTGGAGGGCAGCAAGCTCCCTCCACATTCCTCTCTGTTCCCATGCTTATTGTTCTGTCTAGGACAGCCTTGTCAGGGTGTGGGAGGAGGAAGCTGAATTCTCTCCACAGCAGGAAGCAAGCAAAGCAAAGCAAAGCAAAGCAAGGCAGCTTTCTTCAGCTGAGCTTTGAGAGAAGAAGAGGGCCAGGCTGCTGTGGCAGGGAGGTGCCCCTGGGGTGCCAGCACACATCCCTCTGCTCACAGCCATCCTCTCCTGTCAGTGGCAAGTGGCAGTGTGTGCTGCAAGGTGGGAATCCTTACCCCTCCTTTAGGAGATCCACTTCTCCTGGGGGTTCAGAGTTCAGCCTGGCTTGCTGCTGCCTGTGGGCAATCTCTCTTTGGTGCTCAGCTCAGTTTGTGGCTAATGACTGTGTGGCCAGGAGAAGGGATAAAGGCAGCTTAGCTTCCCATTCTTCCTTCCTTCATTGTCTGGCCAACAGCAGAGCTTTCTTTTCTGGAAGCATTTGCCTCTGTTTGAAAGGAGCTGAGACTTGATCTAAACCCCCTCTGAGCACAAGCCCTGCATTAGGAGAGCAGGCAGGCCAGGCAAATTCCACTTCATTCAGCAGCAATCACAGCAACAGAAGGCCTTGGATTCCATTTTCCCTCCCTGATACCATTCAACAGAAGCTTAGAGGCTGGAGGAGCTTTCCAGCAGGCTACAGAGCAAGAGCACCTCTAGCATCAAAGCTTGGGCACTACAGGAGATGAAAACATTGAGGCAGAGAATGCAGCATCTTCCAGGTGGGGGAAGAACCTTCCTCACTGCTGCCAGAGATTGGTTTTTAGGCTGGATGTGAGGAGGAAGTTCTTCCCAGCAAGAGAGATTGGCCATTGGAATGGGCCACAGCAACCCCAGGCAATGCCACAGGCTGGGGGCAGAGTGGCTGAGAGCAGCCAGGCAGAGAGGGACCTGGGGGTACTGGTTGAGAGTAGGCTGAACATGAGCCAGCAGCGTGCCCAGGCAGCCAAGAAGGCCAATGGCATCCTGGCCTGCATCAGGAAGAGTGTGGCCAGCAGGAGCAGGGAAGTCATTGTGCCCTGTGCTCAGCACTGGTGAGGCCACACCTTGAGTCCTGTGTCCAGTTCTGGGCCCCTCAGGTTAGGCAAGATGTTGAGGTGCTGGAAGGTGTCCAGAGAAGGGCAACAAAGCTGGGGAGGGGTCTGGAGCACAGCCCTGTGAGGAGAGGCTGAGGGAGCTGGGGTTGCTTAGCCTGGAGAAGAGGAGGCTCAGGGGAGACCTTCTTGCTGTCTGCAGCTCCCTGAAGGGAGGTTGTAGCCAGGTGGGGGTTGGTCTCTTCTCCCTGACTGTCCTTTAGCAGTCCTCCACCACCTCCCTGGGCAGCACATCCCAAGGGCCAATCTCTGGGAAGGATTTCTTCCTAACCTCCAGCCTAAACCTCCCCTGGCACAGCTTGAGACTGTGTCCTCCTGTTCTGGTGCTGCTTGCCTGGCACCACAGCAACCTTCTGTGTCCTTAGCCTTCACTACCACCAGAGTGCAGTCCCAGCCCACATTCATGTCCTCATCCAGACAGCAGCTCAGGACCTTCTCTGCAGCACATCCCTCCCAGCACTGACACAGCAGCTTGTGCTGGCCCTGGGGCTGTTGAACTTCACAGAGCCTGGTGGCTCATATCTCACCAGGCCTGGAAAGCCTCCCCTCAAGCACATCAACTGTGTGTCCCAGCCTGCTGTCACCCACAGAGCTGCTGAGGCAGTCAGATGGAGCACTGAGCCCTGAGCCACTGGCACAGGTCACTCAGAGGGGTTGTGGCATCTCTGTAGGTGGGGAACTCAGGATCTGGACCTACCTGACCTAACTGAATGTGCTCTGAGCAGGACATGGATGACCTCTGGAGATCCTTCCAGCCTCACTCATCAGTGCCAACAGAAAATGTGGGAGCAACCTTCTATTTTCTCAGCATGTTAACTCAGGTCAGAGGGCTGCTGAGAGGAGGAGTAGCTGCTTCTAGAATGAATAGTCAGAGAACCAGAGAGCTGTTGAGGTTGGAAGAGACCTTTGAGGCCACCCAGTCCAACACACACCCCCCAAGAGCTCACAACCTCACCCCTGCAGCTGAGCCACTGCCACTACAAGCTCAGCAGCACAGCCTTGTGTCTTTGCAACACCTCCAGGGATGTGGAGTCCATCACCTCCCTGCCTGGGCAGCCTGTGCCAGTGCCTGAGAGCCCTTTCTGGGAAGGAATTTTTCCTTGTCTCCAACCTGAACCTCCCCTGGCAGAACTTGAGGCTGTTTCCTCTTGTCCTGTTGCTTGCTGCATGTGAGAGGAGCCCAACCCCCACCTCACTGCAGCCACTGCAAGTGGGTGCCCAAAGGAATGGTGCAGGCTCCATCCCTGGACATATCAGAGGTCAAGCTTGATGGGACTCTGAGCAGCCTGCTCTAGTTGGGGCTGCATCAAAAGCAGGGTGACCAGCAAGATGAGGGAGAGGATTCCCCCTCTCTGCTCTGCTGAGACCTCACCAGGCCCACTGCAGCCAGGTCTTGGATTAGGATTGCCTACAACTTGACCTTTTCTTCTATTGCAGCCCTAATGTGCTCTAAACTTAGAGAAGTAGACACAGAACCATGGAATTGTTGGGCTTGGCAAAGCCCTCTGAGATCACCCAGTCCAACATCAACACAGCCCCACCATGGCCACCAAACCATGGCCCCAGGTGCCATGGTCACAGGTTTCCAGAAACCCTCCAGGGATGGGGACTTCACCACCTCCCAGGACAGAGAGAGAGTGGTGGGGAATGGTGCCACAGCCAGCTGGCAGCCAGGCACCAGTGGTGTGCCCCAGGGATCAGTGCTGGGCCCCAGCCTGGTCAATAGCTTTATTGATGATCTGGAGGAGGGCATTGAGTCCATCAGCAGTAAATGTGCAGATGACACCAAGCTGGGGGCAGGAGTTGATCTGTTAGAGGCTAGGAGAGCTCTGCAGAGGGACCTTGCCAGGCTGGACAGATGGGCAGAGGCCAAGGGCAGGAGATTGAACACATCCAAGTGCCAGGTTCTGCACATTGGCCACAACAACCCCAGGCAGTGCTACAGGCTGGGGGCAGAGTGGCTGAGAGCAGCCAGGCAGAGAGGGACCTGGGGTGCTGGTTGAGAGTAGGCTGAACATGAGCCAGGAGTGAGCCCAGGTGGCCAAGAAGGCCAATGGCATCCTGGCCTGCATCAGGGAGAGTGTGGCCAGCAGGAGCAGGGAGGTCATTGTGCCCTGTGCTCAGCACTGCTTAGGCCACACCTTGAGTCCTGTGTCCAGTTCTGGGCCCCTCAGGTTAGGCAAGATGTTGAGGTGCTGGAAGGTGTCCAGAGAAGGGCAACAAAGGTGGGGAGGGGTCTGGAGCACAGCCCTGTGAGGAGAGGCTGAGGGAGCTGGGGTTGCTTAGCCTGGAGAAGAGGAGGCTCAGGGGAGACCTTCTTGCTGTCTGCAGCTCCCTGAAGGGAGCTTGTAGCCATGTGGGGGTTGGTCTCTTCTCTCAGGCAAGCAGCCCCAGAACAAGAGGACACAGTCTCAAGCTGTGCCAGGGGAGGTTTAGGCTGGAGGTTAGGAGGAAGTTCTTCCCAGCAAGAGAGATTGGCCATTGGAATGTGCTGCCCAGGGAGGTGGTGGAGTCCCTGTCCCTGGAGGTGTTTAGGAGGAGACTGGATGGGGTGCTTGGTGCCATGGTTTAGTTGGTTAGATGGTGTTGGGGGATAGGTTGGACTTGATGATCTCTGAGGAGGTCTTTTCCAACCTGATTGATTCTATGACACCCTATCCCAGTGCCAACCACCACCCAACATCCCAAACAGGTTCCTGTTTTGTCCACAACCATGACACCTGCACTTAAACCCCCTGAACTCATGAACCTCCTTGGGCCAGCCTCATGCTGATGCTGCTGTCAATGGGCAGCAGCTGGCACAGATGTCCCTATTAGCAAGCAGGTCTTGGAGACCCCATTGGAATGCACACAGCTCCCCCCTTTCCACCAGGCATTTCACCTCACTTTGTGAGTGGATCCACCAGGCACCTCTCCCCACTGACTCAGAGCACACCCTGGCAGTGATGAGCAGCACTGAGCAAGGCAGCAAAAGGTTTCTGGGACCCTGAGAGAGGGAGGTTGCCATGGAAACAGCTGGGTTAGAGATCTCCTCTGCCTACAATTTCATTTGGCTTAGGGTTGGTTACTCTAATAAATCCATCCTCCTGAAGCTCTCCAGGGGTTTATTTTGTTCTCAACACAAGATGATGCCTTAGGAACCCCCTGGAGGCACTGACTGGTGACCTGTCCACCTGTCCTGAGACACAAGACAGAAGGCAAACTTCCATTAGAATAGAATAGAATAAACCAGGTTGGAAGAGACCTTCAAGATCATCGTGTCCAACCTATCATCCAACACCACCTAATCAGCTAAACCATGGAACCAAGCATCCTGTCAAGCCTCGCCCTGAACACCCCCAGCGACGGCGACCCCACCACCTCCTCAGGCAGCCCATTCCAGTGGGCAATCACTCTCTCTGTGTAAAACTTCCTCCTAACCTCCAGCCTAAACCTCCCCTGACACAGCCTGAGACTGTGTCCTCTTGTTCTGGTGCTGGTTGCCTGGGAGAAGAGACCAACCCCCGCCTCACTACAACCTCCCTTCAGGTAGTTGTAGAGAGCAATAAGGTCACCCCTGAGTCTCCTCCTCTCCAGGCTAAGCAACCCCAGCTCCCTCAGCCTCTCCTCACAGGGCTGTGCTCCAAGCCCCTCACCAACCTTGTTGCCCTTTTCTGGACACACTCCAGCAAGTCAACCTCCTTCCTAAACTGAGGGGCCCAGAACTGGACACAGGACTCAAGGTGTGGCCTAACCAGGGCAGTGTACAGGGGCACAATGACCTCCCTGCTCCTGCTGGCCACACTGTTCCTGATGCAGGCCAGGATGCCATTGGCCCTCCTGGCCACCTGGGCACACTGCAGGCTCATGTTCAGCCTACCATCAACCAGCACCCCCAGGTCCCTTTCCACCTGGCTGCTCTCAGCCACTCTGACCCCAGCCTGTAGCACTGCCTGGGGTTGCTGTGGCCAATGTGCAGCACCTGGCACTTGGATGTGTTCAGTCTCCTGCCCTTGGCCTCTGCCCATCTGCCCAGCCTGTCGAGGTCCCTCTGCAGAGCCTCTCTACCCTCCAGCAGATCAACTCCTGCGCCCAGCTTGGTGTCATCTGCACATTTACTGCTGATGGACTCAACACCCTCATCCAGATCATCAATAAAGATGTTAAAGAGGCTGGGGCCCAGCACTGATCCCTGGGACACACCACTGGTGCCTGGCTGCCAGCTGGCTGTGGCACCATTCCCCACCACTCTCTGGGCTCAGCCTCCAGCCAGTTCCTAACCCATCGCAGTGTGCTCCCATCCAAGCCATTCTCTAGGTGCCCCTGCCCTGGCAGAGGGCTTGGGCTGGATGATCTCAGGAACACTGCAAAGCAGATCATAGAATCAGTCAGGGTTGGAAGGGACCACAAGGATCATCTAGTTCCAACCCCCCTGCCATGGGCAGGGACACCTCACACTAGATCAGGCTGCCCAGAGCCTCATCCAGCCTGGGCTTAAACACCTCCAGGGATGAACATCTCCAGAGGTGCCTTCCAACCCCTACCCTACTGTGATTGTCTTAGGCTTAAATTCATCCAGGTTAAACTTCACAGACTGGCTCAGGCTGGAAGTACCACACAGAGCTCATCCCCTCCACCATGCCCAGGGACACCTCTCAGCTAGGCTCAGCTGCTCAGGGCCTCATCCAGCCTGGCCTTGAGCACCCCCAGGCAGGAGGCAGCCACAGCCTCCCTGGGCAGCCTGTGCCAGAGTCTCAGCACCCTGGCACTGAACAACTTCTTCCTCAGCTCCACTCTGCCCCTGCTCTGCCTCAGCTCCAAACCATTCCCCCTTGGCCTGTCCCAGACACCCTCAGCAAAAGTCTCTCTGCAGCCTTCCTGGAGGATCCCTTCAGGTCCTGGCAGGCAGCTCTGAGGTCCCTCTGAAGCCTTCTCCTCTGCAGGCTGAGCACCCCCAGCTCCCTCAGCCTGGCCTCACAGCAGAGCTGCTCCAGCCCTGGGAGCATCTTTGTGTCCTCCTCTGGACTCACTCCACAGCTCTGTGTCCTTCTCCTGCTGGGGAGACCAGACCTGGAGGTAGGATTGGAGGTGAGGTCTGAGCAGAGCAGGGTCAGGCTGAAGAGCAAGAGGTGAGTAAAATCCTTGCTCACTATCTCCATGGAGGCTGTCATTGCATCCTAGACAATGTTTTAGTTCAGCTGAACTACCACAAGAAGAAAATAGCCCCCCACATTCCACAGGGTCACAGAATGGGTTGGCTTGGAAGGGACCTCAAAGACCATCCAGCTCCAAGCCACCTACCATGGGCAGGGACACCTTCAGCTCCAACCTTCAGGTTGCTCAAGGCCTCATCCAGCCTGGCCTTGAACACCCCCAGGGAGGGGACAGCCACAGCCTCCCTGGGCAGCCTGTGCCAGGGTCTCAGCAGCCTCCCTGGGCAGCCTGTGCCAGGGTCTCAGCAGCCTCCCTGGGCAGCCTGTGCCAGGGTCTCAGCAGCCTCCCTGGGCAGCCTGTGCCAGGGTCTCAGCAGCCTCCCTGGGCAGCCTGTGCCAGGGTCTCAGCAGCCTCCCTGGGCAGCCTGTGCCAGGGTCTCAGCAGCCTCCCTGGGCAGCCTGTGCCAGGGTCTCAGCAGCCTCCCTGGGCAGCCTGTGCCAGGGTCTCAGCAGCCTCCCTGCCAGGAATTTGCTCCTAATCATTGAAATGCTGAAGTGATTTGTTCTGTGTGCAGGCAAGGTGTGGACTGAAATGATCACCAGAGCTTGACTCTAAAGAGCAAAGTAATCTTCCCCCAAAGAGCACATTTGAAATGCTCACAAGTTAAAACCAGCTGAAACCTCCAGTTCATCAGGAAAGGAACACAAAGCCATCATTAATCCCCAGCTTGCTGCCTGCAAGCAGCAGAGGTTTAAGGAGGCTGCATGAGCACAGCAGCAGCAAACATTAATTACCCTTAAACAAGAGCAGGGGCAAAGGCCACTGGGAGAGGAATGGAAAGGGCAACAAGTGGCACAGCTTCAGAGAACAACCTGAGGCGAGGAAGGTACAGCCCAAGGGAAGGACAGACTCAATGGAGAGCAGCAGAAGCTGGCAAAATGGTGAAAGAGGAAGAGCAAACTCAAGTTCTCCTCTCTGTCAGTCACAATCACCCTCTCTGTGCCTTGCACTCAAGGCTTCAGAGGTGCCAAGTGCAGAACTCTCGCCTGCAGTCAAACCCAAGCTGGGAGGACTCACCGAGGGAGCAGTTGCACCTGAAGCCATTGAGGTCTTCTTCACAGACTCCTCCATTCCAGCAGGGCCTGTCCAGACACTCAGCCACCTGGACAGAACAGGTCTCCCCTGAAATTACACATGGGAAAAGGCAAAATAAGGACACCTGTGCTGATGCAGGGGCTGCTCTGGCTGGAGGTGTCCCTGCTGCCTGCAGGGGGTTGGTTAAGATGCCCTCTGCGGTGGGTTGAGAGTTCCCCCCACCCCAACACTGACTTTGCCAGACCAGCTCAGGTGGAAGCAAGTGAAAGCTGTATTGACAAGCAGAACTACGACCTGGAATGGAATGGACCAGGTTGGAAGAGACCTTTGAGATCATCCAGGCCAACCTATCCCCCAACACCATCTCATCAGCTAAACCATGGCACCAAGTGCCTCAGCCAGGCTCCTCCTAAACACCTCCAGGGATGGGGACTCCACCACCTCCCTGGGCAGCACATTCCAATCTTTCTCTCTATGAAGAACTTTCTCCTAACCTCCAGCCTAAACCTCCCCTGGCACAGCTTGAGACTGTGTCCTCTTGTTCTGGTGCTGGGTGCCTGGGAAAAGAGACCAACCCCCACCTGGCTACAACCTCCCTTCAGGGAGTTGCAGACAGCAAGAAGGTCTCCCCTGAGCCTCCTCTTCTGCAGGCTAAGCAACCCCAGCTCCCTCAGCCTCTCCTCACAGGGCTGTGCTCCAGACCCCTCCCCAGCTTTGTTGCCCTTCTCTGGACACCTTCCAGCAACTCAACATCTTGCCTAACCTGAGGGGCCCAGAGCTGGACACAGGACTCAAGGTGTGGCAAAATGCCCAGGATTCACAATATTTACAGACCACAGAACTGTCAGGGTTGGAAGGGACCTCAAGGCTCAGCCAGTTCCAAACCCCCTGCCATGGGCAGGGACATCTCACACTACAGCAGGTTGCTCACAGCCACAGCCAGCCTGGCCTTCAACACCTCCAGGGATGAGGCTTCCACCACCCCCCTGGGCAACCTGTGCCAGTGCCTCCCCACCCTCATGGGGAAGAACTTCTTCCTCACATCCCTTCTCTGGACCTGCTCCAACCCTCAATTTCCTTCTGGGAGTGAGAGCCCACATCTGAACCCAGCTCTCAAAGTGTGGCCTCAGCAGTGCTGAGTCCAGGGGCACAATCCCTGCCCTGCTCCTGCTGCCCACACCATGGCTGATATTCACTGCTGCCATCTGAAACCCACTCAGGGACAATGAAGACACCTGGGGTTTGTGTGCTGCAGAGAAGCATCATCTCTGGGAGGATCACAGAGGTCTTTTCTAACCCAGAGAGCTCAATGATGCTGGCTAGGTGGCATAACAAAGAGAGCTAAACTGGTAGCTGCAGCTCACAGGGGGGCACAGAATCAATAGAATCAGTGAGGTTGGAAAAGACCTCAAAGATCATCAAGTCCAACCTGAAATGTCCCAAACCTTCCAGCAATCAGCTGCTAGAGAATCTTCAGGACTGATATTCTCAGAGCACAAAACTGATCCATGGATAGCAATTGAACCTAGACTGGAGATGAGGGAGAAATTCCTGACAGCAAGGGACCCTGGCACAGGCTGCCCAGGGAGGCTGTGGATGTGCCCTCCCTGGAGGTGTTCCAGGCCAGGCTGGATGAAGCCTTGAGCAACCTGGGCTGGTGGAAGGTGTCCCTGCCCATGGCAGGGGGTTAGGACTGGATGATCCTTAAAGTCCCAACTGAAACCATCCTCATTTAATGAGCTGGGGGTTGGCCTCTTCTCCCAAGTGAGAGGAGGAGAAGAAAGGGCCTGGAATTGTGCCAGGGGAGGGTTAGGTTGGAGAGGAGGAAAAAACCCCTTTGCTTTGGTGACAGAAGTAAGGAAGTGGCATCTTACAAAGAGGTTAACCACTTCAATATGATGAGCACAGAGCTATAGCAAGGCCTGGCTTGGGCACTGGGAGCTCTCCACCTGAAGTATTCCCTGTCTCAGGCAGATGATTGTTCTGGCTTGGACTGGGATGGGCTTCATCTTCCTCCCAGGAGCTGGGAGGCAGCTGTCCTTTGGCTTTAGAAGGAGGGGAAATGGCCTGGAATTGTGCCAGAGGAGGGCTGGGTTGGAGAGGAGGAAAAATGTCTGTGCTGCAAGAGTGGTGAGGGTCTGGCAGAGGCTGCCCAGGGAGGTGGTGGAGTCCCCATCCCTAGAGGGGTTGCAGGAAGCTGTGGCCATGGCAGCTGGGGCCAGGGTTTGGTGGCCATGGTGGGGCTGGGCTGCTGGTTGGGCTGGATGAGCTCAGAGGGCTCTGCCAAGCCAAGGAATTCCCTGGCTCTCTCCCATGGGAACATTGACAGGCACTTCAGGAGGCCTTCTCAAAATGTCTTCTACAGGGTGTTGAAGCTGAGGCTTCTGAGCAGAGTGGGAAAGGCTTCACTGCCCTCCTCAGTGCCACTTGCTCCTGCTGTCAGCATCTGGCTCCTAGAATCAGCCAGGGTTGGAAGGGACCACAAGGATCAGCTAGTTCCAACCCCCCTGCCATGGGCAGGGACACCCCACACTACATCAGGCTGCCCAGAGCCTCATCCAGCCTGGGCTTAAACACCTCCAGGGCTGGTGCCCCAACCACCTCCCTGGACAACCCATTCCAGGGCATCCAGGGCTGGATGGTCTTGAAGGTCCCTTCCAACCCAACCCATCCCTAGGAATTAAAAATCACCTCTGCAGCTTCTGAGAGACCAAATTTTCTCACCCTTCAAGACATAAGAGAAGCCTTGTTGGGTGTTTTTTTCCCCCCCTCCCCCCACTCCCAGCATGCAGCCACTCTCAGCTCCACATTTGCAACGGATGCTGAGCAGCTCCTTTGAAGGCCCAGATGAGAATAACTCACAGATCCCTAATTGGCTACAAATTGCTCTTAGCATCAAAGCAGGCTAACAGAAACCACTGGCTGCATTTCCACTTCCAAGGCTGACATTAGCACAGCTCATCCAAACAGCATTGGTGGCAACACTTCCTGTTGAATCAGCTGTTTAATTAAGCCATGGCTCGGGGGCTGGATTCCTTCCCTGCTTCCAGGGAACCACATCACCAAGTGGGGAAGCACCAGGAGGAGAGGGTTCAAAGTGAGCAGGGAATGGTTGGAAGGGGCCTCCCAAGGTCATCCAGTCCAAACCCCCTGCAGTCAGCAGGGACATCCCCAGCTAGACCACTTCTGCTAGTGAGGGGAGACCTCATTGCTCTCTACAGCTCCCTGAGAGGAGGCTGGAGCTAGGTGGGGGCTAGGCTCTTCTCCCCAGAATCAGGGAGGGGGAGGAAGGAGGAGAAGGAACAGAAATGGCCTGGAGGGGAGGGTTAGGTTGGAGAGGAGGAGAAATGTCTTTGCTGGAAGTGTGGTCAGGGACTGGCAGAGGCTGCCCAGGGAGGTGGTGGAGTCCCCAGCCCTGGAGGGATTCCAGAAAGCTGTGGCCATGGCACTTGGGGTCAAGGTTTAATGTCCATCCTGGTCTGAATTTGACTAGAACAGAACAGAATTAACCAGCCTGGAAGAGACCTTTGAGATCACCAAGCCCAACCTCTCACCCAACACCATCTAATCAACTAAACCATGGCACCAAGAGCCTCAGCCAGGCTCTTCCTAAACACCTCCAGGGATGGGGACTCCACCACCTCCCTGGGCAGCACATTCCAATGGCCAATCTCTCTTGCTGGGAAGAACTTCTTCCTAACATCCAGCCTAAACCTCCCTGGCACAGCTTGAGACTGTGTCCTCTTGTTCTAGTGCTGCTTGCCTGGCAGAAGAGACCAAGGTAGAAGGTTAGGTTCAATGAGATTGAAGTTCTTTTCCAAGCACAAGAGTCCTCTGATTCTACAACAACATTCCAGCTGCTGAGGGAAGCTGGGGCCGGGAGGAGGGGAGGGGAGGGGAGAGAGGCTCCCAGGGGGAGCTGGGGCTGGGAAGTGTGTGGTGCCTCAGCTGTACAGGTCCCAGGGCTCCACTCACCTGTCTCCATGGTTTGCACCACTACCCACCAAGCAGGCTGCATGGGCAGGAGGTGCCAGGAAGAATCAGTCCCTTGGACCAGAACAAGGCAACCAGAGCCACCCAGGCTGGTTTGCTGGGGGAGCACACAGAAGCTCTGCTCTCATCCTGCTCCTACCCTCTTAAATGAGGGCTGTGAGAATGGAGGTGGAGGCACCAATCAGGCAAGGTGTGTCACCCCCCAGCTGAACCCAATAGCCTCCAGTACTGCAGCACCAGTTACAGCTTCAGCCTCCCAGGGGACCCTGCTAACATAATCACCTCCTGAGCATCCTCACCTGGGACCTCTCCACATTTCCAGCCCCTTACCCAAAGAGCTTACCCAAGAGCTCAGCCTTACCCAGCTGTAGGCACTTAGGTCTGGCCTGAGATCTGCTTTAGCTGTGCCTCCTCCAGTCCTGCCTCTGGGCTTCTATCCTGCTGATTCTAACTTCCCTCTGTGCATGGATTCTAGGCCTGGTCACAGAATCACAGAATGGTTTGGGTTGGAAGCTAAAGCTCCTCCAGTCCAACCCCCCTGCAGTCAGCAGGGACATCACCAACCAGAGCAGGTTGCTCACAGCCCCATCAAGCCTGACTTTGAATGTCTCCAAGGAGGGAGCCTCCATCACCTCCATGGGCAACCTGTTCCAGGGCTCCATCACCCTCACACTAAGGAACTTTTGTACTTTTAGATGCTGTAGGACTTTGCCTTTCCTCTTCAAGGTAGACCTCCCAGTCCCATAATCATCTTGTAGTCATAAGACTCCAGGGGGACCCCAGAGCTGCCTGCCAGGACCTGAAGGGATCCTGCAGGAAGGCTGCAAAGAGACTTCTGCTGAGGGTGTCTGGGACAGGCCAAGGGGGAATGGTTTGGAGCTGAGGCAGAGCAGGGGCAGAGTGGAGCTGAGGAAGAAGTTGTTCAGTGCCAGGGTGCTGAGACTCTGGCACAGGCTGCCCAGGGAGGCTGTGGCTGCCTCCTGCCTGGGGGTGTTGAAGGCCAGGCTGGATGAGGCCTTGAGCAGCTGAGCCTAGCTGAGAGGTGTCCCTGGGCATGGTGGGGAGGGTGGAGGGGATGAGCTCTGAGCTCCCTTCCAACCTGAGCCATGCCTGCAGGGGCTTGGACAAGATGACCTTACATAATACTTAGCCATGCTGAGAGAACAGAGTAGGATAGGATAGGATGGGAGTAGAGTAGAATAGAACAGAGAAGAATAGAATAGAGAAGAATAGAATAGAGAAGAATAGGATAGGATAGGATAGGATAGGATAGGAGTAGAGTAGAGTAGAGTAGAGTAGAGTAGAGTAGAACAGAATAGGACCAGGTTGGAAAAGACCTTTGAGATCATCAGGTCCAACCTATCACCCAACACCATCTGATCAACTAAACCATGGCACCTTGGAGGGTCCCTTCCAACCTGATGCAGTTTGTGAATGTGACCCTTAACGGCCATGCTGCTGCTTGGCTGGATGATCTCAGAGGTCTTTCCAAACCACCCCTGCAGTGCAAGACCCTTCCCAAGGGTCAGGTTACCTTTGAAGCCAGCAGCACAGTGACAGGAGAAGTGGCCAAGGAGATCCACACAGGTAGCTCCATTCCTGCAAGGCGAGCTCAAGCACTCATCTGTCTCAGCTTCACAGAAGGCTCCCTCGTAGCCAGGGGCACAGCTGCAGCTGTAGCTGTCCAGGTGCTCCTGGCACACACCATGCTCAGAGCACTGGTTCCCAAGGCAGCTGCCTACAGCCAGCTGGCAAAAGCTGCCAGTGTAACCAGGAGGACAGATGCACCTGGCATGGAAATGAGAGCAGAGCAATGAGACAAGCACCACGGAGCCCACCAGGACTGAGCAGGGAGAATCCCTGAAGCCCAGATCCCCTGAAGCCCAGAACTGTAGGGCTTGGATGGAACCTCTGCAGACACAGAATACAGAATTAACCAGGTTGGAAAAGACCTTCAAGATCATCCAGTCCAACCTATCC
Organism: Dryobates pubescens; assembly: GCF_014839835.1. NCBI lineage: Eukaryota > Metazoa > Chordata > Aves > Piciformes > Picidae > Dryobates > Dryobates pubescens. Next base: position 5,130,780 of record NC_071613.1, read on the forward strand.
CCCAACACCATCTAACCAGCTAAACCATGGCATCAGATGCCTCATCCAGGCTCTCATCACCTCCACTGACTTGGTTCCTGCAGAAGGGGATGGAGCTGGAGAGTTTGTTTAGGTTATGGATGCCTCCTCCCTGGAGGTGCTGAAGGCCAGGCTGCATGAAGCCTTGAGCAGGCCTGCCTGTCACTTGTTGCCTGTGAGAAGAGGTTGATGGGTGGACTTGATGATCCTTGAGGTCTTTTCCAACCTTAATGATTCTCTTTCCAACCTTAGTGATTCTATCTGAAGGTGGGCTAGAGGAAAGCTGGGGAGGGACTTCTTAGGGCATCAGGGAGTGATAGGACTGAGGGGAAGGGATCCAAGCTAGAGGAGAAGGGATTCAGATTGGATGTTAGGAAGAAGTTCTTCCCCATGAGGCTGGGGAGGCTCTGGCACAGGCTGCCCAGGGAGGCTGTGGATGCCTCCTCCCTGGAGGTGCTGAAGGCCAGGCTGGATGAGGCCTTGAGCAAGCTGGGGGAAGCCAGCAGGCCAGGAACACCCCAAACACCTGAGGGAATGCTGAGAGGAGCAGGGAGGCTTCTTGCAGCTGCTCCTTCCAAGGGCAGGTTTTGCTCTTTCAAGGGTGGCCACCTGAGTGCTGGCAGCCTTGCCAGCTGCTGCCTGGAGTGTCCTGAGCAAGAGAGGCAGAGGGAGAGGAGCAGCTGCTGAAGCAGCCAAGGAAAAGGCTTTTCTGTCCCATCAATCAAAGCTCTCAAATGCCACCTTGTGGGCAGCATCTGGGGAGTCAGCAGCACAGGAGCAGAGAATTGCTTTGGTTGAGAAGAGCCCTTTAAGATCATAGAGTCAATAAGGCTGGAAAGACCTCAAGGATCATCAAGTGCAACCTGTCACCCAGCACCTCATGACTGCTAAACCATGGCACCAAGTGCCACATCCAATCCCCTCTTGAACACCTCCAGGGATGGGGACTCCACCACCTCCCTGGGCAGCACATTCCAATGACAAATTACTCTCTCTGGGAAGAACTTTCTCCTCACCTCCAGCCTAAACCTCCCCTGGCACAGCTTGAGACTGTGTCCTCTTGTTCTGGTGCTGCTTGCCTGGGAGAAGAGACCAACCCCCACCTGGCTACAACCTCCTTTAAGGTAGTTGTAGAGAGCAAGAAGGTCTCCCCTCAGCCTCTTCTTCTCCAGGCTAAGCAACCCCAGCTCCCTCAGCCTCTCCTCACAGGGCTGTGCTCAAGGCCTCTCCCCAGCCTTGTTGCCCTTCTCTGGACACCTTCAAGTGTCTCAATGTCCTTCTTAAACTGAGGGGCCCAGAACTGGACACAGGACTCAAGGTGTGGCCTAACCAATGCTGAGTCCAGGGGCACAATGACCTCCCTGCTCCTGCTGGCCACACTCTTCCTGATGCAGGCCAGGATGCCATTGGCCTTCTTGGCCACTTGGGCACACTGCTGACTCATGTTCAGCCAGCTGTCAATCAGCACCCCCAGGTCCCTCTCTGTTTGGCAGCTCTCAGCCACTCTGACCCCAGCCTGTAGCTCTGCATGGGGTTGTTGTGGCCAAAGTGCAGCCCCTGGCACTTGGACTTGTTGAATGCCATCCTGTTGGACTCTGCCCATCTGTCCAGTCGGTCGAGGTCCCTCTGCAGAGCCCTTCTGCCCTCCAACTGACCAACATCTGTTCCCAACTTGGTGTCATCTGCAAATTTGCTGATGGCTGACTCAATCCCCTCATCCAGATCATCAAGGAAGATGTTAAAGAGGCTGGGGCCCAGCACTGATCCCTGGGGGACACCCCTGGTACCTGGCTGGCTGTGGCACCATTCCCCACCACTCTCTGGGCTCGGCCTTCCAGCCAGTTCCTAACTCAATCACCCTGAAGGCCTCTTTCCAAGCAAACCAATCCTCTGACCCCTACCATTCTGTGATTCCTTTTGTCCTGTGGCAGGAGGCCCAGAGCAGCACTGCAGCCTGGAGTTTGCTCTTTTCACAGATGTGGATTTGGGTTGGGAGTGTTTTTTTGGGGTGGGTTTGGGATTTATTTGTATGAATGCTTTTTTTTTTCCCCCCCTTTCATTTCCTTAGAGCAGCCCAAGCAGTTTAACAGCAGTCACTCAGCAGGCATTAAGTTTGTTTGCTACCTGTAGTAAAACCTTCACCACCCACCCCTCCCACCCACTCCCAAAAGGACTGCAAGGTTATTTAGCTCCACTGCTGCTTTCTGCAGGCAGGCTGCTCTGTGACTTAATCCCCAGCTGCTCCCTAAGGATTTGTGACATACATTCACCTAGCTTCTGGGGCTGCAGCAACCAGCACAAAAAAGCAATCTCTTTCCCTCTTTCTTTGGTGGAAGGAGTCTATTACTGCTCCAGAGAGCTGCGTAGATCACGGTGCTGGCTTTATAGGGCACCGCCAGCCAGGTCCTGCACTTCAATTGCCTCCTGGAGAGCAGAAGATGAATGAACTTGGAAATGGAAAATTAGATATCAAAAAAAAACCCCAAACCCCACCCCAGGAGTAATAATTCCACTGAAACAGCTTAATTTATCCAGCTGGTAGGGAATGGGGAGAGCCAGGGATAAAGAGCAGCTTTGAATGTGCTGAGGCTCGCAAGGCAGCTCAGTCGTATTGGCTTGCCACCACCTGGCTGGCACCAAAGGATCCACCAGCTGGGTGAGGGCAGCCCAGGTGCCCTTGGGGAGTTTGCAGATGGCACTCAGTTGGGTGGCAGTGGTGAGGGCAGGGAGGGACCTGGCCAGGCTGCACCCATGGCTGAGGGCCAGTGGGGTTGAGATTCAAAAACTGGGAGCACACCTACCCCAGGAAGGCTCCAGGCTGGGGGCAGAGTGGCTGGAAAGGGCCCAGCAGGAAAGGCCCTGGGGGTGCTGGGTGCCAGCAGCTGCAGATGAGCCAGGCGGTGCCCAGGTGGCCAAGAAGGCCACCAGCAGCCTGGCCTGGAGCAGCAATGGTTGTGGGCAGCAGGTGCAGGGCAGGGATTGTGCCCCTGGGCTGGGCACTGGGGAGGCCACAGCTTGAGTGCTGGGTTCAGGTTTGGGCTCCTCACTCCCAGAAGGACCTTGAGGGCTGGAGCAGGGCCAGAGAAGGGCAACAGAGCTGGGGAAGGGTCTGGAGAAGAGGGCTGGGGAGGAGCAGCTGAGGGAGCTGGGGGTGTTGAGTGTGGAGCAGAGGAGGCTGAGGGAGACCTCCTTGTTCTCTGCAGCTCCCTGAGAGGAGGCTGCAGGGAGCTGGGGGTTGGGCTCTGCTCCCCAGTAGCTAAAGGCAGGCCAAGAGGACATGGTCTCAACTTGCCCCAGGGGAGGGTTAGGTTGGATATGAGGAAGCAATTATTTGCTGCAAGAGTGGTCAGGGAGTGGCAGAGGCTGCCCAGGGAGGTGGTGGAGTCCCCATGCCTGGAGGTGTTCAAGAGAGAGCAGATGTGGCACTTTGTGAAGCGGTTCAGTGGTGAGGGAGGTGCTGGGTAGAAGGCTGGACTGGATGACCTTAGAGATCTTTTCCAGCTCTAATGATTCTCTGATCCTATTGACTCTCTGGTGCTGCCCACTGAGCACAGGACCTATGTGACAGTTTTGCCAGCACAGAAAAGCTCCAAATGTTCCTGCAGTAGCAGCTGCCTCTGGATGGAGAAACACCTCCACAGGGAACCAAGCCCTCTCTGGAAGCTCCTGTGGCAGGCATCCCATGGGTACCTGTATTGGTTGGTCTCATCCTCACAGGTGGCTCCGTGCTGGCACTGGTTCTCTTCACAGTCATTGATGTTCTCCAGGCACCTTTGTCCTGTCCAGCCAGGAGCACAGACACAGTGAGCCCTCTGCTTCTCTTCCTCATAGAAGCAGCTCCCTCCATTTGCACACACCTGAGGCCAAGGAGGACAAAGACAGGAAGAGACTTTTCTTCATGGGGTGAAGTTCATTCTTCCACAGAATCACAGAAGGCATCAGCAGGCTGGAAGGGACCCTCCAAGGGCATCTTGCCCAAACCCCTGCAGGCAGCAGGGACAGCTCCAGCCAGAGCAGGCTGCCCAGGGACACAGCAAGGCTGAGCTTGGATGTCTGCAGGGATGGAGCCTCAGCCACCTCCCTGGGCAGCCTGCTCCAGTGTCTCCCCAGCCTCACAGTGCAGAACTTCCTCCTGATGTCCAACCTAATGCTGCCCTGCTCCAGTTCCAAACCCTTGTCCCTCATCCTATCCCCACAGCCCCTTCTGAACAGTGCCTCCCCAGCCTGCCTGCAGCTCCCCTGCAGATATTGAACTGCAAGATCTGAGGCCTCCCTGGCTTCTCCCTGAATCTTTTAGGCATCCTATCTATGCCCTGGGATGAGCAGAACACTTCTGTGCAACCTGAAGACAACAAAAGATGACCAAAACTGGGCTGGAACAGCATTCCCCATCCCCCTTTCCTCTTTTATTTGCCACTATTACTTACTTAATATTTCCTCTATTCTTCCAAAATAAAGAAAGAAACAACAGACCAGGGAGGTGGTGGAGGCTCAGGGGTCTGGAGCACAGCCCTGTGAGGAGAGGCTGAGGGAGCTGGGGTTGTTTAGCCTGGAGAAGAGGAGGCTCAGGGGAGACCTTCTTGCTCTCTACAACTCCCTGAAGGGAGGTTGTAGCCAGGTGGGGGTTGGTCTCTTCTCCTAGGCACCCAGCACCAGAACAAGAGGACACAGTCTCAAGCTGTGCCAGGGGAGGTTTAGGCTGGAGGTGAGGAGAAAGTTCTTCCCAGAGAGAGTTGTTGGCCATTGGGATGTGCTGCCCAGGGAGGTGGTGGAGTCCCCATCCCTGGAGGTGTTCAGGAGGGGATTGGATGTGGCACTTGGTGCCATGGTTTAGTCCTGAGGTGTTGGGTGACAGGTTGGACTTGATGATCTTTGAGGTCTCTCCCAAACTTGGTGATTCTGTGTCCAAAAGCTGCTTTCTTCACTTGGCCCTTTCTAGACTCCCATTTCAGTATCTGAAGGGGACCTCAGTATCTGAAGGGGGCTACAAGAAGGCTGGGGAGGGACTTGTCAGGATCTCAGGCAGTGATAGGACTAGGGGGAATGGAATGAAGCTGGAGGTGGGGAGATTCAGGCTGGAGGTGAGGAGGAAGTTCTTCCCCATGAGAGTGGTGAAGCCCTGGAATGGGTTGTCCAGGGAGGTGGTTGAGGCCCCATCCCTGGAGGTGTTTAAGCCCAGGCTGGATGAGGCTGTGGCCAGCCTGATGTAGTGTGGGGTGTCCCTGTCCATGGCAGGGGGGTTGGAACTAGCTGATCCATGTGGTCCCTTCCAACCCTGACTGATACTATGATTGCATTTCCCTGAGCAGGGGAAACCTGGGAGCCCACATTTTCATCTCCAAGCAATTGTGCCTGGAAGATGAGCTGCTACCTCACTTTGATGGAGTCTGAACCTCCTTCTAATGCCATCAAGATCTGTAATCATCACAGTTCTGGGCACAAATCCTCTAATGTTCATTTGGCTTTGATTAAGTCTTAAATTGACCATAAAATGAAGATGAGTTTTTTTTTCTGGGCTCCACTTAGTAGATTTTAGCCTTGAGATCCTTTTACAGCAGGACAATGGCTTGGAAGAAAGTGATGCTCAGTGCCAAGGCAAAGAAAACTCTGTGCAGTGTTCTGGAAATAGACAGCTTGGGATTTTTCTACCTCTTCCTCCTCTTTTTATTTGGTGTGCTGTCAGTGTTCCTGCAGGATTGTGTCCTGAAGTGGTCTGTGGGACATGATGGGGTTCAGGGAGTGAAGCATGAGGAGGGCAGACTGAGACTGGTGATGAGGAAGAAATTCTTTGCAGTGAGGGTGGGGAGAGACTGGCACAGGTTGCCCAGGGAGGCTGGGGATGCCTCCTGCCTGGAGGTGTTCAAGGCCAGGCTGGATGAGGCCAACCTGGGCTGGTGGGAGGTGTGCCTGCCCATGGCAGCGGGTTGGAGCCTGGAGAGGAGAAGGCTGAGAGGGAATCTGATCAATGATCTCAGTTGTCACTGCTGATCTTTCATCTGGGTGGAGCCACACCTGATGGGTTCAGTTTTGCTGTTGTGGAGGTAAAAATGTGGCAGCAGACACCAAAAAAAAAAAAAGAAGAAGAAGAAAAGAAAGGAAGTTAAAGGCTGAGAGCCCTGGGGGTGCTGAGCCTGGAGAGGAGAAGGCTGAGAGGGGAGCTGAGCAATGTCTGTAAATATCTGAGGGGTGGGGGGCAAGAAGGGGCCAGGCTCTGGTCAGTGGTGTCCTGGGACAGCAGGACAAGGGGCAGTGGACACCAGCTGGAAGCCAGGAGGTTCCAGCCCAGCATGAGGAGAAACTTCCTTGGTGTGAGGGTGCTGAGCCCTGGAGCAGGCTGCCCAGAGAGGCTGTGGAGTCTCCTTCTCTGGAGTCATTCCAAATCCACATGCCCTCCTGTGCAGGATGCTCTAGTTGGAGGTATCCCTGCTGCCTGCAGGGGGGTTGGCAAGATGACCTTTGAGGGTCCCTTCCAAACCAATTCATTCTGTGAAACTATAAACATGCTCTAGAGCATCCTGCTTTGGCAGCAGGGCTGGAGACAATGATCCCCAGAGGCCCCTTCCAAGCACTGGATGATGCCATGAAATGCCCAGATTGGGAACATCACTCACTTTTGGGTGTCCCTGTTAGACAGGGAAGAGAATGCTTTGACCAAGCCCTGGTTAGGCTACACCTTGAGTCCTGTGTCCAGTTCTGGGCCCCTCAGTTTAGCAAAGATGTTGAGTTGCTGGAAGGTGTCCAGAGAAGGGCAACAAAGCTGGGGAGGGGTCTGGAGCACAGCCCTGTGAGGAGAGGCTGAGGGAGCTGGGGTTGCTTAGCCTGGAGAAGAGGAGGCTCAGGGGAGACCTTCTTGCTCTCTGCAACTCCCTGAAGGGAGGTTGTAGCCAGGTGGGGGTTGGTCTCTTCTCCCAGGCAAGCAGCACCAGAACAAGAGGACACAGTCTCAAGCTGTGCCAGGGGAGGTTTAGGCTGGATGTTAGGAAGAAGTTCTTCCCAGCCAGAGAGATTGGCCATTGGGATGTGCTGCCCAGGGAGGTGGTGGAGTCCCCATCCCTGGAGGTGTTTAGGAAAAGCCTGGCTGAGGCACTTGGTGCCATGGTTTAGTTGATTAGATGGTGCTGGGTGATAGGTTGGACTTGATGATCTCAAAGGTCTTTTCCAACCTGGTGAATTCCATTCCATTCCATTCCATTCCATTCCATTCTATTCCATCCCATTCCATTCCACTCCATCCCATCCCATCCCATTCCACTCCATCCCATCCCATTCCACTCCATCCCATCCCATTCCATTCCACTCCATCCCATCCCATCCCATCCCATCCCATCCCATCCCATCCCATCCCATCCCAAGAAGGAGCAATGTGTTTAGGACACCCATAGGAAATGAGGATTCCTCTGCTCTTAGAGTAACTTCTTTGAGTTTCCCCAAAGCACTGGAGGGACTGCAGCACCTCAGCCTACCTCTGTGTCTGCAGGGCATGGAGCCAAACAGGAGTAATTAAAGCCCTGAGCTGGGCGCACACAGGCTGCTCCTGGGGCACAGCTGCTGTTGCAGGGCAGGCAGGCATGGACAGCCAGCTGACATCGCTCCCCTCCAGAACCTGCACCACAAAGAGAACCCTTGATCACAGCTCAGCCAGGGGCTTGGCAGCAGGGCACTCTGCCAGAGCAAGCTGCCAGCTTCATCTCCTAAAGACAGTGGGATTGGATGTGGCACTTGGTGCCGTGGTTTAGTTAGTCATGAGGTGTTGGGTGACAGGTTGGACTGGATGATCTTTGAGGTCTCTTCCAACCTTATTGATTCTATGAGAAGTGGGATTGTCCCCTTGCACCAGCACAGGTGAGGAAGTGACCTGCTCCAGAGCAGCTCTATGGGGAAGGGGCTGGGAGGGCTGGTGGTCAGCAAGCTCCCCAAGGGCCAGCAGTCTGCCCTCATGGCCAAGGCCAATGGCATCCTGGGCTGTGTAGAATCACAGAATGGTTTGGGTTGGAAGGGACCTCCACAGCCCATCCAGTCCAACCCCCCTGCACTCAGCAGGTTCATCCTCAACTAGATCAGGTTGCCCAGAGCCCTGTCCAGCCTCACCTTGAATATCTCCAAGGCTGGAACCCCAACCACCTCCCTGGCCAACCTGTTGCAGTGTTCCACCACCCCCACTGTAAACAGTTTGTTCCTCATCTCCAGTCTGGGACACAGGAAGTTCCATCCTAACATGAGGAGGAAATTCTTTACTCTGAGGGTGATCAGACACTGGAGCAGGCTGCCCAGAGTGGCTGTGGAGTCTCCTTCTCAGGAGTCATTCCAAACCCACCTGGATGTGTTCCTGTGCAACCTGGTCTAGGTGACCCTGCTCTGGCTTAGGGGGGGGGTGGGGTTGGGCTGGATGATCTCCAGAGGTTCCCTTCCAACCTCCACCACTTCTGCAACTCTTTGATTGAAAGGTTCACTGCCCACATGATGAGATCCTGCTCTTTGGATGGGATTTCCTCCATATTTGGGTGACATTTTCTTTCTCCTCTTTAGAAGACACATTAAAGTTCCAAGGACTCACCTGGGGGGCAAATGCACTTGAAGTGACCTTCATAGTCAACACAGGTCCCTCCATTTGCACATGAGCTGGAGCCACAGTTGCCAATCTGCATCTCACAGGATTCCCCTGGGGCTGAAAAAGAAAAACCAACCCAAAAACCCCTAAAAAAAGGTGAAAAAAGAATGTCATGGTCCTAAAAAACCCCCACCCAAACCACCAACCAAAAATGATATTGTTGGTACTGCTAAGAACAAAACTATTGCTTGAAATCATCTTCTGGGGCTAGTAGAGGGAATTTAAAGACTCAGAAGATCATAGAATGGTTTGGTTGGATGAAGCCTCTGAGATCAGAGGAATTAGAGGACACAGTCTCAAGCTGTGCCAGGGGTGGTTTAAGCTGGAGGTGAGGAGAAAGATCTTCCCTGAGAGAGTTGTTGGCCATTGGAATGTGCTGCCCAGGGAGGTGGTGGAGTCCCCATCCCTGGAGGTGTTTAGGAAGAGCCTGGCTGAGGCACTTGGTGCCATGGTTGAGTTGATTAGATGGTGTTGGGTGAGAGGTTGGACTTGATGATCTCAAAGGTCTTTTCCAACCTGGTTCTTCTCTTCTCTTCTCTTCTCTTCTCTTCTCTTCTCTTCTCTTCTCTTCTCTTCTCTTCTCTTCTCTTCTCTTCTCTTCTCTTCTCTTCTCTTCTCTTCTCTTCTCTTCTCTCCTACCCTACCCTACCCTACCCTACCCTACCCTACCCTACCCTACCCTACTCTATCCCATCCCATCCCAATGATAACAATGACAGCAATGGTAAGAAGAAGAATGACAAGAATGCTGTTTATAAGCATATTGATGACTATATTTATACTAATACTATAAGTAATAACACTCATGATCAAAATGACAAGCATGCTACTAATAATACTAATCCTACTCCTAATAAGAAGGGCAATAATTGAATAGAAGGGGCCTCCAGGATCATCCAGTTCTAACCCCCCTGGCATGGGCAGGGACACCTCACACCAGATCAGATTGCTCAGAGCCAGCTCCAGCCTGGCCTTAAAAAACCTCCAGGGATGAGGCTTCCACCAGCTCCTTGGCACCTGGGGCCATGGTTCAGCAGCCATGGTGGGGTTGGGTTGCTGGTTGGACTGGAGGATAGGGTGGGATGGGATGGGATAAACCAGGTTGGAAGAGACCTTCAAGATCATCAAGTCCAACCTATCACATAACTCCATCTAATCAACTAAACCATGGCACCAAGTACCCTATCAAGTCTCCTCCTGAACACCTCCAATGATGGGGACTCCACCACCTCCCCAGGCAGCCCATTCCAATGGCCAATCTCTCTCCCTGTGTAGAACTTCCTCCTAACCTCCAGCCTAAACCTCCCCTGGCACAGTTTGAGACTGTGTCCTCTTGTTCTGGTGCTGGCTGCCTGGGAGAAGAGACCAACCCCCACCTGGCTACAACCTCCCTTCAGGGAGTTGTAGAGAGCAAGAAGGTCTCCCCTGAGCCTCCTCTTCTGCAGGCTAAGCAACCCCAGCTCCCTCAGCCTCTCCTCACAGGGCTGTGCTCCAGACCCCTCCCCAGCTTTGTTGCCCTTCTCTGGACACCTTCCAGCAACTCAACATCTTGCCTAACCTGAGGGGCCCAGAACTGGACACAGGACTCAAGGTGTGGCCTGAGCAGTGCTGAGCACAGGGTACAATGACTTCCCTGCCCCTGCTGGCCACACTCTTCCTGATGCAGGCCAGGATGCCATTGGCCCTCTTGGCCCCCTGGGCACGCTGCAAGCTCATCTTCAGTCTACTCTCAACCAGCACCCCCAGGTCCCTTTCTGCCTGGCTGCTCTCAGCCACTCTGACCCCAGCCTGTAGCACTGCCTGGGGTTGCTGTGGCCAATGTGCAGCACCTGGCACTTGGATGTGTTCATTCTCCTGCCCTTGGCTTCTGCCCATCTGTCCAGCCTGGCAAGGTCCCTCTGCAGAGCTCTCCAACCCTCTAACAGATCAACTCCTGCCCCCAGCTTGCTGTCATCTGCACATTTACTGCTGGTGAACTCAATGCCCTCCTCCAGATCATCAATAAAGATATTGAAGAGGCTGGGGCCCAGCACTGATCCCTGGGGCACACCACTGGTGCCTGGCTGCCAGCTGGCTGTGGCACCATTCCCCACCACTCTCTGGGCTCAGCCTCCAGCCAGTTCCTGACCCAGCTCAGAGAGCTGCTGCCCAAGCCAGGGGCTGACAGCTTGGCCAGCAGTTTGCTGTGGGGGATGGTGTCAAAGGCCTTGCTGAAGCCCAGGAGAATGCAACATCCTGGAAGGAGGATTTGGCTGTAAGGCTGCAATTCCTGCAGCAGCAGCAGCTGTATCCTGCACAGCTTCCCCCTTCCACACAGAGGTTAGGAAACCCCAGCAGCACTCCAAGCTGATCTAACATTTATCAGGCTCTGCATCCTGCTGAGAAATGCATCACTGATGGTATTAAGATCTGATTAAGTGCTAAATGGGCATCTGGAGAGATCTCCACAGTAATCCACTCATCTTTTTGTGCCTAATTATCACTTCAGAGCCACCCAGGGCTGAAGCCTTGACACAGGCAGCACTGGGAGGGCTCCAGCCAGACTTTGGTGTGCAGTGAGCTGGGTTGGGAGTTCTGGTATCTGCCCCAGGTAGCAGGGACAAAGGTGTTCTGCAGCACATGAAATAGCCTCTTGCAGACTCTGCAGAGCTCCTCTGCCCCCTTCTTGCTCTCTGGGCAGTGAAGAGCTTCACACTGCTGCTTTCTCTGCTTTGGTATTTTCTAAAGTGGAAATAATACCACCAATACCAATAATAATATGACCAATACCTCCAAATCTGAGTGCCAGGTTCCACACATTGGCCACAACAACCCCAGGCAGTGCTACAGGCTGGGGGCAGAGTGGCTGGAGAGCAGCCAGGCAGAGAGGGACCTGGGGGTGCTGGTTGAGAGTAGGCTGAACATGAGCCTGCAGTGTGCCCAGGGGGCCAAGAAGGCCAATGGCATCCTGGCCTGCATCAGGAACAGTGTGGCCAGCAGGAGCAGGGAGGTCATTGTGCCCTGTGCTCAGCACTGCTCAGGCCACACCTTGAGTCCTGTGTCCAGTTCTGGGCCCCTCAGGTTAGGCAAGATGTTGAGGTGCTGGAAGGTGTCCAGAGAAGGGCAACAAAGCTGGGGAGGGGTCTGGAGCACAGCCCTGTGAGGAGAGGCTGAGGGAGCTGGGGTTGCTTAGCCTGGAGAAGAGGAGGCTCAGGGGAGACCTTCTTGCTGTCTGCAACTCCCTGCAGGGAGGTTGTAGCCGGGTGGGGGTTGGTCTCCACTCCCAGGCAAGCAGCCCCAGAACAAGAGGACACAGTCTCAAGCTGTGCCAGGGGAGGTTCAGGCTGGAGGTGAGGAGAAAGTTCTTCCCAGAGAGAGTTGTTTGCCATTGGAATGTGCTGCCCAGGGAGGTGGTGGAGTCACTGTCCCTGGGTGTGTTCAAGAGGGAATTGGCTGTGGCACTTGGTGCCATGGTTTAGTAGTCCTGAGGTGTTGGGTGACAGGTTGCACTTGATGATCTCTGAGGTCATTTCCAACCTTATTGATTCTATGAATTCTTTCTGTGGTCTGTGGTGCCAGGTTGGACTGGATGATCCTTGAGGTCTCTTCCAATCTTAGTGATACTGTGAAGATGGATTCCTGCTCTCCTCAGTCAAATGTGGAGTTAAAATTTGGCCTCCTCCTTGTTTAGAGTGAAATGAATCCTTCAAAGACCCTCAGGACCAGTCCTTCCCCAGAGTTCCTCCACAGCTGCTGGTGTAGCTCAGAGACTTCAAGCTCAGCTACTTCTCTTGTCTTTTCCCTGCAGAATGTCTTTAAATCCCTTTCAGCTGTGTTTTGCTAACCTTGGCTCTTCAATGACTTCATGATTTGGGAACACACAGTGTGACTTTTGACTACCTAATAGATTACCTCTCCTTCCCTTCAGCTGCCTCCAGGATCTAGCTGGCAACCTGGCCTTAAAACTTCAGCCCTTGGCAAAGTCTCTGCCAGACCTCTATTTCAAGCTGTCTCTTGCTCTCTGCTGGGGAGTCTGTTTGTTTTGCTGCTGGTCCAAGTGGCCTTCTGGTGCCTCACTGAAAAATGTGCTCCATAAACCAAACCCCTCAAGGATCCTAGAGGAATATGCAAAACTTTGCTTCATGCCTTGCAAAGAGGAATTTCTTCTGCTTTGATTCCATTGCACTCCTTCCCTTGCCTGAAGGGAGGCAAAGACTCAAGACTTGGTTGGGCTGGGAAAGCCCTCTGAGATCATCCAGACCAACCAGCAGCCCAACCCCACCATGGCCACCAAACCATGGCCCCAGGTGCCATGGCCACAGCTTTCTGGAACACCTCCAGGCATGGGGACTCCACCACCTCCCTGGGCAGCCTCTGCCAGTCCCTGAGCACTCTTGCAGCAAAGAAATATGTGTCCATGGCAGCTGGGGACATGGTTTAGTGGCCATGGTGGTGCTGGGTTCATAGTTGGACTCAATGATCTTAGAGGTCTTTTTAACCCTCTGATTCTCTGTCCCATTCCACTGGAGGAGCATGGGTGCTGGCCATGTCCTCGTTAGCTGCCTATCAAGGTTAGAAGCTTCCATCAGTGTCTCCTGAAGAACAAAACCACTTCAAGAAACACAGATTTCACCAGCTGGAAGGGTTTCAATTCCACCATGGCTTTGGCTCAGCAGTACAAATGTTGTCTCAGCCAGCTGGTGAAAGACACAGCAGCTTTTATAGCCCATACCTATAATGCTGTGATGCTTGCTTCTGTAGGACATGAATTGCCCTGGCATCAAAAATACCTCCTGCAGAAGACCTCCACAGTGCAATACTGCAAGGTGCACCCAAGTCTCTTTATAGTCTTTTCCCATATACCTGTAGAAATCAGCAGCCCTGTCTCATAGAACCAATAAGGTAGCAAAAGACCTCAAAGATTATCAAGACCAACCTGTCACCCAACACCTCATGCAACACCTCAGCAATTAAACCATGGCTGCAAGTGCCGCATCCAGTCCCCTCTTGAACACCTCCAAGGACAGTGACTCCACCACCTCCCTGGGCAGCACATTCCAATGGCCAACAAATCTCTCTGGGAAGAACTTCTTCCTATCATCCAGCCTGAACCTCCCCTGGCACAGCTTGAGACTGTGTCCTCTTGTTCTGGTGCTGCTTGCCTGGGAGAAGAGACCAACCCCCACCTGGCTACAGCCTCCATTCAGGGAGTTGGAGAGAGCAAGAAGGTCTCCCCTGAGCCTCCTCTTCTCCAGGCTAAGCAACCCCAGCTCCCTCAGCCTCTCCTCACAGGGCTGTGCTCCAGACCCCTCCCCAACTTCTTCTGGGGACACCTTCCAGCAGCTCAACATCTTTCCTAAACTGAGGGGCCCAGAACTGGACACAGGACTCGAGGGCACAATGACTTCCCTGCTCCTGCTGGCCACACTCTTCCTGATGCAGGCCAGGATGCCATTGGCCTTCTTGGCCACCTGGGCACACTGCAGGCTCATGTTCAGCTTACCATCAACCAGTACCCCCAGGTCCCTCTCTGCCTGGCTGCTCTCAGCCACTCTGCCCCCAGCCTGTAGCACTCCCTGGGGTTGTTGTGGCCAATGTGTGGAACCTGGCCTTACATTCTTTTCTCATGTACCTGCAGAAACCAGCAGCCCTGCCTCAGCTCAATCAAACATTAAGAGGGGCAAAAAAGAAAGAAATTGTGGATAAAACCATGAATGATCTTCAGGAGTCTTCCAAAAGGAAAGCTGAAGGTGAGGAATTGAAGTATTTGTTTTACATTCTGGTGGGTAACTTGCTTGGGGTGCACTTCAATTAGCAGCATTAAGATCCTTTTAATTAAAGGACTTTTCTATCAGCCAAATCAAGTCCTTATGTGCCCAGTCTATTCCTTCCAATGTGATTGCTCTGCATACAAGGAGAGATAGCAATTAATTAGAGGCAGCTTCCTCAAGGACAACAGAATCACAGAATCACCAAGGTTGGAAGAGGCCTCAAAGATCATCAAGTCCAACCTGTCACCCAACACCTCAGGACTAAACCATGGCACCAAGTGCCACATCCAATCCCCTCTTGAACACCTCCAGGGATGGGGACTCCACCACCTCCCTTGGCAGCACATCCCAATGGACAACAACTCTCTCTGGGAAGAACTTTCTGCTCACCACCAGCCTAAACTTCCCCTGGCACATCTTGAGACTGTGTCCTCTTGTTCTGGTGCTGGTTGCCTGGGAGAAGAGACCAACCCCCACCTGGCTACAGCCTCCCTTCAGGAAGCTGTAGAGAGAAGTGTTCAAGAGGGGATTGGACATGGCACTTGGTGCCATGGTTTAGTAGTCATGAGGTGTTAGGTGACAGGTTGGACTTGATGATCCTTGAGGTCTTTTCCAACCTTGTTGATTCTCTGATTCTGTAAGGTCTCCCCTGAGCCTCCTCTTCTGCAGGCTAAGCAACCCCAGCTCCCTCAGCCTCTCCTCACAGGGCTGTGCTCCAGACCCCTCCCCAGCTTTGTTGCCCTTCTCTGGACACCTTCCAGCAACTCAACCTCTTGCCTAACCTGAGGGGCCCAGAACTGGACACAGGACTCAAGGTGTGGCCTGAGCAGTGCTGAGCACAGGGCACAATGACTTCCCTGCTCCTTCCACCCAGGCTTGCCCAAGCACAGATCTGGGCTGGGTGCGGAGTGGGAGCCAAGGGCAGGATCCAGCCCTTGGCCTTGTTAAACCATTTTCCACTCCCAGCTGTTTATTTTCACAGGTCTGTGCTTGGGGAAGGACAAAGCAGTGGCATTTTTGGCCTGCTTGCCTGACTCAGAGCTGACAAACATCAGCAAGCAGAGAGGGCCACGGCAGCCTCGCAGCTAATGGTTGTTAATTGTGTTTGTAAATGCTCCCCACTTACAGCTGCAGCCTCTGCATTAATGTTGAAATCATCCCTGGAGCAGATTTATCTGAGGGGAAAGCAAAACATGACATGATGTACCCTGCTCAGCTGTGAAAAGATGAACTGGGGTTTTCAAAAGGAGGAAAAAGGCATTTCACAGAATCACAGACTGCCAGGGGCTGGAAGGGACCTCTGGAGATCAACTCCAACCCCCCTGCCAGGGCAGGGCACCCAGGGCAGGGCACCCAGAGCAGGGCACCCGGAGCACAGCCAGCTGGGGCTGCAAAGTCTCCACAGAAGGAGACTCCACAGCCTCTCTGGGCAGCCTGTTCCAGGCTCAGCACACTCACAACAAAGTTGTTTTACTTCATGTCGAATTGGAACTACCTGGGTTCCACTGTGTGCCCTTTGCCCCTTGTCCTGTCCTTTGCCACCATTGAGAATAGGGAAAATTGTGGCAGGGGAGGTTTAGATTGGAGATGAGGAAGAATGTCTTTGCTGCAGGAGTGGTGAGGGACTGGCAGAGGCTGCCCAGGGAGCTGGTGGAGTCCCTATCCCTGGGGGTGTTCCAGCAAGTTGGGGCCATGGTTTGGTGGCCACGGTGGGGTTGGGTTGCTGGTTGGACTGAATGATCTCAGAAGGCTTTTCCAACCCTGAAGCTACCTTTAGGGAGTTGTAGAGAGCAATGAGGTCTCCCCTGAGCCTCCTCTTCTCCAGGCTAAGCAACCCCAGCTCCCTCAGCCTCTCCTCACAGGGCTGTGCTCAAGGCCTCTTCCCAGCCTCGTTGCCCTTCTCTGGACACGTTCCAGTGTCTCAATGTCCTTCTTAAACTGAGGGGCCCAGAACTGGACACAGGACTCAAGGTGTGGCCTAAGCAGTGCTGAGCACAGGGCACAATGACTTCCCTGCTCCTGTTGACCCTAAAGGGTGGTTGTAGCCAGGTGGGGCTTGGTCTCTTCTCTCAAGCAACCAGCACCAGAACAAGAGGACACAGTCTCAAGCTGCACCAGGGGAGGTTTAGGCTGGAGGTGTTGGGTAACAGGTTGGACTTGATGATCCTCGAGGTCTATTCCAACCTTATTGATTCTATGATTCTATGCCTCCCCCAAACACTTTCCTGTTCCTTATCTTTGATAGCTCAGCAGTCCTAGACTTGAGTTTGAAAAGCAATGAAGCCAGTAAGCTCTCCCTGAGCTGCAGAGCCCTTACCTGTGAGGTTGTGGGGACAGAGGCACCGAAGCAGAGGTTGCTCTCCCGGCTGGCTCACGCCGATGCAAGTGGCTCCATCAGCACAGGGGTTTGGGTGGATCACACAGGCGTTGGCAGCCAGCTGGCACCACTCCCCTGTCCATCCTGCTGCACAGAGGCACTGCACATCACCAGCACACCAACAAACAGCAGCACAGCAGCCACAGAGGAGACAAGAAATGGCAAGAGTGAAAGGGTGCAGAGATGTTGGGGAGTCATAGAATGCATCTGGTTGGAAGGGACCTTCAGTGGTCCCCTAGTGGAAGCCTCCTGCAGTAAGCAGGGACATCCCCAACTAGAGCAGGGTGCTCACAGTCCCATCAAGCCTGACCTTGGATGTCTCCAGGGATGGG
Organism: Dryobates pubescens; assembly: GCF_014839835.1. Classification (NCBI taxonomy): domain Eukaryota; kingdom Metazoa; phylum Chordata; class Aves; order Piciformes; family Picidae; genus Dryobates; species Dryobates pubescens. The sequence goes on from NC_071613.1 coordinate 5,147,865, forward strand.
GTCTTCACTGCCTCCTTGTTGCAGTGTTCCAACATCCCTCCCAGAACATCTTCCTAATGTCCATCCTAAACCTACCATGCTCCAGTTTAAAACCACTGCCCCTTTGCCCTGCTGCTACAAGCCCCTGAAAAAAGTCCCTCCCCAGCTTTCCTGTAGCCCATTTCAGGTACTGGAAAGCTGCTCTAAGGTCTCTCTGGAGCCTTCTCTTCTCCAGGCTGAGCAGCCCCAACTCTTTCAGCCTGTCCTCATGCAATAGATTCTCCAGCCTCTGATCATTTTTGCTCTGCAGAAGAGGAGGCTGAGGGAGACCTCATTGCTCTCCACAGCTCCCTGAGAGGAGGCTGCAGTGAGCTGGGGGTTGGGATCTGCTCCCCAGTCTCAGATGATAGAGGAAATGGCCTGGAACTGTGACAGGGGAGGGTTGGATTGGAGAGAAGGAAAAATTTCCTTGCTGCCAGCGTGGTCAGGGGCTGGTACAGGCTGCCCAGGGAGGTGGTGGAGTCCCCATGCCTGGCGGTGCTCCAGGTACCTGTGGCCATGGCACTTGGGGCCATAGCTCAGTGGCCACGGTGTGGTTGGGGTTGCTGGTTGGGCTGGATGATCTCAGAGAGCTTTTTTGCAACCCTGATGATTCCCTGAGCAGGGACCAGTCACTGATGTCACTCTCAAGTTGGTTTTCATTGCATTCCCCCTCTCTTCAATACAACTTCCCCCTAATTCGTGTAGCCTACCCAGCAGCCCTGATCAGATTTGCATATCATTAACTACACTGCCTTTTGGAAGCAAACCAACTCTCCTGTCTCAAAGCTCCTGATTGGCTGCACCCATTAAAGTGCCACCAACATCTAGGATAACTTCTCCCCCTTTCCCCCCCCCCTCCTCCCCCTTAGAACTGAACTCGCTCCACTAAGTGATTTATTTTGCTTAATGAGCGAAGTGCAGCAGAGAATCCTTCCCCATCACTATCTGTCAGGTCATCTCATTAAACCTGCTTTGTCTGCTGTGATCTGTGTTCATTAAGTGGCATTAATTACACAGCTACCCTCTGTTTTCCTATTGATAAATCCCTTTCTCAATGTATACACACGTCCTGACCGTGGTTCCCAGGAGGATGGGCCACGGGGGAAGGAACAAAGGAGGTGATTTGTTGTAACTGCAGCTGTGCCCTGCAAAGAGAGGCAGGAGAATTGAGACATGGAAATGTGAAATATGAAGAGGATGGAACAGGAGGGAAAAGTCCCTTTCCTAAGGAGTGACAATTCCCCCCTGCACCTGACCAAATAGAATAGAATAGAACAGAATAGAATAGAATAGAGCAGGTTGGAAGAGACCATCAAGATCATCAAGTCCAACCCATCAACCAATCCAACCCAACTAAACCATGGCACCAAGCACCCCATCAAGTCTCCTCCTGAACACCTCCAATGATGGTGACTCCCCCACCTCCCCAGGCAGCCCATTCCAATGGGCAATCACTCTCTCTATGAAGAATCTCTACCTCACCTCCTTTGAGATCAAGTCCAACATATCACCCAACATCGTCTGATCAACTAAACCATGGCACCAAGTGCCTCATCCAGTCTCCTCTTAAACACCTCCAGAGATGGGAACTCCACCACCTCCCTGGGCAGCCCATTCCAATGGCCAATCTCTCTTGCTGGGAAGAACTTTTTCCTAACCCCCAGCCTAAACCTCCCCTGGCACAGCTTGAGACTGTGTCCTCTTGTTCTGGGGCTGGCTGCCTGGCAGAAGAGACCAACCCCCACCTGGCTACAACCTCCCTTCAGGGAGTTGCAGACAGCAAGAAGGTCTCCCCTGAGCCTCCTCTTCTCCAGGCTAAGCAACCCCAGCTCCCTCAGCCTCTCCTCACAGGGCTGTGCTCCAGACCCCTCCCCAGCTTTGTTGCCCTTCTCTGGACACCTTCCAGCATCTCAACATCTTGCCTAACCTGAGGGGCCCAGAACTGGACACAGGACTCAAGGTGTGGCCTAACCAGTGCAGTGTACAGGGGCAGAATGACCTCATCCTGCTGGCCACACTCTTCCTGATGCAGGCCAGGATGCCATTTGCCCTCTTGGCTACCTGGGCACATTGCAGACTCATGTTCAGCCTACCATCAACCAGCACCACCAGGTCCCTCTCTGCCTGGCTGCTCTCCAGCCACCCTGACCCCAGCCTGTAGCACTGCCTGGGGTTGCTATGGCCAACGTGAAGAACCTGGCACTTGGATGTGTTCAATCTCCTGCCCTTGGAAACAGCTTCCCACAGCTAAGCATTGTTATGGACAAGGGAGGGGATTCTGCCCCTCTGCTCTGCTCAGCTCCCACCTGCACCACTGCCTCCAGTTCCGGGCTCCCCAGCACAAGAGGGACCTGGAGCTGCTGGAGAGGCTCCACAGGAGGTCACAAAATTGATCAAATGGCTGGAGAGCCTCCTCAATGGGGACAAGCTGTGCAGCCTGGAGAAGAGAAGGCTCCAGGCAGACCTCAGAGCAGCCTTCTAGTACCTGAAGGGGCTCCAGGAGTGGTGGGGAGGGACTTTGGACAAGGGTTGGCAGTGCCAGGATGAGGGACAATGGATTTGAGCTGGGAGAGGGCAGACTGCCACTGGAGATGAGGAAGAAATTGGTGGCAGTGAGGGTGGGGAGACACTGGCACAAGTTGCCCAGGGAGGCTGTGGATGACCTCTGCCTGGAGGTGTTCAAGGCCAGGCTGGATAAGGCAACCTGCTCTGGTGCATCTGCCCATGGCAGAAGAGTTGGATCTTGATCTCAGAGGTCCTTTCCAACCCAACCTATTCTATGGCTCTCTGAGATGCCTTCCCAACATTCAGATTCCCTTAACAGCCTACAAGAAAGCTGGGGAGGGGCTTATGAGAAGGGTCTGTAGGGACAGAAGGAGGGACAATGGCTTTGGGATGGAAGTGTGGATAACAGCTCTGGAGCATGAATAGTTCCCCATCCCTTTTACTGCAAGCATACTCTTTGGTCCCTGTAACACAGCACAGAACTGTCTCAGCAGAGAAGCAATAACAAAATCCCCAGTGCCTGCCCTTGGCTTACTGATGGAAGCAAAGAAAACACCTCCAGGTCTACCTCCCTCTTGTCTCTCAGGGCAGTGACTGCAGCCCAGGCTCTGCTGCTCTGGAGCTCTGAGACTTGATAGAATCATAGATTCAATAAGGTTGGAAGAGACCTCAGAGATCATCAAGTCCAACCTGTCACCCAGCACCTCATGACTACCTAACCATGGCACCAAGTGCCACATCCAATCCCGTCTTGAACACCTCCAGGGACTGTGACTCCACCACCTCCCTGGGCAGCACATTCCAATGGCCAACAACTCTCTCTGGGAAGAACTTTCTCCTCACATCCAGCCTAAACCTCCCCTGGCACAGCTTGAGACTGTCCTCTTGTTCTGCTGCTGCTTGCCCGGGAGTGGAGACCAGCCCCCACCTGGCTACAACCTCCCTTCAGGCAGTTGGAGAGAGCAATGAGGTCTCCCCTGAGCCTCCTCTTCTCCAGGCTAGGCTCCAAGCTTTGGAGGGCTGAAGGAGCCGAGCGCAGGTGGAATGACTTACAGTGAAGCCGCCAGGGGCACTGAAGCACACTCCTTGGTGCCGGCAGCCGAGGCTGAGCAGCCCGCAGCAGTCGATGGGTTCCCGGCAGGGCGTCCCGGGGAAGCCTGGAGTGCAGCTGCAAACACACAGGGGGTGGGCAGGGGGGTGGGGAGGGGTCGGTTAGGGCCCTGCCCGAGCAAACCCAGCTCCTTGCGCTGCTTGCTACCGTCCCAGGCAGCTCTCCTCTGGCAGCAACAGCAGAGAGCTCGCAGGTGAGCTGGAGATAAGTAGAGCATTGCTTTCAAGCCATTAAAAATCCAGTTGCATCATTCTGGACCTTTTCCTTCTCCATAAAAGGATTCCACACCCTACCACCACCCCCCTTTCTTTTCATTATCTACAGGATTTTAGTAGCAAAACGTTCATAGAAAGCTTCCAGGAAACCAACCCACCCAAACCAACCTCACCCCAACCCAACAAACCCCAACCCCATCAAACCCAACCCACCCAAACCCCCAAACCAACCTCACCCCAACCCAACAAACCCCAACCCCATCAAACCCAACCCACCCAAACCCTCAAACCAACCTCACCCAACAAACCCAACCCCAACAAACCCCCAAACCAACCTCACCCCAACCCAACAAACCCCAACAAACCCAACCCACCCAAACCAACCTCACCCCAACCCAACAAACCCCAACCCCAACAAACCCAACCCACCCAAACCAACCTCACCCCAACCCAACAAACCCCAACCCCATCAAACCCAACCCACCCAAACCCTCAAACCAACCTCACCCAACAAACCCAACCCCAACAAACCCCCAAACCAACCTCACCCCAACCCAACAAACCCCAACAAACCCAACCCACCCAAACCAACCTCACCCCAACCCAACAAACCCCAACCCCAACAAACCCAACCCACCCAAACCAACCTCACCCCAACCCAACAAACCCCAACCCCAACAAACCCAACCCACCCAAATCCCCAAACCTACCCCACCCCGACCCAACAAACCCCCCACCTCACAAAACCCCAACCCAACAAACCCCAACCCAAACCCCATCCCAACCAAACCCCAACCCAACCAAACGAACCACATCCCATCAAAACCCCACCCCAAGCAAAACCAACCCCCAACCCCAACCCAACTAACCCCCAACCCCAACACAACTAACCCCCAACCCCAACACAACTAACCCCCAACCCCAACACAACTAAACCCCCATCCCAACCAAACCTCCAACCCAACCAAACCACCAACCCAACCAAACCCCAACCCCCAACCCATCCCAACCAAACCCAACCCATCCCAACCAAAGCCCCAACCTCCAACCCAACCAAACCCCCAACCCATCCCAACCAAACCCCCAACCCAACAAAACCCCAACCCATTCCAAACAAATCCCTAACCCCAACCCATGCCAACCAAACTCCCAAACCATCCAAACCCCAACCCATCCCAACCAAACCCCCAATCCAACCAAACCCCAACCCATCCCAACCAAACCCCTAACCCTAACCCCCAACTCATCCCAACCAAACCCCCAAACCAACCAAACCCCAACCCATCCCAACCAAAGCCCCAACCCAACCAAACCCCAACCCATCCCAACCAAAGCCCCAACCCAACCAAACCCCAACCCATCCCAACCCAAAGCCCCAACCCAACCAAATCCCAACCCATCCCAACCAAAGCCCCATCCCAACCAAAGCCCCAACCCATCCCAACCAAAGCCCCAACCCAACCAAACCCCAACCAAACCCCTAACCCTAACCCCCAACTCATCCCAACCAAACCCCAACCCATTCCAACCAAATCCCTAACCCCAACCCATCCCAACCAAACCCCCAATCCAACCAAACCCCAACCCATTCCAACCAAATCCCTAACCCCAACCCATCCCAACCAAACCCCCAATCCAACCAAACCCCAACCCATCCCAACCAAAGCCCCAACCCAACCAAACCCCAACCCATCCCAACCAAACCCCCAACCCAACCAAACCCCAACCCCCAACCCATCCCAACCAAATCCAACCCATCCCAACCAAAGCCCCAACCTCCAACCCAACCAAACCCCCAACCCCCAACCCAACCAAACCCCCAACCCAACAAAACCCCAACCCATTCCAAACAAACCCCTAACCCCAACCCATGCCAACCAAACTCCCAAACCATCCAAACCCCAACCCATCCCAACCAAACCCCCAACCCCAACCAAACCATTTGATACTTTTAATGATAACAACCTAGGGCTAAAATGTGTAATGAAAATGATCAAGAAAGTTGCTATTAATAACTTTTAATAATAGCCACCTAGAGAATCACTCTTGATGGTTTTAACAGCAGAAATCCAGAGGGCCACTATTAATGACTTCAATAATGGCAATCTAGAAAGCCACTATTAATGATTTTAGTAATAGACATCTGGACAATGACTATTAATGAGTTTAATGGTAGACATTTAGAGAGCCACTATTAATGACTTTAATAATGGCAGTCCAGAAAGCCACTGTTTTAGTAATAGGCATCCAGATAATGACTATTAATGATTTTAATAGTGGAAATCTAGAAAGCTATTAAACAGCAATCCAGAAAGCCACTCTTAATGATTATAGTAACAGACATCCAGATAATGACTATTAATGATTTTAATAGTGGAAATCTAGAAAGCTATTAAACAGCAATCCAGAAAGCCACTCTTAATGATTGTAGTAATAGACATCCAGATAATGATTTTCATAGACATTTAGAAAAATATTAATGACTTTAATAGCAATTAAGCTACTATTAATAACTTTAATAAAAGCAATCTAGTGAAGCACTATTAATGCTTTTAATAGCAGCAATCTAGACAGTTACTATTAATGATTTTAATCCCAGCAACCTAGAAAGCTACCATTAATAGTCTTAACAATAGCAACCTAGAAAGCCACTATTAATGATTTTAGTAATAGACACCCAGATAATTACTATTAATGACTTGAATAATAGGAATCTAGAAAGCTGTCAATAACAGCAATCTAGAAAGCCACTATTAATTATTTCAGCAATAGAAACCCAGGTAATTACTATTAATGATTTCAAGAGAAATCTATGAAAGCTATTAATAACAGCAACCTAGAAAGCCACTATTAATTATTGGAATGGAATGGAATGGAATGGAATGGAATGGAATGGAATGGAATGGAATGGAATGGAATGGAATGGAATAGACCAGGTTGGAAGAGACCTTCAAGATCATCATGTCCAACCTACCACTCAGCACCATCTAATCAACTAAACCATGCAACCAAGCACTCTATCAAGTCTCCTCCTAAACACCTCCAGGGATGGGGACTCCACCACCTCCCTGGGCAGCACATTCCAAAGGGCAATCACTCTCTCTGTGTAAAACTTCCTTCTAACCTCCAGCCTAAACCTCCCCTGGCACAGCTTGAGACTGTGTCCTCTTGTTCTGGTGCTGGGTGCCTGGGAGAAGAGACCAACCCCCACCTGGCTACAGCCTCCCTTCAGGTAGTTGTAGAGAGTGATAAGGTCAGCCCTGAGTCTCCTCTCCAGGCTAAGCAACCCCAGCTCCCTCAGCCTCTCCTCATTGGGCTTGTGTTCCAAGCCCCTCCCCAGCTTTGTTGCCCTTCTCTGGACACCTTCCAGCAACTCAACATCTTTGCTAAACTGAGGGGCCCAGAACTGGACACAGGACTCAAGGTGTGGCCTAACCAGTGCTGAGCACAGGGCACAATGACTTCCCTGCTCCTGCTGGCCACACTCTTCCTGATGCAGGCCAGAATGCCATTGGCCCTCCTGGCTGCCTGGGCACACTGCTGGCTCATGTTCAGCCTACCATCAACCAGCACCCCCAGGTCCCTCTCTGCCTGGCTGCTCTCAGCCACTCTGACCCCAGCCTGTAGCACTGCCTGGGGTTGCTGTGGCCAATGTGCAGCACCTGGCACTTGGATGTGTTCAATCTCCTGCCCTTGGCCTCTGCCCATCTGTGCAGCCTGGCAAGTTCCCTCTGCAGAGCTCTCCAACCCTCTAACAGATCAACTCCTGCCCCCAGCTTGCTGTCACCTGCAAATTATTATTCTAGTAATTATTATTTATTATTTTAGTAGTAGGCACCCAGAGAAATACTATTAATGATTTTAACAACAGAAATCTAGAAAGCTGTCAACAACAGCAATCTAGAAAGCCAACTATTCATGATTTTAGTACTAGACGCCCAGATAATTGCTGTTAATGATTTCAGTTGAAATATAGACAATCACTGGTGACTTTAATAGCAATTAAGCTGCTGTTAATAAAAGCAATCTAGGGAAGCACTCTTAATGCTTTTAATAGCAACAATCTAGAAAGCTACTATTAATGATTGTAGTAATAGACATCCTGATGATTACTAAGAATGATTTCAACAAGAGAAATCTAGAAAGCCATATTAAACTTGAATAGCAATCTAGGAAGCCACTGTTAATGATTTTAGTACTAGACACCCAGATAATTGCTATTAATGATTTTAATAGAAATCTAGGCAATTAGTAGTAACTTTATCAGCAAGCTGCTATTAATAATTTTAATAAAGATAATCTAATAAAGAACTATTAATGCTTTTAATAACAGCAACCTAGAGAGCTCCCATTAATACTCTGAATAGTAGCAATCTAGAAAGCTCCTAGTAAGGATTTGCCTAACAGCACTCTAGCAGAACAATTCCTAATTTCACTAATAGCAACCTAGAATGCTAATTAATATTAATGCTTTTCATAATAGCAATCTAGAATATCAATTATTTCAATAACAGCACTTTAGGGAGTTATTAATGACTTTAATAACAGAAATCCAGAAATCTGCTGTGGATAATTTTAACCACAGCAGTCTAGAAAGTTGCCATTAATGGTTTCAATGAAAGCAACAGAGGAAGCTAGCACTAATTTCAATTAGAGCAACCCAGAAGAGTGCTATTAATAATTGCAATAACTGTAGGTTGAAAGCTGATATTAAAGCTTTTAATCATAGCCAGCTAGGAAGCTATTAATAGCTTTAACACAAGCAATCCAGAATGTTGATCTTAATTTCAATCACAGCCATCAAGAAAGCTGTTAATAGCTTCAATAAAAGGAATCTAGAAAGTTGATATCAATAATTTAAATCACAGCCATCTAGAAAGCTACTAATAGCTTTAATAAAAGCCATCTAGAAAGCTGATATTAACACTTTTAATCACAGCCATCTAGAAAGCTATTAATAGCTTCAATACCTGGTCTATTCTATTCTATTCTGTTCTATTCTATTTTATTCTATTCTATTCTAATAAAAGCCATCAAGAAAGCTGATAGTAACAATTTCAATCACAGCCATCTAGAAAGCTATTAATAGCTTCACTACCTGGTCTATTCTATTCTATTCTACTCTATTCTATTCTATTCTAATAAAAGCCATCAAGAAAGCTGATATTAACAAGTTCAATCACAACCATCTAGAAAGCTATTAATAGCTTCAATACCTGGTCTATTCTATTCTGTTCTATTCTATTCTATTTTATTCTATTCTATTCTAATAAAAGCCATCAAGAAAGCTGATATTAACAATTTCAATCACAGCCATCTAGAAAGCTATTAATAGCTTCAATACCTGGTCTATTCTATTCTGTTCTATTCTATTCTATTTTATTCTATTCTATTCTAATAAAAGTCATCAAGAAAGCTGATATTAACAAGTTCAATCACAGCCATCTAGAAAGCTATTAATAGCTTCAATACCTGGTCTATTCTGTTCTATTCTATTCTATTCTATTCTATTCTAATAAAAGCCATCAAGAAAGCTGATATTAACAAGTTCAATCACAGCCATCTAGAAAGCTATTAATAGCTTCAATACCTGGTCTATTCTATTCTGTTCTATTCTATTCTATTTTATTCTATTCTATTCTAATAAAAGTCATCAAGAAAGCTGATATTAACAAGTTCAATCACAGCCATCTAGAAAGCTATTAATAGCTTCAATACCTGGTCTATTCTGTTCTATTCTATTCTATTCTATTCTAATAAAAGCCATCAAGAAAGCTGATATTAACAAGTTCAATCACAGCCATCTAGAAAGCTATTAATAGCTTCACTACCTGGTCTATTCTATTCTATTCTATTCTATTCTATTCTATTCTATTCTATTCTAATAAAAGCCATCAAGAAAGCTGATATTAACAAGTTCAATCACAGCCATCAAGAAAGCTATCAATAGCTTCACTACCTGGTCTATTCTATTCTACTCTATTCTATTCTATTCTAATAAAAGCCATCAAGAAAGCTGATATTAACAAGTTCAATCACAGCCATCTAGAAAGCTATCAATAGCTTCACTACCTGGTCTATTCTATTCTATTCTATTCTATTCTACTCTACTCTACTCTACTCTACTCTATTCTAATAAAAGCCATCAAGAAAGCTGATATTAACAAGTTCAATCACAGCCATCTAGAAAGCTATTAATAGCTTCAATACCTGGTCTATTCTATTCTATTCTGTTCTATTCTATTCTATTCTGTTCTATTCTATTCTAATAAAAGCCATCAAGAAAGCTGATATTAACACTTTTAATCACAGCCATCTATAAAGCTATTAATAGCTTCAATACCTGGTCTATTCTATTCTATTCTGTTCTATTCTATTCTATTCTGTTCTATTCTATTCTAATAAAAGCCATCAAGAAAGCTGATATTAACACTTTTAATCACAGCCATCTACAAAGCTATTAATAGCTTCAATACCTGGTCTATTCTATTCTATTCTGTTCTATTCTATTCTGTTCTATTCTATTCTAATAAAAGCCATCAAGAAAGCTGATATTAACAATTTCAATCACAGCCATCTAGAAAGCTATTAATAGCTTCAATACCTGGTCTATTCTATTCTAATAAAAGCCATCAAGAAAGCTGATATTAACAAGTTCAATCACAGCCATCTAGAAAGCTATTAATAGCTTTACTAAAAGCAATCTAGAAAGTTGATATTAATAACTTTAATCATAACCATCTAGAAAGCTATTAATAACTTTAATAAGACCAAGGGTCCTGCAGCTGGGTCGAGGCAATCCCAGGCACAAATCCAGGCTGGGCAGGGACTGGCTGGAAAGCAGCCCTGAGGAGAGAGACTTGGGGGTGCTGGGGGAGGAGAAGCTCAACAGGGCTCTGGTGAGACCCCACCTGGAGTACTGCCTCCAGTTCTGGAGCCCCTATGACAAGAGGGATCTGGAGGTGCTGGAAGGTGTCCAGAGAAGGGCCACGAGGATGAGCAGAGGGCTGGAGCACCTCTCCTGTGAGGACAGACTGAAGGAGTTGGGGCTGTTCAGCCTGAAGAAGAGAAGGCTCTGAGGTGACCTAATTGTGGCTTTCCAGTATCTGAAGGGGGCTACAAGAAGGCTGGGGAGGGACTTCTCAGGCTCTCAGGGAGTGATAGGACGAGGGGCAATGGAATGAAGCTGGAGGTGGGGAGATTCAGGCTGGAGGTGAGGAGGAAGTTCTTCCCCATGAGAGTGGTGAAGCCCTGGAATGGGTTGTCCAGGGAGGTGGTTGAGGCCCCATCCCTGGAGGTGTTTAAGCCCAGGCTGGATGAGGCTCTGGCCAGCCTGATCTAGTGTGAGGTGTCCCTGCCCATGGCAGGGGGGTTGGAACTAGCTGATCCTTGTGGTCCCTTCCAACCCTGACTCATACTATGATAAAAGCAATTTGAAAGCTGATATTAATAGCTTTAACCATAGCCATCTAGAAAATTACTACTAATAATTTTAATAACAACAATGTAGAAAGCTGAAATTCATAACTTCAATAATAGCAATACTGAAGAACTGCTGCCCACCTGCACTCCAAGGCCCTGCTCCATTTTAGGGTGTCAGGGAGGGATAGGACTGGGGGGAATGGAGCAAATCTAAAAGTGGGCATTCAGATGGGATGTTAGGAAGAAGTTCTTCCCCATGAGAGTGGTGAGACACTGGCACAGGTTGCCCAGGGAGGTGGTGGAAGCCTCATCCCTGGAGGTGTTGAAGGCCAGGCTGGATGTGGCTGTAAGCAACCTGCTGTAGTGTGAGGTGTCCCTGCTCATGGAGGGGCGTTGGAACTGGCTGAGCCTTGAGGTCCCTTCCAACCCTGACAATTCTCTGATTCTCTGAAGCTGTTTTCCAGCAGATAGGATAGGATAGGATAGGATAGGATAGGATAGGATAGGATAGGATAGGATAGGATAGGATAGGATAGGATAGGATAGGATAGGATAGGATAGGATAGGATAGACCAGGTTGGAAAGATCAAGTCCAACCTATCCCCTAGCACCACCTAATCAACTAAACCATGGCACCAAGCGCCTCATCCAATCTCCTCTTAAACTCCTCCAGGGATGGGGACTCCACCACCTCCCTGGGCAGCACATTCCAATGGCTAATCTCTCTTTCCATGAAGAACTTCTTCCTCACCTCCAGCCTAAACCTCCCCTGGCACAGCTTGAGACTGTGTCCTCTTGTTCTGGCGCTGCTTGCCTGCGAGAAGAGACCAACTCCCACCTGGCTACAACCTCCCTTCAGGGAGTGGCAGACAGCAAGAAGGTCTCCCCTGAGCCTCCTCTTCTGCAGGCTAAGCAACCCCAGCTCCCTCAGCCTCTCCTCACAGGGCTGTGCTCCAGACCCCTCCCCAGCTTTGTTGCCCTTCTCTGGACACCTTCCAGCACCTCAACATCTTGCCTAACCTGAGGGGCCCAGAACTGGACACAGGACTCAAGGTGTGGCCTAACAAGTGCTGAGCACAGGGCACAATGACTTCCCTGCTCCTGCTGGCCACACTCTTCCTGATGCAGGCCAGGATGCCATTGGCCTTCTTGGCCACCTGGGCACACTGCAGGCTCATGTTCAGCCTACTATCAACCCACCAACATCATCAACACTGTTTCATTTTTCCTGTGGGAAAGCTGCCACCAGAGCTCTGCTTCCATTTTCCCTTCCAGCCTTCGCAGCTGATTCTCCACAGCCGGGGCTGTAACTTTCTGTTCCCTGCTCCTGGCACGGATGTGCAGCTCCCCAGTCCTCCCCTGACGTGTTCCCAGGCTTTTGTGTTGCCACAGCTTTGCAATTTTCTGCTTTTCTGCATATCCTCACACTCCCACAAGTTCTTTGCTGTGCTTCACTTCATGCTTTGCAAGGATGTACTTCAGGCAGGCAGATAAAAGCTGAGCTCATGGCAGGAGGACAAATTGTCCTCCTTAGTGCTGGGAAGGGAACATCTAACAAGCTATTTAGAAGGGAATGAATTCCATCCTGGGCCACTTCTGCTCATTGCAAATGGAGCATTTGGAGCGTGGTCCTCCTGCAGAAAGTACTTCATGTGCTGCCTGGAGGAGCAGGGTAAAGCCTGCTGCTGAGCTCTGTGAACCAGGAATTCAATCACTTCTCCTCTCCTTTCAGAAACAACACAAAGATCAAGCGGGGGCTGGGGGAGGGGGAGAAGGAACTGACCAGGTTGCTCCCCACAATGAGTTGTGATCAATGGCTCTAAGTCATACAATCAATAAGGTTGGAAAAGACCTCAGAGATCATCAAGTCCAACCTGCCACCCAGCACCTCATGACTACTAAACCATGGCTCCAAGTGCCACATCCAATCCCTTTTTGAACACCTCCAGGGATGGGGACTCCACCACCTCCCTGGGCAGCACATTCCAATGGCCAACAACTCTCTCTGGGAAGAACTTTCTCCTCACCTCCAGCCTAAACCTCCCCTGGCACAGCTTGAGACTGTGTCCTCTTGTTCTGGTGCTGCTTGCCTGGGAGAAGAGACCAACCCCCACCTGGCTACAACCTCCCTTCAGGGAGCTGCAGACAGCAAGAAGGTCTCCCCTGAGCCTCCTCTTCTCCAGGCTAAGCAACCCCAGCTCCCTCAGCCTCTCCTCACAGGGCTGTGCTCCAGACCCCTCCCCAGCTTTGTTGCCCTTCTCTGGACACCTTCCAGCACCTCAACATCTTTCCTAAACTGAGGGGCCCAGAGCTGGACACAGGACTCAAGGTGTGGCCTAACCAGTGCTGAGCACAGGGCACAATGACTTCCCTGCTCCTGCTGGCCACACTCTTCCTGATGCAGGCCAGGATGCCATTGGCCACCTGGGCACACTGCTGGCTCATCTTCAGCCTACTCTCAACCAGTGCCCCCAGGTCCCTCTCTGACTGGCTGCTGTCAGCCACTCTGCCCCCAGCCTGTAGCACTGCCTGGGGTTGCTGTGGCCAATGTGCAGCACCTGGCACTTGGCTGTGTTCAATCTCCTGCCCTTGGCCTCTGCCCATCTGTCCAGCCTGGCAAGGTCCCTCTGCAGAGCTCTCCAACCCTCTAACAGATCAACTCCTGCCCCCAGCTTGCTGTCATCTGCACATTTACTGCTGATGGACTCAATGCCCTCCTCCAGATCATCAATAAAGATGTTAAAGAGGCTGGGGCCCAGCACTGATCCCTGGGGGATGCCACTGGTGCCTGGCTGCCAGCTGGCTGTGGCACCATTCCCCACCACTCTCTGGGCTCAGCCTCCAGCCAGTTCCTGACCCAGCTCAGAGAGCTGCTGGCCAAGCCAGGGGCTGACAGCTTGGCCAGGAGTTTGCTGTGGGGGACAGTGTCAAAGGCCTTGCTGAAGCCCAGGCAGACTACATCCACAGCCTGCCCCACATCCACCAGGCAGTCACCTGAGCATGGAAGTAGATCAGGTTGGAGTGGCAGGACCTGCCCTTCCTAAATCCATCCTAAAACTTGCACAGGAAAAGACCCAAACAAAAGAATGGATCTCAGAGGGAAAGCTGATGGCTTTTCTGTGCCCCTCTGTGCCACGTGGGTGATCCAAGGAAGCACTGAACTATAAATCAGTCTCCACTCTTACCTGCAGCTATAGCTCTGCTGCTGAGCCACACAGCTTGCATTATTCAAGCAGGGGGAGGTCTCACAGGGGTTCAGGGCTGTTTCACAGAACTTGCCTGTGAAGCCTGGCAGACAGACACAAGCCACATCCTGGAGGAGAGAAGGAAAGCAGAAAGAATCACCTGTGGGACCCGAGGCGACAGAGGGATTCATGTTGGCTTCCACCACCGTGGAGACTTCAAGGAAGAGAAGGGTTCATAAATCCAGAGACTCACAGAATGGTTTGGGTTGGAAGGGACCCTAAAGGCCATCTAGTTCCACCCCTGTGCACCTAGCAGGAGCATCCTCTGCTAGGGCAGGCTGCTCAGAGCCCTCCCCAGCCTCACCTTGAATATCTCCAGGGATGGATCCTCAACCACCTCCCTGGGCAACCTGTTGCAGTGTTCCAGCAGCCTCCTGGTGCAGAACTTGTTCCTTCCATCCAATCTCAATCTGCTCTGCTCTCATTTCAAACCATTGCCCCTGGTCTTGTCCCTGCAGGCCTTTGGGAACAGTCCCTCTGCTGCCTTCTTGGAGCTCCTTTCAGGAACTGGAAGGCTGCTCTAAAGTCTCCCTGGAGCCTTCTCTTCTCCAGGCTGAACAGCCCCAACTCTCCCAGCCTGTCCCCACAGGGGAGGTTCTCCAGCCTCTGATCATCTTTGTGGCCTCCTCTGGACCTGCTCCACCAGGTCTATGCCTCTCTTGTGTTGAAAGCCCCATATCTGGACACAGCCCTGCAGGTGAGGGCTCCCCAGAGTAGAGGGGCAGGATCCCCTCTCTCCATCTCTGGCCACACTGCTTTGGATGCAGCCCAGGCTGCCCTTGGCCTACTGTAGAATAGAGGAGAGCAGAGCAGAATAGAATAGAACAGAATAGACCAGACCAGGTTGGAAGAGACCTTCAAGATCATCAAGTCCAGCCTATCATCCAACTCCATCTAATCAACTAAACCATGGCACCAAGCACCCTATCAAGTCTCTTCCTGAAGACCTCCAGGGATGGGGACTCCACCACCTCCCTGGGCAGCACATTCCAATGGCCAACAAATCTCTCTGGGACAAACTTCTTCCTCACCTCCAGCCTAAACCTCCCCTGGCACAGCTTGAGACTGTGTCCTCTTGTTCTGGTGCTGCTTGCCTGCCAGAAGAGACCAACCCCCACCTGGCTACAACCTCCCTTCAGGGAGTTGCAGACAGCAAGAAGGTCTCCTCTGAGCCTCCTCTTGTGCAGGCTAAGCAACCCCAGCTCCCTCAGCCTCTCCTCACAGGGCTGTGCTCCAGACTCCTCCCCAGCTTTGTTGCCCTTCTCTGGACACCTTCAAGTGTCTCAATGTCCTTCTTAAACTGAGGGGTCCAGAACTGGACACAGGACTCCAGGTGTGGCCTGAGCAGTGCTGAGCACAGGGAGAGAATCACCTCCCTGCTCCTGCTGGCCACACTGCTGCCAGTGCCCATTGCTGGCTCTTGTCCAGCTTCTTCCCCCCACCCCCAGCACCCCAAGTCCTTCTCTGCAGGGCTGCTCTCACTCTCATCACCCCCCAGCCTGTTCTGACATCGAGGGCTGCCCATTCTGTGTCCAACACAGGGAGCTCTGCAGCTGGCACTTACATTAGGCAGGTCAACGCAGGTTCCTCCGCTCTGACATGGCCTGGAAGAACATCCACTGATGGCAGTCTCACAATGGTCACCCAGAAAGCCAGCAGGGCAAACACAAACGTGGCCAGAGTGGTGGGACTGGCAGGTGCTGCCCTTGGGGCAGGGCTGAGAGGCACAGGGGTCAGCAGGCTCCTCACAGAATGCACCTGGAAGGCAGAAACGTCAATAGCCTCAGGAGTGTTGGAGTGAGTGATGGATGCTTCCTCCTCTGCTGCCCAAGAGCTTCACCTTCTGAATTGCTTCTCCCTGTCATTCCTCATTAATGGAATGAGTTGTTATTCTAGTAAGGGATCATTTCAGAGGCTCTCATTTGCTATGTTTATTCCTTAGCTACACTGTGAGGGCCCAGACACCCTCTGGGACATCTGCAAACTGCCATCACTTCCACAAGGAAGAACTTGACATCATTTCTCTGCTTTGTGTGGGTTGGTTTGTGCTGGTGAATGAGAGTAAAAATCCACCAGAGGGTCTGAGCTGACCCCAGAGCAGGGAGCAGAGCCCAACCCCCAGCTCCCTGCAGCCTCCTCTCAGGGAGCTGGAGACAGCAAGGAGGTCTCCCTCAGCCTCCTCTGCTCCACACTCAACACCCCCAGCTCCCTCAGCTGCTCCTCCCCAGCCCTCTTCTCCAGACCCTTCCCCAGCTCTGTTGCCCTTCTCTGGCCCTGCTCCAGCCCTCAAGGTCTTTCTGGGAGTGAGGAGCCCAGAACTGAACCCAGCACTCAAGCTGTGGCCTCCCCAGTGCCCAGCCCAGGGGCACAATCCCTGCCCTGCTCCTGCTGCCCACAACCATTGCTGCTCCAGGCCAGGCTGCTGGTGGCTTCCTTGGCCAACTGGGCACTGCTGGCTCATCTCCAGCTGCTGGCACCCAGCACCCCCAGGGCCTTTCCTGCTGGGCACTTTCCAGCCACTCTGTCCCCAGCCTGGAGCCTTCCTGGGGTTGGTGTGCCCCAGGTGCAGGACTCAGCACTCAGCCTTGTGGAACCTCATCCCATGGGGCCAGGTCCCCCTGCAGACCCTTCCTGCCCTCCAGCAGAGCCCCACTGCCAGCCAGCTTAGTGCCATCTGCAAGCTGCCTGAGGGTGCACTCACTCCCCTGCTCCAGAAGCACCTTTCTCTTGCTGCACCAAAAGTCTCTTTGCAACCCAAATGCAGCACTTGCACCTGCAGACACCTCCCTCCCCAAGGCCCATGAAGGACACCTTGCTCTCCCCATGTGGGGCTTCAGTGAGCCTGGACTGAGAAGGAGATCATCTTCAGCTGCTGGGAATCTGGGTCTCAGCAGAGAGTGAGTGAAGATCTCCACAGAGGATTAGAAGGGCTCCAGTCTGAATTTTGTACCAGATAGGCAGCATCAGGGCTCACTGATGTGCTCCACAGAAAAGCTCCAATCAGCAGGCTTGAAAACAGACATTTGTGAAGTAAATGAATGAGGAGAACATCAGCTTCCCTCAGAGGAAAGCCTCTTAGGGAGCAAATTACAGCCCTGCTGCAAAAACTCATCAGCAGCCCTTGGAGACTTTGCTGTTGAGCTCTTATCTTGCCTCACCACGGTGTTCAGAGGCTCTGGAATAGCCAAAGCAAACACAGCTGGGCTGCTGCTGAGCCAGCACCACCCTGCCCACTGCTAAGGCTGCTTCTCCCTGGGGCAAGAGCAGGGCATCAGCCTGGGCTTCTGCTAGGTGCCAGCAGCTGGAGAGGAGCCAGGGGGTGCCCAGGTGGAGGCCACCAGCAGCCTGGCCTGGAGCAGCAATGGTTGTGGGCAGCAGGAACAGGGCAGGGATTGTGCCCCTGGGCTGGGCACTGGGGAGGCCACAGCTTGAGTGCTGAGATCAATGTGCTAGTCCTATCCTAAAGTCACTTCCTAGAGCCTTCATTGAGTCCTTGACTGCAGAGAGAGGAGTTCAAGTTGCTGCCAGGGGCAGCAGCAAAAGCAGCCATCCTGTTCCATCTGGTGGGCAGGACTCACACCAACACCACCAATGCTGCCCCCTCAGGGGAACTCATGGAGTCACTGAGATGGAAAAGCCCTCTGAGACCACCCAGTCCAACCATCCACCCAACCCCACCATGGCCACTAAACCCTGGCACCAAGTGCCATGGCCACAACTTGCTGGAACACCTCCAAGGATGGGGACTCCCTGAGCCTGAGGGCTGCCCTCATTGCTGGGGATCAAGATGTGCAGGGCTGGAGCCAGGCTCTGCTCAGGGATGACCAAGGACAGCACAAGGAGCACTGGGGGCAAGCTGGAGCAGAGGAGGTGCCAGGGGAACAGAAGGGAAAATTTTGTCCCTGTGAGGGTGCTGAGCCCTGGAGCAGGCTGCCCAGAGAGTTTGTGGACTCTCCTGCTCTGGAGACTTTCCAGCCCTACCTAGATGTGTTCTGTGTGCCCTGCCCTGGGTGCCCTGCTCTGGCAGGGGGAGCTGGACTCACAGGAGGTCCCATCCCACCCCTGCCAATCTATGGTCCTGTGATGTTTTCTCTCTAGTCCATAACTGGTGGTAAAGCCAGCACTTAGAGCTTTAGCACAGAACCACCAAGGTTGGAAGAGACCTCAGAGATCATCAAGTCCAACCTGTCACCCAACACCTCATGACTAAACCATGGCACCAAGTGCCACATCCAATCCCCTCTTGAACACCTCCAATGATGGGGACTCCACCACCTCCCCAGGCAGCCCATTCCAATGGCCAATCTCTCTCCCTGTGTAGAACTTCCTCCTAACCTCCAGCCTAAACCTCCCCTGGCACAGCTTGAGACTGTGTCCTCTTGTTCTGGTGCTGGCTGCCTGGGAGAAGAGACCAACCCCCACCTGGCTACAACCTCCCTTCAGGGAGTTGCAGACAGCAAGAAGGTCTCCCCTGAGCCTCCTCTTCTGCAGGCTAAGCAACCCCAGCTCCCTCAGCCTCTCCTCACAGGGCTGTGCTCCAGACCCCTCCCCAGCTTTGTTGCCCTTCTCTGGACACCTTCCAGCACCTCAACATCTTGCCTAACCTGAGGGGCCCAGAACTGGTCACAGGACTCAAGGTGTGGCCTGAGCAGTGCTGAGCACAGGGCACAATGACCTCCCTGCTCCTGCTGGCCACACTCTTCCTGCTGCAGGCCAGGATGCCATTGGCCTTCTTGGCCAGCTGGGCACCCTGCTGGCTCATGTTCAGCTGGCTGTCCATCATCACCCCCAGGTCCCTCTCTGCCTGGCTGCTCTCAGCCTCTCTGACCCCAGCCTGTAGCACTGCATGGGGTTGTTGTGGCCAGAGTGCAGCACCTGGCACTCGGATTTGTTGAATGCCATCCTGTTGGCCTCTGCCCATCTGTCCAGTCAGTTGAGGTCCCTCTGCAGAGCCTTTCTGCCCTCTAACTGACCAACATCTGCTCCCAAAACCTGTCAAAAAAACCTCCCAAAACCTTTTAAACCTGTCAGTCTCCTGAAGAAGAAAAGGAAACTCTGCAATGAATTCCTGGGATCCCTTCCCCATCAGTGTAATTAATTAGCAGCCCAGGGAGGAAGCTCAGGACACTGCAGAGTGAGGTTATCAATCCTGGGACTGTGTCTGGAAACGTTCCCCAGAGCACAGGCTTCTGCTGAGATCTCATCAGGCAAGAAACTTTAATTCTTGGGAGAAGATTGAGCTGCTGGTGGAGGGAGCTCCAAATGAGAGGCTGCATCCAGAGAAGGGCAGCAAACCAGGACAGGGGGCTGGAGAACAGCTTCCTCTGCTCCACACTCAACACCCCCAGCTCCCTCAGCTGCTCCTCCCCAGCCCTCTTCTCCAGACCCTTCCCCCAGTCCTGCTCCCCAGACCCTTCCCCAGCTCTGTTGCACATCCCAGGACCTGCTCCAGCCCTCAAGGTCCTTCTGGGACTGAGTGCTCCAAACCTGAACCCAGCACTCAAGCTGTGGCCTCCCCAGTGCCCAGCCCAGGGGCACAATCCCTGCCCTGCTGCTACCGCCCACACCATTGCTGCTCCAGGCCAGGCTGCTGGTGGCCTTCTTGGCCACCTGGGCACCCCCTGGCTCTAATACTAAATGTTTGTTCAAATTTAACTGCCCCCCCAATAGCTGAAGGGATCCCACAGGAAAACTGCAGAGGCATTTTCCATAGAGACAGGCCAAGGGGGAATGGTTTGGAGCTGAGGCAGAGCAGGGGCAGAGTGGAGCTGAGGAAGAAGTTGTTCAGTGCCAGGGTGCTGAGACTCTGGCACAGGCTGCCCAGGGAGGCTGTGGCTGCCTCCTGCCTGGGGGTGTTGAAGGCCAGGCTGGATGAGGCCCTGAGCAGCTGAGCCTAGCTGAGAGGTGTCCCTGGGCATGGTGGGGAGGGTGGAGGGGATGAGCTCTGAGCTCCCTTCCAGCCTGAGCCATGCCTGCAGGGACTTGGACAAGATGACCTTACATAATACTTAGCCATGCTGAGAGAACAGAGCAGAGTAGAGTAGAGTAGAGCAGAGTAGAACAGAGTAGAGTAGACCAGGTTGAAAGAGACCTTCAAGGTCATCGAGTCCACCCTATCATCCAACTCCATCTAATCAACTAAACCATGGCACCAAGCACCCTATCAAGTCTCCTCCTGAACACCTCCAGGGATGGGGACTCCACCACCTCCCTGGGCAGCACATTCCAATGGCCAACAGCTCTCTCTGGGAAGAACTTTCTCCTTCCCTCCAGCCTAAACCTGCCCTGGCACAGCTTAAAACTGTGTCCTCTTGTTCTGGTTCTGCTTGCCTGCAAGAAGAGACCAACCCCCAGCTGGCTACAACCTCCCTTCAGGAAGTTGTAGAGAGCAAGAAGGTCTCCCCTGAGCCTCCTCTTCCCCAGGCTAAGCAACCCCAGCTCCCTCAGCCTCTCCTCACAGGGCTGTGCTCCAGACCCCTCCCCAGCTTTGTGGAATGGAATGGAATGGAATGGAATGGAATGGAATGGAATGGAATGGAATGGAATGGAATGGAATGGAATGGACCAGACCAGGTTGGAAAAGACCTTTGAGATGATGATCTCAAAGTCCAACCTGTCACCCAACACCATGGTGGTGAGACTCTGGCACAGGCTACCCAGGGAGGCTGTGGCTGCCTTCTCCCTTGAGCAGCTGAGGCTAGCTGAGAGGTGTCCCTGGGCATGATGGGGAGGTTGGAGGAGATGCTCTCTCAGCTCCCTTCCAACTTGAGCCACTCTAGGGTTCCCTGGAACGCTGCTCTCTCCAGTTCTTTAGCCAAGCAGCCTTCCCCCCCCCCCACCCCCCCCCCCCCAAAATTTCCATCAGTCTGAGGTTCTTTTGGGGATGATAGAAAAAGGTTTTCTTAAAATAAGAGAGTGCCTGGCTCTAGCCAGAGAGAGAGAGAAGAGGATTCACTTGCAGATGGCTCCATCCTGTATTTCCCTGACCTTGATGCATTGCGACGTGGACAAAGCTGCAGCGAAGACAGTGCTGAGAGGTGGACAATCTGTTACCTTCAGAGTGATTAATGAGCAGACAAGGGAGCAGCTACCTCAGAGCTGAGAAGCCATTAACTTGGGAGCAAGCTGAAAAGCCAGGGGGAGGAAATAAGTCCTAGCAACAAAAGGAGATGAAGAAGTAAAAGCAGCTCCCGTGGCTGGAGATTGATGTGCTCCCAGGGCTGTGCTGGGCGGGACAGGGGATGGCACATCACTGCCTCTGGACACTGGGGGTCTGCATTCAAGCAAACTGCCACAACTTGATCAGAAAGAGCTTAGTGAAGAGAAAAATAACAGATGCCAGCAGCCAGCTAAAGAACTCACAGAGTGGTGGGGCTTGGAAGGGACCTCTGGACACCATCTACTCCAGCCCCCCTTGCTAATGCAGGGGCACCCAGAGAGCAGGGGGCACAGGAACACATCCAGGTGGGCTTGGAAGCTCTGCAGAGAAGGAGACTCCACAACCTCTCTGGGCAGCCTGCTCCAGGGCTCAGCACCCTCACAAGGACAAAGTTTCTCCTCATGCTCAAGTGGCACCTCCTGGCTTCCAGTTTTTGCCCTCTGCTCCTTGTGCTGTCCCTGAGCACTGCTGACAAGAGCCCAGCCCCAACCTCTTGCCCCCCAGCCTTTGGGTCTTGCTGAGCATTGCTCAGATCCCTTCTGGGGCTCCTCTTCTCCAGGCTCAACAGCCCCAGGGCTCTCAGCCTCTCCTCACAGAATCACCAAGGTTGGAAGAGACCTCAAAGATCATCGAGTCCAACCTGTCACCACAGACCCCATGACTAAACCATGGCACCAAGTGCCACCTCCAATCCCCTCCTCACAGGGCTGCTCCTGGCCCCTCAAGCAGCTTTGTGGCCTCCATGCTGCAAGAGTGGTCAGGGACTGGCAGAGGCTGCCCAGGGAGCTGGTGGAGTCCCCATCCCTGGAGGTGCTCAATAAGCCTGTGGCCATGGAACCCGGGGCCAGGGTTGGGTGGCCATGGTGGGGCTGGGGGGATGGTTGGATGTGGGGACCTCAAGGATCTTTTTCAACCTAATCCATGCTGTGATTCATCCACACCACTCCTGCTCTGCACAACAATTTCAACACACAACATTTAGGCCTTCTGTACTGTGAATAAAACCGGCTGCAGGAGCACTGCTGATGATGATTTCTTACCTTCCCCCCCCTCCAAGCAACAGCAACAAACCCACCACAGACAGCAGCAAAACGTTCTTCAGTTGTCAAGTGCTGATAAAGTGCTGCCTGCTAAGTGATCTCCAACAAAACATTAATGGAGTAGAGAGCACCTGCTGCTTTTAAAGGCCAATAACAACAGGAGGAGACTGAAGCCATGGGGTGGTTGTGCTGCACACTGGTGAAGCTCTCAGCTCCTGCAGTGCAATGGATTTCTCCTGGACAAATGGAGTGATGAAAGTCTGCCTGCAGTTGATAGCAAGACAGAGCAATGAAGCACCTCAAGGTGCAGTGTTAGACTCAGCACTGGTTAGGCCACACCTTGAGTCCTGTGGCCAGTTCTGGGCCCCTCAGGTTAGGCAAGATGTTGAGTTGCTGGAAGGTGTCCAGAGAAGGGCAACAAAGCTGGGGAGGGGTCTGGAGCACAGCCCTGTGAGGAGAGGCTGAGGGAGCTGGGGTTGCTTAGCCTGGAGAAGAGGAGGCTCAGCAGAGACCTTCTTGCTCTCTACAACTCCCTGAGAAGAGGTTGTAGCCAGGTAGGGGTTGGTCTCTTGTGCCAGGCAATGAGCACCAGAACAAGAGGACACAGTCTCAAGCTGTGCCAGGCTGGAGGTGAGGAGAAAGTTCTTCCCAGAGAGATTTGTTAGCCATTGGAATGTGCTGCCCAGGGAGGTGGAGGAGTCCCCATCCCTGGAGATGTTTAAGAGGAGACTGGATGTGGCACTTGGTGCCATGGTTTAGGTAGCCATGAGGTGTTGGGTGACAGGTTGGACTTGATGATCTCTGAGGTCTCTTCCAACCTTATAGATTCTATGATTCTGGAGTCACAGAACCATATAATTGTTTCATGTGGAAAAGGCTCCAGTCCAACCATCAACTCAACCCCAGCATGGACACTAAACCATAGCCCAAGGTGCCCTGGCCATGTGTTCCTTTAACCCAGGGGTTGTTCCCAGGCAACTCAAGGGAGTAACAAGTCTGGGTATGGAGAGATCCTGCAGCCTAGAGCTCATGAGAGCTTCTGTGCTGGCTGCAGCACTTTGACAACTAAGTCCTCTCTCCATCAAAACTGTGATGAAATATCCCCTGAACAGCTACCACCTCATCACAGAGGCACCCACACCTCACAGGCACCATGGGGCAGGACAGTCCTTGTTATCAGTCCAGCCTGGGGGAGGAGCAGATGGAGAGCAGCACTGGCAGAGGCTGCCCAGGGAGGTGGTGGAGTCCCCATCCCTGGAGGTGTTCCAGAAACCTGTGGCCATGGCACTTGGGGCCATGATGGGGTTGGGTTGATGGTTGGTCTGGATGACCTTAAAGGTCATGGACGTGGCACTTGGGGCCATGATTTGGTGGCCATAGTGGGGTTGGGTTGATAGTTGGACTGCATGACCTTAGAGGTCATGGACATGGCACTTGGGGCCATGATTTGGTGGCCATAGTGGGGTTGGGTTGATAGTTGGACTGCATGACCTTAGAGATCATGGCACTTGGGGCCATGATTTGGTGGCTATGGTGGGGTTGGGTTGATAGTTGGACTGGATGACCTTAGAGGTCATGGACATGGCACCTGGGGCCATGATTTGGTGGCTATGGTGGGGTTGGGTTGATAGTTGGACTGGATGACCTTAGAGGTCATGGACATGGCACCTGGGGCCATGATTTGGTGGCCATAGTGGGGTTGGGTTGATAGTTGGACTGCATGACCTTAGAGGTCATGGACATGGCACTTGGGGCCATGGTGGGGTTGGGTTGCTGATTGGAGTGGAAGGCCTTGGAGGGGTTTCCAACCCAAACAATTCTCTGCCTCTTTCCTGTCCTCCAGCCCAGTCTGCAGGCTGAGCTTGGCTGGCCTGCAGGATGCTGTGTTTGTCAGCACAAACAGGAGGGAGGTTTTGTGCTGAAGGAACACTTCCCTGCTTGCTGTGCTGCAGGCTGCTCTCTGCCAAGGATGACTCACAGAGTGGGCCCCATGCCATGCATCAGCTTCTCTTTTGATCACAAGAGCAAGAGATTGAGCCTGCACAGCAACAGCAGGGAAATTCAGGTCCCCAACCAGCTTCACCACACTGCAGAGCCAGGAGATGCTGAAGCATCAGCTGGATCTGTGCTGCCCCTGGGAAATCTGTAAGGATGTTACATAGAATCATAGAAGTGTCAGGGTTGGAAGGGACCTCAAGGATCAGCCAGTTCCAACCCCCTGCCATGGGCAGGGACACCTCACACTACAGCAGGTAGCTCAGAGCCACATCCAGCCTGGCCTTAAAAACCCTCCAGGGATGAGGCTTCCACCACCTCCCTGGGCTGGAGGTGACCAGACAAGCAGAGGAGGAGTTTAGAAAGAGCATTAATGAGAGCCATGGAATCCTTTCAGCTGCAAGAGCCCTTTGAGATCCTCCAGTCCAACCATTCCCAACTCTGCCAGGGCTGGGACTAAGCCATGGCCCTCAGCACCACAGCTCTGCCTCCCTGAGACACCTCCAGGTTGGTTAAAAGCCCACAGCCTGGGGAAGAGCAGCCTGAGAGGGGATTTTCTGAATGCTGACCAGAGACTCACAGAAGCAGAACTGGAAGGGATTGGAAGGGACCTCCAGGATCAGCCAGTTCCAACCCCCCTGCCATGGCCCAGGGACACCTCACACCAGAGCAGGTAGCTCAGAGCCACATCCAGCCTGGCCTTAAAACCCTCAAAGGATGAGGCTTCCACCACCTCCCTGGGCAACCTGTGCCAGTCTCTCACCACCCTCATGGGGAAGAACTTCTTCCTAACATCCAATCTGAATCCCTTCTCCTCTAGCTTGGATCCCTTCCCCTCAGTGCTATCACTCCCTGACACCCTAAGAAGTTCCTCCCCAGCTTTCCTGTAGCCCACCTTCAGATAGAATCATTAAGGTTGGAAAAGACCTCAAAGATCATCAGCCTCTTCTCACAGGCAACAAGTGGCAGGACAAGAGGAAACAGCTTCAGGTTGTGCCAGGGCAGGTTCAGGTTAGAGATTAGGAAACATTTCTTCCCAGGCACTGGCACAGGCTGCCCAGGGAGGTGCTGGAGGGATGTTGAAGCTGTGGTGCTGAGGGATGTGGTTTGCTGGCAGGGGTGTGAGCTCTGGGCAAGCAGCTGGACTTGATGGCCTCAAAGGTCTCTTCCCACCCCAGCAGTTCTCTGATTCTGTCACCTCTGTGGCCATTGACCCCTGTCCCAAAGTGCCATGCCTGCACTCCACATGGATGCAACAGTCCCAGGGATGAATTCACACATGCACAGCATACCAGGTTGGAAGGGACCTCAAGGAGCTTTTTGCAGCCAGGCTGGAGGTGGCTGTGAGCAACCTGCTGTAGTGTGAGGTGCCCCTGGCCATGGCAGGGGGGTTGGAACTGGCTGATCCTTGAGTCCCTTCCAGCCCTGACACTTCCATAATTCTATGAAGGGACCTCCAAAGC
Organism: Dryobates pubescens; assembly: GCF_014839835.1. NCBI lineage: Eukaryota > Metazoa > Chordata > Aves > Piciformes > Picidae > Dryobates > Dryobates pubescens. The sequence continues at coordinate 5,174,041 of NC_071613.1, forward strand.
TCATCCAGTCCAACCCCCTCTGTGGTCAGCAGGGACATCCTCCATTAGATCAGGTTGTCCATGTACACCATGCAGTCCAACCTTCCAGGGGAAGAGCACAGTTCAGCTCCTGCTTTGCAACATTCAAAGCTCATCTCCATTAAAGAGGGGGTGGGGGGGGAAATGGTTTTGACCTCAAACTGTGTTCAGTTCACCTTCCAAACCTGCTTTTATGCAACATGCAGAAGCTCAGAACCTTACAGCCATCAGCAGCAGCCTCTCAGTGCTTTCCAGGTGGGTCTGTGTCAGTGGCTTCGCTGATGTGAAGCGACAGAAGGGAGCTGTGAGCACTGAACTCAGCAGCACAGCTGGGTGCTCCTTGAGGCACAGCTCTGCTGGCCCAGGCAGCAGATGACAGATGATGGATTGCTCAGACCTGTTCCCACTGGCCACAGAATAGCTACAGGAAGGGCTGGCCTGCATCAGGAAGATTGTGGCCAGCAGGAGCAGGGAAGTCATTGTGCCCTGTGCTCAGCACTGCTCAGGCCACACCTTGAGTCCTGGGTCCAGTTCTGGGCCCCTCAGGTCAGGCAAGATGTTGAGGTGCTGGAAGGTGTCCAGAGAAGGGCAACAAAGCTGGGGAGGGGTCTGGAGCACAGCCCTGTGAGGAGAGGCTGAGGGAGCTGGGGTTGCTTAGCCTGCAGAAGAGGAGGCTCAGGGGAGACCTTATTGCTGTCTGCAACTCCCTGAAGGGAGGTGGTAGCCAGGTGGGGGTTGGTCTCTTCTCCCAGGCAAGCAGCATCAGAACAAGAGGACACAGTCTCAAGCTGTGCCAGGGGAAGTTTAGGCTGGAGGGGAGGAGAAAGTTCTTCCCAGAGAGAGTTGTTGGCCATTGGAATGTGCTGCCCAGGGAGGTGGTGGAGTCCCCATCCCTGGAGGTGGTTAGGAAGAGCCTGGATGAGGCACTTGGTGCCATGGTTTAGGTAGCCATGAGGTGCTGGGTGACAGGTTGGACTTGCTGATCTCTGAGGAGGTCTTTTCCAACCTTATTGATTCTATGGTGGGGATGGAGCATTACGTGGACATGCTCAGGAGGAAGCTTTAGTAGAGTGCAGCTGTCCCACCATGATTTGGGAATCACAGAATTGCTTTGCTGGAAAGGACCTCTAAGGTCATCAAGTCCAACCTCCCTGGAGATGCTGAAGGCCAGGCTGGATGAGGCCTTGAGCAAGCTGGGCTGGTGGGAGGTGTCCCTGCCTATGGCAGGGGGTTGGGACTGGCTGATCCTGAAGGTCCCTTCCAACCCAAACCTGTCTGTGATTCTGGGATTGATGCTGACCTCCTACATGATTCCCTGCAGTGCTTCACCTCTTCCTACAACTACTCTTAGCTCACTATTTGCTTCCTCAGGATTTGTGTGCCTTTAGCATGCTGCCTGGACTTAAGTTTTCCCCATCACCTCCTGCTTCTGTTTTGGTTTTTTTCTCTCCATAAGTATAATTTATGACTCCATGAAGTGAAAAGGCAGCACAGGCAAGAAGGAGGAGGGGGAGAAAAAAAGAAGGCAAGATTCCATCTCCATGTTTTCATCAATATTAACTCAATCCTCTGCAACCTGTGCTCTGTCTTCACCCATCCAGCTGCTAACTATGAATAATGACAGGCAAAGCAGCAGCAGGCCCTGCTTGTTCTATTATCCACCTCTCTGCCCATCCATCCATCACCCCTAGCACCCAGACCCCTCCACAAACAAAGGAATAGTGATGGATTTGGTGGCCTTAATGCAGCCTTTGGCACCTCTCCCATCCCAGGGCCAGCACTGTGCTGGGCTAGAGCTCTTTGGGTCTTGGTACTTGCTGTCATTAACAAAGAACCACAGAATCACCAAGGTTGGAAGAGACCTCAAAGATCATCCAGTCCAACCAGTCACCCAACACCTCATGACTACTAAACCATGGCACCAAGTGCCACATCCAATCCCCTCTTGAACACCTCCAGGGGTGGGGACTCCACCACCTCCCTGGGCAGGATCTCTAAGATCATCCAGTCCAGCCTTCCACCCATCACCTCCACAACCACTAAACCATGTCCCAAGGTACCACATCTACTTAGATTTTGGACTCCTCCAGGGCTGGGGACTCCACCACCTCCCTGGGCAGCCTCTGCCAGTCCCTAACCACTCTTGCAGCAAAGAAAATCTTGATTGCCAGCCTAATCCTCTCCTAGCACAGCCTGAGGCCAGTTCTTCTTGACCTGGTATTAGTTACTAGGGACAAGAGCCCAACCCCCAGATCATTGCAGTCTCCTCTCAGGGAGCTGTAGAGAGCAATGAGGTCTCCTCTCAGTCTCACAGACTCACCAAGGTTGGAAGAGACCTCAAAGATCATCAAGTCCATCTCCTCCTCTTCAGGCTAACCACCCCCAGGTCCCTTAGAGCTGCTCTCCCAACCCCTCACCACCCTGCCTGCCCTCTGATCTGAGCTACCTCTCACCCTCCAGCCTCGCTGGCTGGCCTAGCAGCCAGATCCCTGAATCCAAGCTGGGAGGTGTCCCTGCCCATGGCAGGTCCCTTCCAACCCAAGCCATTCTGTGGCTCTGGGATCATCCCTGATGGACACAGCCAGCTCTGTGTCCTCATGGGTCTTGCACACTACAGACACAGTGCTTTGACCTCGGGGCTGTTATTTTGCTTACTGATTGCCACAGTATTCTGTTTGCATTGGTTGAAAGCTGCTGCAGGCCCTGCACTCTCCAAGGTCCAGCTGCTTTCCCCTCTCTCTTCAGAGCCATTCTAGGAAGTCATTGGGGAAAAGGAAGGCAAAACAGAAAAATCCATCTCCCACCCCCCACCCCTGCTCCCCTCCCTGAGCTTCTTGGAACAGAAATGTCTGTCCTTAACCTGAGCAATTGGCTGCCACTCTAATTGGCTCACGAAAAGGAAGTGAGCCCCGACCTGCATTCAGATTCAAATGAGCAGACAAGCTGTGCCAGGAGAACGTTCTTCCCATGGGCTCTGGGAGGTATCCGAAGGGAACAATGGTGCTGGGGAAGGGAGAGGAACAAACCTCACTCCCAGCCTTGCTCTTGCTTTTGTGTGCAGGCTGCCTTTGAGCAGAAACCCTGCAACACAGCCGAGGAAAAAGCCTAAACTCCGATGTAAGCCTCTGCCTGGGGTGGGTTAAAGCTCCACCTGCCTTGGGCTGGGCTTATTTTTCAGCCTGCATTCCCACTTTGGCTGCTGAGGTGCCAGAGGCATCGCTGCACTGAATGGTAGTGCTTGGAAGGCACCTCCGGAGTCCTCCTTTCTGGGGGCTTCCCCTACCCTCTCTCCCCCTTGACCAGGGCTTTCCCCTTCCCTCTCCCCCTTGACCAGGGCTTCCCCCCACCCTCTCCCACCCTCTCTCCCTCTTGACCAGGGCTTTCCCCTTCCCTCTCTCCCTCTTGACCAGGGCTTTCCCCTTCTCTCTCCCAGTTGACCAGGGCTTTCCCCTTCCCTCTCCCCCTTGACCAGGGCTTCTCCCCTCCCTCTCCCACCCTCTCTCCCTCTTGACCAGGGCTTTCCCCTTCCCTCTCTCCCTCTTGACCAGGGCTTTCCCCTTCTCTCTCCCAGTTGACCAGGGCTTTCCCCTTCCCTCTCCCCCTTGACCAGGGCTTCTCCCCTCCCTCTCCCCCTTGACCAGGGCTTCTCCCCTCCCTCTCCCCCTTGACCAGGGCTTCCCCCCCTCTCCCTCTGTTTTTTTTTCCTCTCAGCCCTGCCTCCCTGTGCCATAACTTGTTCCTACTCCTTGGGTCTCAGGGGTGACTGATGCTGCCAAGAAAGAGACAGTTGAAACCCTTCTGGTGTCCTTGGACATCCAAGTTCCAGCTCTATACTGACCTCATTCTTACAGAGCATCATCCTGAGCATTGCTGCTTCTCAGCACAAGGAGGAAGAGGTGAGGGGTCTGGAGCACAGCCCTGTGAGGAGAGGCTGAGGGAGCTGGGGTTGCTTAGCCTGGAGAAGAGGAGGCTCAGGGGAGACCTTCTTGCTGTCTGCAACTCCCTGAAGGGAGGTTGTAGCCAGGTGGCGGTTGGTCTCTTCTCCTGGGCAACCAGAACAAGAGGACACAGTCTCAAGCTGTGCCAGGGGAGGTTTAGGCTGGAGGTTAGGAAGAAGATCTTCCCAGAGAGAGAGATTGGCCATTGGAATGTGCTGCCCAGGGAGGTGGTGGAGTCACCATCCCTGGAGGTGTTTAGGAAGAGCCTGGATGGGGTGCTTGGTGCCATGGTTGAGTTGATGAGATGGTGTTGGGTGATAGGTTGGACACTATGATCTCAAAGGTCTCTTCCAACCTGGTCTGGTCTATTCTATCAGTCTCTGAAGCCATCCTGACCCCCAGGAAGTGTTTCCAACAGGGAGGCTTCAGGTTCATTTCCCTGATCCCAGCTTTCCTCTGCCAAGCCTCTGATTTGTTCAGCAGATCAGAAGTGAAAATCAATGATGCCTCTGAGAGTTGGTTTAATCAAGACACACCAATGAATCAGGAGCTCAGTGACCCTTCACATCCTTCCCATCTTATTCCTCCTAGCACAGCTCGGGGGAGGATGCTGAAAATGAGGGCTACAGCTCTCAGGATCAGTCTCAATCACCCAGCAAGACCTTCTGATCCTCTTCTCCTCAACTTTGCATTTGAGGTGTGTGTGTTTGGGTTGGAAAAGACCTCTAAGAGGCCAAACAACAACCCAGCCCCACCAAGGCCACGGCAGCAGGGCCCCCAGGGGCCGTGGCCACTGCAGCAGGGCCCCCAGGGGCCGTGGCCACTGCTTTGTGGAACACTGGAAAAATAAAGGGGTCAGCAAAGGTCATATAGAGGCTCCAAAGGGGTCATCAAAGGTCACATTGTAGCCCTAAGGTCGTGAGGTCACCACAGGGCCCTGATGTCACTCTAGCACATGAGCACTTTAGAACCTCCCCTGTGGGGACAGGCTGGGAGAGTTGGGGCTGTGCAGCCTGGTGAAGAGAAGGCTCCAGGGAGACCTCAGAGGTGCCTTCCAGCACCTGAAGAGGCTCCAGGAGGGCTGGGATGGAAGGGCTGGGAGTGCCAGGATGAGGGACAATGGATTTGAGCTGGGAGAGGGAAGATGGAGACTGGAGATGAGGAAGAACTTTGTGAGAGTGAGGGGGGTGAGACACTGGCACAGGTTGCCCAGGGAGGCTGGGGCTGCCTCCTCCCTGGAGGTGTTCCAGGCCAGATTGGATGAGACCTTGAGCAGCCTGGGCTGGTGGGAGGTGTCCCTGCCCACAGCAGGGGGTTGGCACTGGATGATGTTTGAGGTCCCTCCCAGCCCAACCCATTCTGTGATCCTATGAACAGTTTGATGGAATTCTGATTCCACCAAACCTAAGCAACAACAAAAACCAAAGGGAATTTGCAAACCCTGCAACAGCCCTCTGAGACCTTCCACAAAGCAAAATGATTTCCCCAGGCACAGAAACCATTCCCAGGAGCCAAGGAGCTGAGGATGTTGAAACCATGGTTTAGTAGTCATGAGGTGCTGGGTGACAGGTTGGACTTGATGATCTCTGAGGTCTTTTCCAACCTTCTTGAGGCTATGATTCTATGTTGCTCACCTGTGAAGCCTCTCTCACACTCACAGAGGAAGGTGTTTGGGGTGAGGTTGGTGCAGTTCCCCTTGAGGCATGCCTGTGGCTGGCACTGCCCAACTACCTCTGTACAGTTTTGACCTGAGGCAAAGGAGACAATAACAACAGTTAGCAAAAATTCACCTTCCCTAGCCCCCCAAGCCCCTCTCCCCAGAACAGAATAGAATAAACCAGGTTGGAAAAGACCTCTGAGATCATCCAGTCCAACCTATCACCCAACACCATCTAATCAACTAAACCATGGCACCAAGTGCCTCACCCAGGCTCAACCTAAACGCCTCCAGGGATGGGGACACCACTACCTCCCTGGGCAGCACATTCCAATGGCCAATCTGTCTTTCTGGGAAGAACTTCTTCCTAATCTCCAGCCTAAACCTCCCCTGGCACAGCTTGAGGCCTCTGAAGTCCGTCCAGTCCAACCCCGCTGCCAGAGCAGGGGCACCCGGAATAAACCACCCAGGAACACATCCAGGTGGGTTTGGAATGCCTCCAGAGAAGGAGACTCCACAGCCTCCCTTGGCTGCTCCAGTCCTCTCCAACCTTCCAACCCTCTGCCATGGGCAGGGACACCTCCCACCAGCCCAAGGTCTCACCCAGCCTAGCCTTGAACACCTCCAGGAAGGAGGGATCCACAGCCTCCCCGGGCAACCTGTGCCACCTTCACTCTCACAAAGTTCTTCCTCATCTCCAGTCTCCAACACCCCTCTTCCAGCTCAAATCCATAGTCCCTCATCCTGTCACTCCCAGCCCTTGTCAGAAGTCTCTCCCCAGCTCTCCTGGAGCCCCTTCAGGTATTGGAAGGCAGCTCTGAGGTCTTCCTGGAGCCTTCTGTTCTCCAGGCTGCAGAGCCCCAACTGTCCCCACAGGGGAGGTTCTAAACTACTCATGTGCTAGAGTGACATCATTTTGCTAATGATGTTCTCCCTGATTTATTTCCAGTGAGGGTGGGGAGACTCTGGCACAGGCTGCCCAGGGAGGCTGTGGCTGCTTCCTCCCTGAAGGTGCTCAGGGCCAGGCTGGATCAGGCCTTGAGCAGCCTGGGCTGGTGGGAGGTGTCCCTGCACACGGCAGGGGGTTGGCACTGCATGAGCTTTAAGGTCCCTTCCAGCCCAAACCCACCCCATGAATCCCTGCCATTGTATGATCTGTGCAACATTCACTCCTGGCAGGCAAGAGCCTGACCTGAGAACATGGGAGGACATCTGCACTCGTAGGCACCTCCAGCAAGCTCTGGCCTCGCCGTGCAGGAGCCCTTGTTGCGGCAGGGGTTGGTGGAGCACACATCAAAGCTCTGGCAGAACCTCCCAGAGTAGTGTGAGGAGCAGTGGCAGCGATAGTCTCTGTCCCAGAGGTGGCTCAGGCATCTGCCATGGCCAGAGCACAAGGCTTCAGCCGGGGAGCCTTGGCAGAGCTGCTGCTTCACCGTCACGTTCAGCCGGAGCCCCGCGGGGCACCGAGAGGGACCCCGGCCCTGCAGCTCTGCGAAGTAATGGCTGCCAACACCGAGCCACTTTGGGGCCACCTGCTGCAGCCCTCCAGCCTGGCAGACAAGAACCAGCTGCTTCTGAAGGTCATCTGTGGGGCAGTGAAGGAATTCTTCCCTGGAGACGTTGGCCAAGCTGAAGCCATGGGGCTGGGAGGACGGCTCGGGGGAGATAAAGAGGCTGTCCCCCAGCTGCAGCTGCAAGGGGCAGAGCTGAGGGACACTCAGGGTTGCTGCTTCTGAGCTTTCCCCAGCAGCTCTTGGGTCCATGTTCCAGCACTGGGTGTAGAAGTCAGAGCAGATGTTCTCCCCTGGGCTCCACTTGACGACCTGAGCTCTGGGCTCCAGCCTCCATTCAGCAGTGGTTTGCCTCTCACATATCCCCTGCCCTCCTGCAGCCCCCAGCTGGAGCATCCACACCACCAGGACGGCTGCTGAGGCTGTGCTCATTGTTCCACCTGGGGCTGCCTCCTGCTTCAGTGCTGGGCACACCTTCAGAACCCTTCTTCCTCAAGGTTCAGCTCCACTTCCCATGGCAGCCTAGCAAGGGATGCAAAAGGAGGAAAACCTTTGTGTTCACAGCAAGTATGGCTGAAGATCAAAGCCTCACTGAACAAGAGAAAAGACACAACAAAGCAAAGGCTCCACCTGACTACACTGATGGGAAACTGCACTAAGTGCAAGGAGGCCACCAGCAGACCTCAAAGCTCCTCAAGTCCAACCTGCCACCCAACACCTCATGACTACTAATCGATGGCACCAAAGTGCCACATCCAATCCCCTCTTGAACACCTCCAGGGATGGGGACTCCACCACCTCCCTGGGCAGCACATTCCAATGGCCAACAACTCTCTCTGGGAAGAACTTTCTCCTCCCCTCTAGCCTAAACCTCCCCTGGCACAGCTTGAGACTGTGTCCTCTTGTTCTGGTGCTGCTTGCCTGGGAGAAGAGACCAACCCCCACCTGGCTACAACCTGGGAGTTGGAGAGAGCAAGAAGGTCTCCCCTGAGCCTCCTCTTCTGCAGGCTAAGCAACCCCAGCTCCCTCAGCCTCTCCTCACAGGGCTGTGCTCCAGACCCCTCCCCAGCCTCATTTCCCTTCTCTGGACACCTTCAAGAGTCTCAATGTCCTTCTTAAGCTGAGGGCCCCAGAACTGGACACAGGACTCAAGGTATGGCCTCACCAGTGCTGAGAACAGGGCACAATGACTTCCCTGCTCCTGCTGGCCACACTGTTCTTGATCCAAGCCAGGATGCCATTGGCCTTCTTGGTCCCCTGGGCACACTGCTGGCTCCTGTTCAGCCTACTCTCAACCAGTACCCCCAGGTCCCTCTCTGCCTGGCTGCTCTCAGCCACTCTGCCCCCAGCCTGTAGCACTGCCTGGGGTTGCTGTTGCCAATGTGCAGAACCTGGCACTTGGATGTGTTCAATCTCCTGCCCTTGGCCTCTGCCCATCTGTCCAGCCTGGCAAGGTCCCTCTGCAGAGCTCTCCAACCCTCTAACAGATCAACTCCTGCCCCCAACTTGCTGTCATCTGCACATTTCCTGCTGATGGACTCAATGCCCTCCTCCAGACCATCAATAAAGACATTGAACAGGCTGGGGCCCAGCACTGATTCCTGGGGGACTCCACTGGGGACTGGCCTCCAGCTGGATCACCTACCAATGTGATCCTCCAGGCCCCCATCACGAACAACCATCCCAGGGAGTTACCTTCTGCTGACACCAGTGCCTCGGTGTTCCTGGAAGGCTGTGCAGACTCCTGCTGAGTCAGCAGGTTTCTTGTCACCCTTCTGAGTTGCAGAAACACCTGAGGAGAGGAGAGAGAGTTTTAGGCAGCTCTGATGAGCTGCTGCTCGAATTCAATTGCCTGCAAAGATCTGGTTTGGGCCCTCCTGCTGCTTTTATTCAGGTGGTGATTTGCTGCAGCTCTATTTGTGTTCCCAGTCAAAGGAGCAAAGCTTCTGAGCTCAGAGGAAAAGGTAAAATGCATCAAAATTCATCCATGAGGCTTGGCTGAGCCTTGGTTGCTTTGCAGTGCCTGCACTGCCAGCGCTCCAGTGGCAGCTGTTGGATGGGCGAAGGGCATCTGCTCTGCTCAGGTTCTCATCACCATCTCAGCAAATTCATTTCTCAGGCAGCTCTGAGAGGTTCCTAGCTGCAGAGAGCAAGGAGGTCTCCCCTCAGCCTCCTCTTCTCCACTCTAAACACCCCCAGCTCCCTCAGCTGCTCCTCCCCAGCCCTGCTCCCCGCGCCTGTGCCACACAGGGACGTGTTTCACCCCGAAGGAGCTGCCTGTGCCAGAGCAGCGTTCAGCTGGGAGGGCAGCGAGCAGCCTGCAGCTGTCAGAGCAAAGCAGGAGCTGCTTCCATGCTCCCTGCTGAGAGCACTTCACTCTTCTCAGGAGGCTTTGGTAAAAGCAGAGAGAAAAGGGCAAAAAAACCCCAACCCAACCCAACAAACCCCCCCCCAACCCCAAACAAACCCCAACCCCATACAAACAAAACCCCATCCCCAAACGAACAAAACCCCACCCCAACCCCAAACAAAACCCCAACCCCATACAAACAAAACCCCACCCCACCCCCAAACAAAACCCCAACCCCATACAAACAAAACCCCATCCCCAAACAAAACCCCACCCCACCCCCAAACAAAACCCCAACCCCATACAAACAAAACCCCATCCCCAAACAAAACCCCACCCCAACCCCATCCCCAAACAAAACCCCACCCCAACCCCATACAAACAAAACCCCATCCCCATACAAACAAAACCCCACCCCAACCCCAAACAAAACCCCAACCCCATACAAACAAAACCCCATCCCCAAACAAAACCCCACCCCAACCCCAAACAAAACCCCAAACAAAACCCCAACCCCATACAAACAAAACCCCATCCCCAAACAAAACCCCACCCCAACCCCAAACAAAACCCCAAACAAAACCCCAACCCCATACAAACAAAACCCCATCCCCAAACAAAACCCCATCCCCAACCCCAAACAAAACCCCAAACAAAACCCCATCCCCATACAAACAAAACCCCATCCCCATACAAACAAAACCCCAACCCCATACAAACAAAACCCCATCCCCATACAAACAAAACCCCATCCCCATACAAACAAAACCCCAACCCCAACCCCAAACAAAACCCCATCCCCGTACAAACAAAACCCCATCCCCATACAAACAAAACCCCAACCCCATACAAACAAAACCCCAACCCCAACCCCAAACAAAACCCCAACCCCAACCCCAAACAAAACCCCAACCCCAACCCCAAACAAAACCCCAACCCCAACCCCAAACAAAACCCCAACCCCATACAAACAAAACCCCAACCCCATACAAACAAAACCCCATCCCCATACAAACAAAACCCCATCCCCATACAAACAAAACCCCATCCCCAAACAAAACCCCATCCCCAAACAAAACCCCAACCCCATACAAACAGAACCCCATCCCCAAACAGAACCCCATCCCCAAACAGAACCCCATCCCCAAACAGAACCCCATCCCCAAACAGAACCCCATCCCCAAACAGAACCCCATCCCCAAACAGAACCCCACCCCAACCCCAAACAAAACCCCAACCAAAACCCCAACCCCATACAAACAAAACCCCATCCCCAAACAAAACCCCACCCCAACCCCAAACAAAACCCCAACCCCATACAAACAAAACCCCACCCCCAAACAAAACCCCAACCCAACCCCAAACAAAACCCCATCCCCAAACAAAGCAAACCCCAACCCCACCCCAAACAAAGCAAACCCCAACCCAAACCCCAACCCCATACAAAACCCCAACCCCAACCAAAACCCACCAAACCCCCAACCAAACCCAACCCCAACTCAAGCCCCCAACAAAAGCCCAACCCCATACAAAACCCCAATGAAAACCCCAACCCCAAACAAACAAAACCCCAAGCCAACCCCAACCCAAACCCCAACCTCACCCCAACCCAAGCCCCAACCCCAAGCCAACCTCACCCCAACCCAACCCCAACCCATACAATACCCCAACCCCAAACAAAGCCCAACGAAAACCCCAAAGCCCCAACCCCAACCAAAACCCCAACCCAAGCCCCAACCCCAAGCCAACCTCACCCCATACAAAGCCCCCAACAGACAATACCCCCAACCCCAAACAAACAATACCCCAACCCCAAACAAAGCCCAATGAAAACCTCAAAGCCCCAACCCCAACCAAAACCCCAACCCAAGCCCCAACCCCAAGCCAACCTCACCCCATACAAAGCCCCCAACAGACAATACCCCCAACCCCAAACAAACAATACCCCAACCCCAAACAAAGCCCAATGAAAACCTCAAAGCCCCAACCCCAACCAAAACCCCAACCCAAGCCCCAACCCCAAGCCAACCTCACCCCATACAAAGCCCCCAACAAACCATACCCCCAACCCCAAACAAAGCCCAATGAAAACCCCAAAGCCCCAACCCCAACACAACCTCAACCCAACCCAAAACCCAACCCCACCCCACACCCCACCAAACAAAACCCAACCCCCACCCAACACCCCACCCAACCCCCACCAAACAAAACCCAACCCCCACCCCAAACAAAACCCCAACCCCAAAGCCCCAACCCCAAACAAAACCCCAACCCCAAACAAAACCCAACCCCACCCCCCACCCCACCCAAACAAAACCCCACCCCACCCCAAACAAAACCTAACCCCCAACCCAACCCCAACCAACCCCAACTCGCCCAAGACCCCACCAAAACTCCACCCAACCCCCCACAAAACACACCCCACCCCATCCCAACCCCTCAACAAAACCATATCAGAAGCCAAACCAACCAAGCAAGCAAAACCCTCAAAATAAACAAAGAAAACTCCTCCCCCCCCCAAATATCTGATCAAGATGGGGAAAAAAAACCCAAAACAAACCAAAAGGGAAGGAAAATATCTCAAGAACTTCTAAAGCTTAGAAACTGAGCCCAAATCAGCCCCCAGGTTTGAAAGAGGGAAGGTGCTCCCCATGGTTTCCAGCAGCCAGAGGGTCTGGGATAAGAGATCTCTAAGCTGGAGGTGACCAGACAAGAAGGGGAGGAGTGTAGAAAGAGCACTAATGAGAGCCATGGAATCCTTTCAGCTGCAAGAGCCCTTTGAGATCCTCCAGTCCAACCATTCCCAACTCTGCCAGGGCTGGGGCTAAGCCATGGCCCTCAGCACCACAGCTCTGCCTCCCTGAGACACCTCCAGGTTGGTTAAAAGCCCACAGCCTGGGGAAGAGCAGCCTGAGAGGGGATTTTCTGAATGCTGACCAGAGACTCACAGAAGCAGAACTGGAAGGGATTGGAAGGGACCTCCAGGATCAGCCAGTTCCAACCCCCCTGCCATGGGCAGGGACACCTCACACTACAGGGACACCAGGTTGCTCAGAGCCACATCCAGCCTGGCCTTCAAAACCTCCAGGGATGAGGCTTCCACCACCTCCCTAGCACCTGGGGCCATGGTTCAGTGGCCATGGTAGGGTTGGGTTGCTGGTTGGACTGGATGGTAGAATAGAATCGAATTGAATCAACCAGGTTGGAAAAGACCTTTGAGATCATGGAGTCCAACCTATCACCCAACACCATCTCATCAACTAAACCATGGCACCAAGTGCCTCATCCAGGCTCTTCCTAAACACCTCCAGGGATGGGGACTGCACCACCTCCCTGGGCAGCACATCCCAATGGCCAATCTCTCTTTCTATGCTGATCAGTCTCACAGAATCAGAACTGTCAGGGTTGGAAGGGACTTCAAGAATTATCCAGTTCCAAGCCCCCTGCCATGGGCAGGGACACCTCACACTACAGCAGGTTGCTCACAGCCACATCCAGCCTGGCTGCAAGCCCCTCCAGGGATGAGGCTTCCACCACCTCCCTGGGCAACCTGTGCCAGGCTCTCACCACCCTCATGGGGAACAACTTCTTCCTAACATCCAATCTGAATCATTTCTCTAGCTTGGATCCATTCCCCTCAGTCCTATCACTCCCTGACACCCTAAGAACTTCTTCCTAAGATCCAATCTGAATCTGGTCTTGTTCCATCCCAGTCCTCTCACACCCTGACACCCTCCCCAGCTTTCCTGCAGCCCCCTTCAGATACTGGAAGGCCACAACAAGGTCTCCTTGGAGCCTTCTCTTCTCCAGACTGAACAGATCCACAGCTGAAGGATGGAGGCCAAGAGGATGGGGCTGAGCTCTTCTCAGCGGTGCCCAGTGACAGGGCAAGGGGCACAAACTGGAACCCAGAAAGATTCCCTTGAACTTAAAGGAGAAACTTCTTTACTCTGAGGGTGACAAAGCACTGGGCAGGCTGCCCAGAGAGGTTGTGGAGTCTCTTCCTCCAGAGAGATTCCAGAGCCACCTGAGCATTGTCCACTGACCCTGCTTCAGCAGGGTGTGGGGGGGTTGACCAGATGGTGGCCAGAGGTCCCTTCAGTCCCTGCCACTGTGATTTTGTACCTTGCAACACTCCACACATTGAAAAATGATAGGAAAAAACCCCTACAAGAGAGACCCCCTCAGGGCTTTCCCAGAGAAATGCATTCCTGCTGCATTTGCCTGCAGAGCTGAGCAGGCCTTCGTACAAACACATGCATTGGTATAGCTTGGCAAAGCCCTCTGAGATCACCCAGCCCAGCCATCCCCCCAGCCCCACCGTGGCCACCAAACCCTGGCCCCAAGTGCCATGGCCACAGCTTGCTGCAACCCCTCCAGGGCTGGGGACTCCACCACCTCCCTGGGCAGCCTCTGCCACTCCCTGACCACTCTGGCAGCAAAGACATTTTTCCTCCTCTCCAACCTAGCCTTCCCTGGCAAAATTCCAGGACCTTTCCTTCTATCCCTTGTTCCTGGGGAGCAGAGCCCAACCCCCAGCTCCCTGCAGCCTCCTCTCAGGGAGCTGCAGAGAGCAAGGAGGTCTCCCTCAGCTGCTCCTCCCCAGCCCTCTTCTCCAGACCCTTCCCCAGCTCTGTTGCCCTTCTCTGGCCCTGCTCCAGCCCTCAAGGTCCTCCTGGGAGTGAGAGCCCAAACCTGAACCCAGCACTCGAGCTGTGGCCTCCCCAGTGCCCAGCCCAGGGGCACAATCCCTGCCCTGCTCCTGCTGCCCACAACCATTGCTGCTCCAGGCCAGGCTGCTGGTGGCCTCCTTGGCCACCTGGGCACCCCCTGGCTCATCTGCAGCTGCTGGCACCCAGCACCCCCAGGGCCTTTCCTGCTGGGCCCTTTCCAGCCACTCTGTCCCCAGCCTGGAGCCTTCCTGGGGTGGTTGTACTCCTCTCCAACCTAACCCTCCCCTGGCACAATTTCAGGCCATTCCCTCTCCTTGCATCCCCTGAGTCTAGGCAGATGAGGCCAAAACCCATCTGGCTCCAACCTCCTCTCAGTGAGCTGTAGCCAGCCTTCAACTCAAATCCTTCCCCTTCCTCCCTCCCCACTCCTCCTCCTTTTATCCCTTGGTTGCTTTCCCTTTGGCTCCTCTGGACAAAGAGATTTTTGTGTCCTCACCCTGGAGTGGTTGAAAGCCTCTTTTTTGTTTTTGTGGCTCACTTCCTCCTTCCTTTCCCCCACTGGCAGCTCTGAGAGGGATTTCCCCATGCTGCACATTGCCATTATTGCTCTGTGCCCAGCACCTTGCCTGCTGAGCTCAGGCTGCAGCTTCCTTTTGTGGAGCTGCTCTCTGGGGACGAAAGGGGACGTTTGAAAACTGTCGAAGGTTTGACTTCTAAGCCCTGAGACTGACATCCCGTCAGAATTAAGGCTGAAAGCGGTGTCCTGACACCCTCCCCAGCGAGTAATCCTCTTAACGAGCTCCTTTCTTTCCATGCTCAGGCTTGCAGTTGAAACAGGAAATGATTCTAATCCCTTTAAGCAGCACAAGTGCATTAAGTGCAGTCCTCACACAGGGACACTGGAATGGTGGAGACAGAGGGAAAGAAGAAGAGGAGCAACCACCTGGAGTCCTCCAGTGGAGTTTTGGAGCCCTCACTACAACAAGGAAGAAAATGAGGGGCTGGAGGAGGTCCAGAGAAGGGCAACCAAGCTGGGGAAGAGGTTCACCAAGGCTGAGCCCTGCACCTGGGGCACAACCACCCCAGGAAGGCTCCAGGCTGGGGGCAGAGTGGCTGGAAAGGGCCCAGCAGGAAAGGCCCTGGGGGTGCTGGGTGCCAGCAGCTGGAGATGAGCCAGGGGGTGCCCAGGTGGCCAAGGAGGCCACCAGCAGCCTGGCCTGGAGCAGCAGTGGTGTGGGCAGCAGGAGCAGGGCAGGGATTGTGCCCCTGGGCTGGGCACTGGGGAGGCCACAGCTTGAGTGCTGGGTTCAGGTTTGGGCTCTCACTCCCTGAAGGACCTTGAGGGCTGGAGCAGGGCCAGAGAAGGGCAACAGAGCTGGGGAAGGGTCTGGAGAAGAGGCCTAGGGAAGAGCAGCTGAGGGAGCTGGGGGTGTTGAGTGTGGAGCAGAGGAGGCTGAGGGAGACCTCCTTGCTGTCTGCAGCTCCCTGAGAGGAGGCTGCAGGGAGCTGGGGGTTGGGCTCTGCTCCCTAGGCTCAGGTGATAGAAGGAGAGGAAATGGCCTGGAATTGTGCCAGGGGAGGCTTAATTTGGAGAGGAGGAAAAATGTCTTTGCTGCCAGAGTGGTCAGGGACTGGCAGAGGCTGCCCAGGGGGGTGGTGGAGTCCCCATCCCTGGAGGTGTTGCAGGAAGCTGTGGCCATGGCCCTTGGGGCCAGGGGTTGGTGGCCATGGTGGGGTTGGGTTGGTGGCTGGATGATCTCTGAGGGCTTTTCCCCCCTTAATGACCCTGTGATGAAGAAGAGAGTCATGAGCAGGATAAAGCTTCCCCAAACCTCACAATTTCACCCTCACCTTCTGCAGGCTCTGTTTCCACTTCAGTGACTCTCTTGCTGCCTTTCCCCCAACCCAGTCCCTCCTAGGGAATCTCCTCTCCTCGAGCAGCTGCTCTGCCTGCCAGGCTGAGCACAAAGGTGCCTCTTGTGAGGTGCAGAAGCATCTGGATTCCTTAGTAGGAGCTAAAGGGAGTCTCAGGCAGTGCCTAATGAATTTGCACCAAGTTCTGCTCCCTTGTGCCATTTGTGATTTCCATCAGCTCCCCATTTCCAGTCATAATCTTCATCAAAATGAGGACTATTAACGAGCCACACTTCCAGCAGCTCATCTCTTTTAGCTGGGTGACAGCAATTTCCCCTGCTGCCTCTGGGACTTGTTCTGGAAGGGCCTTCTGTTGTGGTTTTTTAAGCTGGCTACAAAGAACAGCTCAGCATCCTCCCTCTAAAATGAGGGAAATAAAGGAGAACACAACCCCCCCTGCAAAGTGAAAATCAATATCCTGGCAGGTAAGGAAATGGGGGAGAAAATGATCCAAGTATTAAATGTCCCAGCTTTGATTGTTGCTCCTTCTGTGTAAAAGGAAATTACTACCATTTTCCAGCCCCATGTGACAGAAATTGGCAAGGATGCTGCAGCAGGAAGGCCTAGAATTTGTCAATTTGAAGGTAGAATCCCTGAGGCACACAGGCACAGAATCATAGAACCAGTCAGGATTGGAAGGGACCGCAAGGATCAGCTGGTTCCAAGCCCCCTGCCATGGGCAGGGACACCCCACACTAGATCACAGTATGACAGCATCACAGAATCACCAAGGTTGGAAGAGACCTCAAAGATCACCAAGTCCAACCTGTCACCACAGACCTCACGACTAAACCATGGCACCAAGTGCCACATCCAATCCCCTCTTGAACACCTTCAGGGATGGTGACTCCACCACCTCCCTGGGCAGCACATTCCAATGGCCAACGACTCTCAGTGAAGAACTTTCTCCTCACCTTCAGCCTAAACTTCCCTTGGCACAGCTTGAGACTGTGCCCTCATGTTCTGGTGCTGGGTGCCTGGGAGAAGAGACCAACCCCCACCTGGCTACAACCTCCCTGCAGGGAGTTGCAGAGAGCAAGAAGGTCTCCCCTGAGCCTCCTCTTCTCCAGGCTAAGCAACCCCAGCTCCCTCAGCCTCTCCTCACAGGGCTGTGCTCCAGACCCCTCCCCAGCTTTGTTGCCCTTCTCTGGACACCTTCCAGCAACTCAACATCTTGCCTAACCTGAGGGGCCCAGAACTGGACACAGGACTCAAGGTGTGGCCTGAGCAGTGCTGAGCACAGGGCACAATGACTTCCCTGGTCCTGCTGGCCACACTGTTCCTGATGCAGGCCAGGATGCCATTGGCTTTCTTGGCCACCTAGGCACCCTGCTGGCTCATGTTTAGGCAGCTGTCAATCAGCACCCCCAGGTCCCTTTCTGTTTGGCAGCTCTCCAGCCACTCTGAGCCCAGCCACTCCATCACCCCCAGCTCCCTCAGCTGTTCCCCCCCCAGCCCTCTTCTCCAGACCTTTCCCCAGCTCTGTTGTCCTTCTCTGGACCTGCTCCAGCCCTCAATGTCCTTTTAAGAGTGAGGGCCCCAAATCTGAGCCCAGCTCTCGAGATGTAGCATAAGGGAAAGCTGTAGGAAAGGAGAACACAGGGCTGGATGCTGCCTGCCCTGTCAAACCTCTCTTTGGGAGCTGAGTATGAACCTTCACATCCCTGAAAGTCTTGGGCAGTAACCAAGCAGGCAAAGCAAGAACAGCTTTGAGACACTAAAGCATCATCCAGAGCAGCTGCACAGACCACACCTCCTGCAGCAAAGCTCCCTCAGCCTCAACATCTCCTCCTGACTTGCAGTTTTCCCACCAGGAAGCACTCAGCCTAACCACCCCCTGCCCAAAGCAGCTCTAATGCTAATTAGACATTGCCCCAGCCCAGGGGCTGGGCTTCAGCTGCAGGAGAGCTCTGTGCAGCTCAGCAGCCCAACATCATTTGAGTATTAAGCTGCTGAGCTACTGCACACCGAGTTCTTTTGTGCTCCTGTGTGTTTGGTGGAGCAGCAGCTGCTCTGCTATCCAGGAGGCTCTTGTCTAGCCACTGAGCTAGGAAATACAGCAGGGCTTTGAAGGGCTGCTCCAGGAAATACTGCAGTGGCTGTCTGCAGCTAGATCCACCAGGCTGTGTCCCCCCAGGGAATCCAAAATGGGTGTCTAAAGAGCTCTTGTAGAGGAAGGTGATTTAAAGCTCTCAGGTCAAAAATTCAAGTCAGACACATCAGATGGTTTGACCCCTGAGTACTTCACAGACTCATCTTTAAGGCCCCTTCCAGCCCAAACCATCCCATGAACCCATGGCAGGGGGTTGGAAGGGACTTCTGCAGATGGAGTCCAAACCCCTGCCAAAGCAGCATCACCTGGAGAAGGTCACAGAATCACCAAGGTTGGAAGAGGCCTTAAAGCTCATCAAGTCCAACCTGGCCCCACAGACCTCATGACTAAACCATGGCACCAAGTGCCACATCCAGTCCCCTCTTGAACACCTCCAGGGATGGGGACTCCACCACCTCCCTGGGCAGCACATTCCAATGGCCAACAACTCTCTCTGGGAAGAACTTTCTCCTCACCTCCAACCTAAACCTCCCCTGGTGCAGCTTGAGACTCTGTCCTCTTGTTCTGGTGCTGGGTGCCTGGGAGATGAGACCAACCCCTACATGGCTACAACTTTAATGATCTCAAAGGTCTCTTCCAAGCTAGTGAATTCTATTCCTATTCTATTCCTATTCTTTGATGAGGTTTTGATCAGGTCTTTACATTTCCACTTGTGCCTGCAAGCTCTGGTGGTGGGCAGCTCTTTCCAACCCTGTCTCCCAACTATCCTCATTTCAGAACCCCACTCACCCAACCCCAGATCACTTCCCTTCACCATTCAGCCTGATCAATACTGCCAGCTCCAATGTCTGGAACCTTCCTCCCCTAATTGTAAATGTTCTTAGCTTCTGAGCATCCAATAGCTCCCACAGGGTAGAATCATAGAACAAATAAGGTTGGAAAAGACTTCAAAGATCATTAAGTCCAACCTGGCACCCAACACCTCATAAATACTACACCATGGCACCAAGTGCCACATCCAATCCCCTCTGGAACACCTCCAGGGACGGGGACTCCACCACCTCCCTGGGCAGCACATTCCAATGGCCAACAACTCTCTCTGGGAAGAACTTTCTCCTCACCTCCAGCCTAAACCTCCCCTGGCACAGCTTGAGACTGTGTCCTCTTGTTATGGTGCTGCTTGCCTGGGAGAAGAGACCAACCCCCACCTGGCTACAACCTCCCTTCAGGCAGTTGGAGAGAGCAAGAAGGTCTCCCCTGAGCCTCCTCTTCTGCAGGCTAAGCAACCCCAGCTCCCTCAGCCTCTCCTCACAGGGCTGTGCTCCAGACCCCTCCCCAGCTTTGTTGCCCTTCTCTGGACACCTTCAAGTGTCTCAATGTCCTTCTTAAACTGAGGGGCCCAGAACTGGACACAGTCATACAGGAACAAGGCCAGGTGAATGTGGAAAGCCTGCAGGGATGGGGACTCCACCACTTCCCTGGGCAGCCTGCTCCAATCCCTCCTGCAGGACACAATTCTGTCCTGCTCTCCTCCCTAAGCCTCCCCTGGCAGCCACCAGTTCATCCAGGTAAGACCCTCACAGGCTGCTCCTCCTCCTTTCACCATTCCCAGTTGGATTTTCTTCTCCCTGACTGCTCAGTTTTCCATTGGCACCCAGCTGGCTGCTCTCCACAAGGCTTTGGATTTACTTCCTGGCTTTTCACTCTGCTGTGAGCAAAGAGTTGCAAAGCTTGTGCTGGAAGGTGTCCAGAGAAGGGCCATGAGGATGAGCAGAGGCTGGAGAAGCTCCCCTGTGGGGACAGGCTGGGAGACTCGGGGTTGTTCAGCCTGGAGAAGAGAAGGCTCCAGGGAGACCTCAGAGCAGCCTTCCAGTACCTGAAGGGGCTCCAGGAGAGCTGGGGAGGGACTTTGGGCAATGGCTGGGAGTGCCAGGATGAGAGGCAATGGATTGAACCTTGAGCTGTGCCAGGGGAGGTTTAGGCTGGAGGTGAGGAGAAAGTTCTTCCCAGAGAGAGTTGTTGGCCATTGGAATGTGCTGCCCAGGGAGATGGTGGAGTCACCAGCCCTGGAGGTGTTCAAGAGGGGATTGGATGTGGCACTTAGTGCCATGGTTTAGTCATGAGGTCTGTGGTGACAGGTTGGACTTGATGAGCTTTGAGGTCTCTTCTAGCCTTGGTGATTCTGTGGCCTTCCAGTATCTACAAGAAAGCTGGGGAGGGACTCTGTAGGGTGTCAGGGAGTGATAGGACTGGGGGGGATGGATCCAAGCTAGAGAAGTGATTTAGATTGGATGTCAGGGAGTGATAGGACTGGGGGGGATGGATCCAAGCTAGAGAAGTGATTTAGATTGGATGTCAGGGAGTGATAGGACTGGGGGGAATGGATCCAAGCTAGAGAAGAAGTGATTTAGATTGGATGTTAGGAAGGATTTGTTCCCCATGAGGGTGGTGAGAGACTGGCACAGGTTGCCCAGGGAGGTGGTGGGAGCCTCATGCCTGGAGGCTTTGAGTACAGGCTGGATGAGGCTGTGAGCAACCTGTTGGTTAGTTTGGGATCATTTTTGGTTTGATATGGGTCTTCCTGGAGTTATTTTTGGGTTTGGTTGGTTGGGGTTTTTTTGTCCTGCTCATTTTGTTTGGTTTTGGCTTTTGTGTGGGTTGCTTTGGGTTTTCTTTTAGGCTTCTTTTTGCTGGCTTGGGCTCTCTGTTGGTTTATTTTGACTTGATTTGGGTTCTCTTTTAGTCTTTTTTTTTTGCTGGCTTGGGTTCTCTGTTGGTTTATTTGGATTTGGGTTTTCTTTTAGGCTTCTTTTTGCTGGCTTGGGTTCTCTTTTGGTTTATTTTGATTAGGTTCTCTTTTAGGCTTTTTTTTTGCTGGCTTGGGCTCTCTGTTGATTATTTTGATTTGATTTGGGTTCTCTTTTAGTCTCTTTTTTGCTGGCTTGGGCTCTCTGTTGATTATTTTGATTTGGGTTTTCCTTTCAGGCTTCTTTTTTTTGCTGGCTTGGGCTCTTTGTTGGTTTATTTTGACTTGATTTGGGTTCTCTTTTAGTCTCTTTTTTGCTGGCTTGGGCTCTCTGTTGGTTTATTTGGATTTGGGTTTTCTTTTAGGCTTCTTTTTGCTGGCTTGGGCTCTCTGTTGGTTTATTTTGACTTGTTGTGGGTTCTCTTTTAGGCCTTCTTTTGCTGGCTTGGGCTCTCTGTTGGTCTATTTTGATTTGGGTTTCCCTTTCAGGCTTCTTTTTTTTGCTGGCTTGGGCTCTCTGTTGGTTTATTTTGACTTGTTGTGGGTTCTCTTTTAGGCCTTCTTTTGCTGGCTTGGGTTCTCTGTTGGTCTATTTTGATTTGGGTTTCCCTTTCAGGCTTCTTTTTTTTTGCTGGCTTGGGCTCTCTGTTGGTTTATTTTGACTTGTTGTGGGTTCTCTTTTAGGCCTTCTTTTGCTGGCTTGGGTTCCCTGTTGGTCTATTTGGATATGGGTTTTCCTTTCAGGCTTCTTTTTTTTCTGGCTTGGGTTCTTTGTTGGTTTAGTTTGATTTGGGTTCTCTTTTAGGCCTTTTTTTGCTGGCTTGGGCTCTTTGTTTGCCTATTTTGACTTGATTTGGGTTCTCTTTTAGTCTCTTTTTTGCTGGCTTGGGCTCTCTGTTGGTTTATTTTGACTTGTTGTGGGTTCTCTTTTAGGCCTTCTTTTGCTGGCTTGGGTTCTCTGTTGGTCTATTTTGATTTGGGTTTCCCTTTCAGGCTTCTTTTTTTTGCTGGCTTGGGCTCTCTGTTGGTTTATTTTGACTTGTTTTGGGTTCTCTTTTAGGCCTTCTTTTGCTGGCTTGGGCTCTCTGTTGGTCTATTTGGATATGGGTTTTCCTTTCAGGCTTCTTTTTTTGCTGGCTTGGGCTCTTTGTTTGCCTATTTTGACTTGATTTGGGTTCTCTTTTAGTCTCTTTTTTGCTGGCTTGGGTTCTTTGTTGGTTTAGTTTGATTTGGGTTCTCTTTTAGGCCATTTTTTGCTGGCTTGGGTTCTCTGTTGGTCTATTTTGATTTGGGTTTTCCTTTCAGGCTTCTTCTTTTTTTGCTGGCTTGGGCTCTTTGTTGGTTTATTTTGACTTGATTTGGGTTCTCTTTTAGTCTCTTTTTTGCTGGCTTGGGTTCTCTGTTGGTTTATTTGGATTTGGGTTTTCTTTTAGGCTTCTTTTTGCTGGCTTGGGCTCTCTGTTGGTTTATTTTGACTTGTTGTGGGTTCTCTTTTAGGCCTTCTTTTGCTGGCTTGGGTTCTCTGTTGGTCTATTTTGATTTGGGTTTCCCTTTCAGGCTTCTTTTTTTTGCTGGCTTGGGCTCTCTGTTGGTCTATTTGGATATGGGTTTTCCTTTCAGGCTTCTTTTTTTGCTGGCTTGGGTTCTTTGTTGGTTTAGTTTGATTTGGGTTCTCTTTTAGGCCTTTTTTTGCTGGCTTGGGCTCTTTGTTTGCCTATTTTGACTTGATTTGGGTTCTCTTTTAGTCTCTTTTTTGCTGGCTTGGGTTCTTTGTTGGTTTAGTTTGATTTGGGTTCTCTTTTAGGCCATTTTTTGCTGGCTTGGGTTCTCTGTTGGTCTATTTTGATTTGGGTTTTCCTTTCAGGCTTCTTCTTTTTTTGCTGGCTTGGGCTCTTTGTTGGCCCATTTTGACTTGATTTGGGTTCTCTTTTAGTCTCTTTTTTTGCTGGCTTGGGTTCTCTGTTGGTTTATTTGGATTTGGGTTCTCTTTTAGGCTCTTTTCTTGCTGGCCTGGGCTCTCTGTTGGTCTATTTTGATTTGGGTTCTCTTTTAGGCTTTTTTCTTGCTGGCTTGGGCTCTCTGTTGGTCTATTTGGATTTGGGTTCTCTTTTAGTCTCTTTTTTGCTGGCTTGGGTTCCCTGTTGGTCTGTTTGGATTTGGGTTTTCCTTTAGGCTTCTTTTTTTTGCTGTCTTATGTTCCTTGTTGGTTGATTTTGATCTGATTTGGGGTTTTCTGGAGTTCTGGTTTGGTTTCTTTTTGTTGTGGTGGTGGTGGGTTGGGGTTTTTGTTTAGGTGGGTTGTTCCTTGTTTGGGGCTTTCTTGTTTGCTTTTGGTTTGATTGATTTTGTTGCCTGTTTGGGGTTTGGTTTTGTTTTGAGGTGGTAGGGTGGGTCTCTTTGGCCCTTGGGTTTGGGGGGGTTGGGTATATTTGACCCTTGGGTTTGGGGGGGTTGGGTCTCTTTGACCCTTGGGGATTGGGGGGAGTTGTTCCTTTCACCCATGTGGTATGGAATGGGTTCCCTTTACCCCTGGGGTTGGGGGGGTGTCCCTTTACCTTTGGTGGGGAGGGGTTCCCTTTACCTTTGGAGGTTGGAGGGGGTTCCCTTTACCCTTGGGGGTTTTGGGGTGGGGTCCCTTAAGTTTGTTTGTTGTTGGCTGGGGGCTTTGTTGCTTGTTTAGGGTTCCTTTCATTGGTTTCTTTTTCTCTTTGGTTTGTTCTTAGTGTGTGGTTTTTGTTTGCTCATTGGGTTGGTTAAGTTTGGTTGAGGTTTGCCCCTCTGGCTCTCATGAAGGCTTTGCGTAAACCTTGCTAAAGATAAGAACATTCTTCCCTCTAATCAGAACCCAGCCAAGCACCCCTCAGCTTGCTGGCATCTAGGAGTGGGGAGCAGTGCCATTTTCTCTCCCCAGAGGCCATTGCAAGGAAGAGTTCAAACTGCTGAGGCTATAAACACAAAGGCAGATCTCAGACCTGGCTGAAGGCAGTGCAAGGCTGCTTCCTTCCCCATGAAATCATTAGGAACAGAAGCAAGAGGAAAGAAACTGTAGGCAGGAGCAGTTCAGCTGTGAGGGTTCAGCCAGCAGATGGCAAGGGATGCTCAGTGAAGGAACACAAGCAGGCTGGAGATCTGCTGCTGAGCAATCCCTGCTGGGTATGAGGGTGCCTCACCTATCCAACTATACTTTGGCCACCATGAGAAGGGAGAGAAGAGGCTCTCATGCACTCCACCTCCAGGATAGGATGTTGGAGACAGAAATGATTCCTTTGTGGTGAATCTGGTGGGGTGGGAGGCTTTGTTTCATGCCTGCTGGGAGTTCCCACCTGCAAAGGGTTCATTTCCCTGTGCTTTGGGGCAGTCATCTCTTATTGAGTTGCCTGAGCACGCTGAGGGACATGCAGTGTGGAAACAGAACAGCACAGTTAGGGAAAGCTAAAGCACAAGAAAGGTCTGCTCCAACCAACATTGATCTATCAGTGCTTCAGGCTGGGGGCAGAGTGGCTGGAAAGGGCCCAGCAGGAAAGGACCTGGGGGTGCTGGGTGCCAGCAGCTGGAGATGAGCCAAAAAGGCCACCAGCAGCCTGGCCTGGAGCAGCAATGGTGTGGGCAGCAGGGCAGGGATTGTGCCCCTGGGCTGGGCACTGGGGAGGCCACAGCTTGAGTGCTGGGTTCAGGTTTGGGCTCCTCACTCCCAGAAGGACATCGAGGGCTGGAGCAGGGCCAGAGAAGGGCAACAGAGCTGGGGAAGGGTCTGGAGAACACACACACACAGAATCACCAAGGTTGGGAGAGACCTCAAAGATCATCAAGTCCAAGCTGTCACCACAGACCTCATGACTAAACCATGGCACCAAGCACCCTATCAAGTCTCCTCCTGAACACCTCCAGGGATGGGGACTGCTCCAGGGCTCAGCAGCCTCACAACCAAGAAATTTCTCCCCCTGTTGAGGTGGAACCTCCTGGCTTCCTGTTTGCACCCTCTGCCCCTTGTCCTGTCCCAGGACACCACTGACCAGAGCCTGGCCCCATCCAACTGGCCATCACATTTCAGGGAACAGAATAGAATAAACCAGGTTGGAAGAGACCTCAAAGATCATGAAGTCCAACCTATCACCCAACACCATCTGATCAACTAAACCATGGCACCAAGCACCCTATCAAGTCTCCTCCTGAACACCTCCAGGGATGGGGACTCCACCACCTCCCTGGGCAGCACATCCCAATGGCCAACAACTCTCTCTGGGAAGAACTTCTTCCTCACCTCCAGCCTAAACCTCCCCTGGCACAGCTTGAGACTGTGTCCTCTTGTTCTGGTGTTGGTTGCCTGGCACAAGAGACCAACCCCCACGTGGCTACAACCTCCCTTCAGGTAGTTGTAGAGAGCAAGAAGGTCTCCCCTGAGCCTCCTCTTCTGCAGGCTAAGCAACCCCAGCTCCCTCAGTCTCTCCTCACAGGGCTGTGCTCCAGACCCCTCCCCAACCTTGTTGCCCACTGCTGCTCCAGGCCAGGCTGCTGGTGGCCTCCTTGCCCACCTGGGCACCCCCTGGCTCCTCTCCAGCTGCTGGCACCCAGCACCCCCAGGGCCTTTCCTGCTGGGCACTTTCCAGCCACTCTGCCCCCAGCCTGCAGCCCTCCTGGGGTTGGTGTGACCCCAGAGCAGGACCTGTTAAAGCTTTATTTCCCTCAGTGGAACAGCTGTGGAGTGTCCTCAGCAAATCAGTTTGTGCCCTCAGAGGTGGCTTAAGAGAGTTTGGGTTCAGTTTTTTTTGGGGGGGAGGGGGTTGGTGTATTTAATCCATCCCATTAGCCTTAGAAGTTATTAAGTGTGTCTCCATGCCTGCTAGGAGCTAATTGATTCCAGCTTCAGACACATAATCAGCAATTTGAAAGGATTCCTACTTAATGATCAATTGAACTGAAGGAGAATCCAATCAATCCAGCACCACAGCCAAGATGGCTCAGGGAAGAAGCTATTAAGCAGGGAGAGCTGTGATGATCTTGCACAGCCACCAGCATCACTCCTCAAGTTCATTTAGACAGTTGGTGATGTCATGATGAATGAATTGGCTTTTGACAATTCATTAACTGCCCCACAGAAAGGTTTCAGTTGGAGCTGTAAGCTCAGCCCAACCCAACCCTGCTCTGCCTCTGCCCTGCCTGGGGCTCACCCATGGCCCTCAGCACCACAGCTCTGCCTCTGAGACACCTCCAGGGGTGGGCACTCAGCCTCCTCCCTGGGCAGCCTGGGCAACTCTTTCAGGCCAGAAGGTTCTGCTAATGCCCAACCTAACCCTCCCCTGGGTCACCTTGAGGCCATTTCCTCTCCTCCTGTCACTTATTCCTAGGCAGAAGATAGCTGCAGTCCATCAACCTCAGCTATGACAATAATTAACCTATTGCTTTGTAACCAGGGATGGGACTGCTCAGTACCCTGCACTGCCACAGGCAGTGGGGCCCTCACTACAGCAAGGAGGAACTTGAGGTGCTGGAGCAGGTCCAGAGAAGGGCAACAGAGCTGGGGAAGGGTCTGGAGAATACCCAACCCCAGCATGGCCACCAAACCCTGGCCCCAAGTGCCATGGCCACAGCTTCCTGCAACACCTCCAGGGATGGGGACTGCACCACCCCCCTGGGCAGCCTCTGCCAGTCCCTGATGACTCCTTCAGTGAGGAAGTGTGTCCTAAGACCTAAAATAGATGATTGTGCATTTCAGGACACAGGATCAGTGTTCTAGCTCAGGGAACAGAATAGAATAAACCAGGCTGGAAAAGACCTTACATATCAAGTCCAACCTATCACCCAACACCATCTAACCAACTAAACCATGGCACCAAGCACCCCATCCAGTCTCCTCCTAAACACCTCCAGGGATGGGGACTCCAGCACCTCCCTGGGCAGCACATCCCAATGGCCAATCTCTCTGTCTGGGAAGAACTTCTTCCTAACACCCAGCCTAAACCTCCCCTGGCACAGCTTGAGACTGTGTCCTCTTGTTCTGGGGCTGGGTGCCTGGCAGAAGAGACCAACCCCCACCTGGCTACAGCCTCCCTTCAGGGAGCTCCCTTCAGAGCAAGAAGGTCTCCCCTGAGCCTCCTCTTCTCCAGGCTAAGCAGCTCCCCAGCTCCCTCAGCCTCTCCTCACAGGGCTGTGCTCCAGACCCCTCCCCAGCTTTGTTGCCCTTCTCTGGACACCTTCCAGCACCTCAACATCTTTCCTAACCTGAGGGGCCCAGAACTGGACACAGGACTCAAGGTGTGGCCTGAGCAGTGCTGAGCACAGGGCACAATGACTTCCCTGCTCCTGCTGGCCACACTCTTCCTGATGCAGGCCAGGATGCCATTGGCCTTCTTGGCCACCTGGGCACACTGCTGGCTCATGTTCAGCTGTCCCCAGGTCCCTCTCTGCCTGGCTGCTCTCAGCCACTCTGACCCCAGCCTGTAGCACTGCCTGGGGGTTGCTGTGGCCAAAGTGCAGCACCTGGCACTTGGACTTGTTGAATGCCATCCTGTTGGACTCTGCCCATCTGTCCAGCCTGTCAAGGTCCCTCTGCAGAGCTCTCCAACCCTCTAACAGATCAACTCCTGCCCCCAGCTTGCTGTCAGCTGCACATTTACTGCTGATGGACTCAATGCCCTCCTCCAGATCATCAATAAAGCTATTGACCAGGCTGGGGCCCAGCACTGATCCCTGGGGCACACCACTGGTGCCTGGCTGCCAGCTGGCTGTCGCACCATTCCCCACCACTCTCTGGGCTCAGCCTCCAGCCAGTTCCTGACCCAGCTCAGAGTGCTGCTCTCCAAGCCACTGTACCAGCAGCCTACTGTGTGTGGTAGCCTTCCTGTGTCTCAGCATGGGGAAGCCTCTGTGGAGGCATCTTGGAGCCTCTGCCTTCAGCGTTTGATCACAGACTTTTCAGCTGTATTGCACACCTCCAAGGGTTGCCCCAGGACAAGGACAAATGGCCACAGACTCAAACCCAGGAGGTTCCAGGCAGACATCAATACAGTTCTTCACTCTGAGGGTGGCAGGAGGAGGTGAGGAGCTGGAGCAGAGGAGGTGCCACAGGAACAGAAGGGAAATCTTGGTCCCTGTGAGGGTGCTGAGCCCTGGAGCAGGCTGCCCAGAGAGGTTGTGGAGTCTCCTTCTCTAGAGGCCCTCCAAACCCACCTGGATGTGTTCTGGGTGCCCTGCTCTGGCAGGGGGTTGGACTGGCTGAGCTCCAGAGGTCCCTTCCAACCCCCTGCATCCTGTGACAAAGTAGGAGGCTGGATTTATTAGGTGATAAAAATGTCACAGCTATGGTGTGACCTTTCCACTCATATGCCAACCAAATGTCACTGCTCAGCACTCTCAAACACAAACTTCACAGTGCTGTCATGATTTAGTGCCCCACACAGCTGCTCCTTCACCCTCCAGCCCCTAGGCAGGGGAAGGAAAGAAATCTGGATCCTCCTGGCTTGAGAACTGAACAGGTAAAGCTAAAGCTGTGCCCCTGCCCATGGCAGGGGGGTTGGGGCTGGGTGACCCTGGAGGTCCCTTCCAACCCTGACCATTCTAGGATTCTAAAGCTGCCCATGAAAGCCAAGCAGGAGGAGGAATTCATTCAGCAACAGGCCCTCCCCAGGAAAGCAGAGCTCCACACCACTCCTGCACATGGTTTAATGGCCAGGGGGATGTTGGCTTGATGGTTGGACCCTCCAGACCCTTCCCCAGCTCTGTTGCCCTTCCCTGGACCTGCTCCAGCCTGAAACAAGGGTACAGCAGCTGTGAGTGAAGGACCTCTACCACACAGACCCAGCCTCACCCCAGCCTCCCTTCAGGGAGTTGGAGAGGGCAAGAAGGTCGAACCTCAGCCTCCTCTTCTCCAGACTAAGCAACCTTCTGCCCTGCTGAGGCCACATCTGGAACATGGTGTCCAGCTCTGGGCCCTCAGCTCAAGAAGGAGCTCAGGGAACTGCTGGAGAGAGTCCAGAGCAGAGCCACAGAGCTGCTGCAGGCAGTGGCACAGCTGCCTGTGAGGCCAGGCTGAGGGAGCTGGGAGCAGAGGAGCCTGAGGGCTGCCCTCATAGCTGGGGATAAAGAAGTGCAGGGCTGGAGCCAGGCTCTGCTCAGGGATGTCCAAGCACAGCACAAGGGGCACTGGGGGCAAGCTGGAGCAGAGGAGGGGCCACAGGAACAGGAGGGGAAACTTCATCCCTGTGGGGTGCTGAGCCCTGGAGCAGGCTGCCCAGGGAGGTTGTGGAGTCCCCTCTGGAGCCTTTCCAAACCCTCCTGGCTGTGTTCCTGTGTGACCTGCCCTGGGTGCCCCTGCTCTGGCAGGGGGCTTGTCCTGGATGACCTCCAGAGGTCCCTTCCAACCCCTACCAGTCTGTGAACCCCAGCTCCCTCAGCTGCTCCTCCCCAGCCCTCTTCTCCAGACCCTTCCCCAGCTCTGTTGCCCTCCTCTGGCCCTGCTCCAGCCCTCAAGGTCCTTCTGGGAGTGAGAAGCCCAAACCTGAGCCCAGGTCTCAAGCTGTGGCCTCCCCAGTGCCCAGTCCTGCCCTGCTCCTGCTGCCTACACCACTGCTGCTCCAGGGGCATCATCCCTGCCCTGCTCCTGCTGCCCACACCACTGCTGCTCCAGGGGCACCACCCCTGCCCTGCTCCTGCTGCCCACACCACTGCTGCTCCAGGGGCACCACCCCTGCCCTGCTCCTGCTGCCCACACCACTGCTGCTCCAGGGGCACCACCCCTGCCCTGCTCCTGCTGCCCACACCACTGCTGCTCCAGGGGCATCATCCCTGCCCTGCTCCTGCTGCCCACACCACTGCTGCTCCAGGGGCACCACCCCTGCCCTGCTCCTGCTGCCCACACCACTGCTGCTCCAGGGGCATCATCCCTGCCCTGCTCCTGCTGCCCACACCACTGCTGCTCCAGGGGCACCACCCCTGCCCTGCTCCTGCTGCCCACACCACTGCTGCTCCAGGGGCACCACCCCTGCCCTGCTCCTGCTGCCCACACCACTGCTGCTCCAGGGGCATCATCCCTGCCCTGCTCCTGCTGCCCACTGCTGCTCCAGGGGCATCATCCCTGCCCTGCTCCTGCTGCCCACACCACTGCTGCTCCAGGGGCATCATCCCTGCCCTGCTCCTGCTGCCCACACCACTGCTGCTCCAGGGGCATCATCCCTGCCCTGCTCCTGCTGCCCACACCACTGCTGCTCCAGGGGCATCATCCCTGCCCTGCTCCTGCTGCCCACACCACTGCTGCTCCAGGGGCATCATCCCTGCCCTGCTCCTGCTGCCCACACCACTGCTGCTCCAGGGGCATCATCCCTGCCCTGCTCCTGCTGCCCACACCACTGCTGCTCCAGGGGCATCATCCCTGCCCTGCTCCTGCTGCTCACACCACTGCTGCTCCAGGCCAGGCTGCTGGTGGCCTCCTTGGCCACCTGGGCACCCCCTGGCTCCTCTCCAGCCAGCTGTTGATCAGCACCTCCAGGTTCTTTTCTGCTGGATCACTGTCCAACCACTTTTCCCCCAGCCTGGAGCTTCCACAGGGTCGCTGTGACCCAGGAGGAGCACCCAACAAGGCCCCCTGAGTCGAAATGCTTCCTGCAGCTCAGCAGCTGGCACCCACACGAGCAGCAGCAGGTTAGAAACCAGCCTCACAATAAAACCTGGATGCCCTAAGTGCCAAGGAGCTCAGCTCCTCGCCCCTCTGCTGTGCCCTCTGCTAAACTCTGCATCGATTCCTGAGCTCAGGCAGCTCTGGAGCCTGCCTGGGGGGATGCTTCAAAGCTCCCTGCAGTCAATGGGCAGCTGTTTGCATTGCAAAAGCAAACTTAGTGAAACCTCTGGCTACAGCTGTCAACCCCCCTGCAAGCTGCTATTGATAAAGCCCCATCTCATCACCCAGGCAGCATTTGGCTTTGCTTCAAGACCTGCACGGGTGCAGGGCTGTTCAATCTGTTCACCAACGACCTGGCTGAGGGCACTGCCAGCCAGTTTGCTGAGGACACACAGCTGGGAAGGGTGGCTGATCCCCCCTCTAACCCCCCCAAGGCTGTGCTGCCATTGAGCAGGACCTGGACAGGCTGCAGAGCTGGATGGGGAGAGGTGGAATGAAATCCAACAAGGGCAAGGGCAGAGTCTGGCAGCTAGGAAAGAACAACCTCATGGAGCAGGACAGGCTGGGGGCTGAGCTGTTGGGGAGCAGCACAGAGAAGAGGGAGCTGAGGCTCCTGGTGGGCAGAAGGATGCCCAAGAGCCAGCAATGTGCCCTGGTGGCCAAGGAGGCCAAGGACAGCCTGGGTACATTAGAAGGGCTGTGGTAAGTAGGGTCCAGAGAGGTTCCTTCTGCTCTGCCCTGCTGAGGCCACATCTGGAATATTGTGGCCAGTTCTGGGCCCCTCAGCTCAAGAAGGAGCTCAGGGAACTTGAGAGAGTCCAGAGCAGAGCCACAGAGCTGCTGCAGGCAGTGGAACAGCTGCCTGTGAGGCCAGGCTGAGGGAGCTGGGAGCAGAGGAGCCTGAGGGCTGCCCTCATAGCTGGGGATAAAGGTAGAATCAGTAAGGTTGGAAAAGACCTCAGAGGTCATCAAGTCCAACCTGTCACCCAACACCTCATGGCTACTAAACCAGGGCACCAAGTGCCACATCCAGTCCCATCTGGAACACCTCCAGGGATGGTGACTCCACCACCTCCCTGGGCAGCACATTCCAATGGCCAACAACTCTCTCTGGGAAGAACTTTCTCCTCACCTCCAGCCTAAACCTCCCCTGGCACAGTTTGAGACTGTGTCCTCTTGTTCTGGTGCTGCTTGCCTGGCAGAAGAGACCAACCCCCACCTGGCTACAACCTCCCTTCGAGTAGTTGTAGACAGCAAGAAGGTCTCCCCTGAGCCTCCTCCAGGCTAAGCAACCCCAGCTCCCTCAGCCTCTCCTCACAGGGCTGTGCTCCAGACCCCTCCCCAGCTTTGTTGCCCTTCTCTGGACACCTTCCAGCAACTCAACATCTTGCCTAACCTGAGGGGCCCAGAACTGGACACAGGACTCAAGGTGTGGCCTGAGCAGTGCTGAGCACAGGGCACAATGCCCTCCCTGCTCCTGCTGGCCACACTGCTCCTGATGTGCAGGGCTGGAGCCAGGCTCTGCTCAGGGATGTCCAAGCACAGCACAAGGGGCAAGGGCTGCAAGCTGGAGCAGAGGAGGTGCCAGGGGAACAGGAGGGAAAACTTTGTCCCTGTGAGGGTGCTGAGCCCTGGAGCAGGCTGCCCAGAGAGGCTGTGGAGTCTCCTCTGGAGCCTTTCCAAACCCTCCTGGCTGTGTTCCTGGCAGAGGGCTTGGATTCAATGCCCTCCAGAGGTCCCTTCCAACCCCAGGACTTCTGTGACTGACTCCAGCAGACAACATTCCTCTTTCCCAGGCTGTGATGCTCTCAAAAGAGGAGGAAACTCAACCACAATGAAGCCTGAGAGGACATTTTCAGCTTTGGGGGAGAGGTGGGGGCTGGGAATCAATAGATTTCAGGATGATTCTCTCTTCCCCCCCCCCCTCCCTCTCCCATGTTTTCCTTTCACACACCTCAGAGGGAAAAGTTTTCAATCAGGCTACAAATTAGCCCTGAAGACCCAGAATGAGAATTTTACCTGGCAGAAGGAAAAGGGTTGAATAAAATCTCTCTCTCTCTCATTTGTGAGCACAGAGATAACCTCAGGTAGGCCACAGACCTCATTAAGGAATTTTATGCTGCTGAATAGGATATTAAGAGCTGAGATGTGGAATAAATTTCACAGTGGGAAGATATTGAAATATTAACAGTTTTTTTTTTGGGGGTGCCTAAATGAACAGTAATTTCTGTGTTAGGCTCCTTTTTCCTCTGATAATAACCTTTTCTATTTTACATCAGGGTTATGGAATTGTCTCCTAGGCAAAGCCCTTACAGCTCAGCCCAACCCAACCCTGCTCTGGCTCTGCCCAGGCTGGGGCTCACCCCTGGCCCTCAGCACCACAGCTCTGCCTCTGAGACACCTCCAGGGATGGGCACTCAGCTACCTCCCTGGGCAGCCTGGGCCAGGCTTGGAGAGCCCTCACAGGCCAAAAGGTTCTGCTAATGTCCAACCTAAACCTCCCCTGGGTCACCTTCAGGCCATTTCCTCTCCTCCTATCACCTGAGACTGGGGAGCAGAGCCCAACCCCCAGCTCCCTGCAGCCTCCTCTCTGGGAGCTGGAGACAGCAAGGAGGTCTCCCTCAGCCTCCTCTTCCCCACACTGAACACCACCAGCTCCCTCAGCCCCTCCTTACCAGACCATAATAGATTTAATTATGGGGAACACTTTCTTTTAATCCTCTCACTTTTTACCAGGGAGCAGAGCCCAACCCCCAGCTCCCTGCAGCCTCTCCTCAGTGAGCAATGAGGTCTCCCCTGAGCCTCCTCTTCTGCAGGCTAAGCAACCCCAGCTCCCTCAGCCTCTCCTCCCAGGGCTGTGCTCCAGACCCCTCCCCAGCTTTGTTGCCCTTCTCTGGACACCTTCCAGCAACTCAACATCTTGCCTAACCTGAGGGGCCCAGCACTGGACACAGGACTCAAGGTGTGGCCTGAGCAGTGCTGAGCACAGGGCACAATGACTTCCCTGCTCCTGCTGGCCACACTCTTCCTGATGCAGGTCAGGATGCCATTGGCCTTCTTGGCCACCTGGGCACACTCCTGGCTCATGTTCAGCCTACTCTCAACCAGTACCCCCAGGTCCCTCTCTGCCTGGCTGCTCTCAGCCACTCTGCCCCCAGCCTGTAGCACTGCCTGGGGTTGCTGTGGCCAATGTGCAGAACCTGGCACTTGGATGTGTTCAGTCTCCTGCCCTTGGCCTCTGCCCATCTGTCCAGCCTGGCAAGGTCCCTCTGCAGAGCTCTCCAACTCTCTAACAGATCAACTCCTGCCCCCAGCTTGCTGTCATCTGCACATTTACTGCTGATGGACTCAATGCCCTCCTCCAGATCATTAGTAAAGATATTGACCAGGCTGGGGCCCAGCACTGATCCCTGGGGCACACCACTGGTGCCTGGCTGCCAGCTGGCTGTGGCACCATTCCCCACCACTCTCTGGGCTCAGCCTCCAGCCAGTTCCTGACCCAGCTCAGAGAACTGCTGTCCAAGCCAGGGGCTGACAGCTTGGCCAGGAATTTGCTGTGGGGGATGGTCAGGCAGGACCTGCCCTTCCTAAATCCATGCTGGCTGGACCTGATCCCTTGGCCATCCTGCAGGTGTGCAGTGCTTGCCCCCGAGATGATCTGCTCCATCACTTTCCCTGGCACTGAGGGCAGGCTGACAGGCCTGCAGTTTGCAGCTTCCTCCATCCAACCCTTCTTGTGGATGGGCATCACATTGGCAGCTTCCAGTCATCAGGGACCTCTCCAGTGAGCCAGGACTGGAGGAAAATGATGGAGAGAGGCTTGGCCAGTTCATCTGCCAGCTCTCTCAGCACCCTAGGATAGGTCCCATGGACTTGTGAGTATCCAAGTGGCTCAGCAAGTCCCTAACTAATTCCTTCTGACCTTCCAGCCTAGTCCCTGCTACCCTTTCTTCTCCTCTGCCTTGAGAGGTTCTCAGGTAAGAGCCAGCAGAAGAAGAGTTCTGCTTCAGAATGCTCTTGAGCAAGCCTCTGCCAGCAGCTTGATGCCAATTACCTGCTTTGTTTAAGCAGGAAGCTGCTCCATCCCCACTTGCAAAGGAGTTTACACCTTCAGCTGCAGCCACTCTCTCAGAGGGGGCTAAAACTCCACACAGAGGACAGAAAGCCCCTTTCAAGCTCTTACTCACACAAAGACCCTGGAAGCAGGAGCCAAGTTGGCTTTTGTCTCTCTTCCCTCCCCCACGGAGCCTTTGTGGCCATGTCTGGCCATCCACCTGCATAAGGCTGGCAGGAGGCTGCCTCAGAGCAGCTGCCTGATGCACTTCTCCTAATGAACAAAACTCTCTCTCCAGGCACTGACATCAGAAGCTGTCTTCAAGGTGAGGCAGCGGCTTCTGAAGAGCTCCCGGTGCAAAACGCCAGATATAGCTTCTTGGAAGTCCTATCTAGGGCAGGCTTTGAAGAGAGCTGGGCCAGGGGAGGCAGCAGGGAATGGATCTTCACAGAGCTAAAATGGAGCTGCTTGGACCCAGGGAAACAGCTGAGTGGCCTCCAAGAGGGGGCAGGAAGGCCAGGGAGGAGGGAGAGATTCTTGCCAGTGAGGAGCGCTGGCACAGGTTGCCCAGGGAGGCTGTGGATGCCTCCTCCCTGGACATGTTCAAGACCAATCCCACCTCTAAGCCATGTCCTCAAGACCACCACATCTGCCATCTTTTGAACACTTGGAGGCCTGGGCATTCAGCCACCTGCCTGGGCCAGGCTTGAAGAACCCTTCCAGGCAAGGAGGTTCTGCTGAAGTCCAACCTAAGCCTCCCCTGGGCCAACCTGAGGCCCTTCCCTCTTGTCCTATTGCCTCCATTCAGCACAGAGCTGGGGCTAGGCTCCAGCAGGGGCTCCAGCAGGGGCTCCAGCAGGGGCTCCAGCAGGGGCTCCAGCAGGGGCTCCAGCAGGGGCTCCAGCAGGGGCTCCAGCAGGGGCTCCAGCAGGGGCTCCAGCAGGGGCTCCAGCACACAGCAGCCCCTTCCCAGCACAGAAAGGGAGAGGGAGAAACAGAGCAGAGCCACAGGGGTGGGATGAAAATGGATTGAAGGAAGCAGCCAACCCCCCCTCCAGCACAAGGGACAGAAAG
Organism: Dryobates pubescens; assembly: GCF_014839835.1. Taxonomy (NCBI): domain Eukaryota; kingdom Metazoa; phylum Chordata; class Aves; order Piciformes; family Picidae; genus Dryobates; species Dryobates pubescens. Next base: position 5,209,639 of record NC_071613.1, read on the forward strand.
GGACACCCAGCCCAGGCTAGGGCAGCACTCACAGCATGCAGGCAGGCTCCAGGAGCTGGGGAACTGAGCTCTCCTCCCCCAGGCTGCCCTTTTGTCCTGGCTGTGCTGCTGAGCTGATGAGACAACACACCTGTGACCTAACTGCACTCAGCTGGGAGGCTGCCACAGAGCATTTGTAGAAGGGGGGGGGGGAAAGGGGGAGGGAATAAAGATGGCTCTTTGTCTCTCTCTTTTAATTAACAAATAATTATGATGATTTATAATTGCTGCAATGATTGGACTGATCCAGGGACTCGAGGCTCAAGAGTTATTGATAGCTGGTGAAACAGCTTCTTCAGCATCTGCCTTGGAGATCCTGATTAACCTTCAACATCTTTCACTGCTTCCCTGATTTTTTAGGGTGAGCTGTGCATTAAATACAACCTGAGGAGGAAAGTGCCTTTGGCTCCAGCTCTTGTGCCAGGCAGGATCAGCAAGCCACACCTCCAGCACCATGAGGGACAGGCCATGGGCTCATCTGGCATCATGGAATCCAATAATGGCTTGAGCTGGAAGGGACCTTCAAAGCTCATCCAGTTCCCACCCCCGCTGCCATGGGCTGGGACGCCTCCCACCAGCCCAGGCTGCTCAAGGCCTCATCTTGAGCACTTTCCAGGGGGTGTCTCAAACACTTCACAGTAGGCTTCTTCCCCAAAGGAGTGGTGTTGACTGGTGAAACCAGGGCCATGATTTGGCTTTCTCTATCAGCTGTCCAGGGCTAAAAGAGCAGCAGGAGCTTGGGGCTCAGGTGTCCCTCGTGTGGCTGGGACAAGAGAATGGATGCTGGACTGACAGGGTAGGGGGGAGTCACGGAATCACTGAGTGGCAGAGGTGGAAGGGACCTCCAGAGATCATCAGGGCCAACCCCCTGCTCAACAAGGGGCACCCAGAACACAGCCAGCTGGGGCTGCAAAGCCTCCAGAGAAGGAGACTCCACAACCTCTCTGGGCAGCCTGCTCCAGGGCTCAGCACCCTCACACCAAGGAAGTTTCTCCTCCTGCTGAGGTGGAACCTCCTGGCTTCCAGTTGGTGTCCACTGCCCCTTGTCCTGTCCCAGGACACCACTGACCAGAGCCTGGCCCCTTCTTGCCCCCCACCCCTCAGATATTCACAGACATTGCTCAGATCCCCTCTCAACCTTCTCTCCATCCAAAATGCATCAGTGCTGACAGGAAACCATCCTCCTGCTGCACCTATCACAGTCAGCTCCTGTCAGCACATCCATCCTGTCACAAGCCTTATTGTCTCACTAAGCTTCCTTCTGCCTGCCAAGGAGGTATGGGGAACAATAACACTGGAAAAATGATGTCAAGAATCAGAAATCACAAACCAAGGCAATGTAAAACACCAGAGAGGAAATCAACTCTCCCCAATGACTGTGGGAACACAAATGTCCAGGTTTCTATTTGCCAACCCAAGCCTCCCCTGGCACAGTTCCAGGCCATTTCCCTTCATGCTATCATCCCAGACTGGGAAGCAGAGCCCAACCCCAACCAGATCATCCAGTCCAACCTTCAACCCAACCCCACCACAGCCACTAAACCCTGGCCCCAAGTGCCATGGCCACAGGTTTCTGGAACACCTCCAGGGCTGGGGACTCCACCACCTCCCTGGGCAGCCTCTGCCAGTCCCTGGCCACTCCTGCAGCAAAGACATTTTTCCTCCTAATCTCCAACCTAACCCTCCCCTGGCACACTCCAGACCATTTCTTCTCATCCCATCCCTTCTTCCTAGGAAGCAGAGCCTAACCCCCAGCTCCCTGCAGCCTCCTCTCAGGGACCTGCAGAGAGCAAGGAGGTCTCCCTCAGCCTCCTCTGCTCCACACTCAACACCCCCAGCTCCCTCAGCCCCTCCTCCCCAGCCCTCTTCTCCAGACCCTTCCCCAGCTCTGTTGTCCTTCTCTGGCCCTGCTCCAGCCCTCAATGTCCTTCTGGGAGTGAGGAGCCCAAACCTGAACCCAGCACTCAAGCCTCCTCTTCTCCACACTGAATACCCCCCAGCTCCCTCAGCTGCTCCTCCCCAGCCCTCTCCTCCAGCCCCATAAACCCTTTTAGGGAACATCTCTCACCCTGCCCAGTTTCTGCTCCAGCAAAAGCAAAGCTTCCCCAGCATGCACCACCTCACACCAGCCAACAGTGAGCTCTGTCCCCTCTCCCTCTTCACCAAGCAAGCTCCTGAGCCTGCCTGCAGCTCTATATTTAGCCCAGACTTTATCTTTTGTAATCTGCTGATGGCTTACAGCAGGCCACCATCTGCTGTGCTCCTCCACCAGCAGCAGCAGCAGCAGCAGCAGCAGCTAAAGCACAGCCTTGGCATTTCAGAAGCACAAACTTCACTTACCACTTCTTTTGCAGGCACTGAAGGGATGAGATCAAACCTGGCAGAAAACCAAAACACAGAAGCAACAGCAAAAAAAAACCCACCCCACCCCCAAGCCCTGGAACCCAACAAGAGCCAAAGGTAGCAAAGCCAGGGTCAGAGGAGCTGGGCTGGTTCCAGGGCTCCTGCTGTGGACTGGGAAGCTGGGAGAGCTCTTTTGTTGCTAGGGAAACCTGACGCTGAGGATTTGTTGACAGCATCAGAGGGCATTTGTTGGGCTGGAGGCTGCCCTGGCTGGAGGGGCCAGGCAGCAACCCTGCTGCTGAGAGAGAAGCAGCAACTCCAAGTGGCTTCAGTTTGCTCCCCTGGAAGGATCCTTTTCCCCTGCCTCACCTCTCATCACGGGATCAGAGATGCAAAGGGCTGCTCTTAATGTTAGGAAAAAGAAATGTATATATATATGTATTAGTGACACATAATCTGTCTGGCTGCTCCCAAGGCAGGTAGCTCACCCTCCTAAAACCTTTACTCAGGTTCATAGAATCAATATAGATGGTTCAATAGAAGGTTCATAGAATCAATAAGGTTGGAAAAGACCTCAAAGATCATCAAGTCCAACCTGTCACCCAACACCTCAGGACTACTAAACCATGGCACCAAGTGCCACATCCAGTCCCCTCTTGAACACCTCCACCACCTCCCTGGGCAGCACATTCCAATGGCCAATCTCTCTTTCTATGAAGAACTTCTTCCTCACCTCCAGCCTAAACCTCCCCTGGCACAGCTTGAGACTGTGTCCTCTTGTTCTGGTGCTGGGTGCCTGGAGAAGAGACCAACCCCCACCTGGCTACAACCTCCCTTCAGGGAGTTGGAGACAGCAAGGTGGTCTCCCCTGAGCCTCCTCTTCTGCAGGCTAAGCAACCCCAGCTCCCTCAGCCTCTCCTCACAGGGCTGTGCTCCAGACCCCTCCCCAGCTTTCTTGCCCTTCTCTGGACACCTTCAAGAGTCTCAATGTCCTTCTTAAACTGAGGGGCCCAGAACTGGACACAGGACTCAAGGTGTGGCCTAACCAGTGCTGAGTACAGGGCACAATGACCTCCCTGCTCCTGCTGGCCACACTCTTCCTGATGCAGGCCAGGATGCCATTGGCCTTCTTGGCCACCTGGACACACTGCAGGCTCATGTTCAGCCTGCTCTCAACCAGTACCCCCAGGTCCCTCTCTGCCTGGCTGCTCTCAGCCACTCTGCCCCCAGCCTGTAGCACTGCCTGGGGTTGCTGTGGCTAATGTGCAGAACCTGGCACTTGGATGTGTCCAATCTCACATCTAAGTGCTGGGTGTAATTTCACTGCTTATGTTTCAGTTCAGTAATTATTGTTAATATGTCATTATGCTTGAGCCCATCATTGGTAGTAAGTTATGTTTAGGTTCACTGTTGTTGGTAAGTTGCTGTGTTTGAGTTCATTATTGGTAGTAAGTTATATTTAAGTCCATTATTGGTAGTAAGTTATGTTTAAGTGGTGTCCCTCAGGTGTCCATACTGGGAGCAGTGCTGTTCAGTGTCCTCACCACTGACACAGAGGCTGAGGCACCCTCAGCAGGTCTGCAGGTGGCACCAGGCTGAGTGGTGAGGTTGGGAGCACTGAAGGATAGGTTGGGAGCCATCCAGAGGGACCTGGGCAGGCTGCAGAGAAATGAGCTAAGAAGAACCCCATGAAGTTCAGTGCAAGTGAAGTGCAAGGTCCTGCACCTAAGGTTGGAGCTGTTCAGAAGGGGCTGTGGGGATAGGGCAAGGGGCAGGGGTTTGGAACTGGAGCAGGGCAGGGTTAGGCTGGGCATCAGGAGGAAGTTCTGCACAGTGAGGGTGGGGAGACAGTGGAGCAGGCTGCCCAGGGAGGTGGTGGAGGCTCCATCCCTGGAGACTTTCAAAGGTTCAGCTCCTCTCAGCTGCTCCTCTCCAGCCCTGTTCTTCAGACCCTTTACCAGGTTCATTGCCCTTCTCTGGACCTGCTCCAGGACACAGCAAGTTCCATCTAAACATGAGGAGGAAGTCCTTCATTTTTGAGGCTGGCAGCCCTGGAGCAGGCTGCCCAGAGAGGTGGTGGAGTTGCCTTCTCTGGAGACTTCCCATCCTCACCTGGCTGTGTTCCTGTCTGACCTGCCATGGGCTAACCTGCCTTGGCAAAGGCTTTGGGCTCAACCTCCAGAGGTCCCTTCCAGCCCCTACCATCCTGTGACTCTGCAGGTGGTGACAGCCAGTCCTGGTCTAACTTTGCTCCACCAACAGAGCCGGAGCAAAGCCTGGGCTCTTTCCTAGCTGCCTGAAATTTCTCTGGGCACCTGAAGCGAGCTGCAGAGATAAATGCCTCCCTTGTTTTGTCCAAGGAGCGGCACGTTGGTGCTCTGCAGTGGCTGGCTGCCGCCTGTGAGCGCGGCTCAGCCCCTGCAGCTGGCCTGCGGAGGGGATGACACATCACTTAAGTTTCAATTAGCTCCCTGGCTGCGGAATTGCAATGGGATTATGCGAGGCTTAAGCCCTTGCTGCCACGGGCTGCTGCCAGGTGATTTACAGCCCCAGAAATGAAAGGCAAACAGCTAAGCAGCCACAGATTCCTGTGCTCCAGCAGCCTCCTGGCTTCTGTCTTTCTTTTCCCTCCACGAATTTAGTGATCCTGGAATATAAGATTTTTAGTTCTTTCTTTCCTTCTTTCTTTCCTTCCTTCTTTCCTTCCTTCTTTCCTCCTTTCCCTCCTTTCCTCCCTATCCCCCCTCTCCCTTCTTTCCCCCCTTTCTCCCTTTCCCTTCTTTCCCCCCTTTCCCCCTTTCCCTTCTTTCCCCCCTTCCCTCCTTTCTCTCCTTCCCTCCTTTCCCTCCTTTCTCCCCTTCCCTCCTTTCCCTCCTTTCCCCCTTTCCCTCCTTTCCCCCTTTCCCTCCTTTGCCCCCTTTCCCTTCTTTCCCCCCTTCCCCTTCTTTCCCCCCTTCCCCTTCTTTCCCCCCTTCCCTCCTTTCCCCCCTTTCCCTTCTTTCCCCCTTTCCCTCCTTTCCCCCCTTTCCTCCTTTCCCTTCTTTCCCCCTTCTCCCAGGCAGCCAGCACCAGAACAAGAGGACACAGTCTCAAGCTGTGCCAGGGGAGGTTTAGGCTGGAGATGAGGAGAAAGTTCTTCCCAGCCATTGGAACGTGCTGCCCAGGGAGGTGATGGAGTCACTGTCCCTGGAGGTGTTCAAGAGGGGATTGGATGTGGCATTTGGAGCCATGGTTTAGTAGTCATGAGGTGTTGGGTGACAGGTTGGACTTGATGATCTTTGAGGTCTTTTCCAACCTTATTGATTCTATGATTCTATGATTCTTTCATGGTGCTGAGCCCTGGAGGAGGCTGCCCAGGGACCTGGTGGAGTCTCCATCTCTGGAGTCACTCCAAGCCCATCTGGATGTGCTCCTGTGTGACCTTCTCTAGCAAACCTGCTTTGGCAGGGGGGTTGAGCTGGATCTCCAGGCGTCCCTTCCAACCCCTGCCATCCTGTGTGGTGCTTAAGGCTCACAGAGGGAACTTTTATCACCATTTAGAACAGGAAATGCAATAGAACAGGATGGAATGCCATAGAACAGGATGGAATGCAATAGAACAGGATGGAATGGAATTAACCAGGTTGGAAGAGACCTTTGAGATCATCAAGTCCAACCTATCACCCAACACCATCTACTCAACTAAACCATGGCACCAAGCACCCCATCCAGTCTCTTCCTAAACACCTCTAGGGATGGGGACTCCACCACCTCTCTGGGCAGCACATTCCAATGGGCAATCTCTCTCTCTATGAAGAACTTCTTCCTAGCATTCAGCCTAAACCTCCCCTGGTGGATTGGCAGAAGGGGTCTTTTGCTTGTGACAGTTACAAGGTGGCAAGGGAGCTCCACCAAGGCCCTGGGGAGATGACAAAACAAAAGGACAGTTTCTCCCTGCTCCTGGGAAGCTGAACCACTCATTGATTGTTAAATTAGCCTCCATTCTTACAAGCCCCTTTACAGCTGCCTTTGATCCACTGCCTTCTTCCTCAGAGAAATAACTTGGCCCCTGCCACAAAGCTCTGCTGGAACAGGGAGCTCCAAAGTGTAAACTCTGGTCCAGTGCTCCTCTGTGCTCACATATTACACTGTCACAGAACCTTCTGGCTTGGAAGGGACCCCCAAAGGTCACCCAGGAGTAAAACCACTGCTGGAATATCTTGCATTGGTGTAAAGCTAACCAATGCAATCTCTGCCTCTGCTTGCTTTCAGCCTGGAAAAGACATTGAGGTAGAACCATGGAATTGTCTGAGTTGGAAAAGCCCTTAGAGATCCTCCAGTCCAACCTTCAACCCAACACCACCACCAGCCACTAAACCCTGGCCCCACGTGCCATGGCCACAGCTTTCTGGAAGACCTCCAGGGATGGGGACTCCACCACCTCCCTGGGCAGCCTCTGCCAGTCCCTGACCACTCCTGCAGCAATGAAATTTTTTCCTCCTAATCTCCAGCCTAACTCTTCCCTGGCACAAGTTCAGGCCATTTCTTCTCATCCTATCCCTTGTTCCTAGGGAGCAGAGCCCACCCCCCAGCTCCCTGCAGCCTCCTCTCAGGGAGCTGCAGAGAGCAAGGAGGTCTCCCTCAGCTGCTCCTCCCCAGCCCTCTTCTCCAGACCCTTCCCCAGCTCTGTTGCCCTTCCCAGGACCTGCTCCAGCCCCTCAATGTCCTTCTGGGAGTGAGGAGCCCAAACCTGAACCCAGCACTCAAGCTGTGGCCTCCCCAGTGCCCAGCCCAGGGGCACAATCCCTGCCCTGCTCCTGCTGCCCACAGCATTGCTGCTCCAGGCCAGGCTGCTGGTGGCCTCCTTGGCCAGCTGGGCACAGCAGTGATTCTTCTGCTCCATCTCCTCTCTACCATGCACACCAGGCTGTGCAGATGCCAGCTGACACTCTGGAGTGAAAAGCTGAACACTTATGTAGCAAACAGAAATTAGCATGGAAACCACACAGCCTGCAAGGTTCAGCCTCCTGCTGCAGGGGGAAGGGGGGGGGGGGGAAATGGGATTTTGGGCTCCTGTAGTTGCTGTATTCAAATGTGCCTTTGAAATGGAGATTTCACATCTGCTATCTCCTCACCTGTGTCTCAGCCTTGCCTGGGAGAGAGTTGTTTGGCCTCCAGGCAAAGCCACAGCAGGGCCTGAGCTAGCAAAAGGAATGGCCAGGCTGATAACCTGCCCTAGGGGAGTAGTCTGCCACAGAACAGCTTCCAAAAGCCTTCCTGCTCTTAGAACCTCTGCCCAAAGAGCAGAACCTCTGGAGGGCTTAGCATCAAAAGAAGCAACACACACAAGCCATGCCTGAAAGGAAAAAGAATTGGAACAGCAAGAAAACTTGCCCCAGGGGAGGGTTAGGTTGGACTTCAGCAGAACCTTCTGGCCCAAAAGGCTTCTCCAAGCCTGGCCCAGGCTGCCCAGGGAGGTGGCTGAATGCCCATCCCTGGAGGTGTTTCCCAGAGGCAGAGCTGTGGTGCTGAGGGCCAGGGGTGAGCCCCAGCCTGGGCAGAGCCAGAGGATGGCTGGGCTGGAGGATCTTAAAGGGCTTTTGGATCTTAAATGATTCCATGATTCTAAGATACAAGCCTGTCATGCTGTCAGAAATGGGCTCCATTGCACAGTGTGTCCAGCTTCTTCATGTCTAGCTGCTTCAGAATGTCAAGGCACCTCCACAGCTCACCCACTCCAACCCCCTGCAGCCAGCAGGGACATCCTCCACTGGATCAGGTTGCCAGAGCCCTGTCCAGCCTCACATTGAATGTCTCCAAGGATGGAGCCCCAGCCACTTCCCTGGGCAACCTGTTGCAGTGTTCCAGCAGCCTCCTGGTGCAGAACTTGTTCCTCACAGCCAATCTCAATCTGCTCTGCTCTCTTAGGGAGCCACATCCAGTCTGATCTTGAGTGTCTGCAGGGATGGAGCCTCAACCACCTCCCTGGGCAACCTGTTGCAGTGTTGCAGCAGCCTCCTGGTGCAGGACTTGTTCCTCACAGCCAATCCCAATCTGCTCTGCTCTAGTTTGAAAGGTTCTGAGTGCAGCTCAGTGCATTGTCCACAGGTTGCTTCCCACCTCTTCTTTCCAGTATTTGATGTGGCTCTTCCTCATGAGGTTTCAGGGTTGTGCCTTCACAAGGAGTCACAGATTGATTCACAGACTGCACTGGGTTGGAAGGGACCCTCCAAGGGCATCCTGTCCAACCCCCCTGGCAGGCAGCAGGGACACCTCCAACTAGAGCAGCTTGCCCAGAGCCTCACCTTGAATACCTCCAGGGATGGAGCCCCAACCACCTCCCAGGGCAGCCTGTTGCAGTGTTCCAGCAGCCTCCTGGTGCAGAACTTGTTCCTCACAGCCAATCACAATCTGCTCTGCTCAGCTCTCTTAGGGGGCCACATCCAGTCTGTTCTTGAGTGTCTGCAGGGATGGAGCCTCAACCACCTCCCTGGGCAGCCTGTGCCAGTATTTCCCCACTCTTATTGTGCACACTCCTGGTGTCCTGACTCCCAGACTTGGCTCTTCAGCTCTAAGTAGAGCAGGGAGTGTCAGGAGCACAGCCTGGCCTGCTCTGCTTGCTCCCTGCTCTCCTTGATGGCTTTATAGCCCATGCTAAGAGTGGTCCTTTGAGCCATGCCCTTTCAGAGTCCATACCTGCAACACCACAGATGAGTAATGGTAAGGGAATAAAAACCCAAACCAAACAACCCTGACAGCCTTTAGTGGGCCACAAAGCCTGAGTTTGGGTTTTATTGTCAGCTCCTTGCTGCTGTAGGTCACTGATAACCACCTGGGAATGGGAAATGCTTTGCTAGCCTCCCTCTGCAGTGGGAGCAGAGTCAAACACAAAGACCTTGCCAAGGATTCTCATCAGCTCAACAACAAACCATGCTCCAGCCTCTGCCCTTTGAAGCCATTAAAGAGTTGGTGAGATTGTGGTGGGGGTTTTTTCCCTCCCCCCCCTCTCAGCAGGAGCATTAACCCCAGTGTCCTGGAGCAGCTCCAACAGCAGTAATCACACTGGGCCAGGCAATCTCTCTGCTTTTCATGCAGACACCACACTAAGTATCACAGAATCAGTCAGGGTTGGAAGGGACCACAAGGATCAGCTAGTTCCAGCCCCCCTGCCATGGGCAGGGACACCCCACACTAGATCAGGCTGGCCAGAGCCTCATCCAGCCTGGGCTTAAACACCTCCAGGGACGGGGCCTCAACCACCTCCCTGGACAACCCAGTCCAGGGCTTCACCACTCTCATGGGGAAGAACTTCCTCCTCACATCCAGCCTGAATCTCCCCACCTCCAGCTTCACTCCATTCCCCCTAGTCCTATCACTACCTGAGACCCTGACAAGTCCCTCCCCAGCCTTCTTGTAGCCCCCTTCAGATACTGGAAGGCCACAATAAGGTCACCTCAGAGCCTTCTCTTCTCCAGACTGAACAGCCCCAACTCCTTCAGTCTGTCCTCACAGGAGAGGTGCTCCAGCCCTCTGATCATCCTCCTGGCCCTGCTCTGGACACCTTCCAGCACCTCCAGATCCCTCTTGTAACAGGGGCTCCAGAACTGGAGGCAGTACTGCAGGTGGGGTCTCACCAGAGCTGAGGAGAGGGGGAGAATCCCCTCCCTTGCCCTGCTGGCCACACTTCTCTTGCTGCAGCCCAGGATCTGATTGGCTTTCTGGGCTGCAAGTGCACACTGAGAGCTCCTGGTGAGCTTCTCCTCCCCCAGCACCCCCAAGTCTCTCTCCTCAGGGCTGCTTTCCAGCCAGTCCCTGCCCAGCCTGGATTTGTGCCTGGCATTGCCTTGAGCCAGCTGCAGGACCCTGCCCTTGGTCTTGTTGAACCTCCTGAGGTTGGCTTGTGCCCACCTCTCCAGCCTGTCCAGGTCCCTCTGGCTGGCATCCCTTCCCTCCAGCTGTCTGCTGCACCACACAGCTTGGTGCCATCAGCAAACTTGCTGAGGGTGCACTCAGTGCCACTGTCCATGGCACCCACAAAGATGTTGAACAAGCCTGGTCCCAGGACTGATCCCTGAGGGACTCTGCTTGTCCCTGGCCTCCACCGGGACATGGACCCATGGACAGCCACTCTTTGGCCATCAAGCCAGTTCTGTATCCATCTAGTGGTCACCCATCCAACCCAAGTGTCACCAGCCTGGAGACCAGGCTGTGGTGCAGGACAGTGTCGAAGGCTTTGCTCAGGCCCAGGTAAATGACAGCAGTTGCTTGCCCCTCAGCTATTGATGTTGTCACCTGTGCAGACAAGGCCACCAGGTTTGTCAGGCAGGATTTGCCCTGGGTGAAGCCATGCTGACTGTTGCCAATCACCTCTTCACTATTCTTCTGAGCCAGCAGTGCCTCCAGGAGGATCTGCTCCATGATCTCTCCGGGCACAGAGGTGAGACTGCCTGGCCTGGAGTTCCCCTCTTTGGGGCTGTGGTTGGGCTTAGTGGGTTTGGGAAGGATTTTTTTTGTTGCCTAGTCAGACATCAGGTGAAGGTTTGCTGAGCATTGTGAGGGCAGGGGTGGAGTTTTAATGCCAGTGGCTTCGTTTCGAGGGTGTCTGATCCCTCCACGATGCAGCAGAGGCTCCGTGGAGCAGTTTGCTGCTCCCCTCTGGACAAGGAGGGTTACAGGCTGCAGGGGTTTGTGATTTGATCCTCAAATGCATGCAGAGGGGTGGTAAAGAGGCACAAGAATTTAAGCAGCTCTCAGCAGAATGCCCTCAAGTGCTCTTCAGAAGTTCTCTCTGTCTCATTTTGAGCAGTGCTGGGCTGAACATTTTCTTCCTCTCTGTAACTTCTCAGCATCTCAACCAGCTCCCCCTTGCAGGGCAGAGGGAAGACATTGCTTAGAATGTTACCTATGGGGAGCAGGGTGGGCTGGCTTCCAACCCCCTGCCCAGGGCAGGGACACCTCCCACAGCTCTGCCTCTGGGAAACACCTCCAGCCTCTGCCCAGGGAGGTGGTGGAGTCCCCATCCCTGGAGGTGTTCAAGAGGGGATTGGATGTGGCACTTGGTGCCATGGTTTAGTAGTCATGAGGTGTTGGGTGACAGGTTGGACTTGATGATCTCTGAGGTCTTTTCCAGCCTGGTTGATTCTATGATTCTCCAGGGATGAGCATCCAGCTACCTCCCTGGGCAGCCTGGGCCAGGCTTGGAGAACCCTTTCAGACAAGAAGGTTCTGCTGAAGTCCAACCTAAACCTCTCCTTGAGGCCATTTCCTCTCCTATCACCTGGTCCTAGGGGGCAGAGCTCAACCCCCAGCTCCCTGCAGCCTCCTCTCAGGGAGCTGCAGAGAGCAAGGAGGTCTCCCTCAGCCTCCTCTGCTCCACACTCAACACCCCCAGCTCCCTCAGCTGCTCCTCCCCAGCCCTCTTCTCCAGACCCTTCCCCAGCTCTGTTGCCCTTCTCTGGCCCTGCTCCAAGCCCTCAATGCCCTTCAGGAAGTGAGGAGCCCAAACCTGAGCCCAGCACTCAGGCTGTGACTCCAGCGTGGGTTAAGCTTTATTTCACTCATTTTGGAGCAGCTCACAGGGCTGTAAAATGAAAGCCTTGAAGTAACCTGTGAGCTCATTTGGATTTTCATCACTGAATTAGCATGAATTAATCATGAGTCATTAGGAAACACTCTCACAGCACTGTGCAAACACAGTGCAGCTCTGGTTTCCACCAGCTGCTGACTGGGGCAGAGCCTCTTGGCTCTTTTGATGCTCTGAGGCCTCTGCAAGGGAGGACTCTGAAGGTGCAAAGTCAGGGCTGGCCCTGAGCACATTTCTCTGATGTTCCTGGAGGAATTCCCTCTGCACCCCCCTTCTGTGCCATGGTCTTCCCTCTGCACCCCCATTCTGTGCCAGGGTCTCTCAGGTGCACCCCCCTTCTGTGCCAGGGTCTGCCCTCTGCACCCCCCTTCTGTGCCAGGGTCTGCCCTCTGCACCCCCCTTCTGTGCCAGGGTCTCCCCTCTGCACCCCCCTTCTGTGCCAGGATCTCCCCTCTGCACCCCCCTTCTGTGCCAGGGTCTCCTCTCTGCACCCCCCTTCTGTGCCAGGGTCTGCCCTCTCCCTCTGCAGCCCCCTTCTGTGCCAGGGTCTGCCCTCTCCCTCTGCAGCCCCCTTCTGTGCCAGGGTCTGCCCTCTCCCTCTGCAGCCCCCTTCCCTGGAGCCTGGTTCCTCTGTGTTTGACTCCTGAGGTACATTTCTCCAAGGCCACTGAGTTCTGAGCCCTGTGCTGTTGATTTTGATATCACTGCAACCACTAAGAGCAGTGACATTGCCATGATCCCAGGGCTGGAGCAGCTCTGCTGTGAGGCCAGGCTGAGGGAGCTGGGGGTGCTCAGCCTGCAGAGGAGAAGGCTCCAGGGGGACCTCAGAGCTGCCTGCCAGGACCTGAAGGGATCCTGCAGGAAGGCTGCAGGGAGACTTCTCCTGAGGGTGTCTGGGACAGGCCAAGGGGGAATGGTTTGGAGCTGAGGCAGAGCAGGGGCAGAGTGGAGCTGAGGAAGAAGTTGTTCAGTGCCAGGGTGCTGAGACTCTGGCACAGGCTGCCCAGGGAGGCTGTGGCTGCCTCCTGCCTGGGGGTGCTCAAGGCCAGGCTGGATGAGGCTCTGAGCAGCTGAGCCTAGCTGAGAGGTGTCCCTGGGCATGGTGGTAGAGGGGATGAGCTCTGAGCTCCCTGCCAGCCTGAGCCAGCACAGCATTCTGTGATGCTTACTGCTACAACTGTTTTTATCCCCAGAGAAAGCTCATTGAACCTTTCAGTGGCAGTGCACAGAGCCTGGCAGAGGACAAACACATCCAGGTGCTTTTCACTCCTCACCTATCCCCTGTGCTGCAGGATCTGCCCTCACCTGCAGGCTGCAAGAAGACCACAGCAGACAAGAGGACCCTCTGTGAGCATGCCAAGCTAATGGACTTCCCAAGGTGAGCAGGCAGGAAGGCTTCTCAGCAGCTGCAGAGGGGGGACTCAACATCTGTCTTGGTCAGAATTCAATGCTTTTCCTGTCTGGATGTGAGTCTTAAATCTGCAGAGCTGCCAGGAGAAGAGAGCCTTTAATTTATGAACTGGGAACAGGAAGCAATAAGGTAGCCAGAGTAAATAACTGGGGGAGTGATTAATCAATCAGGGGGAAATATGACAGGCATAAACAAGAGGGTAGCTTCATGCTGCTTCCAAACAACAGAAATTAAGTGCTGCCCATAATTAAATCTATTATGGGCTGGGGAGGAGGGGCTGAGGGAGCTGGGGGGGGTTCAGTGTGGAGGAGAGGAGGCTGAGGGAGACCTCCTTGCTCTCTGCAGCTCCCTGAGAGGAGGCTGCAGGGAGCTGGGGGTTGGGCTCTGCTCCCCAGGAACAAGGGATAGGAGGAGAGGAAGTGGCCTCAAGGTGACCCAGGGGAGGGTTAGGTTGGACATTAGCAGAACTTTCTGGCCTGAAAGGCTTCTCCAAGCCTGGCCCAGGCTGCCCAGGGAGGTGGCTGAATGCCCATCCCTGGGGGTGTTTCAGAGAGGCAGAGCTGTGGTGCTGAGGGCCAGGGGTTAGCCCCAGCCTGGGCAGAGTTAGTCTATTGCTCCTTGTCCTACCACAGGATACCACTGAACAAAGCCTGGCCTCTTGGATCTCAAAGGTCTCTTCCAACCTGGTCTGGTCCATTCCATTCCATTCCATCCCATTCCATTCCATCCCATCCCTTTCCATCCCATCCCATCCTCTCTTCTTCTTGACACTCACCTTTCAGGTAGTTGTCAGCATTGCTCAGATCCCCCTCAGGATGCCCTTCTCCAGGCTCAACAGCCCCAGGGCTCTGCCTTTCCTCATCAGAAAGATCTTCCAGTCCCTTCAGCATCCTTGTAGCCTCCATTGGACTTTCTAGGATGTCCTCTGTCCCTCTTGACCTGGGCAGCCCAGAACTGGACACAATCCTTCAAATGTGGCCTGGCCAGGGCAGAGCAGAAAAAAACTGGTCACCAAACCAGTCAGCAGAGCAGTCACCAAATCCATCACCAGCCTGCCCAAGGCCTCATCCAGCCTGGCCTTGAACACCTCCAGGGAGGAGGCAGCCACAGCCTCCCTGGGCAGCCTGTGCCAGAGTCTCCCCACCCTCACTGCCAAGGATTTCTCCCTCCTCTCCACTCTCAGTCTCTCCTCTCCCAGCTCAGAGCTGTTGTCCCTCACCCTATCCCTAGCAGCCCTTGCCTACAGTCCCTCCCCAGCTTTCCTGGAAGCCCATTTCAGGTGCTGGTCCTTTCATGAGGTCCCTGGGTTGTAAACAAAGCATCCACAAACGACTCCTGCCTGCAAGGCTGCTTGCAAAACTGTTCCACCGGTGTACAAAGCAGAGCTGGGGCTTGTTTTGCCTGGGTGTGGGGTGCACACACACACACAGCCCCACAGAGAGCAATATTTACACTCCCAAGGAGCTTGTTTCCCTGCCCTTGCTACACCTCTGCACCAGACACAGATGCTGGTGGCTGTGGTGGCTCAGCCCTGGCCAACAGCCAGAACTCCAGCTGGCTGCCTGCTTGCTCCTGCTCTGCTGGAGCAGGCTGGAGGGGGGAGAAAAACAAGAGGGAAAACCAGGAATCAGAAAGATTGTGCCTGGAGGTGGTCTCAAGTGTCTGTCTGCAACTCCCTGAAGGGAGGTTGCAGCCAGGTGGGGGTTGGGCTCTTCTCCCCGGCAAGCAGAACAAGAGGACACAGTCTCAAGCTGTGGCAGGGGAGGTTTAGGCTGGAGATGAGGAAGAAGTTCTTCCCAGCAAGAGAGACTGGCCATTGGAATGTGCTGCCCAGGGAGGTGGTGGAGTCACCATCCCTGGAGGTGTTTAGGAAGAGACTGGATGGGGTGCTTGGTGCCATGGTTTAGTTGATCAGATGGTGCTGGGTTGGGCTTGATCTTTTCCAGGTCTTTTCCAACCTGGTCCATTCCATTCCATTCCATTCCCACCAAGGGAAGGCTTAGGGTGGAGATCAGAAGAAAATCCTTGCCTGCAAAGGTTGTCCAAGCCTGGCCCAGGCTGCCCAGGCAGGTGGCTGAAACCCCATCCCTGGAGGTGGTTCAAGCAGAGTCAGAGTTCAAGAAAGGCTTGGATGTGGCACTTGGAGCCATGGTTTAGTTGTCAGGAGGTGTGAGGTATTAGGTAACAGGTTGGACTTGATGATCCCTGAGGTCTTTTCCAACCTGGCTGATTCTATGATCTGTTGATGGAACACTGAAAAGGATGCCACAGAGTCATGGAATACCTGGAGCTCGAAGGAGCCCAGGAGGGTCACTGAGTCCTTGCTCTTCACAGGACTACCTACAACTAAACTATGTGACTACAAGCATTGTCCAGAGGCTCCTTGAGCTCTGACAAGTAGTCCTATGGGGACAGGCTGAGGGAGCTGGGGGTGCTCAGCCTGGAGAGGAGAAGGCTCCAGGGGGACCTCAGAGCTGCCTGCCAGGAGCTGAAGAGATCCTGCAGGAAGGCTGCAGAGAGACTGTCCCAAATTAAAAGGACAAGAGGCAATGGTTTGAAATGAGAGCAGAGCACATTGAGATTGGCTGTTAGGAACAAGTTCTGCACCAGGAAGTTGCTGGAACACTGCAACAGGTTGCCCAAGGAGGAGGTTGAGGCTTCATCCCTGGAGATATTCAAGGTGGGGCTCTGGGCAGCCTGATCTCTTGGTGCTGTGGTTTAGTTGATGAGATGGTGTTGGGTGATAGGTTGGACTTGATGATCTCAAAGGTCTTTTCCAACCTGGTTAATTCTATTCTATTCCATCCCATTCCATCCCATTCCATTCCACTCCCCTCCATCCCATTCTATTCCACCCCACCCCACCCCATCCCATTCCATTCCACCCCACCCCATCCCATTCCACTCCACCCCACCCCATCCCATTCCACTCCATCCCACCCCATCCCATTCCATTCCACCCCACCCCATTCCACTCCATCCCATCCCACTCCATCCCATCCCACTCCACTCCACTCCATCCCATTCCACTCCACTCCATCCCATTCCACTCCACCCCACTCCACCCCATCCCATCCCATTCCCCTCCACCCCACCCCACTCCACTCCCCTCCACCCCATCCCATCCAGTGGAGGATGACCCCACTGACTGCAGGAGGCTTGGACTGGGAGGGCTTTGGAGGTCCCTTCCAAGCCAAACCATTCTCTGCTCCAATGCAAGGGGAAAACATTTGTTCCAATGGCCTAGGGCAGGACCAGCAGAGCTGGCTGCTGGCTGTCAAGGAACTGCCTGGGAGAAGGCAGTAAACTATCAATACCCCAGGGGGGAAAAAGTTTGAGGCCGAGGGAGGAGGCTTTTTGAGAGCTCAGGATTCAGCTGAGCTGATGCTCTCCCTCTGTTATCCTTAGTCATCCTCTTAGTCATTTGGCAGAAACTGGCAGTTGCTGTCAGCCTAGCCCCAGTTTTGCTCAGACATTTGCTGATTACCCATCATTTGGGGCTTTTTTCCCTCCCCCCTCCCCTTTTTCACATGGTGGTTTTTTTTTCCCTTCTTCTTTGGCTTTTCTTTTCCCTCCCCCCTCCCCCTCTGACTGAACCCTTGGAGGCAATCACTGCAGGCTGCAAATGTCATTGAGCCCTTCCATGCAAAAGAGGGTTTGAATGGCTGAAATAAAGGCTGAAGGAGGCAAAAGAGCAAATTAGACAGTGGAGGAATGGCAAGCTTCTCACAGCCTCAGGTGGGGGGGGGGGGAACCAACCACCAAAAAGAGAGATAAAATAACCTTTAGACAAAGTTGCTCCTGGCAGCCCTTGTTAGGATAATCATTACAGGCAGATTTGCTGTCCCTGGCCAGCTCTTTCTGGTTTTTTTTCCCTCTGGAGGAGGGGTTGGAAGCATTTCTTAGAATGAGTGGTTAGGCAGCAAGTCCATGAGGCCAGGAAGGAGCCCAGAGCTGTTCAGAAGGGGAAGGGAATTTAGAATGGAGTGGAATGGAATAGAATGGAGCAGAGCAGAATACAACAGAATAGAATAGAACAGAACAGAATAGACTAGACCAGGTTGGAAAAGGCTTTTGAGATCATTGAGTCCAACCTGTCACCCAACACCATCTAATCAACTAAACCATGGCTCCAAGTGCCACATCCAATCCCCTCTGGAACACCTCCAGGGATGGGGACTCCACCACCTCCCTGGGCAGCACATTCCAATGGCCAATCTCTCTTGCTGGGAAGAATTTCTTCCTAACATCCAGCCTAAACTTCCCCTGGCACAGCTTGAGACTGTGTCCTCTTGTTCTGGTGCTGCTTGCCTGGCACAAGAGACCAACCCCCACCTGGATACAACCTTCCTGCAGGGAGTTGCAGACAGCAAGAAGGTCTCCCCTGAGCCTCCTCTTCTGCAGGCTAAGCAACCCCAGCTCCCTCAGCCTCTCCTCACAGGGCTGTGCTCCAGACCCCTCCCCAGCTTTGTTGCCCTTCTCTGGACACCTTCCAGCAAATTAATCTCCTTCCTAACCTGAGAGGCCCAGAACTGGACACAGGACTCAAGGTGTGGCCTGAGCAGTGCTGAGCACAGGGCACAATGACTTCCCTGCTCCTGCTGGCCACACTGTTCCTGATGCAGGCCAGGATGCCATTGGCCTTCTTGGCCACCTGGGCACACTGCTGGCTCATCTTCAGCCTACTCTCAACCAGTTTTAAAGGTAATTCAGAAAGAGGGCATGAAAAAAAAGGCAAAAGAAAGAGAAATCAGCTGGTGGTAGGTGCAGAATGGAAAAATAGGCTCCTAGAATGGCTCAGGTTGGAAGGGATCTTAGGGATCATCCAGTTCCATTCTCCCTGCCATGCCCAGGGACACCTCTCAGCTAGGCTCAGCTGCTCAAGACCTCATCCAGCCTGGCCTTGAGCACCCCCAGGCAGGAGGCAGCCACAGCCTCCCTGGGCAGCCTGTGCCAGAGTCTCAGCACCCTGGCACTGAACAACTTCTTCCTCAGCTCCAGTCTGCCCCTGCTCTCCTGTTCACTGTGGAGATTGGTGTTCAGTTTGAGGGAGGCAATGGTTTGAAATGAGAGCAGAGCAGATTGAGATTGGCTGTGAGGAACAAGTTCTGCACCAGGAGGCTGCTGGAACACTGCAACAGGCTGCCCAGGGAGGTGGTTGAGGCTCCATCCCTGGAGATATTCAAGGTCAGGCTCAACAAGTCTTTGAGCAACCTGCCCTAGTGGAAGGGCAGAGGTGGAACTAGATGGCCTTTAGGGTCCCTTCCAGCCCAAACCCTGGAGGCATTCAAGGTGAGGTTCTGAGCTATTCAAGGTGAGGCTCTGACCAGCCTGATCTAGTGGAGGATGTCCCTGCTGGCTGCAGAGGGGTTGGACTGGATGAGCTCTGGAGGTGCCATCCAACCCAAACCATTCCATGATGCTCAATCAGCCCTGCTAGAGAGAAGGAGGAGAGAAAATAAGAGGGGAAACAGTAAAGGAGGCCAAGTGACACCATTTCCCAGGCATTTTACACTGCAGATCTATGTGACAGGGTCTCCATGGAGGGATCCCAACTTGGTTCCTACCCAACAGAGAGTGTGGGGTAGCTGATTGATTTTACTGAGCTCCTTCTGGTGAAATCAGCTTTAATCTGCTGAGAGTTTCATTGCCTTTATTGGCTGATTAATTGTGTCAGAGCCCTTTGGAGCCTTGCACAGGCTTTTTCTTCCCCCCACCCCACCCCCCCTTTCCTTTTTAAGCAATAAATTTCCAGCTGATTAAGATTAAAAATCAGGAACAATATTTTAAAGGCATTATAATAATAATGGAAAAGGAAAGAAAGAAAAAGGCAATCATTGGAATCTTGGAGGATAAATGAGAGCTCTGTTCTGGGCTTTGCAGGCTGAGGGAGCTGGGGCTTGCTCAGCCTGGAGAAGAGAAGGCTCCAGGGAGACCTCAGAGCTGCAGCTCAATGTCTGCAGGGGAGCTGCAGGCAGGCTGGGGAAGGACTGCTCAGAAGGGGCTGTGGGGAGAGGATGAGGGGCAAGGGTTTGGAACTGGAGCAGGGCAGGGTTAGGTTGGACATCAGGAGGAATCCCTCTGGCTGGAGGCTGAGCCCAGAGAGTGGTGGGGAATGGTGCCACAGCCAGCTGGCAGCCAGGCACCAGTGGTGTGCCCCAGGGATCAGTGCTGGGCCCCAGCCTGGTCAATATCTTCATTGATGATCTGGAGGAGGGCATTGAGTCCATCAGTAGTAAATGTGCAGATGACAGCAAGCTGGGAGCAGATGTTGGTGAATTAGAGGTCAGAAGCGCTCTGCAGAGGGATCTTACCAGGCTGGACAGATGGGCAGAGTCCAACAGGATGGCATTCAACAAGTCCCAGTGCCAGGTGCTGCACTTTGGCCACGGCAACCCCATGCAGAGCTACAGGCTGGGGTCAGAGTGGCTGAGAGCTGCCAAACAGAGAGGGACCTGGGGGTGATGATTGACAGCTGCCTAAACATGAGCCAGCAGTGTGCCCAGGTGGCCAAGAAGGCCAATGGCATCCTGGCCTGCATCAGGAAGAGTGTGGCCAGCAGGAGCAGGGAAGTCATTGTGCCCTGTGCTCAGCACTGCTCAGGCCACACCTTGAGTCCTGTGTCCAGTTCTGGGCCCCGCAGGTTAGGAAAGAATTTGAGCTGCTGGAAGGCGTCCAGAGAAGGGCAACAAAGCTGGGGAGGGGTCTGGAGCACAGCCCTGTGAGGAGAGGCTGAGGGAGCTGGGGTTGCTTAGCCTGGAGAAGAGGAGGCTCAGGGGAGACCTTCTTGCTGTCTCCAACTCCCTGAAGGAAGGTTGTAGCCAGGAGGGGGTTGGTCTCTTCTCCCAGGCAACCAGTCCCCATCCCTGGAGGTGTTCCAGAGGGGATTGGATGTGGCACTTGGTTTAGCAGTCAGGAGGTGTTGGGTGACAGGTTGGACTTGATGATCCTTGAGGTCTCTTCCAACCCTGGTGATACTGTGAAGCTCTGCAGAGTGAGGGAGGGAAGACACTGGAACAGGCTGCCCAGGGAGGTGGCTGAGGCCACAAGGCATTCAAGGTCAGTCTTACTGCATCCTTGTCAGCCTGCTCTGGTTGGAAGTGTCCCTGCTGCCTGCAGGGGTGGGTGGGGACGAGCTGGGCTTTGGAGGGTCCCTTTCCAGCCCAATGCAGTCTGTGAAGCTGTGACTTTCTCTTCCTTCCCCCTCCCCCCCACCCCCACTGGAACCCAAACCTCTGCTGTTTCATTTTGCAAAGGCACAATTAAAACAAGAAGAAGAATCTTTCAGCCACATCTGCTGTGGGGAGGGCTGCAGGCTTGACAGTCATGCAGGAGGAGGCTTCAGTGGGCTGGAAGTCATGAAATAATTGAAAAGGCTGGTTAGTGCCCTCCAGGTGGGCAGAGCTGACACCCTGGGTCTCATCTGGCTGTCAGAAGGAGTTCCCAGGCAAAGCAGAGAGGCGAGAGGCAGGCTGACAAACATCTTTTGGGCTCCCTGAAGAGATCACAGCTGTGGCATGACAAGAGAGAGGAAAGGGCAGGGATGGTAAAGTCTCCTCTTCCATTTGCATACCTTGAGCAGTTCCCTGGGGGTTTCCTCCTGCAGAAGAAACCCCTGCCTGCTGCTGGGGGTTTAAAGGTTGCATGTTGCAGGGACCAAAGGGATGTAGGTGGCCACTCTGTGGCCCCTGGTCCTCCAAGGGATCCATCTCTTCATGCTGTGAGTAATTTACACCTGTGGATTCCACACAGGGAATGAAGCTGGACAGTTGCACAGTCACAGCACGGTGGGAGTTGGAAGGGACCCCTGGAGACCACCTACTCCAGCCCACCCAGAGTAAATCACACAGGGACACATCCAGGTGAGGCTGGAAAGAGAAGGAGACTCCACAACCTCTCTGGGCAGCCTGCTCCAGGGCTCAGCAGCCTCACAACCAAGAAATTTCTCCCCCTGTTGAGGTGGAACCTCCTGGGTTCCTGTTTGCACCCTCTGCCCCTTGTCCTGTCCCAGGACACCACTGACCAGAGCCTGGCCCCATCCAACTGGCCATCACATTTCAGGGAACAGAATAGAATAAACCAGGTTGGATGAGACCTTTGAGATCATCAAGTCCAACCTATCGCCCAACACCATCTCAGCAACTAAACCATGGCACCAAGCACCCTATCAAGTCTCCTCCTGAACACCTCCAGGGATGGGGACTCCACCACCTCCCTGGGCAGCACATCCCAATGGCCAACAACTCTCTCTGGGAAGAACTTCTTCCTCACCTCCAGCCTAAACCTCCCCTGGCACAGCTTGAGACTGTGTCCTCTTGTTCTGGTGTTGGTTGCCTGGAAGAAGAGACCAACCCCCACCTGGCTACAACCTCCCTGCAGGGAGTTGCAGACAGCAAGAAGGTCTCCCCTGAGCCTCCTCTTCTGCAGGCTAAGCAACCCCAGCTCCCTCAGCCTCTCCTCACAGGGCTGTGCTCCAGACCCCTCCCCAGCTTTCTTGCCCTTCTCTGGACACCTTCCAGCAACTCAACATCTTGCCTAACCTGAGGGGCCCAGAACTGGACACAGGACTCAAGGTGTAGCCTAACCAGTGCTGAGCACAGGGGCAGATCTTTGAGGTCTTTTCCAACTTTATTGATTCTATGATTCTAAGATCAAGTCCAACCATTTCCTAGCTCTCTCAGGTCTGCCTCATGGCCCTCAGCACCACAGCTCTGCCTCTCTCAAACACCCCCAGGGTTGGGGTCTAGTGAGAGTGCCCTGCCCAGGGCAGGGGAGTTGGAAGTAGAGGATCTTTAGGGTCCCTTCCAAGCCAACCCATTCCACAGTCCTGTGAATCTATGAATCTGTGCTGCTGTGATTCATTCTCTGAAGCTATGATTCCACATTTTCATGGCCCTATGCTTCTGTGAGTCAATGATTCTGTAACTCACTGATTCCGTGGCCCTATTATTCCCTCCTCCTCTGAGTGAGGAGGAGCCTCAGGGGTGTCCTTATTTATGTTGATAAAGATGTGCAGGATGAGTGCCAAAAGGATGGCACCAAGCTCTGCTTGGTGATGCCCAGTGACAGCACAAGAGACAATGGTGGAGATTGAGGCATAGGAAGCTCCATGGAAATAGGAGGAAAAATGTTTTCCCTGTGAGGGTGACAGAGCCCTGGAACAGGCTGCCCAGGGGGGTTGTGGAGTCTCCTCTGGAGATATTCAAAGCCCACCTCCATGTGGTCCTGTGTGGTGATCCTCCTCTCTTTGGGGGGTTGGACTAGATGATCTTCAAGGTCCCTTCCAGCCCCTAAATTCTGTGATTCTTTCCCCCCAAAGTCCCTGAAGGCTTCATCTAAAGCACACAGAAATTTCTGTGATTCATCAGACCCTTGTCTCTGGCCACCTCGGTGTGAGCTTGCCTGTGCTCTAACAGCGATGATGAGTGGAGGGCAGGAAGCACAGGAGCTGCACAGGCAGCTGTGCCATCCCCTAACCTACTTAAGCTGATGTTTCAGGGAAGGGTTCCCAGGAGCACCTGCCAAAGCCTCAGGTAGGCCAGCACAGAAACGCCTCTGACTCCCCTCCTGCCTAATTCAGGTCTCCTGAAAGGGGAATTGAGTCAGAAGAAATATGTCAGCCCTTTGAGAAGTAAAAATAGCTCAGGCTTCACCTACTTTTAAATCACCTCTGGCAGGACATCACCTCTCAGAGGAGGGTTGCTGGAAAACATCTTTCCAAAGAGACTCCTTGAAATGGAAACTCTTCCCTGGCTGCTGCTGTCTTGGAGGAGAGGAGCTCCCTGAGGGACTGCTCTGGCTCTGCTTCCCCCTAGCCTTTACATCTTCTAGATTAATATGACACATTGATCTCTGCTTCAAATGGAGAACTCTGCTGGCTGCTTCTCTTTGCAGGGTTGAGAACATACAGAGCTAGTGGCTGATATTCACACAGGCCAAGTGATGCTGCCTCTTCATGGGACATTGAGACTCCTGAAGCTGTCCAGAGAAGGGCAATGAGGCTGGGGAGGGGTCTGGAGCACAGCCCTGTGAGGAGAGGCTGAGGGAGCTGGGGTTGCTTAGCCTGGAAAAGAGGAGGCTCAGTAGAGACCTCCTTGCTCTCTCCAACTCCCTGAAGGGAGGTTGTAGTCAGGAGGGGGTTGGTCTCTTCTGCCAGGCACCCAGCCCCAGAACAAGAGGACACAGTCTCAAGCTGTGCCAGGGGAGGTTTAGGCTGGAGGTGGGAAGAAGTTCTCCCCAGACAGAGAGATTGGCCATTGGGATGTGCTGCCCAGGGAGGTGGTGGAGTCCCCATCCCTGGAGGTGTTTAGGAAGAGCCTGGATGTGGCACTTGGAGCCATGGTTTAGTAGTCATGAGGTATTGGGTGACAGGCTGGACTTGATGATCTCTGAGGTCTTTTCCAACCTTCTTGATTCTATGATCCTCTGGTGAGACTTCACCTGGACTGCTGTGCCCTGCTCTGGGGCCCTCAATGCAAGAAGGACATGGACCTGATGGGGAGAGGGTCCAGAGGAGGCCACAAAGATGATCAGAGGGCTGGAGAACCTCTCCCCTGGAGAAAGGGGGAGAGAGGTGAGGTGAGGTTGTTCAGCCTGGAGAAGACAAGACCTTAGAGCAACCTTCCAGCACCTGAAGGGGCCTGCAAGAAAGCTGGAGAAGGAATTTTTCCAAGGGCTTGCAGCACCAGGACAAAGAGAAATGGTTTGAAACTGGACCAGGGCAGGTTTAGGTTGGACATGGGGAAGAAGCTCTTTACCATGAGGGTGATAGAACACTGGAACAGGTTGCTCAGGGAGGTGATGCAAGCCCCATCCCTGGAGACAGTCAAGGTTAGTCTCCATGGGGTTCCAAGCAACCAGATCTAATTGGGGAAGCCTCCTGTTGCCTGCAGGGAGGTTGGACTAGATCATTTCCAGAGGTCCCTCCAACCCCTTCCATTCTGTGACTCTGGCCTCTACTCCAGCTGAGGTCTCCCCAGAGCTGTTGAACCTCAGCCCCCTGGCCTCAGCCCATAGATGCAGCCTGGCCAGATCCCTCTGCAGAGCCTTCCTGCCCTGAAGTAAACCAACTCACCCTCCCAGCTTAGTGCCAGCTGCAGACCCACCCAGGGTGCCTCAATCTCCTCACCCAGCTCACTGGTGATGAGATGGAGGAGAACTGACCATCGGAATGTGCTGCCCAGGGAGGTGATGGAGTCCCCATCCCTGGAGATGTTTAGGAAGAGCCTGGTTGAGGCACTTGGTGCCATGGTTTAGTTGATTAGATGGTGTTGGGGGATAGGTTGGACTTGGTGATCTCAAAGGTCTCTTCCAACCTGGTTAAATCTATTCTAACTGGCCCCAGCACCAAGCCCT
Source organism: Dryobates pubescens (assembly GCF_014839835.1). Classification (NCBI taxonomy): domain Eukaryota; kingdom Metazoa; phylum Chordata; class Aves; order Piciformes; family Picidae; genus Dryobates; species Dryobates pubescens. The sequence goes on from NC_071613.1 coordinate 5,234,349, forward strand.
GGGGGAACACCACTGGTGACCAGCTGCCAACAGGCCCTTAGTGCCTGTGAGTGATGTGTGGTGTGGCAGTGATGCTCAGCAAGCATGGAAGTGACAGCTGGAAGATGGATTTGGGAAGAGATTGGGAGTGACAGGGAGGCTGACTCTGTGTGCAACCTTTTTGTGTGTGTGGAAATGAGCTAAAAGAAACATCTCAGCCACTGTCACTCCTCTTGCTGCTGGCAGCTATTCATATAACTCCAGGAGAGTAAGGAGGACAGAGCTGAATTCTATAGAATACAATGAACCAGGTTGGATGAGACCTTCAAGATCACCAAGTCCAACCTATCATCCAACACCATCTAATCAACTAAACCATGGCACCAAGTGCCTCATCCAGGCTCTTCCTAAACACCTCCAGGGATGGGGACTCCACCACCTCCCTGGGCAGCACATTCCAATGGCCAATCTCTCTTGCTGGGAAGAACTTCTTCCTAACCTCCAGCCTAAACCTCCCCTGGCACAGCTTGAGACTGTGTCCTCTTGTTCTGATGCTGGCTGCCTGGGAGAAGAGACCAACCCCCACCTGGCTACAACCTCCCTGCAGGGAGTTGCAGACAGCAAGAAGGTCTCCCCTGAGCCTCCTCTTCTGCAGGCTAAGCAACCCCAGCTCCCTCAGCCTCTCCTCACAGGGCTGTGCTCCAGACCCCTCCCCAGCTTTGTTGCCCTTCTCTGGACACCTTCCAGCACCTCAACATCTTGCCTAACCTGAGGGGCCCAGAACTGGACACAGGACTCAAGGTGTGGCCTGAGCAGTGCTGAGCACAGGGCACAATGACTTCCCTGCTCCTGCTGGCCACACTGTTCCTGATGCAGGCCAGGATGCCATTGGCCTTCTTGGCCACCTGGGCACACTGCAGGCTCATGTTCAGCCTACTCTCAACCAGTACCCCCAGGTCCCCCTCTGCCTGGCTGCTCTCAGCCACTCTGCCCCCAGCCTGTGGCACTGCCTGGGGTTGCAGCTGAAGGCAATACCCTATTTGCTGTACCCACAGTGGCACCAACTAACCTTCAGGGAGAAGTTAGGGCACTGAGACCCTCAAAAAGTGACCTTCGCTAACACTGCCCCCATGGCTCTTGCTAGCTCTGAGCACATCCTTAGGCTGCATCAGGTTGGAAGGGACCCTCCAAGGGCATCTTGGCCAACCCCCCTGCAGGCAGCAGGGACACCAGGCCTTGAAGTGACAGGATGAGGGGCAAGGGTTTGGAACTGGAGCAGGGCAGGGTTAGGTTGGGCATCAGGAGGAAGCTCTGCACAGGGAGGGTGGAAAGACACTGGAACAGGCTGCCCAGGGAGGTGGCTGAGGCTCCATCCCTGCAGACATCCAAGCTCAGCCTTGCTGTGTCCCTGGGCAGCCTGCTCTGGCTGGAGCTGTCCCTGCTGCCTGCAGGGGGTTGGGCAAGGTGCCTTTGAAGGGTCCCTTCCATTCTGATGCAATCTGTGACAGAAAAGCAAAGCAAAACTCCCAAACCAACCAACCAAGCAACCAAATACCCAAAGCAAGCCAGCTCCTGACTTTCCAAAGTGTGTTTGGGAAGCAATCTCAGTAGCAAAATAATGTCCTAGCTTAATTTTGCACCTTGAGCCTCTTCTGCTTGTCTTTAATAAGAATGGAAGCCTCCTGCTCAGTGTTATTGCTTCAGCTCCTTCCTAAGCCCCTCTAATGTCTGCTCCTTAATCCCAGAGCTCTGGAATCCTATCCCACCAAGGCAAATGTAATAAAGCTCTGGGGTGCATCCTCCAATCCTTCCCTCCTGACTGCAAATAAATGCCAGCTGGGGCCACAAAGGGCTTGAAAAGACACCAACCCCAAAGAGCCACAGAGCTGGAGCCACTCTGGATTGTGCAGGGCTGCAGCTGAGAGGGAGGGTTTGCTGGCAAAGCTGGCATTCAGCTTTGGGCCACAGACTCCACTGCATTTACTTGTTAACCAGGGAAAGAGCAGGGTGGGTTTGGAGCTTGTTACCTGAGGGAGCAGGACTTTGGCTCCTGGGCACAGGGTTCAGAAATTCATACAAATAAATTCATGTCCAATTTATTTTTCCCTAGGTAATGACAGAGGGGAGGGGAGCAGGGAGCAAGGGGAGGGGAGGGGAGCGGAGCCCAGGGGGAGGGGAGGGGAGGGGAGGGGAGGGGAGGGGAGCAGGGAACAGGGGGAGGGGAGGGGAGCAGGGAACAGGGGGAGGGGAGGGGAGCAGGGAACAGGGGGAGGGGAGGGGAGCAGGGAACAGGGGGAGGGGAGGGGAGGGGAGCAGGGAACAGGGGGAGGGGAGGGGAGGGGAGCAGGGAACAGGGGGAGGGGAGGGGAGGGGAGCAGGGAACAGGGGGAGGGGAGGGGAGGGGAGCAGGGAACAGGGGGAGGGGAGGGGAGCAGGGAACAGGGGGAGGGGAGGGGAGGGGAGCAGAGAACAGGGGGAGGGGAGGGGAGGGGAGCAGGGAACAGGGGGAGGGGAAGGGAGGGGAGCAGAGAACAGGGGGAGGGGAAGGGAGGGGAGCAGAGAACAGGGGGAGGGGAAGGGAGGGGAGCAGAGAACAGGGGGAGGGGAAGGGAGGGGAGCGGAGAACAGGGGGAGGGGAAGGGAGGGGAGGGGAGAACAGGGGGAGGGGAGGGGAGGGGAGCAGAGAACAGGGGGAGGGGAGGGGAGGGGAGCAGAGAACAGGGGGAGGGGAGGGGAGGGGAGCAGAGAACAGGGGGAGGGGAGGGGAGGGGAGCAGAGAACAGGGGGAGGGGAGGGGAGCAGAGAACAGGGGAGGGGAGGGGAGCAGAGAACAGGGGGAGGGGAGGGGAGCAGAGAACAGGGGGAGGGGAGGGGAGCAGAGAACAGGGGGAGGGGAGGGGAGCAGAGAACAGGGGGAGGGGAGGGGAGCAGAGAACAGGGGGAGGGGAGGGGAGCAGAGAACAGGGGGAGGGGAGGGGAGCAGAGACCTAACCAGGTTGGAAAAGACCTTTGAGATCACCAAGTCCAACCTATCACCCAGCACCATCTAATCAACTAAACCATGGCACCAAGGGCCTCAGCCAGACTCTTCCTAAACCTCCCATGGCAGCACATCCCAATGGCCAGTCTCTCTTGCTGGGAATAATTTCTTCCTCACCTCCAGCCTAAACCTCCTCTGGCACAGCTTGAGACTCTGTCCTCTTGTTCTGCTTGCCTGGGAGAAGAGACCAACCCCCACCTGGCTACAACCTCCCTTCAGGGAGTTGCAGACAGCAAGAAGGTCTCCCCTGAGCCTCCTCTTCTCCAGGCTAAGCAACCCCAGCTCCCTCAGCCTCTCCTCACAGGGCTGTGCTCCAGACCCCTCCCCAGCTTTGTTGCCCTTCTCTGGACACCTTCCAGCAGCTCAAATTCTTTCCTAACCTGAGGGGCCCAGAACTGGACACAGGACTCAAGGTGTAGCCTAATAAGTAATTAGAGCACCAAGCCTGTGGTTCCCTCAGCCTGTGGCATCTCCTGTGTAAAATCAGGGTAATGATATCTGCCAAACCTGCAGCACAAGGCAGTGACACACACAGGGTTAACTGGGGGGATGCTTGCATCAGGGAGAGATAATCCCCCCCCAAATTAAATGTAACTCTGGAATTGAAAGGAAGAAACACATTTAAAACAGTCTGATTTGATACTGTCCAGACAATGATGCAAAGACCAAATTCAAAGTCATAGAAAGGCTTGAGTTGGAAGGGAGCTCAGAGCTCATCCCCTCCACCCTCCCCACCATGCCCAGGGACACCTCTCAGCTAGGCTCAGCTGCTCAAGGCCTCATCTAGCCTGGCCTTGAGCACCCCCAGGCAGGAGGCAGCCACAGCCTCCCTGGGCAGCCTGTGCCAGAGTCTCAGCACCCTGGCACTGAACAACTTCTTCCTCAGCTCCACTCTGCCCCTGCTCTGCCTCAGCTCCAAACCATTCCCCCTTGGCCTGTCCCAGACACCCTCAGGAGAAGTCTCTCTGCAGCCTTCCTTCAGGATGCCTTCAGGCACTGGCAGGCAGCTCTGAGGTCCCCCTGGAGCCTTCTTCTCTCCAGGCTGAGCACCCCCAGCTCCCTCAGCCTGGCCTCACAGCAGAGCTGCTCCAGCCCTGGGATCATCTTTGTGGTCTCCTCTGGCCTCACTCCAGCAGCTCTGTGTCCTTGTCCTGCTGGGGACAGCAGAGCTGGAGGCAGGACTGGAGGTGAGGTCTGAGCAGAGCAGAGCCCAGGGGCAGCATCCCCTCTCCTGCCCTGCTGCCCACACTGCTCTGGCTGCAGCCCAGCACACAGCTGCCTGCTGGGCTGCAGGAGGGCACTGCTGGCTCCTGTTCAGCACCCAGCACCCCCAAGGCTCTTCCTGCATGGCTGCTCTTACCGACTGCCTAGGCAGCCTCTCTGCAGCAGGCACAGCAGCTGCAGGTCAGCAGGTGAAGGAAAGCAATCCCCAAACTTGTTTAACTGTCTTTGAAGAGCCTGCCACGACCACAGTGGAGCTCATTATTGTCAGGACAGAGCTCTGCTAACACTGCCATTCATCCTGGGCTTGCAATGCCCAGCAGAAGTGCTGCTGCAGGAGGCCTCCCAGCACTGATTCTTTACTGCCTCTGACTCTTCCTGGAAAGGTCAAATCCATCAAAACAAACTTAATAAAGGAGAAAAATGGTCCCCTCTACATGGCCACATAGATCCCCAACTGTCACCTTCTGGGTCCTCTGTACCAGTTGTTGTGCAGCAGCAGTGGAGGCAAAGCCCAGCAGCATTTTAAGTGCCCTTTGGGCTGATCAGTTGGCAGCCATCGAGAGCCCGTCCCACCGAGGCTGTAAACGTGGAGCTGGGCTTGACTGGCAAAAGGCAAAGCAGCACAAGGTTGAGCAAGATGGAAATGCAAGTTTCAGCCAAGGAGGCTGGTGATGGAGGAGTGGTGAGGGGCTGGAGCAGGCTGCCCAGGGAGGTGGTGGAGTCACCATCCCTGGAGGGGATTCAAAATGCAGCAGGTGTGGCGCTTCAGGGACATGGTCCAATGGTCACAGATTTACAGACTCCCAGGCTGGGAGGGGTTGGAAGGGACCTCCAGAGATCATCCAGTCCAAATCCCCCCTGCCAGAGCAGGGGCACCCAGGGCAGGGCACCCACTCATCCAGGTGGGGCTGGAAAGTCTCCAGAGAAGAGATCCAGTCTCTTTCTAAACAGCTCCAGTGATGGGGACTCCACCACCTCCCTGGGCAGCACATTCCAATGGCCAATCTCTCTCTCTATGAAGAACTTCTTCCTAACATCCAGCCTAAACTTCCCCTGGCACAGCTTGAGACTGTGTCCTCTTGTTCTGCTGCTGGTTGCCTGGGAGAAGAGACCAACCCCCACCTGGCTGCAACCTCCCTTCAGGCCAACCATCAACCCAACACCACCACAGCCACTGCACCATGGAAGCAAGCTACCATTAAGGCTGGAAAAGCTCTCTAAGATCAAGTCCAACCATCCACCCATTCCAGCTCAAACTTATTCCCCCTCATCCTATCACTAACAAGTCCTTCCCCAGCTCTCCTGGAGCTCCTTCAGGTACTGCAAGGCTGCTCTAAGCTCTCCCTGGAGCCTTCTCTTCTCCAGGCTGAACAGCCCCAACACTCTCAGCCTATCCCCACAGGGGAGGTTCTCCAACCCTCTGATCCTCTCCAACCCTCTGGACCCTCCCCAGCAGCTCCAGGTCCTTCTTGTGCTGGGAGCCCCAGAGGTGTAAGCAGTGCTGCAAGTGGGGTCCTCATGAGAGCAGAGCAGAGGGGCAGAATCCCTTCCCTCAACCTCCTGGTCACACTCCTTGCCATCCACCAACTTCTCTCCAAGGGGAAAAGAGGCTTCACAGTGTGCTGAGAATGTCATCCTCTGCTGGTGCTGATTGATTGACCTTTCTCCTCCTTGAGGAGCTCAAAAGTTGGATGCCATTAATTACTGAAAGCTCTGGAGCCCACAGTGAAGCTATTAGCAGCCTTTGCTGTTCTATTAAGTGGGCAAGAATGAATGAGAGGGAGAGGAACTGGGAAAGCTGAGGCTCAGGAACGTGAGGAGACTTTCCTGGGGTCACAGTGTGGACCTCTGTGACCTTCTGGCTTGCAGAGCCATATTTAGTTCCTTCTCCAGCTTAATCCCATTAGGAGCTTGCTTCTCAGTTCAGCCCCAAGGAAAATTCTCTCTGGCCATCTGTTTTTGTCTTGAAGTAGCTGAGCCTGACCTACAAGCTCTGTTGGAGAAGGGCAAGCAGCTCTAGGTGACCCTGCTTGAGCAGAGGGGTTGGCCTAGGGGATCCCTGGGGGTCCCCTCCCAGCCCCTTTCGTTCTGGGACTATGGGCTAAGAGTCATTGCCTCCTGTGGTGCCCATCATTTGCTGGCTCCTGGGTTGCTGCTCAGCACCCAAGAGTCATTGCCTCCTGTGGTGCCCATCATTTGCTGGCTCCTGGGGAGCTGCTCAGCACCCAAGAGTCATTGCCTCCTGTGGGGCCCATCATTTGCTGGCTCCTGGGGAGCTGCTCAGCACCCAAGAGTCATTGCCTCCTGTGGTGCCCATCATTTGCTGGCTCCTGGGGAGCTGCTCAGCACCCAAGAGTCATTGCCTCCTGTGGGGCCCATCATTTACTGGCTCCTGGGGAGCTGCTCAGCACCCAAGAGTCATTGCCTCCTGTGTTGCCCATCATTTGCTGGCTCCTGGGGAGCTGCTCAGCACCCAAGAGTCATTGCCTCCTGTGGGGCCCATCATTTACTGGCTCCTGGGGAGCTGCTCAGCACCCAAGAGTCATTGCCTCCTGTGGTGCCCATCATTTGCTGGCTCCTAGGTTGCTGCTCAGCACCCAAGAGTCATTGCCTCCTGTGGTGCCCATCATTTGCTGGCTCCTGGGGAGCTGCTCAGCACCCAAGAGTCATTGCCTGCTGTGTTGCCCATCATTTGCTGGCTCCTGGGGAGCTGCTCAGCACCCAAGAGTCATTGCCTCCTGTGGGGCCCATCATTTGCTGGCTCCTGGGGAGCTGCTCAGCACCCAAGAGTCATTGCCTCCTGTGGTGCCCATCATTTGCTGGCTCCTGGGGAGCTGCTCAGCACCCAAGAGTCATTGCCTCCTGTGGGGCCCATCATTTGCTGGCTCCTGGGGTGCTGCTCAGCACCCAAGAGGCATTGCCTCCTGCGGGGCCCATCATTTGCTGGCTCCTGGGGAGCTGCTCAGCACCCAAGAGTCATTGCCTCCTGTGGGGCCCATCATTTGCTGGCTCCTGGGGAGCTGCTCAGCACCCAAGAGTCATTGCCTCCTGTGGGGCCCATCATTTGCTGGCTCCTGGGGTGCTGCTCAGCACCCAAGAGGCATTGCCTCCTGCGGGGCCCATCATTTGCTGGCTCCTGGGGAGCTGCTCAGCACCCAAGAGTCATTGCCTCCTGTGGGGCCCATCATTTGCTGGCTCCTGGGGAGCTGCTCAGCACCCAAGAGTCATTGCCTCCTGTGGGGCCCATCATTTGCTGGCTCCTGGGGTGCTGCTCAGCACCCAAGAGTCATTGCCTCCTGTGGTGCCCATCATTTGCTGGCTCCTGGGGAGCTGCTCAGCACCCAAGAGTCATTGCCTCCTGTGGGGCCCATCATTTGCTGGCTCCTGGGGTGCTGCTCAGCACCCAAGAGTCATTGCCTCCTGTGGGGCCCATCATTTGCTGGCTCCTGGGGAGCTGCTCAGCACCCAAGAGTCATTGCCTCCTGTGGGGCCCATCATTTGCTGGCTCCTGGGGTGCTGCTCAGCACCCAAGAGTCATTGCCTCCTGTGGGGCCCATCATTTGCTGGCTCCTGGGGAGCTGCTCAGCACCCAAGAGTCATTGCCTCCTGTGGGGCCCATCATTTGCTGGCTCCTGGGGTGCTGCTCAGCACCCAAGAGTCATTGCCTCCTGTGGTGCCCATCATTTGCTGGCTCCTGGGGAGCTGCTCAGCACCCAAGAGTCATTGCCTCCTGTGGGGCCCATCATTTGCTGGCTCCTGGGGTGCTGCTCAGCACCCAAGAGTCATTGCCTCCTGTGGGGCCCATCATTTGCTGGCTCCTGGGGAGCTGCTCAGCACCCAAGAGTCATTGCCTCCTGTGGGGCCCATCATTTGCTGGCTCCTGGGGTGCTGCTCAGCACCCAAGAGTCATTGCCTCCTGTGGTGCCCATCATTTGCTGGCTCCTGGGGAGCTGCTCAGCACCCAAGAGTCATTGCCTCCTGTGGGGCCCATCATTTGCTGGCTCCTGGGGTGCTGCTCAGCACCCAAGAGTCATTGCCTCCTGTGGGGCCCATCATTTGCTGGCTCCTGGGGAGCTGCTCAGCACCCAAGAGTCATTGCCTCCTGTGGGGCCCATCATTTGCTGGCTCCTGGGGTGCTGCTCAGCACCCAAGAGTCATTGCCTCCTGTGGGGCCCATCATTTCACAGAATCATAGAATCAATAAGGTTGGAAAAGACCTCAGAGATCATCAAGTCCAACCTGTCACCCAACACCTCATGACTACTAAACCATGGCACCAAGTGCCACATCCAGTCCCCTCCAGGGACAGCAACTCCACCACCTCCCTGGGCAGCACATTCCAATGGCCAACAACTCTCTCTGGGAAGAACTTTCTCCTCACCTCCAGCCTAAACCTCCCCTGGCACAGCTTGAGACTGTCCACTGCAGAGCTGCCTTGGTGGTAGTCAGCAGGACACCTGTGGTGCCTCCCTGGTGACCTTGCATTCTGTGCAGCCACTCACATCCTGCCAAGGAGCAGAAAACACCACGACACCATCAAGGGAGCTTTTTACACCCTCTGCTTCAGGTATGGCAGGAGCTGTGTGGAGCAAAGCAGGAGGAATAGGATAGGACAGGATAGGTTGGAAGAGAGCTTTGAGATCATTGAGTCCAACCTCTCACCCAGCACAATCTAATCAACTAAACCATGGCACCAAGCACCCCATCCAGTCTCTTCCTAAACAGCTCCAGGGATGGTGACTCCACCACCTCCCTGGGCAGCACATTCCAATGGCCAATCTCTCTCTCTATGAAGAACTACTTCCTAACATCCAGCCTAGACCTCCCCTGGCACAGCTTGAGACTGTGTCCTCTTGTTCTGGTGCTGGGTGCCTGGCAGAAGAGACCAACCTCCACCTGGCTACAACCTCCCTTCAGGGAGTTGGAGAGAGCAAGAAGGTCTCCCCTGAGCCTCCTCTTCTCCAGGCTAAGCAACCCCAGCTCCCTCAGCCTCTCCTCACAGGGCTGTGCTCCAGACCCTTCCCCAGCTTTGTTGCCTTTCTCTGGTCCTGATGAGCTAAATGGTTGTGGATATAAATGTTAGCAAGCTTGGCCACCTAATATCCTTGATGACCTGGCAAAAACACCCTCCAGGGTCCATTTTTCACCAGGTCCTTGGTGGGTGACTGCTAAAGGCACCTTCTGCAAAGGGTATTCCTGGAAACAGAAGGAAAACACTTTCTCATTGTAGGGAGCTCTGGAGAGCAGCCAGCCCAACGGCCCCTGCTGAAGCAGAGTCCCCTAGAGCAGCCTGCACAGGCATTTGCCCAGGCAGCTCTCCCCTGGCACCAGCAGAGGGGAGAGGCTGACCTGCTGGAGAGCAGCTCTGCAGAGCAGCACCTGGCAGTGCTGCTGAGGGTCCAGGAGCCAGCAGGGAGCCCTGCTGGCCAGGAAGCCCAAAGGCATCTCAGGGGCACTGAGAACAGGGTGACCAGCAGGCTGAGGGAGCTGGGGGGCTTCTGACCCTCTGCTCTGCCCTGCTGAGGCCACAGCTGGAGGGCTGTGTCCACTGCTGGCCTTGCCAGGCCAAGAGGGACAGAGAACCACTGGAGAGAGTCCAGGGGAGGGCCACGAAGATGCTGATGGTTCTGGAACATCTCTGTGAAGAGCAGAGGCTGAGAGCCCTGGGGCTGAGAGCCTGGAGAAGAGCAGCCCCAGAGGGGAGCTGAGCAATGCTCAGCAAGAGCTGAAGGGTGGGGGGCAAGGGGCTGGGGCTGGGCTCTTGTCAGTGGTGCCCAGGGACAGGGCAAGGGGCAGAGGGCACAAAGTGGACCCCAGGAGCTTTCACTTGAACCTAAAGACAAACTTCCTTGCTGTGAGGGTGCTGAGCCCTGGAGCAGGCTGCCTGGAGAGGTTGTGGAGTCTCCTCCTCTGGAGGCTTTTCCATAGCCTCCTGGATGCATTCCTGTCCAACCTGCTCTGTGTGATCCTGATTTAGCAGGGGGTCACTTGGGGGGTGGGAAAACAGTGTGTTTCTCTTTCTAACCCTCTACAAAGTGCCCATTCCCTTGTCCTAGGCTGCCCCATGCAGAAGGGGGGTGCAGAGGCACTTCAGTAGACATTGGCTTGTGTCAACCCTGATCCTGCCCTGATCAGAGCAAAACTGTTAAGCCTGAGTGCCTGCAAATCCCTTCCCTTTGGGTGATTTATCAACATTCTGGCCAAGCCTTGTTGCTGGCAGTGCTGGGGGGGGGGGGGGCTGGGTCAATGCATATTTCAACCCAAAGTTTAAATATCCCTTTGGGGGGGAAATGAAAGGCAGAGATGAAACCCAACAAAATCATCCCACTCATTGCCCTGAACTTATCCTCTGATAGATATCTATAGAGATTAAAAAGGAAAGGAAGGGTTTAAAGGTCTGGGCTGAATGTAAATGTGGAAAGCCCACATTTGGAGACCTTCACCTGATAAATTTGAGGTCCCTGCTGGCCAACTTTCTCACCTTGGTGTCATCAACTCAGTCCTCCCTGGAGAAGGCAAACAATGATTGTTTTGGTTTTACTCTTGCATGGTGTTTCCCAGCAAGAGTCAGGGAATCCAGAGCCATCCCAGGCTTTGTTCTTGCAAGTTACAGAAGCACAGAGTGGTGGTGGTGGGGGAGTTGGAAGGGACCTCTGGAGATCATCCAGTCCAGCCCCAATGCCAGAGCAGGGACTCCTTGAGCAGATTGCACAGGAACACATCCAGAGCCTTCAGAGAAGGAGGCTCCATCACCTCTGTGTGAAGCCTGCTCTGGAGCTCTATCACCCTCAGAGTAAAGTTCCCACTCATGTTGAGATGGAGCTTCTGATCTACAGGTTTGTGGTCTTACCTCTTGTCCTGTTGCTGGGCACCATTGACTCATAGAATCATAGCATCAGTAAGGCTGGAAAAGAGCTCAGAGATCATCAAGTCCAACTTATCACCCAACACCTCATGACTACTAAACCATGGCTCCAAGAGCCACGTCCAATCCCCTCTTGAACACCTCCAGGGATGGGGACTCCACCACCTCCCTGGGCAGCACATCCCAATGGCCAACAACTCTCTCTGGGAAGAACTTCTTCCCAACCTCCAGCCTAAACCTTCCCTGGCACAGCTTGAGACTGTGTCCTCTTGTTCTGGTGCTGGGTGCCTGGCAGAAGAGACCAACCCCCACCTGGCTACAGCCTCCCTTCAGGGAGTTGGAGAGAGCAAGAAGGTCTCCCCTGAGCCTCCTCTTCTGCAGGCTAAGCAACCCCAGCTCCCTCAGCCTCTCCTCACAGGGCTGTGCTCCAGACCCCTCCCCAGCTTTGTTGCCCTTCTCTGGACACCTTCCAGCACCTCAACATCTTGCCTAAGCTGAGGGGCCCAGAACTGGACACAGGACTCAAGGTGTGGCCTGAGCAGTGCTGAGCACAGGGCACAATGACCTCCCTGCTCCTGCTGGCCACACTCTTCCTGATGCAGGCCAGGATGCCATTGGCCTTCTTGGCCACCTGGGCACACTGAAGGCTCATGTTCAGTCTGCTCTCAACCAGTACCCCCAGGTCCCTCTCTGCTTGGCTGCTCTCAGCCACTCTGACCCCAGCCTGTAGCACTGCATGGGGTTGCTGTGGCCAATGTGCAGAACCTGGCACTTGGATGTGTTCAATCTCCTGCCCTTGGCCTCTGCCCATCTGTCCAGCCTGGCAAGGTCCCTCTGCAGAGCTCTCCAACCCTCTAACAGATCAACTCCTGCCCCCAGCTTGCTGTCATCTGCACATTTCCTGCTGATGGACTCAATCCCCTCCTCCAGATCATCAATGAAGCTATTGACCAGGCTGGGGCCCAGCACTGATCCCTGGGGGGCACCACTGGTGCCTGGCTGCCAGCTGGCTGTGGCACCATTCCCCACCACTCTCTGGGTTCAGCCTCCAGCCAGTTCCTGACCCAGCTCAGAGAGCTGCTGTCCAGCCTGGCAAGGTCCCTCTGCAGAGCTCTCCTACCCTCTAATTGTTTTGCTGATCCATTCTGACTTGAGGCCCTCAGAACTCTTTGGGTCAGCATCTTGAGGAGGGAATGGATTCCAACCTCTCTTTATTGCCTTTTGTTTGCTTGGTTTTCACTTCTTTCCATAAGGTGTTTTGGTTTGCTATGGGTTTGTTTGGTTTCCCCCCCCCACCCCCTGCTGTAATCTGCTCTGAGCTGTTCCTTCAATTAAAACTGGTGGGGAGAAAGTCCCCATTTGATTGCAGCTCTCACAATGGCAATGCATTCCAATTAGCTGGGAAACTGATATCTTCTTTCTTTTGTCATGGCAGGAGAAAAGCATTAAAAGAGAGGAAGGCAGCAGCAGCGAGGGTGAAATACAGCAGCTCCCTTTCCAGTTTGATTACTTCAATTGGATGTTCCTCACATGGATCCTCCTCTAATTACTTTGCAGCAAGATTGGCTTCATTGCAATGAAACTAAAATAATATGATCCCCCCCCCCCCCTTCCTGCTTCCTCTGGCTTGATTTCCATGGAAGGAATATTCTGGTGCTCATTGTTGTGTGTCTGGGGGTGAAGGAAAGGGTCTGCAGGTGAAAGATGCTAAGGGGACTGCAGCAGCTCTCCTGTGAGGAGAGCTGGGGCTGTTGAGCCTGGAAAAAGAGCAGACTGAGAGGAGAGCTCCTCAGTCCTCAGCAATAGCTAAAGGCTGGGAGAAGATGGGGCTGGGCTCTCTGCAGTGGTGCCTGGGCTGGAGGTGAGGAGAAAGTTCTTCCCAGAAGGAGTTGCTGGCCATTGGAATGCATCCTGGCCTGCAGCAGGAAGAGTGTGGCCAGCAGGAGCAGGGAAGTCATTGTGCCCTGTGCTCAGCACTGCTTAGGCTACACTTTGAGTCCTGTGTCCAGTTCTGGGCCCCTCAGGTTAGGCAAGATGTTGAGGTGCTGGAAGGTGTCCAGAGAAGGGCAAGAAAGCTGGGGAGGGGTCTGGAGCACAGCCCTGTGAGGAGAGGCTGAGGGAGCTGGGGTTGCTTAGCCTGGAGGAGGCTCAGGGGAGACCTTCTTGCTGTCTCCAACTCCCTGAAGGGAGGCTGTAGCCAGGAGGAAGTTGGTCTCTTCTCCCAGTCAACCAGCAGCAGAACAAGAGGACATAGTCTCAAGCTGTGTCAGGGGAGGTTTAGGCTGGAGGTGAGGAAAAAGTTCTTCCCAGAGAGAGTTGTTGGCCATTGGAATGTGCTGCCCAGGGAGGTGGTGGAGTCCCCATCCCTGGAGGTGTTCAAACAAAGATTGGATGTGGCACTTGGAGCCGTGGTTTAGTTGTCAGGAGGTGTTGGGTATTAGGCAATAGGTTGGACCTGATGATCTCTGAGGTCTTTTCCAGCCTGGTTGATTCTATAACAAGGGGCAGTGGGCACAAACTGGAACACAGGAGGTTTCACTTGGACTTAAAGAGAAACTTCTTTGGTGTGCTGGTGGCAGAGCCCTGGAGCAGGCTGCCCAGAGTGGCTGTGGGGTCTCCTTCTCTGCAGGCTTGCAAAACCCTCCTGCAAACCTCCCTGTGTAACCTACTCCAGGTGACCCTGCTTCAGCAGAGGGCTTGCACTAGGTGATCTCCAGATTAGATTGATGCAACCCAAGAACCACAAAAATCACTGAATGGGTTGGAAGACCTTAAAGATCATCCACTTCCAACCCCCCTGCCATGGACAGGGACACCTTCCCCTAGGCCAGGTTGCTCAAGACCTCATCCCAGTGGGCTTTGAACACCTCCTGGAAAGGAGCATTCATGACCACCCTGAGCAACACTTTCATCTAGATCAGTATCAGTCCAAGCTGGGAGTGAGGAGATTGAGAGCAGCCCTGCAGAGGCAGAGAGAGGAGATCCTGTCCCTCTGCTCTGCTCTGGGAGACCTCACCTGCAGGGTTGTGCCCAGCTCTGGAGCCCCCAACACTAGAATAGAATAGACCAGGTTGGAAAAGACCTTCAAGATTATCATGTCCAGCCTATCATCCAACACCATCTAATCAACTAAGAAGGACCTGGACCTGATGGAGAGGGCCCAGAGGAGGTCACAAAGATGATCAGAGGGCTGGAGAACCTCCCATATGGGGACAGGCTGAGGGAGCTGAGGTTGGTCAGCCTGGAGAAGAGAAGGCTCCAGGGAGGGGAAGGACTGTTCAGAAGGGGCAGGGGATAGGGCAAGGGTCTGAAACTGGAGCAGGGCAGGGTTAGGTTGGACATCAGGAGGGAGTTCTGCACAGTGAGGCTGGGCAGACACTGGAGCAGGCTGCCCAGGGAGGTGGCTGAGGCTCCATCCCTGCAGACATCCAAGCTCAGCCTTGCTGTGTCCCTGAGCATCTTGATCCAGTTGGTGGTGTCCCTGCAGGAGGGGTTGGGCAAGGTGACCTTTGAGGGTCCCTCCCCAGTCAATGCAACCTGTGAATCTGGAATGCACCGTGAAGGGCTCTGGGTGTCCTGATTGTGTCTGGCTTGGGCTCAGTGCTTGAAACTGTTCATAACTCTGTCACTCACTTTCCATTCAGCAGTGACAGAGCCATCAGGCAAAAAGTTGTCTCCCCAGGCAACTGTTTACACCACCTGACAGAAGATGTCAACTCCTCCTTCTCAATTACAGCTTGTTCCTAACTCAATTTGAACTTCACTCACTGCAGACCTCCATTAGTGGGGAAATTGCAGCCTGTTGAGTGCCTTGCATCGGGCTGCAGTCAGCTCTCCCAGAAGGCTGCCTGGGCTCTGCTCTTTGGTGCTGACAGCCATTTACAGCTGGGAATGTTGTTGCCTGACTTCTCCTGGTGAAAAAAAACCTGTCTTGTATTAGCCTTTCCCCCCCACACCCCCTCCTCTAACATTCCCAGAGTCAGCTGAGGAAACACAATGTTGAGTTCCTAGAGTCACAGAATGGGTTGGGTTGGCAGGGACCTCAAAGCTCATCCAGTCCCAACCCACCTCTCACCAGCCCAGGTTGCTCAAGGGCCCTTGAACACCCCCAGGCAGGAGGCAGCCACAGCCTCCCTGGGCAGCCTGTGCCAGAGGAAGAAGTTGTTCAGTGCCAGGGTGCTGAGACTCTGGCACAGGCTGCCCAGGGAGGCTGTGGCTGCCTCCTGCCTGGGGGTGCTCAAGGCCAGGCTGGATTAGACCTTGAGCAGCTGAGCCTAGCTGAGAGGTGTCCCTGGGCATGGTGGGGAGGGTGGAGGGGATGAGCCCTGAGCTCCCTTCCAGCCTGAGCCACTCTGACATTCTCTGAATCACAACTCAGCAACAGTAATGACTGAACTTAACCATCACTAACAACAACCAACCTGCAACAGCCTAATGACAATAATGAGTGAGGTCAAAGACAAGTTGTTAGCAATGATTAATGAGCTGAAACACAAGCAGCTCCTCAGCAGCCAGAGCACTGCTCTGTGCATGCTGCAGCCCCTTCCAGCTCTGGTCACACAGTGGTAGGGCTTGCAGGGGACCTCTGGAGATCATCTCAGCCAGGCCCCTGCCAAAGCAGGGTCACCTGCAACAGGTTTCCTAACAGGGCATCCAGGCAGGTCTTGAAAGCCTCCAGAGGAGGAGACTCCACAACCTCTCCAGGCAGCCTGCTCCAGGGCTCAGCACCCTCTCAACAAGGAAGTTTGTCCTTAGGTTCAAGTGAAAGCTCCTGGGGTCCAGTTTGTGCCCTCTGCCCCTTGTGCTGTCCCTGGGCACCACTGACAGGAGCCCAGCCCCAGCCCCTTGCCCCCCACCCTTCAGCTCTTGCTGAGCATTGCTCAGCTCCCCTCTGGGGCTCCTCTTCTCCAGGCTCTCAGCCCCAGGGCTCTCAGCCTCTGCTCTTCACAGAGATGTTCCAGAGCCATCAGCATCTTCGTGGCCCTCCCCTGGACTCTCTCCAGTGGTTCTCTGTCCCTCTTGGCCTGGCAAGGCCAGCAGTGGACACAGCCCTCCAGCTGTGGCCTCAGCAGGGCAGAGCAGAGGGTCAGAAGCCCCCCAGCTCCCTCAGCCTGCTGGTCACCCTGTTCTCAGTGCCCCTGAGATGCCTTTGGGCTTCCTGGCCAGCAGGGCTCCCTGCTGGCTCCTGGACCCTCAGCAGCACTGCCAGGTGCTGCTCTGCAGAGCTGCTCTCCAGCAGGTCAGCCTCTCCCCTCTGCTGGTGCCAGGGGAGAGCTGCCTGGGCAAATGCCTGTGCAGGCTGCTCTAGGGGACTCTGCTTCAGCAGGGGCCGTTGGGCTGGCTGCTCTCCAGAGCTCCCTTCCACCCCCTATCACTCTGTGATGGCAAGAAAGCCTTTCAGAAGCCTGAGCTGATCACTGTGCAGGACAGGATGGCTTTTCCTGGGCCATGTCACTCAGATGGAGACATTAATCTCACTTTATTGCAGCCAGGCCTAAGTGACAGGCATCTGGATTGTGATAGCTGAGATCCTCTTTCCCAGAGACATCTCTCTCTCTGCCCTAATTGTGATGAGATCCTGCAGGGACTGCTTCAGATCAGATGCCAGGCCGTGGTAAGCTGAAGCCATGGTGGTTATCATCCCTCTTGCTACCACCAGGGTGGCTTTCCAGCAGGGCTTCCCATGGGGATTTGCAAGAGCAGAAAGAAACCAACACCCTGGGGCCACCTTGGACCCAGAGACACAGTTAGCTTGCACCAGGGTCGGAAGGGAGCCTCCAGATGACTTTGGGGTCGTCATGCCCAGTCCCCCTGCAGTCTTCCTCTTGCTGCTGGCTTAAACCCACAGCACTGCAGTGGGAGCATCACTTCAGAGCATACAGCATAACAGGAGAGCAATCAAAGTGCACCATTTCAGCCCCAGCACTGTGAGCAAGGGGCAGCAAGCTTGCTCTGACACAGGAGCTGCACTCTGTGAAGAGAGCAGCAGCAGGGAGAGGATGCCCAAGGGCCTCATGAAGCTGAGCAGGAGTTAACTAGCTCTTGCAAGGACACCAAACTGAGTCTGGCTGCACAGATGAGAATGAAACTCATGCTGGAGCTCAGCCTTGCTGAGGACTGGAGAACCTGGACAGGGCACAGGACTGCCTGCATGGGCCTGGCCTGTGCAGCAACCTCAGGCACCTGCAATGTCCTTCCTGAAACCAATCCAACACACTCACTGCAGATCAAATGTAGGTGGTGCAACAATACCCTCATGGAATCACAGAGTCATTAAGGCTGGAAAAGCCCTTTGAGGTCAGCAAGGCCAAGCATAACCCAACTACCAGCTCCACTGAACCCTGTCCTGAAGCACCACATCTACCTTGACCCCCTGGATCCAGGAATGGTGACTCCACCACCTCCCTGGGCAGCCTGCTCCAAGGCCTGACCACAAATCAGACAAGACCTTGCCCCTCTCTGCTCTCAAGAGCTCTCCTTCCATTTGACAACAACAACAAATGCCACAGCTTCCCTGAAGGTTGCTCTCTGTAGATACCCTTCCAAAGATGATTCCATCCCCTGTCTGGTTTGGCTGGGAAGAGCAACAAGAGCAAGTCCAACCATTCCCTCAACTCTGCCCAGCCTGGGACTGACCCATGGCCCCCAGCACCACAGCTCTGCCTCTTGGAAACACCTCCAGGGACTGGGTATTCAGCCTCCTCCCTGGGCAGCCTGGGCCAGGCTTGGGGAACCCTTCCAGGCAAGGAGGTTCTGCTGAAGTCCAACCTAAGCCTCCCCTGGGCCAACCTGAGGCCCTTCCCTCTTGTCCTATTGCCTCCACTCAGCACAGAGCTGGGGCTGGGCTCCAGCAGGGGCTCCAGCAGGGGCTCCAGCACACAGCAGCCCCTTCCCAGCACAGAAAGGGAGAGGGAGAAGCAGAGCAGAGCCACAGGGGTGAGATGAAAACATTGAAGGAAACAGCCAACCCCCCCTCCAGCACAAGGGACAGAAAGGGACACCCAGCCCAGGCTAGGGCAGCACTCACAGCATGCAGGCAGGCTCCAGGAGCTGGGGAACTGAGCTCTCCTCCCCCAGGCTGCCCTTTTGTCCTGGCTGTGCTGCTGAGCTGATGAGACAACACACCTGTGACCTAACTGCACTCAGCTGGGAGGCTGCCACAGGGGTGCTGCTGTCTGCAACCCAAGGCTGCCCTAGGGGTCCTGCCACAGCACACCCAGGACATCTATTGCTTGTGACCAGGGAGCAGAGCCCAACCCCCAGCTCCCTGCAGCCTCCTCTCAGGGAGCTGCAGAGAGCAATGAGGTCTCCCTCAGCCTCCTCTGCTCCACACTCAACACCCCCAGCTCCCTCAGCTGCTCCTCCCCAGCCCTGCTCTCCAGACCCTTCTCTGCTGGGGATGCCCTTGGTGATGCCACCCAGCATCCTGTTGGCTTTCTTTGCCCCTGCAGCACACTCCTCACTCATGCTAAGCCTCCTCTCCTCCCAGCCCCCCAGGTCCCTTTCCAGAGGGCTTCTCTGCAGGCAGGTGGATCCCAGCCTGAGCCACACTCCTGGGTTCTGTATTCCCAGGTGCAAGACCCTGCCCTTGTCCTGCTGAGCTTCATATAGTTCTTGCCAGCCTGTCCAGGGGGACCTGGGCAGATTGAAGAGGCAAGGCCAGGTGAGGTTCAACAAGAGCAAGTGCAGGGTCCTGCACCTGGCCTGGACCAGTCCTCACTGTCAATACAGACTGGGGGTGGTGAGGTTGAGAGCAGCCCTGGGGGACCTAGAAGGGGGAGAAGCTGGGCAGGAGCCACCACTGGGTACTGACAGCACAGAAGGCCAAGGGCAGCCTGGGCTGCATCCAAAGCAGCGTGGCCAGAGATGGAGAGAGGGGATCCTGCCCCTCTGCCATGGAGAGACCTCACCTGCAGGGCTGTGTCCAGCTACGGGGACCTCAGCCCAGGGAGGTCATGGATGTGATGGAACAGGTCCAGAGGGGGGCCATGAAAAGTTATCAGGGGGTTGGAACACCTCTGCTGCAAGGGGACAGGCTGAGGGAGCTGGGGGTGTTCAGCCTGGAGAAGAGAAGGCTCCAGGCAGACCTAATAGCAGCCTGCCAGTACCTGAAGGAGGCTACAAGGAGGCTGCAGAGGGACTGTTCCCAAAGGCCTGCAGGGACAGGAGCAGGGACAATGGCTTGAAATGAGAGCAGAGCAGATTGAGACTGGGTGTGAAGAACAAGCTCTGCACCGTGAAGGTGATGGAACGCTGCAACAGGGAGCCCAGGGAGGTGCTTGAGGCTCCAGCCCTGGAGCTACTGAAGGTCAGGCTGGGTGGTTGGTGGCTGGGCTCATTCTTAGAGGTCTTTTCCACCTGCAACACCTCCATTCTCTGAGCCAATGTTGTAGTGGGCTTGGGGCTTCGAATGAGGAAGGAGGTTCAGCGTGGAGTGAGGGAGGGCTGGCTGACAGCTTTGTGCCACTGAGGGAGGACAAAGCCAGGTTAGGTGGATCCATGTCTGGGGATGATTTATTTGGCTCCATTCTGTGGCACTCCATCAGTTTCTCACTTCTTTTGTGGCAGCTGGTGGTTTCAATTCCTTCCCTCTGCTCGCTCCACCTGCTCTCAGGTGTTTATTTTGCATGTGCATAGGGCAGCTACAAGAGGTTGATTGCCTTTTGTGTTTTCAGGAGGCCTTCTGAGACACTGAGATAAAGAGAGATGAAGATGGGCATGACAAGCATTTATGTCAGCATCCAGCAAAGCTAATAGCTATTATTTTTCTCTCCCCCCACAGGCCTCCCCTCCCCCTTTCTCATCCTTTTTCTTCCACTCTAAAACACAGAAGAAATAATTTGCCTCCCTCCCTTTCTCAGACAAAAGCATTGGTGGCAGGAGGATGCAGCCAGACTCTTCTCAGTGGTGCCCAGGGACAGGGCAGGTCCTGTGGGCTTCTGAACTACATGGAGGATGTAGGGTAATGAGGGATGAAGACTGAGAGCCCTGGGGAGGAGCAGCCTGAGGGGGATCTGATCAGTGCTGATCAATACTGCAAGGGTGGGGGTCAGGAAGACGGTTTCCAAGGACAGGATAAGGGGTAAGGGGTGTTTAGCCACGAGGTCTGTGGTGCCAGGTTGGACTTGATGATCTTTGAGCTCTCTTCCAGCCTTGGTGATTCTGTGATTCCTGTGAGTAGAACATCAGAAGCTCATCTGAGCATGAGGAAGAGCTTCATCCTGGCCTGCATCAGGAACAGTGTGGCCAGCAGGAGCAGGGAAGTCATTGTGCCCTGTGCTCAGCACTGGTTAGGCCACACCTTGAGTCCTGTGTCCAGTTCTGGGGCCC
Organism: Dryobates pubescens; assembly: GCF_014839835.1. Taxonomy (NCBI): domain Eukaryota; kingdom Metazoa; phylum Chordata; class Aves; order Piciformes; family Picidae; genus Dryobates; species Dryobates pubescens. The sequence goes on from NC_071613.1 coordinate 5,254,787, forward strand.
TCAGGTTAGGCAAGATGTTGAGTTGCTGGAAGGTGTCCAGAGAAGGGCAAGAAAGCTGGGGAGGGGTCTGGAGCACAGCCCTGTGAGGAGAGGCTGAGGGAGCTGGGGTTGCTTAGCCTGCAGAAGAGGAGGCTCAGGGGAGACCTTCTTGCTGTCTGCAACTCCCTGAAGGGAGGTTGTAGCCAGGTGGGGGTTGGTCTCTTCTGCCAGGCAAGCAGCACCAGAACAAGAGGACACAGTCTCAAGCCGTGCCAGGGGAGGTTTAGGCTGGAGGTGAGGAGAAAGTTCTTCCCAGAGAGAGTTGTTGGCCATTGGAATGTGCTGCCCAGGGAGATGGTGGAGTCCCCATCCCTGGAGGTGTTCAAGAGGGGATTGGATGTGGCACTTGGTGCCATGGTTTAGTAGTCATGAGGTGTTGGGTGACAGGTTGGACTTGATGATCTTTGAGGTCTTTTCCAACCTTATTAATTCTATGATTCTATGATTCTTTTATGGTGCTGAGCCCTGGAGGAGGCTGCCCAGGGAGGTGGTGGAGTCTCCATCTCCGGAGTCACTCCAAACCCATCTGGATGTGCTCCTGTGTGACCTTCTCTAGCAAACCTGCTTTGGCAGGGGGGTTGAGCTGGATCTCCAGGCGTCCCTTCCAACCCCTGCCATCCTGTGTGGTGCTTAAGGCTCACAGAGGGAACTTTTATCACCATTAAGACAGGGAAAGGAAGGGGGAGGGGGAGGGGGAGGGGGAGGGGGAGGGGAAGGGGAAGGGGGAGGGGGAGGGGGAGGGGGAGGGGGAGGGGGAGGGGGAGGGGAGGGGAAGGGGAAGGGGAAGGGGAAGGGGAAGGGGAAGGGGAAGGGGAAGGGGAAGGGGAAGGGGAAGGGGAAGGGGAAGGGGAAGGGGAAGGGGAAGGGGAAGGATGCCATTGGCCTTCTTGGCCACCTGGGCACACTGCTGGCTCATGTTCAGCCTCCTATCAACCAGTACCCCCAGGTCCCTTTCTGCCTGGCTGCTCTCCAGCCACTCTCACCCCTCCTCCTCTGGACCCTCTCCCCATCAGGTGCATGTCCTTCTTGCACTGAGGGCCACAGAGCTGGGCACAGTAGTCCAGGTGAAGTCTCACCAGAGGATCATAGTATCAATAAGGTTGGAAAAGTCCTCAGAGATCTAGTCCCACCTCCCTGCAGTCAACAGGGGCTTCCCCCATTAGGATAGGATAGGGTAGGGTAGGGTAGGGTAGGGTAGGGTAGGCCAGGTTGGACAAGACCTTTGAGATCACCCAGTCCAACCTATCACCCAACACCATCATATCAACTAAATCAAGGGGAAATCCACTACTTAATACTTCCATTGAAACCAGCCAGCAGTTTGAGGATGAAAATGAACACAGACTGCAGCCAGCTGCATTCCCTACCAGTGGCCATTCATTGCTGTGTTCTGTGCCTTGTTCCTCCTCTTGTTTTCCCACTGTAGCTCACAAAGTTGCTCAGGCAACACCTACAAAGTCAGCACAACCCCCAAGACGATAAAACAGATCCCCCCTGAGCACAATGTGGTGCCTGGAAGGAATTTCCAGGCTGCTAAGCTGCCTTTCCCCCCCCCTTTTTCAATGTTAGCTTCAATAAGAGGAAGTCTGAAGGCAGAAGCCTGCTCTCAGCAGGTGCTCAGCACCTTGCAGGGTGAAGCTTTGCTGCATGTTTCATCAGCTCTCTTTCAGAGGATGGGAAATTCAGAGAGCCTGCTTTGAGTCACCCCTCAGCCCCTCCAGCTGACCACACGTTGCCTCAGTGGTTCCTGGGGACTGATGGCTTCTTTGCATGGCCCACAGGACCACAGGTGTTCAAGAGGAGATTGGATGTGGCACTTGGTGCCATGGTCTAGTCGTGAGGTCTGTTGAGACAGGTTGGACTTGATGATCCTTGGGGTCTCTTCCAACCTTAGTTATACTGTGATACCTCAGCAGAGAGCACAGCATGCCAACACAAGTGTCCCTTCCCAAGGGTCTTTCTGGGTTTGGACATGGAAACAGATTGGTTTCAGTCAAGGAATCCACACACACATGCTGCAGGCTGTTGGCCAGCACATGCTCCACAACAGGTTGCCCAGGGAGGCTGTGGCTGCCTCCTCCCTGGAGGTGTTCAAGGTCAGGATGGATGAAGCCCTGAGCAAGCTGGGCTGGTGGGAGGTGCCCCTGCCCATGGCAGGGGGTTGGGACTGGGTGAGCTTCAAAGTCATAGAATCATAGAATCAATAATGTTGGAAAAGACCTCAAAGATCCTCAAGGCCAACCTGCTCCTGCTGGCCACACTGTTCCTGATGCAGGCCAGGATGCCATTGGCCTTCTTGGCCACCTGGGCACACTGCTGGCTCATGTTCAATCTGCTCTCAACCAGTACCCCTGGGTCCCTCTCTGCCTGGCTGCTCTCAGTCACTCTGCCCCCAGCCTGTAGCACTGCCTGGGGTTGTTGTGGCCAATGTGCAGAACCTGGCACTTGGATGTGTTCAATCTCCTGCCCTTGGCTTCTGCCCATCTGTCCAGCCTGGCAAGGTCCCTCTGCAGAGCTCTCCTACCCTCTAACAGATCCTGCCCCCAGCTTGGTGTCATCTGCACATTTACTGCTGATGGACTCAATCCCCTCCTCCAGATCATCAACAAAGATATTGAAGAGGCTGGGGCCCAGCACTGATCCCTGGGGCACACCACTGGTGCCTGGCTGCCAGCTGGCTGTGGCACCATTCCCCACCACTCTCTGGGCTCAGCCTCCAGCCAGTTCCTAACCCTTCCAACCTAACCCATTCTATGTTCCAGAATGCTGACCACCAGGTGTTCTAGAGGTTTTTAAAGGTGTAGAAACTGTTTTAACTCCCACAGTTTTAGTTCACCATGAGAAAGTTATGTCAATAAGTCGTCCCCTGTCTCAGGGCAGGGTTAGGTTGGAGGTCACAGCTTGAGTGCTGGGCTCAGGTTTGGGCTCTCACTCCCAGAAGGACATTGAGGGCTGGAGCAGGGCCAGAGAAGGGCAACAGAGCTGGGGAAGGGTCTGGAGAAGAGGGCTGGGGAGGAGCAGCTGAGGGAGCTGGGGGTGTTGAGTGTGGAGCAGAGGAGGCTGAGGGAGACCTCCTTGCTCTCTGCAGCTCCCTGAGAGGAGGCTGCAGGGAGCTGGGGGTTGGGCTCTGCTCCCTAGGAACAAGGGATAGGATGAGAAGAAATGGCCTGGAGTGTGCCAGGGGAGGGTTAGGTTGGAGATTAGGAGGAAAAATATCTTTGCTGCCAGAGTGGTGAGGGACTGGCAGAGGCTGCCCAGGGAGGTGGTGGAGTCCCCAGCCCTGTACCAGAAAACTGTGGCCATGGCAGTGGGGGCCAGGCTTCAGTGGTCATGGTGGGGTTGGCTTGATGCTTAGACTTGACCTTGGAGACCTTTTCCTGACTCTGTGGTAAGTTAAAAGGTATCATGAGGCACATTTTATCTGCCAGGACCTTCCCCAGCAGCACTCCTGTGACCAGGCAGCTCTCTGCACGTTCACTGAATTCAGCCCTGGTGTTAGCAGCTTTCTGCTTGCCAGGGAGATGGATGTCTCCTGACCTCTGGGAGGTGGAAGAGGAAGCAGAAGAGGAATTCAGAGGGAATATTGGAAGGGGTCACTCTAAATACCACTCATTATTTCCCTGGGCTTGGAGGAAAAATGAATGACACTTTATTTACAGCATCACCATCCACAGGCACTTAAGGAGCAGCAGTGCTCCTCTGCCTGCTGGTGCTGCAGCACATTTGAAGCCTGGTTTCCTCCACCAGCACCTCATTATTGCTCATGTTTTGAAGGAAACAAAGCAGAGAAACCCAAACCTAAATGAAACTTTAATTCACTGTTTGGCAGAGCTAATGAGCTCAGGACCCTGAGCAGGACTCAGGTGCTGCTCACAAATTGGAGCTGGGGACGTGGTGGCTTTGGGTTAGGAGAGAAATAATTGGGGGAAGGGGGAAGAAGAGAACCAGGTTGGAAAAGACCTTTGAGATCACCAAGTCCAACCTATCACCAATACCATCTCAGCAACTAAACCATGGCACCAAGTGCCTCAGCCAGGCTCCTCTTAAACACCTCCAGGGATGGGGACTCCACCACCTCCCTGGGCAGCACATTCCAATGGCCAACAACTCTCTCTGGGAAGAACTTTCTCCTCCCCTCCAGCCTAAACCTCCCCTGGCACAGCTTGAGACTGTGTCCTCTTGTTCTGGTGCTGCTTGCCTGGCAGAAGAGACCAACCCCCACCTGGCTACAACCTCCCTTCAGGGAGTTGCAGACAGCAAGAAGGTCTCCCCTGAGCCTCCTCTTCTGCAGGCTAAGCAACCCCAGCTCCCTCAGCCTCTCCTCACAGGGCTGTGCTCCAGACCCCTCCCCAGCTTTGTTGCCCTTCTTGATGAAAGTCTCTCAGTATTTGGATTTTGAGGTCAGTTGGTTGTTCACCATTCATTGGATTGGTATCTTGGTAGCAGAGAATTGATTTGGTTGATAAATACCTTTCTAGAGCCCAACCATCTTCTAACTCCACCAGCTCTGGTGCTAAACCAGACAGGAAAGGCAAAACCTGGAAACTTGGGTGCAGTTTTCAGAGGATATTCTCCCTGCCCTTGTGGCCAAGGAGGGCAATGGCCTCCTGTGGTACATGAAGAAGAGTGTGGCCAGCAGGTCAAGGCAGGTTCTCCTACCCCCCTACCCTCCCCTGTTGGATTATCATGTCTAGTTCTGGGTTCCCTAGTTCTAAAGGGACAGTGATACACTGGACAGTGTCCAGGGGAGGCTGTGAGGATGCTGAAGGGCCTGGAACATCTCTGTGAGGAGCAAAGGCTGGGAGCCTGGAGAGGAGAAGGCTGGGAGCCTGGAGAGGAGAAGGCTGGGAGCCTGGAGAGGAGAAGGCTGGGAGGGGATCTGAGCAATGTCTGTAAATATCTGAGGGGTGGGAGGCAAGAAGGGGCCAGGCTCTGGTCAGTGGTGTCCTGGACAGGACAAGGGGCAGTGGACACCAACTGGAACCCCAGGAGGTTCCACCTCAGCAGGAGGAGGAACTTCTTTGGTGTGAGGGTGCTGAGCCCTGGAGCAGGCTGCCCAGAGAGGTTGTGGAGTCTCCTTCTCTGGAGGCTTTGCAGCCCCAGCTGGATGCGTTCTGTGTGCCCTGCTCTGGGTGCCCTGCTCTGGCAGGGGCTTGGACTTGATCTCCAGAGGTCCTTTCCAACCCCTGCCATGCTGATTTTCACATCCCCTCCCCACAACTCAATGAATGCTTTTTCCAACCAGGAGCCATTAGAGGAGCAACACTAACACCACTTTTACACAGCTGTGTGGAAGCCACTGGTTGCTGCAGCACAGAGCTGAGAGCCTCAACCCCACAGTGGGCCAGGCTGCTCAACTGCTTGGAATTGCCTGCCTCCCTCTCTGCTTTAAAAAAGCCTCTCAGCTTCCCTTGGTGGCCTTCCATCACTCCTTTTCATCCCTGTGCTGTTGCTATCACTATTTGATGAAGTGCTTTGAATCCTGAATGAGCAGATGTTAGCTCTGCTGAAGCTGTGTTACCCTCCTTGGTGCTTGGGCAGGGAAGTTCTGAAGGGAGGGATTGCTCAATAAATAATTAATAACCAGGAGCTCTCCCAGGCAGATGAGAGACAGATCCTATTTGAAGTCATTTTTGTCTCTGTGGTTGATCTGTCTAACTCCAGGGTTATTTTATCTCAGACTTGGATTAGTTCTGCTTCAATTTGCATTTTAGTCCCCAGTGAGGTACTGCTGATTAATTATGGTTCACTGACTTCATCTCCTGGCCCTGGCTCCAGCCACTCCTTTGGTGGGTGTAGATCAGGCTCTAGATCTGTGCCATGGGTTTGGCTTAGTTGGCTTAAGGACAGATTGGTTCCAGATCAGTGCCATGGGTCTGGCTTAGTTGGCTTAAGGACAGATGGCTCTAGATCTGTGCCATGGGTCTGGCTTAGTTGGCTTAAGGACAGATGGCTCTAGATCTGTGCCATGGGTCTAGCTTAGGTGGTTTAAGAACAGATTGGTTCTAGACCTGTGCCATGGGTCTGGTTTAGGGACAGATGGCTCTAGATACATCTGTGCCGTGGGTCTGGTTTAGGTGGTTTAAGAAGAGATTGGTTCTAGATCTGTGCCATGGGTCTGGTTTAGGTGGTTTAGGGGCAGATGGCTCTAGATACATCTGTGCTGTGGGTCTGGTTTAGGTGGTTTAAGAAGAGATTGGTTCTAGATCTGTGCCATGGGTCTGGTTTAGGTGGTTTAGGGGCAGATGGCTCTAGATACATCTGTGCCATGGGTCTGGTTTAGGTGGCTTAAGGACAGACTAGTTCTAGATACATCTGTGCCATGGGTCTGGTTTAGGTGGTTTAGGGGCAGGTGGCTCTAGATACATCTGTGCCATGGGTCTGCTTTAGGTGGTTTAGGGACAGGTGGCTCTAGATACATCTGTGCCATGGGTCTGGTTTAGGTGGTTTAGGGGCAGGTGGCTCTAGATACATCTGTGCCATGGGTCTGGTTTAGGTGGTTTAGGGGCAGATGGCTCTAGATACATCTGTGCTGTGGGTCTGGTTTAGGTGGTTTAGGGGCAGATGGCTCTAGGTACATCTGTGCCATGGGTCTGGTTTAGGTGGCTTAAGGACAGATTGGTTCTAGATCTGTGCCATGGGTCTGGCTTAGCTGGCTTAAGGACAGATTGGTTCTAGATCTGTGCCATGGGTCTGGCTTAGTTGGCTTAAGGACAGATGGCTCTAGATCTGTGCCATGGGTCTGGCTTAGGTGGTTTAAGAACAGATTGGTTCTAGACCTGTGCCATGGGTCTGGTTTAGGTGGTTTAGGGGCAGATGACTCTAGGTACATCTGTGCCATGGGTCTGGTTTAGGTGGTTTAGGGGCAGGTGGCTCTAGATACATCTGTGCCATGGGTCTGGTTTAGGTGGTTTAGGGGCAGATGGCTCTAGATACATCTGTGCCATGGGTCTGGTTTAGGTGGTTTAAGGACAGATGGCTCCAGATACATTTGTGCCATGGGTCTGGTTTAGGTGGTTTAGGGGCAGATGGCTCTAGATACATCTGTGCCATGGGTCTGGTTTAGGTGGTTTAGGGGCAGGTGGCTCTAGACACATCTGTGCCATGGGTCTGGTCTAGGTGGTTTAGGGGCAGGTGGCTCTAGATACATCTGGCCCATGGGTCTGGTCTAGGTGGTTTAGGGGCAGGTGGCTCTAGATACATCTGTGCCATGGGTCTGCTTTAGGTGGTTTAGGGGCAGATGGCTCTAGACACATCTGTGCCATGGGTCTGCTTTAGGTGGTTTAGGGGCAGATGGCTCTAGACACATCTGTGCCATGGGTCTGCTTTAGGTGGTTTAGGGGCAGGTGGCTCTAGACACATCTGTGCCATGGGTCTGGTCTAGGTGGTTTAGGGACAGATGGCTCTAGGTACATCTGTACCATGGGTCTGGTTTAGGTGGCACACTCTGGCTCATCTTCAGCTGGCTGCCCATAGACACCCTCAGGGCTGGAGCGACTTTCCCCAACCTCGGTTTACTATCCACAGCTACGTTGTTTTAGTGTCTCTGAGTCACAGCATCACAGAATGCTAGGGGCTGGAAGGGATCTCTGGAGATCAGGCAGTCCAACCCCCCCTGCTGATGCAGCTCACCCAGAGCAGCTTGCACAGGAATGTGTCCAGATGGCTTTGGAATGGGTCCAGAGATGTGAACTCTGCCACCTCTCTGGGTGCCTGGTGCTCTATCACCCTCAATGTCAAGAAGTTCCTCCTCATGCTCAGATGAACTTCTGATGCTCCACTCTGTGCCCCTTGCCCTTAGAATAGAATTAATAGAATAGAATTAACCAGGTTGGAAAAGACCTTTGAGATCATTGAGTCCAACCTACCACCCAGCACCATCTAATCAACTAAACCATGGCACCAAGTGCCTGATCCAGGCTATTCCTAAACACCTCCAGGGATGGGGACTCCACCACCTCCCTGGGCAGCACATTCCCATGGCCAATCTCTGTCGAACTTCTTCCTCACCTCCAGCCTAAACCTCCCCTGGCACAGCTTGAGACTGTGTCCTCTTGTTCTGGTGCTGCTTGTCTGGCAGAAGAGACCAACCCCCACCTGGCTACAACCTCCCTTCAGGGAGTTGCAGAGAGCAAGAAGGTCTCCCCTGAGCCTCCTCCTCTCCAGGCTAAGCAACCCCAGCTCCCTCAGCCTCTCCTCACAGGGCTGTGCTCCAGACCCCTCCCCAGCTTTCTTGCCCTTCTCTGGACACCTTCCAGCATCTCAGCATCTTTCCTAAACTGAGGATCCCTTGCCCTGTCCCTGGGCACCACAGAACCAAGCCTGGTCCCATCCTGCTGACCCTCACCCTTGCAGTATTGATCAGCACCGATCAGATCCTGCCCTCCCCGCCAGGCTGCTCCTCTCCAGGCTCAGCAGCCCCAAGCCCCTCAGCCTTTCTTCTTTAGAGAGATGTTGCAGGCCCCTCAGCATCTCCACAGCTCCCTGCACTTGGCTCCATCAGGCACTGCTGCTGCCTTTTTTAATTAGCTATTCTGCAAAGGTGACTTTTTGGGTCAGATAGAGATTATTTGCTTAATAGCAGGCATGTTAAATAATTAACCAACTGGTTCTGCCACGGGAAGGGATGCAAATACACTCCTGGGCATGTGGGATGCCTGAGACACGAATGACACTGCATTATGCATGGTGCAAGGAAAGAAAACTCACCAAACAGAGGAGAAATAATTGGAGGTGCAGAACTGGAGCTGCACTGCTTCCTAACCTGTTAGCAGGCTGAGATTCCACACCTCCAAGGTTCCTCCTCTGAAAACGTGGCACAGGCTCAGCTTACACAAGCAAGGCTCTGCTGAAGAGCAAGAAAACCAAGCACACATCATTAAGAGTCTTCAAACCAGCTCCTAAAAAAGGAGAAAAATCTCCAAGCCCAACAGGTTGAGCTTCAGCTGCAGCTGCTGGGGTGCTCTCTGTTTCTTTGCCTCTTGATGTTTTCTCCACCAACACCCAGGGGAAAAGATACAACCTGGAATGCTGCAACAGGTTGCCCCAGGGAGGCAGAGCCCTGGAGGGATTCAAAACCAGGCCCAGGAAGGCACTGAGCAACCTGCACTAGTTGGAGGTCACCCTGCTGACTGCAGGGGGGTTGGACAGGATGACCTTGGAGGGTCCCTTCCAACCTGGTGCCATCTGTGACTCTCACTGCTCCATATCAGAGCTGAAATCAGTTTGCACTCTCTTGTGTTTCACAGCTCCTCAAAATCAGAGCCATTCCCCACTGATTTAATGAAGCTTGACCTATATTTTCCAGCTCAAGATATTCAAATGAAGACCCAGCACTGCTTGGTGCAGGATTTTGTGAAGCTCCTCACACAGAGCTGAAGGAGTCTCTGAATGGAGGCTGGAGCTGAGCTGCTCCTGGTATTTTCACACAGCAGCTGGAAAGCTCAGAGCAAAACCACCTTAAAACCAAGATTTGCACTGAACAAATGCAAGCCTCCCCACCATGCTCAGGGACACCTCTCAGCTAAACTCAGCTGCTCCAGGCCTCATCCAGCCTGGCTTTCAACACCCCCAGGCAGGAGGCATGGCACTAAGTTCCTCATCCAGTCTCTCCCTAACACCTCCAGTGGTGGTGGTGACTTCTGTTTTAACAGGACAGAGCATAAAGAGGAGATTGAAACTGGAGATGAGGAAGAAATTCTTGCCAGTGAGGATGGGAGACACTGGAACAGGTTGCCCAGGGAGGCTGGGGATGCTTCCTCCCTGGAGGTGTTCAAGATGAGACCTTGAGCACCCTGGGCTGGCAGGAGGTGTCCCTGCCCATGGCAGGGGTTGGGACTGGATGAGCCTGAAGGTCCCTTCTAACTCAACCCATTTTATGGATCTGTGACTCTCTGTTGTGTGTATCAGCAGAGAGCAGGGACTTGCACAGCTTCCTCCATCACAGCTCTGCTGAGCTCAAAGCAGCCAAGGTATTTTCTACCATCTCCCCCGATATGATTCATTGGTTCTGTTTTCTTTGCTTGGAAGGGATGATCACAGAATCAATAAGCTTGGAAAAGACCTCAGAGATCATCAGGTCCAACCTGTCACCCAACACCTCATGACTACTAAACCATGGCACCAAGTGCCTCATTCATTCTCTTCCTAAACAGCTCCATGGATGGGGACTCCACCACCTCCCTGGGCAGCACATCCCAATGGCCAACAACTCTCTCTGGGAAGAACTTCTCCCTCACCTCCAGTCTAAACCTCCCCTGGCACAGCTTGAGACTGTGTCCTCTTGTTCTGGTGCTGGGTGCCTGGGACAAGAGACCAACCCCCACCTGGCTACAACCTCCCTTCAGGGAGTTGCAGACAGCAAGAAGGTCTCCCCTGAGCCTCCTCTTCTGCAGGCTAAGCAACCCCAGCTCCCTCAGCCTCTCCTCACAGGGCTGTGCTCCAGACCCCTCCCCAGCTTTGTTGCCCTTCTCTGGACACCTTCCAGCAACTCAACATCTTGCCTAACCTGAGGGGCCCAGAACTGGACACAGGACTCAAGGTGTGGCCTAATAAGTAATTAAAGCACCAAATCTGTGGTTCCCTCAGCCTGTGGCATCTCCTGTGTAAAATCAGGGTAATGATATCTGCCAAACCTGCAGCCCAAGGCAGTGACACACACACAGGGTTAATGTGGGAGAAGCTTGCATCAGGGAGAGATAATCCCCCATCCCCTCCCCCCCCCAATTAAATGTAACTCTGGAATTGAAGGGAAGAAACACACAAAAAGAGTCTGAGCTGATCCTGTCCAGGCAAAGATCAAATTCAGTCATAGAAAGGTTTGAGTTGGAAAGGAGCTCAGAGCTCATCCCCTCCACCCTCCCCACCGTGCCCAGGGACACCTCTCAGCTAGGCTCAGCTGCTCAGGGCCTCATCCAGCCTGGCCTTGAGCACCCCCAGGCAGGAGGCAGCCACAGCCTCCCTGGGCAGCCTGTGCCAGAGTCTCAGCACCCTGGCACTGAACAACTTCTTCCTCAGCTCCACTCTGCCCCTGCTCTGCCTCAGCTCCAAACCATTCCCCCTTGGCTTGTCCCAGACACCCTCAGCAGAAGTCTCTCTGCAGCCTTCCTCTTGATGATCCTACAGATTTGTTTGTTACTTTCATTCTCTCTATTTTTTCCCTCCCCTTTCTTTTAATTAAGGTTTGATATTTTTAGGGGAAAAATTTCCCTCCAGCTCTTCTCTTAGCCATCATTTTCCCTTCAGGAGAATAAATCCACAGGTTCAGCTCCACAGATTGCATAGGCTTGGAAGGGACCCTCAAAACCCAAGATCACTCTCCACAGCAGCCAGCAGGGACAAATCCAGCAGCTCAAGAGCTCACCTGGCCTGCCCTTAAAGGCTGTAAATGCCTTGATTAATTGTTGGGACAAACAATTAATGAATTCATTAAGCCTCCAGGAGCAAAGCAGGACTGGCATTTTGCCTTGAAATAATTAGCAGCACGCTATTAATGAAGATAAAACCTTTTCCCATCTTCAAAGCCTGCTGCAAGTAATTGCTCCCTGAGCCTCACCAAGGGCCTGGGAATTCTATCTGCATTATTAATGCTGTTAGGCAAGATTTAGAGCTGAAGCCCTGAGGGCCAAAGGCACGAGAGGGATTGAGGCAAGGAATTCTTCAGGCACCCAAAATGAGTCACTTTTGCTGGACACACAAGTCCCAGCCAGCCTCCAGCTCCTTACAGTTCATACATTCAGAGGGTGGTTGAGGTTGGAAGGGACTTTAAGGCTGTTGGAAGAGGCCTGCCAGGACTTCAGCAAGGCCTTTCACGCCGTCCCCCCACAGCAAACTCCTGGCCAAGCTGTCAGCCCCTGGCTTGGGCAGCAGCTCTCTGAGCTGGGTCAGGAACTGGCTGGAGGCTGAGCCCAGAGAGTGGTGGGGAATGGTGCCACAGCCAGCTGGCAGCCAGGCACCAGTGGTGTCCCCCAGGGATCAGTGCTGAGCCCCAGCCTGGTCAATAGCTTTATTGATGATCTGGAGGAGGGCATTGAGTCCATCAGCAGTAAATGTGCAGATGACAGCAAGCTGGGGGCAGGAGTTGATCTGTTAGAGGCTAGGAGAGCTCTGCAGAGGGACCTTGCCAGGCTGGACAGATGGGCAGAGGCCAAGGGCAGGAGATTGAACACATCCAAGTGCCAGGTGCTGCGCATTGGCCACAACAACCCCAGGCAGTGCTACAGGCTGGGGTCAGAGTGGCTGAGAGCAGCCAGGCAGAGAGGGACCTGGGGGTGCTGGTTGATGGTAGGCTGAACATGAGCCTGTAGTGTGCCCAGGTGGCCAAGAAGGCCAATGGCATCCTGGCCTGCATCAGGAACAGTGTGGTCAGCAGAGCTCAGCCCCCAGCTCCCTGCAGCCTCCTCTCAGGGAGCTGCAGAGAGTAATGAGGTCTCCCTCAGCCTCCTCTGCTCCACACTCAACACCCCCAGCTCCCTCAGCTGCTCCTCCCCAGCCCTCTTCTCCAGACCCTTCCCCAGCTCTGTTGCCCTTCTCTGGCCCTGCTCCAGCCCTCAATGTCCTTCAGGGAGTGAGGGATCCAATCCTGCTCCCAGCACTCAAGGTCAGACCTCAGCAGTGTAACTAAGGTCCCCTATATATTTTTGTCAGGATTGTTATGCTCCTTCTGGAATGCTCCACAGGAGCAGTTTGAAACCAAGGCTTTCCCCACAGCTTCAGGAGCTGCTGAGACCTTCCATGGGCAGCTAATGCTCCAAACATTCACTGCACTCCGAGCTCCTCATCTGCTCCTCACTGGGTACCGTCAGGAAACGCTGAATAATTGATCTGAGCAGTGCCTTGCTAAGGCTTCTGTCAACTCTCTTTACCCTCTCAGCCATTAGGACGTTGACCAGTGGAGCTCAGCATCACTAAGTGATGGGGAAAAGCCCAGAGCATTGCTTTTTTTTTCCTTCTGTAGAAGGCTTCTACTGAAACATTAATGGAAGTTCTACCTCTTGATTCAACTCACTGCCCTTCAGGGACTATCACGTCAGATTTTTACTGCCCTTCAGGGACTATCACTTCATTTTTTTGCTGCTCTCTCTTTCCTCTTTCTTTCTTTCCTCCCCTCCTCCTTTTTTCTTTCTTTCTTTCTCTCTTTCCTTCCTCTCTTTCTTTCTTCCTTTCTCTCTTCCTTTCTTTCTCTCTTTCCTTCCTCTCTTTCTTCCTTTCTCTCTTTCTCTCTTTCCTTCCTCTCTCTTTCTTTCTTCCTTTCTTTCTCTCTTTCCTTCCTCTTTTTCTTTCTCTTTCTTTCTTCCTTTCTTTCTTTCTCTTTTTCTTTCCTTCCTCTCTTTCTTTCTTCCTTTCTTTCTCTTTTTCTTTCTCTTTCCTTCCTCTCTTTCTTCCTTCCTTCCTTTCTCTCTTTCTTTCTCTTTCCTTCCTCTCTTTCTTTCTTCCTTCCTTTCTTTCTTTCTCTCTTTCTTTCTCCCTTTCCTTCTTCCTCTCTTTCTTTCTCTCTTTCCTTCTTCCTCTCTTTCTTTCTTTCTTTCCTTCCTCTCTTTCTTTCTCTCTTTCCTTCCTACCTTTCTTTCTTTCTCTTTATTTCTTTCTGCCTTTCTTTCTTCCTTCCTTTCTCTCTTTCTTCCTTCCTTTCTCTCTTTCTTCCTTCCTTTCTCTCTTTCTTCCTTCCTTTCTCTCTTTCTTCCTTCCTTTCTCTCTTTCTTCCTTCCTTTCTCTCTTTCTTTCCTTCCCTCTTTCTTCCTTCCTTCCTTTCTCTCTTTCTTCCTCTCTTTCTTTCTTCCTTTCTTTCTCTTTCTTCCTCTCTTTCCTTCTGTTTCTTTTTTTTCTCTCTCTTCCTCTCTCCTTCCTTCCTCTTTCTTTCATTCGCTCTCTTTCCCTTTTGTTCTCTGTCTCTTTCCCTCTTTCTTTCTCCCTTTCTCTCTTTCTTTTTCTCTTTTTTTCTCTTTTTCTGTCCTTCTTTATTTCCTTCCCCCCCTTCTGTCTTTCTTTCCTTTCTTTCTGTCTTTCTTTCTTTTCCTTCCTTTCTTTCCTTCCTTTCTGTCTTTCTTCTCCATTTCTTGTCATCTTCTGTTCTTACATCAGCTCAGCCTTGGAGTAACACCTGCTTAGCATCTTTCCATGACACATCCCTTGATGAGGTCTGGAGAGAGTCAGCTCCTCTGTAACTTCCTCCCAATGAAGGTGGAGAAAGAGTTAAAAGTAGTTGATATTCAGAAGCAAGAAGCTTGTCAGTGCTAATGAGCTGCTCTGACATTTACTTAGTGCAGAAAGAGGACCAAGCAGGATTTGCTTTCCTCAGCAGCCCAGCTACCAAGCAGGACATGGAGTGAGAACAGCTGGGATGCTGCTACTGAGATGCTGGCCCCAAGCTGCTGCTTCCTTCACACTGAATATTTGGCTCTGGCTCAGTAAAGCCTCCTTGCATTCAAGTCTCTGTGGGCAAGGGTAGGAGAATCACACCCCAGCCAGGACTGAACATCAAGGTGCTGTGAATGACTGCTCCAAAGACTTGATCACCATCCTCACACCATCATGTGTTCACTTGCACAAATCCTGACCTCAGCAACAACTCAGGTGGCACTGATGTGGTGGTTTGGGAGACATCTCCTTCCCTGTGTCCTGTTCTTGCTGTAGTCTATCTGGACTTCAGCAAGGCCTTTGATACCATCTCCAACAGCAAACTCCTGGCCAAGTTGTCAGCCCCTGGCTTGGACAGCAGCACAGTTAGAGGGTAGGATAGCTCTGCAGAGGGACTTTGCCAGGCTGGACAGCAGCTCTCTGTGCTGGGTTAGGAACTGGCTGGAGGCTGAGCCCAGAGAGTGGTGGGGAATGGTGCCACAGCCAGCTGGCAGCCAGGTTTGAGGTGAGGAGAAAGCTCTTCCCAGAAAGAGAGATTGGCTATTGGAATGTGCTGCCCAGGGAGGTGGTGGAGTCCCCATCCCTGGAGGTGTTCAAGAGGGGACTGGATGTGGCACTTGGTGCCATGGTTTAGCAGTCATGAGGTGTTGGGTGACAGGTTGGACTTGATGATCTCTGAGGTCTTTTCCAACCTTATTGATTCTATGATTCATGTTAGCTGAGTGCTTCATAGAACCACAGAATGGTGGTGGTTGGAAGGGACCTCCAGAGATAACCAGTCCAACCTCCCTGCCAGAGCAGGGCACCCAGGGCAGGGCACACAGCACACATCCAGGTGCAGCTGGAAAGCCTCCACAGAAACGGACTCCACAACCTCTCTGGGCAGCCTGCTCCAGGGCTCAGCACCTTCACACCACAGAATCACAGAACCATTCAGGTTGGAAAAGGCCCTCAGGATCACCAAGCCCAGCCCAGAACCCTACTCTGCAAGGGGCACCTCTAAACCATATCCCCAAGCACCACATTCAAACCACCTTTAAACACCTCCAGGGTTGGTGACTCCACCACCTCCCTGGGCAGCACATTCCAGTGTCCAACCACTCTCTCCATGACAAAATGTCTCCTACTGTCCAGTCTAACCCTGCCCAGCTGCTGCTTGAAGCTATTCCCTCTTGTTCTATCACTAATTACCTGCCAGAAGAGACCAGCACCAACCTCTCCACGACCTCCATTCAGGAAGCTGCTGACAGCAATGAGGTCTCCCCTCAGCCTCCTCTTTTTCCAGCTATCCAGCCCCAGCTGAAAGCACCCAGTGCTCTGCCAGCTTCTTGCTTTGATAGCTGCAGAGTTTCCAACAAGTGGATAATACACAGAGAAGAATTAATTCAGCATAAAGTAATTAGAATCACAGAATTGTTTCAGTTGGAAAAGCCCTACGAGATCCTCCAGCCCAAACATTCTCCACCTCTGCCCAGGCTGGGGCTCACCCCTGGCCCTCAGCACCACAGCTCTGCCTCTTGGAAACACCTCCAGGGATGGGCATTCAAAGAAGTTTCTCCTTGTGCTAAGGTGGAGCCTCCTGTGTGCCACCATCCTGTGTGCTTCTTTGTGCCCACTGCCCCTTGTCTGCTGGGCACCAAGGGATGGAATGGTCCTGGAGGACACTGGCAAATCCAGTATCACAGTATCAGTCAGAGTTGGAAGGGACCACAAGGATCAGCTAGTTCCAACCCCCTGCCATGGGCAGGGACACCCCACACTAGATCCAGCCTGGGCTTAAACACCTCCAGGGATGGGGCCTCAACCACCTCCCTGGACAACCCATTCCAGGGCTTCACCACTCTCATGGGGAAGAACTTCCTCCTCACCTCCAGCCTGAATCTCCCCACCTCCAGCTTCATTCCATTCCCCCTAGTCCTATCACTACCTGAGAGCCTGACAAGTCCCTCCCCAGCCTTCTTGTAGCCCCCTTCAGATACTGGAAGGCCACAATAAGGTCACCTCAGAGCCTTCTCTTCTCCAGACTGAACAGCCCCAACTCCTTCAGTCTGTCCTCACAGGAGAGGTGCTCCAGCCCTCTGCTCATCCTCATGGCCCTTCTCTGGACACCTTCCAGCACCTCCAGATCCCTCTTGCAATAGGGGCTCCAGACCTGGAGGCAGTACTGCAGGTGGGGTCCCACCAGAGCTGAGCAGAGGGGGAGAATCCCCTCCCTTGCCCTGCTGGCCACACTTCTCTTGCTGCAGCCCAGGATTTGATTGGCTTTCTGGGCTGCAAGTGCACACTGAGAGCTCCTGTTGAGCTTCTCCTCCCCCAGCAGCCCCAAGTCTCTCTCCTCAGGGCTGCTTTCCAGCCAGTCCCTGCCCAGCCTGGATTTGTGCCTGGCATTGCCTCGAGCCAGCTGCAGGACCCTGCCCTTGGTCTTGTTGAACCTCATGAGGTTGGCTTGTGCCCACCTCTCCAGCCTGTCCAGGTCCCTCTGGCTGGCATCCCTTCCCTCCAGCTGTCTGCTGCACCACACAGCTTGGTGCCATCAGCAAACTTGCTGAGGGTGCACTCAGTGCCACTGTCCATGGCACCCACAAAGATGTTGAACAAGCCTGGTCCCAGGACTGATCCCTGAGGGACTCTGCTTGTCCCTGGCCTCCACTGGGACATGGACCCATGGACAGCCACTGTTTGGGTGCAGCCATCAAGCCAGTTCTGTATCCATCTAGTGGTCACCCATCCAACCCATGTGTCACCAGCCTGGAGACCAGGATGTGATGCAGGACAGTGTCAAAGGCTTTGCTCAGGCCCAGGTAAATGACAGCAGTTGCTTGCCCCTCAGCTATTAATGTTGTCATCTGTTCAGAGAAGGCCACCAGGTTTGTCAGGCAGGATTTGCCCTTGGTGAAGCCATGCTGACTGTTGCCAGTCACCTCTTCACTATTCTTCTGTGTCAGTAACTTGCAACAACAAGCTTGCGTGGCTCTTGTGCTGGCTGCTTAAGGCATTCACTTGGCCCTGGAAATGTCTAGGCTGCTCCATGAGCTGTCTCTGCACCTTACCCTCTGTCTGTCTCATGTGAAATGGATGACCTGTGGAGCACAGGAGCTGGGGCTCTGCTCTCAAGGAGGCTGCTGAGAGAGGGCCATGCTTGGCTTTCTTCCTCCTCATTTTTAATTCTTACCTGCAGCTTCAGAAAGAAGCAGGAAGAGCCTCCTTAACCTCACTGCCACCTGCAACCCAAGGGTCAGGTGGAGAGGCTTGTGTGTGAGGCACAGAAGAGAACCTTGCCTGAAAGGAAGACTCCAGGAGCGCATCACAGAATAATTCAGCTTGGGAAGGACCTCAGGAGGTCTCTGCTCTTGTTTTCTGTTCAAAGCACTCAGCTGTGGGGTGAGAGCAGGTTGCTCAGGGCTGTGCTCTGTTGAGCTGTGCTAGGAATTGGTAGAGATTTGCTTTCAGCAAATACCAGCAAGTCCTGAAGGAAACCCCAAATGGTCTCTGAACTGCCCCTTGAGTACTGGCCTGCAGTGACAGGATGAGGGGCAACAGATTGAAATGGGAGCAGAGCAAGAAGCTTCCAATCTCCAACCTAAGCCTCCCCTACACAACCCCAGGCCATTTCCTCTCCTCCTATCCCTTGTTCCTGGGGAGCAGAGCCCAGCCCCCAGCAGCCTCCTCTCAGGGAGCTGCAGAGAGCAGTGAGGTCTCCCTCAGCCTCCTCTTCTCCACACTCAACACCCCCAGCTCCCTCAGCTGCTCCTCCCCAGACCCTTCCCCAGCTCTGTTGCCCTTCTCTGGCCCCGCTCCAAGCCCTCAATGTCCTTGGAGAGAGCGCTCCAACCCTGAACCCAGCGCTCACAGTATCACACACAGTATCACACAGTATCACAGTAACTAAGGTTGGAAGAGACCCCAAGGATCATCAAGTCCAACCTGTTCCAACAGACCTCACAACCAGACCATGGCACCAAGTGCCACGTCCAATCTCCCCTTGAACACCTCCAGGGACGGCGACTCCACCACCTCCCTGGGCAGCACATTCCAATGACGAACGACTCGCTCAGTGAAGAACTTTTTCCTCACCTCGAGTCTAAACCTCCCCTGACACAACTTGAGACTGTGTCCCCTTGTTCTGGTGCTGGTTGCCTGGGAGAAGAGACCAATCCCCACCTGGCTACAACCACCCTTCAGGTAGTTGTAGAGGGCAATGAGGTCGCCTCTGATCCTTCTCTTCTCCAGGCTAAGCAACCCCAGCTCCCTCAGCCTCTCCTCACAGGGCTGTGCTCAAGGCCTCTCCCCAGCCTTGTTGCCCTTCTCTGGACACGTTCAAGTGTCTCGATGTCCTTCCTAAACTGAGGGGCCCAGAACTGGACACAGTACTCAAGGTGTGGCCTAACCAATGCAGAGTACAGGGGCACAATGACCTCCCTGCTCCTGCTGGCCACACTATTCCTAATACAGGCCAGGATGCCATTGGCCTTCTTGGCCACCTGGGCACACTGCTGGCTCATGTTTAGGCGGGTGTCAATCAGCACCCCCAGGTCCCTCTCTGTTTGGCAGCTCTCAGCCACTCTGACCCCAGCCTGTAGCTCTGCATGGGGTTGCCATGGCCAAAGTGCAGCACCCGGCACTTAGACTTATTAAATGCCATCCCACTGGACTCTGCCCATCTGTCCAGTCGCTCAAGCTGTGGCCTCCCCAGTGCTGTGCGGAGGACAAGGACTCCCTCTCCACGGGGAGGAGCAAGCAGGACCCGTGCGAGAGGCCCTGCCCTTGGGCTGTGCCAGCCTGGAAGTGCTGAGGGGGTCTTCAAATATTGATGCCCTGCACAGAAGCTCGGAGCACTGCTGCCATGCCAACCAGGCAGCTCACATCTATTTCCAACAGACAGAGCTTGGAGCTCCCCTGCTGATTGTGCCCAAAGACTTTCTCGGTTGTTTTGTGTGTGGGGTTCCCCCTCCCATTCTTCTCCCCCTTCCCATTCTTTCTCCTTTCCCCTACCCGTGGAAGGCGATAATTGCATAACCAGGTGGCAATTAGCAACTCCTTTAACAACAAGAGGAACTCTTATTAAGATGAAAGAGTGTGTGTGTGTGCGTGTATATAAATTGTTTCTCTTTCCTTTTTATCCCCTGCTGCCTTAATATTTATGACTCCACAGCTTCCAGCCCCTCCTGTAAGTGCGGCTGCGAGGTGCCGGCGGAGGAGCTGTTTGCGGGAGATGAATGGAAGCATCGACGCCCTCCCCCCACGCTCCATTGCGCTCCTTGTGCACCGCTCCTTCATTTACATCTTGCTTCGGGCGATGCAGAGGGATTGGGTCGGGCAGTTTCTCCCTGCCTCTTTCCACCCACAGTATCACAGTATAACCAAGGTTGGAAGAGACCCCAAGGATCATCAAGTCCAACCTGTCCCAACAGACCCCACAACTAGACCATGGCACCAAGTGGCACGGCCAATCTCCCCTTGAACACCTCCAGGGATGGTGACTCCACCACCTCCCTGGGCAGCACATTCCAATGACGAACGACTCGCTCGGTGAAGAACTTTTTCCTCACCTCGAGTCTAAACCTCCCCTGGCACAGCTTGAGACTGTGTCCCCTTGTTCTGGTGCTGGTTGCCTGGGAGAAGAGACCAACCCCTTCCTGTCTATAACCACCTTTCAGGTAGTTGTAGAGGGCAATGAGGTCACCCCTGAGCCTCCTCTTCTCCAGGCTAAACAACCCCAGCTCCCTCAGTCTCTCCTCACAGGGCTGTGCTCAAGGCCTCTCCCCAGCCTTGTTGCCCTTCTCTGGACACATTCAAGTGTCTCGATGTCCTTCCTAAACTGAGGGGCCCAGAACTGGACACAGTATTTAAGGTGTGGCCTAACCAATGCAGAGTACAGGGGCACAATGACCTCCCTGCTCCTGCTGGCCACACTATTCCTAATGCAGGCCAGGATGCCATTGGCCCTCTTGGCCACCTGGGCACACTGCTGGCTCATGTTTAGGCGGCTGTCAACCAGTACCCCCAGGTCCCTCTCTGTTTGGCAGCTCTCCAGCCACTCTGACCCCAGCCTGTAGCTCTGCATGGGGTTGCTGTGGCCAAAGTGCAGCCCCTGGCACTTGGACTTGTTAAATGCCATCCCATTGCACTCTGCCCATCTGTCCAGTCGGTCGAGGTCCCTCTGCAGAGCCTTTCTACCCTCTAACTGACCAACATCTGTTCCCAACTTGGTGTCATCTGCAAACTTGCTGATGACTGACTCGACCCCCTCATCCAGATCATCAATGAAGATGTTAAAGAGGCTGGGGCCCAGCACTGATCCCTGGGGGACACCACTGGTGCCTGGCTGCCAGCTGGCTGTGGCACCATTCCCCACCACTCTCTGGGCTCAGCCTCCAGCCAGTTCCTACCCCAGCACAGCTTTATCTCCCAGAGGCTGATTTCTTTCTTTCTATGACGGTTGATGCCGAGGATTTGTTTTTGCCGTCGCGGCTGTTGTTCGCTGCTGGTTTGCAAAGGATTTGTCAGGCAGGAGTTTCACCAAGCCCCTTTGTCAGATAGATTTCCTCCTTATCTTCTTTATAGCTCGCAGCAAACAGAGGGGTTTGAGGGAGGAGGGGGAAGCATAATGGCTGTGACTTACTCTAATGGGACAGGAAAATGTAGGCTTGGAAGGCAATGAATACAATTACATTGTTATGAGGAATCACAGGAATAGAGTCTTGAATTTACTCCTCTTGGAGAGGCAGGCTCAAGAGAAGGAGCAGAGTTGGTAGATTCATCCTCAACACCTCTCCTTTACGCTTGGTCAGAGTGTTCCCCTGCCCCAAGAGAACCCCAAAGCCTCTGGAACTCATCACAGAGTCCTACAGGGGCTCAGAGCACATCAATTTAAATGTAACTCTTGAACTGAAAGGAACACACACACACACAAAAAGATTTGATGCTGTCCAGGCAAAGATCAAATTCAAAGTCATAGAAAGGTTTGAGTTGGAAGGGAGCTCAGAGCTCATCCCCTCCACCCTCCCCACCATGCCCAGGGACACTTCTCAGCTAGGCTCAGCTGCTCAGGGCCTCATCCAGCCTGGCCTTCAACACCCCCAGGCAGGAGGCAGCCACAGCCTCCCTGGGCAGCCTGTGCCAGAGTCTCAGCACCCTGGCACTGAACAACTTCTTCCTCAGCTCCACTCTGCCCCTGCTCTGCCTCAGCTCCAAACCATTCCTCCTTGGCCTGTCCCAGACACCCTCAGCAGAAGTCTCCCTGCAGCCTTCCTGCAGGATCCCTTCAGGTCCTGGCAGGCAGCTCTGAGGTCCCCCTGGAGCCTTCTCCTCTGCAGGCTCCCTCAGCCAGGTCTCACAGCAGAGCTGCTCCAGCCCTGGGATCATCTTTGTGGCATCCTCTAGACTCCCTCCAGCAGCTCTGTGCCCTTCTGCTGCTGGGGACAGCAGAGCTGGAGGCAGTGTTGGGGGTGAGAATGGTTTGTGTTGGAAAGGACTTTAAAGATCATCCAGTTCCAACCCCCTACCCTGCTCTAGTTTCAAACCATTGCTCTTGTCCTAGTGCTGGAAACAGCTTTCTTGTAGCCCCTTCAGGTACTGGAAGGCTCCTCTTAGCTGTCCCCAGAGCCTTCTCTTCTCCAGGCTGAGCAGCCCCAGCTCTCAGCTTTTCCCCACAGGGCAGTCCTGACAACTTTTGTAGCCCTCCACTGGCCCCAGTTCTACAGCTCCATGCCTCTGCTGTGCTGGGTGCCCCAGAACTGGATTGGATTGGATAGGATGGGATGGGATAGGGTGGGGTAGGATAGGATAGGATAGAATTAACCAGGTTGGAAAAGGCCTTTGAGATCATCAAGTCCAACCTATCACCCAGCACCATCTGATCAACTAAACCATGGCACCAAGCGCCTCAGCCAGACTCTTCCTAAACATCTCCAGGGATGGGGACTCCACCACCTCCCTGGGCAGCACATTCCAATGGCCAATCTCTCTGGCTGGGAAGAACTTCTTCCTAACCTCCAGCCTGAACCTCCCCTGGCACAGCTTGAGACTGTGTCCTCTTGTTCTGGTGTTGCTTGCCTGGGAGAAGAGACCAACCCCCACCTGGCTACAACCTCCCTTCAGGGAGTTGCAGACAGCAAGGTCTCCCCTGAGCCTCCTCTTCTGCAGGCTAAGCAACCCCAGCTCCCTCAGCCTCTCCTCACAGGGCTGTGCTCCAGACCCCTCCCCAGCTTTGTTGCCCTTCTCTGGACACCTTCCAGCAACTCAACATCTTGCCTAACCTGAGGGGCCTAGAACTGGACACAGGACTCAAGGTGTGGCCTGAGCAGTGCTGAGCACAGGGCACAATGACCTCCCTGCTCCTGCTGGCCACACTCTTCCTGATGCAGGCCAGGAAGCCATTGACCTTCTTGGCCTCCTGGGCACACTGGTTGTGGAGTTCCAGATGGAGTCTCACCAGAGCATGCTAGATGGGGGCCATCACCTCCCTTGACCTCTTGGCCATTCTTCTCTCAATGCAGCCCAGGATGGGATTGATTTTCTGGGCTGCAAGCACACACTGCTGCCTCATCTCTATTTTTTCCCCTCACCACCAGTGTCCCCAGGTCCTTCTCCACATCTGAACCATTTGAAGACCCTGCTGCAGAGCTCAAAGAAGAGCACAATGCCTCTGGGCAAAGCTTGTGTGCCCTCCTAACTTAGCTGGCAGTCAGGTTTGTGTGGCAGCATCAGTGAAAAAACAGAGAAGAAAAAGTCTTTCCTAGCATTGCCAGCTGGCTGGAAGCTTCCAGCCCATGATGAGCTGGCTGTGGTTGGTCACATTTCCATCAGTCTCTTGGCCAGGCTACAGCAATGTGATGTACCTGGGCAAGGAGCCTGCAGCCTTCAGGAGACTCCAACTGAATGCAAAAGTTCAGGCCACCAAGAAAAACACCCAACAACAACACAGCAAAGATGTTTGGTACTTTCTAGGCTGGTTACCATAGAATTATCTTCCTGACACCTTGGGGCTGGACTCCAAGAGAGCTCAAAAGCCCTTCAGAAACTCCAAGCTGAAGGCTGACAGCTTGGCTCTTCAAACACAAAGGACACCTCCACAACAAGCACATCACCAAAAGATTTTCAGAGGCAGAGCTCTCTTAGGAAATGCTCCTGGGCTATGGAATAGTCTCCAGAGACAGGAGGCTCTCACACTCACTCTGAACACCCCCAGCTCTGTCAGCTGCTCCTCTCCAGCCCTCTTCTCCAGACCCCTCCCCAGCTCTGTGGCCCTTCTCTGAACACCTTCCAGCAACTCAACATCTTTCCTAAACTGAGGAGCCCACAACTAGACACAGGACCAGGCAGGTCCTTTCCAAGCCCCCCCAAAACCACTCTGTGACTGAACAGACCCAGCCTTTCCACCTGTGCTCCTTCCCAGGGCTGTGCTGTGGTTTCCACCATGACTGTCAGACTTTGCCAGCATTTTAAGAGGTGTGACACCAAAAGGCAGAAGTCAGCACTGAGTTTATTCTCCCAAACCAGCTTGGAGGGGACAGCTATGAAAAATGGAATCATAGAATCAATAAGGTTGGAAAAGACCTCAAAGATCATCAAGTCCAACCTGTCACCCAGCACCTCATGACTACTAAACCATGGCACCAAGTGCCACGTCCAATCCTCTCTTGGACACCTCCAGCTTTCTTGCCCTTCTCTGGACACCTTCCAGCACCTCAACATCTTGCCTAACCTGAGGGGCCCAGAACTGGACACAGGACTCAAGGTGTGGCCTAACCAGTGCTGAGCACAGGGCACAATGACTTCCCTGCTCCTGCTGGCCACACTGTTCTTGATGCAGGCCAGGATACCATTGACCTTCTTGGCCACCTGGGCACACTACAGGCTCATGTTCAGCCTACTCTCAACCAGCACCCCCAGGTCCCTCTCTGCCTGGCTGCTCTCAGCCACTCTGACCCCAGCCTGTAGCACTGCCTGGGGTTGCTGTGGCCAATGTGCAGAACCTGGCACTTGGATGTGTTCAATCTCCTGCCCTTGGCCTCTGCCCATCTGTCCAGCCTGGCAAGGTCCCTCTGCAGAGCTCTCCAACCCTCTAACAGATCAACTCCTGCCCCCAGCTTGGTGTCATCTGCACATTTACTGCTGATGGACTCCATCCCCTCCTCCAGATCATCAATGAAGATATTGACCAGGCTGGGGCCCAGCACTGATCCCTGGGAAAGGGATTTCCAGGACCCTGCTGAGTGCTACCTCTGCTGTGTGTGCGCCACCTCTGCTGAAAGAGCGATGCAGGAGCTCTCTCTAGCCGCAGAGCCGCCGGGGCTGGCAGAGAGAGGCAGGACGCGAGGCGACGATGGGAGTTCATAATCAATAAATGATGAGCAGCAATTATTTATTGGGCACTAAATCAATGCAAGGAGCTGGTGCCCATTTTCCTGCTGTCACCAGCACAACAGATAACTGGGGGCTAATCGATGCCAGGCTTGTTCCTAGGCCCAGGGAGGAGTGATTGATGTGCTGGCTGCCTGCGTGCGGCGCGCAGCACAGGGGCAGCGGCTCCCCCTCGGCCAGGGGAAATGTTGTCAGCTGCTCCTGCCTGTGCTGATTGCAGCCCTAATCTCTGTGTGCTGCAAACAGAGAAACATGTTTGACTCTAACCCTGCACCTTTCACCTTCTTTCCTGCTTTTTTGTCCCCTCAGGTACCAGGGAGTTCAAGGGAAATGTATCAATAGTGTTGTCGATGGAGATATTTTAGAATGGAATGGAATGGGAAGAGATGGAATGGGATAGAACAGAATGGGATAGGATAGGATGGAATAGGATAGACTAGAATAGAATCAACAAGGTTGGAAGAGACCTTCAAGATCATCAAGTCCAACCTATCACCCAACACCATCTAATCAACTAAACCATGGCACCAAGTGCCTCAGCCAGGCTCTTCCTAAACACCTCCAGGGATGGGGACTCCACCACCTCCCTGGGCAGCACATTCCAATGGCCAACAAATCTCTCTGGGAAGAACTTCCTCTTCATCTCCAGCCTAAAATTCCCCTGGCACAGCTTGAGACTGTGTCCTCTTGTTCTGGTGCTGGCTGCCTGGGAGAAGAGACCAACCCCCACCTGGCTACAACCTCCCTTCAGGGAGTTGCAGACAGCAAGAAGGTCTCCCCTGAGCCTCCTCTTCTCCAGGCTAAGCAACCCCAGCTCCCTCAGCCTCTCCTCACAGGGCTGTGCTCCAGACCCCTCCCCAGCTTTGTTGCCCTTCTCTGGACACCTTCCAGCACCTCAACATCTTTCCCAACCTGAGGGGCCCAGAACTGGACACAGAACTCAAGGTGTGGCCTGAGCAGTGCTGAGCACAGGGCACAATGACCTCCCTGCTCCTGCTGGCCACACTCTTCCTGATGCAGGCCAGGATGCCATTGGCCTTCTTGGCCACCTGGGCACACTGCTGGCTCATCTTCAGCATACTATCAACCTGTATTGTGATGCTGATTAGGGCTGCTGTTCAAATCAAGTGGAGACTGCAAGATGTGGTTGGCTGAGAGGTTGAGGGCACCCTCAGCAAGCTTCCAGATGACACCAAGCTGACTGGTGAGGTTGACAAGGCTGAAGGATGGGAGCCATCCAGCAGTACCTGGGCAGGCTGCAGAGGTGGCTGAGGAGAGCCTCATGAGGGTCAGCCAGGCAAAGTGCAAGGGTCCTGCAGCTGGGAGCTTGCACTGGGACCTCAGTTGATGCTGAGGAGTGATGAGATTGAGAGCAGCCATGCAGAGGAGGACTTGGGGTGCTGGGTGGGGGTGAGAAGGCAGACAGGAGCCAGTCATGGGCACTGGCAGCACAGAAGGCCAAGGGTAGCCTGGGCTGCATCCAAAGCAGTGTGGCCAGAGCTAGAGAGAGGTAATCCTGCCCCTCTGCTCTGGGGAGACCTCACCTGCAGGGCTGCCTCCAGCTCTGGCACCCACAACACAAGAGAGACCCAGACCTGATGGAGACGGTCTAGAGAAGGCCACAAAGTTGAGTAGAGGGCTGGAGAACCTCTGCTGTGGGGACAGGCTGAGAGAGTTGGGGCTGTGCAGCCTGGAGAAGGGAAGGCTCCAGGCAGACCTTAGAGCAGCAGTTCAATATCTGCAAGGGAGCTGCAGGCAGGCTGGGAAGGGGCTGTGGGGATAGGATGAAGGGCAAGGGTTTGGAAGTGGAGCAGGGCAGGGTTAGGTTGGACATCAGGAGGAAGTTCTGCACAGTGAGGGTAAAGAGACCCTGCCACAGGGAGGCTGTGGCTGCCTCCTCCCTGGAGGTATTCAAGGCCAGGCTGGATGAGGCCTTGAGCACCCTGGGCTGGTGGGAGGTGCCCCTGCCCATGGCAGAGGGTTGGAACTGGATGGTCTTGAAGGTTCCTTCCAACCCAAACCTATTCCCTCATTCTATGCTGTTTTTTTTACTGCAGTGAGTGGAGCTATTTCCTCCTATTTCCCTATGCATTTATTTCTTAATTCAGAGATTTATAGAGGATGTCACACAGCAAGAAATGCAATTTACATAGCAATGTGTGATTCCCAATCACTTCACTCTTGTGCTCCTGCTGGTTTCTATTCATGCTCCTGCCTGGGTTTCCACCAAAGCAGCAGCAGCCTCCTGTTAGATGTGTTTCCCTGCCTAGGATCTGGTCAACACCTTATCAAGCTGTGCTACAGAGAGGGTGATGCACTGTGGAGCTCCTCTATGACATCCCCAGAGACAAGCTCAGGAAGTGTGAGGAGACAGTGAGGAGGCTGGAGAAGTGGCTGAAGGACAGAGCTCAGAGGGTTGTGATCATAGAATCAATAAGGTTGGAAGAGACCTCAGAGATCATCAAGTCCAACCTGTCACCCAACACCTCAGGACTACTAAACCATGGCACCAAGTGCCACGTCCAATCCCCTCTTGAACACCTCCAGGGATGGGGACTCCACCACCTCCCTGGGCAGCACATTCCAATGGCCAACAACTCTCTCTGGGAAGAACTTCTTCCTAACCCCCAGCCTAAACCTTCCCTGGCACAGCTTGAGACTGTGTCCTCTTGTTCTGGTGCTGCTTGCCTGGCAGAAGAGACCAACCCCCACCTGGCTACAACCTCCCTTCAGGGAGTTGCAGACAGCAAGAAGGTCTCCCCTGAGCCTCCTCTTCTCCAGGCTAAGCAACCCCAGCTCCCTCAGCCTCTCCTCACAGGGCTGTGCTCCAGACCCCTCCCCAGCTTTCTTGCCCTTCTCTGGACACCTTCCAGCAACTCAACATCTTGCCTAACCTGAGGGGCCCAGAACTGGACACAGGACTCAAGGTGTGGCCTAAACAGTGCTGAGCACAGGGCACAATGACTTCCCTGCTCCTGCTGGCCACACTCTTCCTGATGCAGGCCAGGATGCCATTGGCCTTCCTGGCCACCTGGGCACACTGCTGGCTCATGTTTAGGCAGCTGTCAACCAGTACCCCCAGATCCCTCTCTGCCTGGCTGCTCTCAGCCACTCTGACCCCAGCCTGTAGCACCTCATGGGGTTGTTGTGACCAATGTGCATCACCTGGCACTTGGACTTGTTGAATGCCTTCCTGTTGGCCTCTGCCCATCTGTCCAGCCTGGCAAGGTCCTTCTGCAGAGCTCTCCTAGCCTCTAACAGATCAACTCCTGCCCCCAGCTTGCTGTCATCTGCACATTTACTGCTGATGGACTCAATCCCCTCCTCCAGATCACCAATGTGGCCCCTCTGAAGCTAAGGCTCTGTGGCCCTCTCATGCTCTGAGATTCTCTGAGGCTGTGGCTGCACACAGAATTTCTTCTCCTTTCTAGCAGCATGAAACATAAGAGCAAGGTGAAGGCAACAATTGATAACTTCTGTCTGAGGGAGCTCAATAGCTCATTTCACCTTTCCCCCCCCCAGTTTCTTTTGGTTTAAACTGGTCAATATTCACTGCTGAGCAGAAGAACTCTGGGTGTGTGTTGATTTCATGCTTCATTCTTCAATTCAATTGGGCTTTGGTGGGTTTTACTGGTCAATATTCATTGCTGCATAGGAGAGCTCTGTGTGTGTGTGTGTTAATTTCATGCTTAATTCTTCAATTCATTTGGGCCTTGGGGTTTTAGTTTGCCAGTGGCCAATTTTTCACTGCTGAACAGAAGCAGTTTCTGGGGGTGTTGATTTCATGCTTCCTTCTTCAGCTCACTTGGGTTTGTTTCATATTTTACTGGAGAGTTCTCACTGCTGAAGAGAAGAGAAGTTTGTGCCTGTGAGTTGATTCTATGCTTGGTCCTTCACATCACTTGGGTTTGCTTTTGTTTGCTTTTTACTAGCCAACATCCACTGCTAGGTAGAAGTAGTTTGTGTGTGTTAATGTGATGTTTCACTCTTCAATTCAGTTGGGTTTTGGCTGTTGTTTTTACTGGTCAATGCTCCCTGCTGAATAGAAGCAGTTTGTGTTTGTGTGTGTTGATTTTGTGCTTCATTCTTCAGTTCTATTGGGTTTGTGTTGTGTTTTCCTGGTCAGTTTTCACTGCTGAACACAAGGAGTCTGTCTGTGTGTTGCTTCCAAACTTCACTCTCCTTTTGACTTGGGCTTGGTTTGGGTTTCTTGCTTGGTTTGGTTTGTTACTGGTCAGTTTTCACCCCTGAAGAGAAGGTTGTATGTGTGTGTGTTGCTTCCAAGCTTTACTCTCCTTTTGACTTGGGCTTGGTTTGGGTTTCTTGCTTGGTTTGGTTTGTTACTGGTCAGTTTTCACCACTGACCAGAAGCTTGTGTGTGTTCCTTCCAAGCTTCCTCCTCCATTTGACTTGGGCTTGGTTTGGGTTTCTTGCTTGGTTTGGTTTGTTACTGGTCAGTTTTCACCACTGAATAGAAGGTTGCATGTGTGTGTGTTCCTTCCAAGCTTTCTTCTCCATTTGTCTTGGGTTTGTTTTTTTGCTGGTCAGTTTTCACCACTGAATAGAAGGTTGCATGCGTGTGTTGCTGCCAAGCTTCATTCTCCATTTGACTTGGGCTTGGTTTGGTTTGTTACTGGTCAGTTTTTCACCACTGAATAGAAGCTTGTGTGTGTGTGTTCCTTCCAAGCTTCCTTCCCCATTTGACTTGGGCTTGGTTTGGGGTTTTTGCTTGGTTTGGTTTATTACTGGTCACTTTTCACCACTAACCAGAAGCTTGTGTGTGTGTGTTGCTTCCAAGCTTCATTCTCCCTTTGACTTGGGCTTGGTTTGGGCTTTTAGCAGGTCAGTTTTCACCAATGAATAGAATTTTGTGTCTGCAACTTGATTCTATGCTTGGTTCTTCAGGTTACTTGGGTTTGCTTTTGTTTGCTTTTTACTAGCCAACATCCACTGCTGAAGAGAAGTAGTTTGTGTGTGTTAATTGGATGTTTCATTCCTCAATTCAGTGGGGTTTTGGCTGTTGTTTTAGCTGGTCAACGTTCACTGCTGACTAGAAGCAGTTTGTGTTTGTGTGTATTGATTTCATGCTTCATTCTTCAGTTCCATTTGCTTTGTGTTATTTTTTACTGGTCAGTTTTCACCACTGAAGAGAAGGTTGTATGTGTGTGTTGCTGCCAAGCTTCCTTCTCCATTTGACTTGGGCTTGGTTTGGGGTTTTTGCTTGGTTTGGTTTATTACTGGTCACTTTTCACCACTGAATAGAAGGTTGCATGTGTGTGTTGCTTCCAAGCTTCATTCTCCATTTGACTTGGGCTTGGTTTGGTTTGTTACTGGTCAGTTTTCACCCCTGACTAGAAGGTTATGTCTGTGTTTTGCTTCCAAGCTTCACTCTTCCTTTGACTTGGGTTTGGTTTGGGTTTTTTGGCTTGGTTTGGTTTTTTTACTGCTCACTTTTCACCACTGAATAGAAGTTTGTGTCTGTAACTTGATTCTATGCTTGGTTCTTTAGTTCACTTGGGTTTGCTTTTGTTTGCTTTTTACTAGCCAACATCCACTGCTGAAGAGAAGTAGTTTGTGTTTGTGTGTATTGATTTCATGCTTCATTCTTCAGTTCCATTTGCTTTGTGTTGTTTTTTCCTGGTCAGTTTTCCCTGCTGAAGAGAAGAAGTCTGTGTGTTGCTTCCAAGCTTCATTCTTCATTTGACTTGGGCTTGGTTTGGGTTTCTTGCCTGGTTTGGTTTGTTACTGGTCAGTTCTCACCCCTGAATAGAAGTTTGTATGTGTGTGTTGCTGCCAAGCTTCACTCTTCCTTTGACTTGGGTTTGGTTTGGGCTATTTGCTTGGTTTGGTGTTTTTTACTGGTGAGCTTTCACCACTGAAGAGAAGTTTGTGCCTGTGACTCAGTTCTATGCTTGGTTCTTCAGGTCACTTGGGTTTGCTTTTGTTTGCTTTTTACTAGCCAACATCCACTGCTGAAGAGAAGTAGTTTGTGTGTGTTAATTGGATGTTTCATTCCTCAATTCAGTGGGGTTTTGGCTGTTGTTTTAGCTGGTCAACGTTCACTGCTGACTAGAAGCAGTTTGTGTTTGTGTCTATTGATTTCATGCTTCATTCTTCAGTTGCATTGGGTTTGTGTTGTTTTTTCCTGGTCAGTTTTCCCTGCTGAAGAGAAGAGGTTTGTGTGCATCTTGATTTCATGCTAATTCTTCCATTTGTTTTGCTTTGGGTTTTCTAGTGGTCAGTTTTCACTGCTGAACAGAAGCCTCTGTGTGTGTGTGTGTGTTGATTCTTCATTCTGCAAGCTGGAAGCTATCCCCAAGCCTGCTCCATGGCAGGAGAGAAAGGGACACTGAGATCACCAGCCTAGGCCTTGCTTTAATAGATGGAGAAAATGAAGTGCAGCATCTCAACCTGCTTCGAGGCATAATATGATTTGTATAGCCTGCCCACAGCCCTCTCCCAAACGATGGCAGTGTGGCAGGCACTAGGTCATACCTAAATTGTAATGACTCACTTTGCATTAGCATCTCCCTGAGCTGGCTTGCTGGGAGCTATCACCATTACACTTTGAGGGCTCTCAAGTGCAGTGATTAAGAGGAAAACATTTCCCCCTCTCCCTGTGCAAGCAGTGATGTAGCTCTGCAATAAAAAGCAGGATGAGAATCACACCCAGAGCACATTTCCCACTTGCCACGAGTGGAAAAGCTCCAATCCTTCAGCAGCTCATTGTGGAGGGATGCTCAGGGTGAGGCAGCAACAGGGGCTGGCCTGACTGACACCAACCCCAGCAGCATCTGCAAAGGGAATCTTCTTCCTCATAAAAGTGATACCACTGCAGTCCACTCATTGCTCTCCACTTCAGATCTCACACTCCCTCAAGGTACACTTAAAGCTGAGGCTGGTTTGCCCTCTGATCACAGAACCAGCACATAATGGCAGGGAACAGAACAGGTTGGAAAAGACCTTCGAGATTGAGTCCAACCTATCACCCAACACCACCTAATCAACTAAACCATGGTGCCAAGTGCCTCATCCAGGCTCTTCCTAAACACCTCCAGGGATGGGGACTCCACCACCTCCCTGGGCAGCACATTCCAATGGCCAATCTCTCTTGCTGGGAAGAACTTCTTCCTAACCTCCAGCCTGAACCTCCCCTGGCACAGCTTGAGACTGTGTCCTCTTGTTCTGGTGCTGGGTGCCTGGCAGAAGAGACCAATCCCCACCTGGCTACAGCCTTCCTTCAGGGAGTTGCAGACAGCAAGAAGGTCTCCCCTGAGCCTCCTCTTCTCCAGGCTAAGCAACCCCAGCTCCCTCAGCCTCTCCTCATAGAGCTGTGCTCCAGACCCCTCCCCAGCTTTGTTGCCCTCCTCTGGCAACCAGAAGGGACTTCCAGAGATCATCCAATTCAACACCCCTGCCAAAGCAGGGCCACCTAGAGCAGGCTGCATGGGCTGTCTTGGAAGGAAACTCCACAACATCTCTGGTCAGCCTGCTCCAGAGCTCTGCCAGCCTCACAGCTAAGAAGTTCTTTTTTAAGTTCAAGTGAAACCTCCAGGGTTCTACTTTATACCTGTTTGAGCCTTGTCCTGTGACTGGGCACCACTGAGAAGAGCCCAGCCCCATTCTCATGACTGCCTACCCTTTAGCTATTGATCAAATCCCCTCTCTGTCTGGTCTTCTCCAGGCTAGAAAGTCCCAGCTCCCCCAGCCTGTCCCCACAGGGGAGGTTCTGCAGCCCTCTGATCATCTCATTGGCCTCCTCTGGATCCACTCCAACAGTTTCATGTCTTAACAGCAGCCTCCCAATACCTGGAGAGGGCTACAAAAAGGCTGCAGAGGGACTGTTCCCAAAGGCCTGCAGGGACAGGACCAGTGGTTTGCAATGACAGCAGAGCAGATTGAGTTTGGCTGTGAGGAACAAGTCCTGCACCAGGAGGCTGCTGGAACACTGCAACAGGTTGCCCAGGGAGGTGGCTGGGACCCCATCCCTGGTAGAGATATTCAAGGTGAAGCTGGACAGGGCTCTGGGCAACCTGATCTAGTGGAGGATCTCTGTGCTGCCTGCATGGGGGGCGGACTGGATGAGCTTTGGAGGTCCCTTTCAGCCCAAGTGACTATGATCTTAAGAGCACCATTCCTTTGACAGATCAATTCATTCTGCCTCCTGGTTCTGGGCCAAATTCAACCAAGATTCTATCACCCTCTGTTTATTTTGGCATATTTTAAAGTAGCTCCCCAGCATCCCAACCATCACAGGCCACTAGGTTGATTTGCACAGTGATAGATTCATGCTGCTTGGGTCACTATCACTAATGAGTGGCAGGAATCAATAGGGGCAGAATTCCCTTTATTTGAGCTGGCATAAAGAGTGGCAGGGATCAATAAGTGGTGCTTGCTTCAATTAGGCTGAGAGGAACCATTGGCAAGGAGGCTTTTCCTTGTGTGTGCACTGGGAGGAAGGACAAAGGGGATTCAAAGATCCCTCACCAAGGGGCTCCAAAAGTTCACTGCAGGGCTGAAGGAGATTCCTGCCTGTTGCTTGCTCATAGAAACTTAATGTGTCAGGGACTGGAAGGGACCTCTGGAGCTCACCCAGTCCAACCCCCTGCCAGACCAGGGACACCCAGGGCAGGGCACACAGAACACAATGCAGGTGAGGCTGGCAGGTCTCCAGAGGAGATGCCACAACCTCTCTGGGCAGCCTGCTCCAGGGCTCAGCAGCCTCACAGTTTCTTTTTTGCTCACTTGCCCAGATCAGACACATCTGTTTCCCCAAATACCTTTGCCACACTCTCCTCCCACATACCAGGGAAAGTTTAAACAGAAACAACCACCACCACAACCCAATCACAGAACCAAAGAGCAGCCTCTCGATGTCTTTCTTGGAGCCAGAGACCCAAACCTGAACCCAGCACTCAAGCTGTGACCTCCCCAGTGCCCAGCCCAGAGGCACAATCCCTGCCCTGCTTCGCTTGCTCACACTATTCCTGGTCCAGGCCAGGCTGCTGGTGGCCTTCTTGGCCACCTGGGCACCCCCAGGCTCATCTCCAGCTGCTGGCACCCAGCATCCCCAGGTCCTTCCCTGCTGGGCACCTTCCAGCCACTCTGTCCCCAGCCTGGAGCCTTTCTGGGGTTGCTGTGCCCCAAGGGCAGGACCCAGCCCTTGTTCAATCTGATCCTGTTGAGCTTGCCCCTTTGGTCCAGGCTACTCAAGATCCATTTGCACAGCCTTCCTACCCTTAAACAGCTCAACACACTCACCCAGTTGGGTGTCCTCTGCACTGAGGATGCAACTCGGTCCCCTTGTGCAGATCATTGATAAAGAAGAGAAGGCTCCAAGGAGACCCAATATTGATCTGCCAGTACCTGAACATGGCTACAAGCAGGCTGCAGAGGGACTGCTCCCAGAGGCCTGCTGAACAGCTATTGCTGAGTGCATTCAGGATGTGGGA
This sequence comes from Dryobates pubescens, assembly GCF_014839835.1. NCBI lineage: Eukaryota > Metazoa > Chordata > Aves > Piciformes > Picidae > Dryobates > Dryobates pubescens. The sequence goes on from NC_071613.1 coordinate 5,288,998, forward strand.
AACATCCAAGGCTTCTGGAGAGTGAGGCTGCTTCAATATGCAAAGATCTGGTGTCAAAGAATAACTCCAGAAGGAGATTGTTCTGATAGTGCTCCTGCCCTGGGGAGAGACTCTTGTTCTGTGCAGCAGCATCAAAAGCCAGAAGAGAAGGGGAAAAGGCAAAGAAAGCAGGAGATGACTTTAGCCCAGGGGGTACCAGGAGTAGACAAATGCCAAAGCAGCCCTCCCAGAACTGCTTCTTTTCCTCTGAGTAAGTCATTTGCAGGCACTGAAGCTCCCAAAGGAGAGCATTTTGATTCCCATAGAATGGTTTAGGTTGGAAGGGACCTCCACAGCTCATCCAGTTCAACCCCCCCTGCAGTCAGCAGGGACATCCTCCACTACATCAGGTTGCCCAGAGCCCTGTCCAAGCCTCACCTTGAACATCTCCAGGGAGGGAGCCTCAACCACCTCCCTGGGCAGCCTGTTCCAGTGCTCCACCTCCACAACAAGGATAGAAAGGAAGAGAAAATGGGCACTGCAGCAACAGAATCACAGAACCATTCAGGTGGGAAAAGACCCTTGGGATCACCAAGCCCAACCATTTAGGAAGAAGTTCTTCCCAGCAAGAGAGATTGGCCATTGGAATGTGCTGCCCAGGGAGGTGGTGGAGTCCCCATCCCTGGAGGTGTGTAGGAAGAGCCTGGCTGAGGCACTTGGTGCCATGGTTTAGTTGATCAGATGGTGCTGGGTGATAGGTTGGACTCGATGACCTCAAAGGTCTTTTCCAACCTGGTTAATTCTATTCTATTCTAAATGGCCTTTATCTCAGACTGCATCAAGTTGCAAGGGAGCCTCCAAGGTCACCTTGTCCAAACTTCCTGCAGGCAGCAGGGACACCTCCAACTAGAGCAGGCTGCTCAGGGCCACATCCAGCCTGGCTTTGAATGTGTGCAGGGATGGAGCCTCAACCCCCTCCCTGGGCACTGTTCCAGTGTCTCTTCACCCTCACTGTGCAGAACTTCCTCCTGATGTCCAACCTAACCCTGCCCTGCTCCAGTTCCAAACCACTGCCCCTAGTCCTATCCCCAGAGCCCCTTCTGAACAGTCCCTCCCCAGCCTGCCTGCAGCTCCCCGGCAGATACTGAAACTCAAAGGCCTCCCTGGAGCCTTCTCTTCTCCAGGCTGAACAACCTCAGCTCTCAGCCCCTCTCCACAGCAGAGGTTCTCCAGCCATCTGTTCATCTCTGTGACCTCCTCTGGACCCTCTCCATCCATTCCCTGTCCTTGTGTTCTGTGCCTCAGAGCCGGACACAGCCCTGCAGGTGAGATTTGTCTATTTAATACTCAACAAGACACAGAATCACCAAGGTTGGAAGAGACCTCAAAGATCACCAAGTCCAACCTGGCACCACAGAACCCATGACTAAACCATGGCACCAAGTGCTACGTCCAGTCCCCTCTTGAACACCTCCAGGGATGGGGACTCCATCACCTCCCCAGGCAGCACATCCCAATGGCCAACAACTCTCTCTGGGAAGAACTTTCTGCTCACCTCCAGCCTAAAACTCCCCTGGCACAGCTTGAGACTGTGTCCTCTTGTTCTGGGGCTGCTTGCCTGGGAGAAGAAACCAACCCCCACCTGGCTACAACCTCCCTTCAGGGAGTTGCAGACAGCAAGAAGGTCTCCCCTGAGCCTCCTCTTCTGCAGGCTAAGCAACCTCAGCTCCCTCAGCCTCTCCTCACAGGGCTGTACACAAAATCCTCTCTCTGTTGTTCATGGCTCTGTCTTGCTGCTTATGTAAAGCAGAATTCCTGCCAGGAAGAGCTTGGAAATCAAATCAATATAGAATCATAGATTGAACAAGGCTGGAAAAGACCTCAAAGATGACAGACTCAACATGGAAAGGGAAGGGAAAAACAAAAGCCAGCAGAGCCAGGAAGGATATTTAGCTGTTTCCCACGTGCACAGATAATATTGATGGCAGACAGAGGCAAAAGTAATTAGTGCTGAAGTTCTCTTAAAAGGAAAATAAACCTCAAACCAAGCAGACCCATTTTGTAGGATGCCATTAAGGAACCTTTTGCAGCCAAAGAAGAGAAAGGCTCTGGGTATCTGGAGTCAAGAATTTATTGTTAGACCAATTAGTGCCTCAGCACTTGAATAGTCCAAGCTGCCTCATTAAAGGGAGAAGCCTAATTAATATTATGGCCTCAATTGTTCAGCAGGAAATCCTTCAAAGCTTCCTACCAGCTACCTCTCTCCTTCTGCTTCATGCTTGCACTGCCAGGGGGCTGCTTAGGCACAAATACATAGAATCACCAAGGTTGGAAGAGACCTCAAGAGATCATCAAGTCCAACCTGGCACCCAACACCTCATGACTACTAAACCATGGACACCAAGTGCCACATCCAATCCCCTCTTGAACACCTCAATTCAACACTTCCTTGGGAAGAAGGAAAGGGATTCTGCCACTCTGCTCTGGTGAGACCTCACCTGGAGTAACGGATCCACCCCTGGGGCCCACAAGGTGAGGAGGATGTGGGCCTGATGGAGCAGGTCCAGACAAGGGACACAGAAATGGTCAGAGAGCTGCAGCACCTCCCCTGTGAGAACAGGCTGGGAGAGTTGGGGCTGTTCTGCCTGGAGAAGAGAAGGCTCCAGGCAGAGCTCAGAGCAGCCTTCCAGTACCTGAAGGGGCTCCAGGAGAGCTGGGGAAGGACTTTTGACAATGGCTGGGGGTGACAGGATGAGGGACAATGGTTTGAAGCTAGATTAGGGTAGATTCAGGTTGGACATGAAGTTTCATTATGAAGCTGTTAGAACACTGGAACAGGTCGCCCAGGGAGGAGGTTGAGACCCTATCCCTAGACACATTCAAGGTCAGGCTTAAGGAGGCTGTGAGCAACCTGCTCTACTGTGAGGTGTCCCTGCCCATGGCAAGGGGGTTGGAACTGGATGATCCTTGATGTCCTCTCAAGGGACCCCAAGAAGTCCAGCAAAGAGAGTCTGGTCAATACAGCAGCTGCTGGGAGAGAACAAAAGAAGTAGGAAGAGTCTTTATTGAATAGGAAACTCTGTGTGAAGGGTCTGGAGAAGAGGGCTGGGGAGCAGCAGCTGAGGGACCCTCAGGGTGTTCAGTGTGGAGAAGAGGAAGCTGAAAGTTCTCATTGCCCTCTACAGGGCCCTGAAGGGAGGTTGGTACTGGGTTGGGGTTCTGCTCTTCTGCCTAGTCTCAGGTGATAGGAGAGGAAATGGCCTGAAATTGTGCCAGGGGAGGGTTAGGTTGGAGAAGAGGAAAAAATTTCTTTGCTGCCAGAGTGGTTGGGAACTGGCAGAGGCTGCCCAGGGAGATGATGGAGTCCCCATCCCTGCAGGTGTTCCAGAAAGCTGTGGCCATAGCACTTGTGGCCATGGTGGGGTTGGGTTGCTGGTGGCACTTGACCCTAGAGGTCTTTTCCAACCCTAATGGTTCTATGCCATATTACCATTTCCATTTCACCTGTGAAGCAGTGGAGGATGCTGATCCTTTCTCTGCCTTGACAAGGAGGTTGGACTGGCAGAGAGTGGAGGGCTTTGCCTACCCAAACAATTCTGGGATTCTAGGAGTCTCAAACTCATTTTTGATGTGTGCAATTTGTTGAGTGTGTGGTGGGTGTTCAAATGAGCCTTCAGTCAGATCATGCAGGAAAAAAACCTACTAGAGCCCTGGGTGAAAACGTGCTGGAGACCTGAGCTGAGTGTCCTCAAAACCAGCAGAAGTTTTACCTTGAGTTTCCAGAATAGAACAGAATAAACCAGACTGGAAAAGACCTCAGAGATCGAGTCCAACCTATCACCCAGCACCATCTGATCAACTAAACCATGGCACCAAGTGCCTCAGCCAGGCTCTTCCTAAACACCTCCAGGGATGGGGACTCCACCACCTCCCTGGGCAGCACATCCCAATGGCAAATCTCTCTTGCTGGGAAGAACTTTCTCCTCACCTCCAGCCTAAACCTCCCCTGGCACAGCTTGAGACTGTGTCCTCTTGTTCTGGTGCTGGTTGCCTGGCAGAAGAGACCAACCCCCACCTGGCTACAACCTCCCTTCAGGGAGTTGCAGACAGCAAGAAGGTCTCCCCTGAGCCTCCTCTTGTGCAGGCTAAGCAACCCCAGCTCCCTCAGCCTCTCCTCACAGGGCTGTGCTCCAGATCCCTCCCCAGTTTTGTTGCCCTTCTCTGGACACCTTCCAGCACCTCAACATCTTGCCTAACCTGGACTCAAGGTGTGGCCTGAGCAGTGCTGAGCACAGGGCACAATGACTTCCCTGTTCCTGCTGGCCACACTCTTCCTGATGCAGACCAGGATGCCATTGGCCCTCTTGGCCACCTGGGCACACTGCTGGCTCATCTCCAGCCTACTCTCAACCAGTACCCCCAGGTCCCTCTCTGCCTGGCTGCTCTCAGCCACTCTGACCCCAGCCTGGAGCACTGCCTGGAGTTGTTGTGACCAAAGTGCAGCACCTGGCACTTAGCTGTGTTCAATCTCCTACCCTTGGCCTCTGCCCATCTGTCCAGCTCCCTCTGCAGAGCTCTCCTACCCTCTAGCAGATCAGCTCCTCCCCTTGCTCCTGTGTGCTGCAGGGCTGAGCTGAAAGCACATTTAACACACATCTGAAAAAGGAAAGAACAAGTGGTGGCCTCTGCAATTCTCCTTTAAATCTGTAATTAATTTGGCACTCTGAAAGAGGAGGAAGAAGAGGTGGGGAGGGGGGAAGGAATCAAAAGGAGAGCAGTAAAATGGATTTGGTTTGAGGCTGGGGGGGGGGGGGGATAATTCATTGCAAAACCTGAATGGGTATTAAGGAACACTTCATTTAATCTGGGAGTAATGTGCCATTAGGACATTTAATTGCTGCCTGTGAGAATGTTGGGAGGTGATATGTTGAGGGATTGATGAGCAGGATTTCAGAGCTTTCTGATCACCCTCACATGGAAATATTTCCTCCCAAGGAAGGAGAGAGAAAGAGAAAGGCAGAAAAAGATGGAGAGGGAAAAGAAAATTGCACTGGAGTGAGCTAAAGCATTTGCAAGATACTGAATGAGGTTGGAAGAGACCTTTGGGATTCATGGGTAGGTTTAGCTTGGAAGGGGGCTTTAAGGTCATCTAGTTCCAGTCCCCTGCTATGGGCAGGGGCACCTCCCAGGTTCCTCAAGGCTTCACCCAGCTTGGTCTTAAACACCTCAAGGAAGGGGACATCCACATCCTCCCTGGCCAACCTCTCCTGGAACATCGTTGATCAGCATTCTGGAACACACAATGGGTTGGTTTGGAAGGGACCTTGAAGATCATCCAGTTCCAACCCCCTGCCATGGGTAGGGACACCTCCCACCAGCCCCAGGTTACTCAGGGCCTCATCCAGCCTGGCCTTCAACACTTCCTGGGAGGGGGCAGCCGCAGCCTCCCTGAGCAATCAGTGTTGAGGTGGTGTAATGGTGTAACTTGGAGCTAACAGGTGGGAAGAGACCTTTGAGACCCAGCCACTCACCCAGAGCTCACAATGCCACCACTGGCGCTAAGCCACAGCCACTAAACCACAGCCCTCAGCACCACATCCATGCATCTCCCACACAGCTCCAGGGATGGAGACTCCACCACCTCCCTGGGCAGCACATTCCAATGGCCAATCTATCTCTATGAAGAATTTCTTCCTCACCTCCCCTGGGCACAGCTTGAGACTGTGTCCTCTTGTTCTGGTGCTGGGTGCCTGGGACAAGAGACCAACCCCCACCTGGCTACAACCTCCCTGCAGGGAGTTGCAGACAGCAAGAAGGTCTCCCCTGAGCCTCCTCTTCTCCAGGCTAAGCAACCCCAGCTCCCTCAGCCTCTCCTCACAGGGCTGTGCTCCAGACCCCTCCCCAGCTTTGTTGCCCTTCTCTGGACACCTTCCAGCAACTCAGCATCTTGCCTAACCTGAGGGGCCCAGAGCTGGACAGAAGGTTGGACTTGATGTTCTCAAAGGTCTTTTCCAACCTGGTTAATTCTATTCTAAAATCCAACCTGAACCTCCCTTGGCACAACTTGAGGCCATTTCCTCTGATCCTATCACTTGCACAACCCCTACCAGGCTCCAACTTCCTATCAGGGAGTTGTAGAGAGCAATGAGGTCCTAGAGAGAAGAGCCCAACCCCTACCAGGCTCCAGCCTCCTTTCAGGGAGTTGTAGAGAGCAATGAGGTCCTAGAGAGAAGAGCCCAACCCCTACCAGGCTCCAACCTCCTATCAGGGGGCTGTAGAGAGCAATGAGGTCCTAGAGAGAAGAGCCCAACCCCTACCAGGCTCCAACCTCCTTTCAGGGAGTTGTAGAGAGCAATGAGGTCCTAGAGAGAAGAGCCCAACCCCTACCAGGCTCCAACCTCCTTTCAGGGAGTTGTAGAGAGCAATGAGGTCCTAGAGAGAAGAGCCCAACCCCTACCTGGCTCCAACCTCCTTTCAGGGAGTTGTAGAGAGCAATGAGGTCCTAGAGAGAAGACCCCAACCCCTACTCACTCCAACCTCCTTCCAGGGGGCTGTAGAGAGCACTGAGATCTCCTCTCAGTCAGGTAGGGCTGATTTTGACTTCAGAACAGTGACCAAAGGAAATAATCAGAGTCCTTAGCCAGTTTGCCACCAGAGAGCTGAGACATTTGTTGTGTCTTCATCTTGCAATTCATTTTCCATGTCCTCCCTTCTCTACCTACACTCCTGATGCCTTCTCCTGTTCTCCTGCAGCACACAAGCTGCAGGAAAAAAAGATTAAGGTCCCTGGTTCCTGCAGCCAGTTTTAGCTTTGAACTCCTGTGCTCTGTAGCCAGACAGGGTGACTGATTCAAACAGCAGCTTAATTAAGATGAAGAAAAAGCAGGATGATGGTGGAGTCCTTTGGTTTCCCAGCACTGCTCACTGATGAGTTCAATTTCAGTTCTCTGTCAGGAAATTACAGCCTGGCTGGTTTGATAAGTGGCAGAAATGTACTTATCAGGCACATACTGGACTCAGGGTTTAGTCTGCAGCTCTCTGCTATCATCACTTACTGCTTTTGACTTCCATAGGCTCATAGAATACTTTGGATTGGGAGGGAGCTCAGAGCTCATCTCCTCCACCCTCCCCACCATGCCCAGGGACACCTCTCAGCTAGGCTCAGCTGCTCAGGGCCTCATCCAGCCTGGCCTTGAGCACCCCCAGGCAGGAGGCAGCCACAGCCTCCCTGGGCAGCCTGTGCCAGACTCTCAGCACCCTGGCACTGAACAACTTCTTCCTCAGCTCCAGTCTGCCCCTGCTCTGCCTCAGCTCCAAACCATTCCCCCTTGGCCTGTCCCAGACACTCTCAGCAGAAGTCTCTCTGCAGCCTTCCTGCAGGATCCCTTCAGGTCCTGGCAGGCAGCTCTGAGGTCCCCCTGGAGCCTTCTCCTCTGCAGGCTGAGCACCCCCAGCTCCCTCAGCCTGGCCTCACAGCAGAGCTGCTCCAGCCCTGGGAGCATCTTTGTGGCCTCCACAGCTCTGTGTCCTTCTGGTGCTGGGGACAGCAGAGCTGGAGGCAGGATTGGAGGTGAGGTCTGAGCAGAGCAGAGCCCAGGGGCAGAATGCCCTCTCCTGCCCTGCTGCCCACACTGCTCTGGCTGCAGCCCAGCACACAGCTGCCTGCTGGGCTGCAGGAGGGCACTGCTGGCTCCTGGGGAGCTGCTCAGCACCCAGCACCCCCAAGGCTCTTCCTTCAGGGCTGCTCTCAACCCACTCTGCACTCAAGCCTGGATTGGTGCCTGGGGCTGGCCCAAACCAGCTGCAGGACCTTGCCAAACCTCCTGCAGTTTGCACTGAGCCTCAGTCTTGTACCATTCAGCGATCTGCATTTCCCTGTGCCTCAGACCACAACCTTTGCAGGGCTCCAAATGCACACAAGTTAAATGTGCTGCTGATTTGCAGCCAGACACTGGCAGATTGAAAGATCAAATGTTTGCTTCCACCTCTTAATTACCAAGCATTTATTATTTTGCAGGGGGAAGTGGAAACGTGGGGGGGGGAAGAGGAAGAAATAAACAAACCAACCCAAAACAGGAGGGGAAAAAAAGAAGTATAATCTTGCTGGGAACCCATTTCTGCAACACAATTATGCCAAATGGCCTAATTAGGAGCATAAATACCTTCAGTCGTGGCCTGACAGCTTGTAATTATGGCATCCCAGCCTGAACTCGTGTGACTGCAATGCAGACAGCTGGGGGAGGTGGAGGAGTTGTGGCCTCCCTGGGATTCACTCCTAACCCTGCTCTTTGTTTCCCCCCACAGGAGGCATTCTCCAGCCACCAGAGCGCTCCTGGCTCACAGAGAGAGAGGTTCAGGGAACTGATGTGCCAACCCTTCCCAAGGCACAAGAGAATTAACCGGGTTGGAAAAGAAATCAGAGGTCACCGAGTCCAACCTATCACCCAACACCATCTGATCAACTAAACCATGGCACCAAGTGCCTCAGCCAGGCTCTTCCTAAACACCTCCAGGGATGAGGACTCCACCACCTCCCTGGGCAGCACATTGAAGGGAATAGAAGAGAATAAACCAGGTTGGAAGAGGCCTTCAAGATCATCATGCCCAACCTATCATCCAACACCATCTCATCAACTCAACCATGGCACCAAGCACCCCATCCAGTCACCTCCTAAACACCTCCAGGGATGGGGACTCCACCACCTCCCTGGGCAGCACATTCCAATGGCCAATCTCTCTCTCTATGAAGAACTACTTCCTAACATCCAGCCTAAACCTCCCCTGGCACAGCTTGAGACTGTGTCCTCTTGTTCTGGTGCTGCTTGCCTGGGAGAAGAGACCAACCCCCACCTGTCTACAACCTCCCTGCAGGGAGTTGGAGAGAGCAATGAGGTCTCCCCTGAGCCTCCTCTTGTGCAGGCTAAGCAACCCCAGCTCCCTCAGCCTCTCCTCACAGGGCTGTGCTCCAGACCCCTCCCCAGCTTTGTTGCCCTTCTCTGGACACCTTCCAGCACCTCAACATCTTGCCTAACCTGAGGGGCCCAGAACTGGACACAAGACTCAAGGTGTGGCCTGAGCAGTGCTGAGCACAGGGCACAATGACTTCCCTGCTCCTGCTGGCCACACTCTTCCTGATGCAGGCCAGGATGCCATTGGCCTTCTTGGCCACCTGGGCACACTGCTGGCTCCTGTTCAGCCTACTCTCAACCAGTGCCCCCAGGTCCCTCTCTGCCACTCTGACCCCAGCCTGTAGCACTGCCTGGGGTTGCTGTGGCCAATGTGCAGAACCTGGCACTTGGATGTGTTCAATCTCCTGCCCTTGGCCTCTGCCCATCTGTCCAGCCTGGCAAGGTCCCTCTGCAGAGCTCTCCAACCCTCTAACAGATCAACTCCTGCCCCCAGCTTGGTGTCATCTGCACATTTACTGCTGATGGACTCAATGCCCTCCTCCAGATCATCAATAAAGATATTAAAGAGCATGGGGCTCAGTACTGATCCCTGGGGCACACCACTGGTGCCTGGCTGCCAGCTGGATGTGGCACCATTCACCACCACTTTCGGGGCTCAGCCCTGCAGCCAGTTCTTAACCCAGCTGTTCCCCCACAGGAGGCTTTTTCTTGCCACCAGAGTGCTCCTTGCTCACAGAGGGACATTCAGGCAGTTGATGTTCCAACCCTTCCCAAAGCACAACCTTGTCCATGTGTGTGGCTCTACCACCTGGTGGCTGGGGGGCTGCAGCTGCTCTAGGGACAGGCTAAGGGAGCTGGTGGCATCCAGCCTGGAGAGAAGAGATTGGAGCTGCTGAAGTGAGTCCAGAGGAGGCCACAAAGATGATCCAAGGTCTGGAGCAGCTCTGCTGTGAGGCCGAGCTGGGGGTGCTCAGCCTGGAGAAGAGAAGGCTACAGGGGGACCTTAGAGCTGCCTCCCCAGTGCCCAGCCCAGGGGCACAATCCCTGCCCTGCTCCTGCTACCCACACCACTGCTGCTCCAGGCCAGGCTGCTGGTGGCCTTCTTGGCCACCTGGGCACCCCCTGGCTCATCTCCAGCTGCTGGCACCCAGCACCCCCAGGGCCTTTCCTGCTGGGCACTTTCCAGCCACTCTGTCCCCAGCCTGGAGCCTTCCTGGGCTTGTTGTGCCCCAGGTGCAGGACCCAGAACCTGGCTTCTTTGTCAAGCCTCATGCAATGCCCTCAGCCCAGCAATCCAGCCTGGCCCTTTGCAGAGCCTTCCCACCCTCAAGCACATCACCACTCCCAGCCAGTTCAGTGCCATCTGTGACCTTAGGAGAAGGTTTCCACGAGCCACAAAGCTCCAGCCTTGAAAGCCTTCAGCAGCTCCAATCAATCACCCAAATTTCCATTTGCCTTCTGCAGCAGAGGTCCTGGAAGCCTTTGCAGCCTCACTAAATGCTCATTTGCCAGCTAATGAGCTCTCTGCTCAGCTAAGCCTGTCGTGTTTTACACCACATCATCCACAAGGCAAGGCAAAACAGTTGTAGTAATTAATGAGGGACAGCCTCACTGGCTGGGGGTTTGGGGCACTCTGAGTGTTTAACACCCCAGGAGCTCACAGCAAAAATCCTCTCAGGCCCTTTGAGCAACACACTCTAAGGGCTCCATCTTCACCACCAGCTGGGGATGGCAAGTTGGGTTTGTCTGCAATCCAGAGGAGGTGGTGGAAGCCTCATCCCTGGAGGGGTTGAAGGCCAGGCTGGAGGTGGCTGTGAGCAACCTGCTGTAGTGTGAGGTGTCCTTGCCCATGGCAGGGGGGCTAGAACTGGCTGATCCCTGCTCATGGAAGGGGGGTTGGAGCTGGCTGAGCCTTGAACTCCCTTCCAACCCTGACAGTTCTGTGATTCTATCCCCAGATGAACAGATGAGGCAGGGAAAAAAAGGCAGCTCTGGAATCCAGCAGAGAAATCCAACCAGCAGGTTTGGGAAGTAAAAGGCAGAGCTGGAGGTGGGACTTGAGACAGAGGCAGGGGCAGAGACCTCACAGCATGGGCATTGGATTGGAGGCTTGAGTTGGAATGGGCTCCTGGGCAGGGAGAAGGAGAAGAAACAGCTTCAAGTTGCACCACAAAAGGTTTAGGTTGGAGATGGATTTAGGAAGGGCAGGTCCTGCCTCTCCAGCCTGATCTCCTTCCATGCTCAGGTGACTGCCTGGTGGATGTGGGGCAGGCTGTGGATGTAGCCTGCCTGGACATCAGCAAGGCCTTTGACACTGTCCCCCACAGCAAACTGCTGGCCAAGCTGTCAGCCCCTGGCTTGGACAGCAGCTCTCTGAGCTGGGTCAGGAACTGGCTGGAGGCTGAGCCCAGAGAGTGGTGGGGAATGGTGCCACAGCCAGCTGGCAGCCAGGCACCAGGGGTGCCCCCCAGGGATCAGTGCTGGGCCCCAGCCTGGTCAATAGCTTTATTGATGATCTGGAGGAGGGCATTGAGTCCATCAGCAGTAAATGTGCAGATGACACCAAGCTGGGGGCAGGAGTTGATCTGTTAGAGGGTTGGAGAGCTCTGCAGAGGGACCTTGCCAGGCTGGGCAGATGGGCAGAGGCCAAGGGCAGGAGATTGAACACATCCAAGTGCCAGGTTCTGCACATTGGCCACAGTAACCCCAGGCAGTGCTGCAGGCTGGGCTCAGAGTGGCTAAGAGCAGCCAGGGACCTGGGGGTGCTGATTGAGAGTAGGCTGAAGATGAGCCTGCAGTGTGCCCAGGTGGCCAAGAAGGCCAATGGCATCCTGGCCTGCATCAGGAAGAGTGTGGCCAGCAGGAGCAGGGAAGTCATTGTGCCTTGTGCTCAGCACTGCTCAGGCCACACCTTGAGTCCTGTGTCCAGTTCTGGGCCCCTCAGGTTAGGCAAGATGCTGAGGTGCTGGAAGGTGTCCAGAGAAGGGCAACAAAGCTGGGGAGGGGTCTGGAGCACAGCCCTGTGAGGAGAGGCTGAGGGAGCTGGGGTTGCTTAGCCTGGAGAAGAGGAGGCTCAGGGGAGACCTTCTTGCTGTCTGCAACTCCCTGAAGGGAGGTTGTAGCCAGGAGGGGGTTGGTCTCTTCTCCCAAGCACCTGAAGAAGAGGACACAGTCTCAAGCTGTGCCAGGAGAGGTTTAGGCTGGATATTAGGAAGAAGTTCTTCCCAGCAAGAGAGACTGGCCATTGGAATGTGCTGCCCAGGGAGGTGGTTGAATCCCCATCCCCTGCAGGTGTTTCCAAGTGGCAGAGCTGTGGTGCTGGGGACCATGGGTCTACCCCAACCTCAGTATAAAAGGGACACAATAAAAAGGAATTTAGCATTCTGCTTAATTTCAGCTCCTGGAGAAGGAAGAAGAAAGGTTGCTTTGCCTAAAAATCAGCACAGCCAGAGATGGATTTTGTTCTGCTGGAGGGACTCTTATTGATCTGTTTGGATTTCTCCAGCTGATAAATGTTTACTTGTCCTAACCTCCCTTGTGAGATGATGGAATCCCAGTGTCAACACCTTGGTGCTTGTACAGGTTTATCAATTGCCAAGCATTAATACCATGCTCAAGGAGCTGGAAGTTGGAAAAGATGATTCATCCTTTTTTTTTCCCCCCTCTGCTTCCAAAAAGAATAAAGAGGGAATGAGAGGAGGAGCAGCACTGATTTCCTGCCTGTAACCTGCAGCTGCAGCTAAACTCCAGCAGGTGCTCTATCACAGATTGCTTCAGGTTGGGAAGGAGCCTCCAAGGGTATCTTACCCAATCCCCTGCAGGCAGCAGGGACAGCTCCAGCCAGAGCAGGCTGCCCAGGGACACAGCAAGGCTGAGCTTGGATGTCTGCAGGGATGGAGCCTCAGCCACCTCCCTGGGCAGCCTGCTCCAGTGTCTCCCCAGCCTCCCTGTGCAGAACTTCCTCCTGATGTCCAGCCTAACCCTGCCCTGCCCCAGTTTCAATCCATTCTCCCTCATCCTGCCTCTCCCAGCCCTTGCCAAAAGTTCCTCCTCAGCTCTCCTGTAGGTCCCCTTCAGGTACTGGAAGGCTGCTCTAAGGTCTCTCCAGGGCCTTCTCTTCTCTGGGCTGAACAACCTCAGATCTCTCAACCTATCTTATAGAAGAGGTTCTGCAGCCTTCTGGTCATCTTCATGGCCTCCTCTAGAGCCCCTCCACCAGGTCCACATCTCTCTTGTCTGGGGTCCCCAGAGCTGGACACAGCCCTGCAGGTGAGGTCCCCCCAGAACACAGCAGAGGGCCAGAACCACTCAAGGACCCCTCCCCAGCAGAGAAGGGGAAATCAGGAAAAGGAAAGCAGAGCCACAGGGTGGAATGAAGATGCATGGAATGAAACAGCCAAATGAATCCCAACACCAGAGATATAAAGTGACTCTGAGCCCAGCACAGGGCAGTACTCACAGCACCAGGAGAAAGTCCTCAGGAGCAGCAGATGCAAAAGGAGCAAAACAAGGAGCAGTCCAAGCAGAAGGTTCTAGCAATAAGTTCCTCTCTTCTCAGACCTCCCCTTTTATACTGAGGGTGGTGCTGATGGGATGGGGCACACCTGGAGCCAACTGGACTCAGCTGTGCTGGCTGGTTGAGAGCAGCTGGCAGCCTGCAGCTACTCCTCCCAGCTGAGTATCATCATCAGCAAGCTGGCTGGGGCTCCCCTCTGCCATTGATGAAGGTGTTCAACAAGGCTGGACCCAGTCCTGCCCCATGGCAAGCCCCACTAGGTACAGCTCTCCAACCAGACCCTGCAGCACTGATCACCGCCCTCTGAGCTCTGTCAAACTCCATGAGGTTTCTCTCTGCCCAGCTCTGCCTGTCCAGGTCTCTCTGAAGGGCAGCAGAGTCAGCTGGGGGGTGCCAGCCACCTCCTCCCAGTCCAGACACCAGTGGAGGATGAAGAATTTCTCCAGCCCTACTTTTCTCCCACCTTCCCAGCCACCCAAAGGCCTGTAGGAAGTGTTGCCAGCTTCAGGAGGAGGCACCAAATCCTTCATCAGTCCCCTCAGAAAATGGTTTTATTGCTTTTGAGATGCAGAGGGAGAAAGCTCAGGGGGGGAAATCTCCCTCTCTGCAACCCACATCTCTTGTGTGAGCCAATATCAGAGAGACTGGGGAGCCCTTGAAGCCACACATTTCATGCTGCCTATCACTTAAGTAGTGCCTGTACCATCCATCACCTCAGGGCTGTCCCCTGTGTTGTGGGATACAAAGCTGCTCCAAATATTCATCTCCACCCCTTGTGCCAGCCAGCCTTCAGCAAGCTTTTCTCTTCCCTCCTCCTAATCCCTCTCTTGCCACAGCTTCTTTTAGAGCCATCTAGGCAGAGCTGCTCAGAAGCCTAAATGTGTCTAGAGGTGCTGGTAGGAAGGAGTCCTAAGGAGGCAGTGGATGAGTCCACATCAAGATGAATGTGTGATGGACACAGGGCTGTTCTCTCACCTCTCAGCAATTCCATTCTCACCTCCTCACAGGACAGAGGCCAAGCTGTGGCAGCAAAGATTGGCATGTAGCAGCCTCTGGGGACTTGCTTGAGGATGCAATTTCCACTGGGAGGTGAGATTCTCTTCTTCATCTGCAGCTTTCTTCCACTCTGGCCTTGCTTTTAGTTCTCTGTTCCACACAAGAAGTTTCCCTTTCACAGAATCACAGAATCACCAAGGTTGGAAGAGACCTCAGAGATCATCAAGTCCAACCTGTCACCCAACACCTCAGGACTACTAAACCATGGCTCCAAGTGCCACATCCAGTCCCCTCTTGAACACCTCTATGAGTTGTTCAAAATCCTAATCCTAAACTAGATCTTTCCCTGTGCAATCTTGGGCCTCTGTGTTCCCTGGGGATAATGGATTGTGGTACTCAAAAATCCAGGGACAGAAGATTGAGGAGGGGAGATTGGGACTGGAGGAGAGGAAGAAATTCTTTCCAGTGAGGCTGGTGACACAGGGAGAGAGTTTAGCCTTCCTGGAGGGCTCCAGGAGGGCTGGGGAGGGACTTTTGCCAAGGGCTGGGAGTGCCAGGATGGGGCACAATGGCTTTGAGCTGGGAGAGGGGAGACTGAGACTGGAGAGGAGGAAGAAATTGTTGACAGTGAGGGTGGGGAGACTCTGGCACAGGCTGCCCAGGGAGGCTGTGGTTGCCTTCTCCCTGGAGGTGTTCCAGGCCAGGCTGGATGAGACCCTGAGCAACCTGAGCTGGGGGGAGGTGTCCCTGCCCATGGCAGGGGGGTTGGATCTGGATGAGCTTTGAGGTCCCTTCCAACCCAACCCATTCCATGTCTCTGTGCTGTTTCATTTTCTGCCTCATTCTCCTCCAAACCACCTCTTCCCCCAAGCTATAAACAACTTCTTGGGAAGAAGTTCTTCAGTGAGACTCTGACACAGGCTGCCCAGGCAGGCTGTGGCTGCCTCCTGCCTGGGGGTGGGAGAAAGGAGAAAGGTAAATGAAATTAGAATAGAATAGAATAGAATAGGGTAGGGTAGGATAGGATAGGATAGGATAGGATAGGATAGGATAGGATAGGATAGGATAGGATAGGATAGGATAGGATAGGATAGGATAGGATAGGATTAAGCAGGCTGGAAAAGACCTTTGAGATCATAGAATCATAGGTTGGAAAAGACCTCAAAGATCATCAAGTCCATCCTGTCACCCAACACCTCATGACTACTAAACCATGGCACCAAGTCCCACATCCAATCCCCTCTTGAACACCTCCAGGGATGGGGACTCCACCACCTCCCTGGGCAGCACATTCAAATGGCCAACAACTCTTTCTGGGAAGAACTTTCTCCTCACCTCCAGTCTAAACCTCCCCTGGCACAGCTTGAGACTGTGTCCTCTTGTTCTGGTGCTGCTTTCCTGGGAGAAGGGACCAACCCCCACCTGGCTACAACCTCCCTGCAGGGAGTTGCAGACAGCAAGAAGGTCTCCCCTGAGCCTCCTCTTCTGCAGGCTAAGCAACCCCAGCTCCCTCAGCCTCTCCTCACAGGGCTGTGCTCCAGACCCCTCCCCAGCTTTGTTGCCCTTCTCTGGACACCTTCCAGCAGCTCAACATCTTGCCTAACCTGAGGGGCCCAGAACTGGACACAGCCAAGTGCAACCTATCACCCAACACCATCTAATCAGCTAAACCATGGCACCAAGAGCCTCATCCAGTCTCCAGGTGTTGAAGGCCAGGCTGGATGAGGCCTGGAGCAGCTGAGCCTAGCTGAGAGGTGTCCCTGGGCATGGTGGGGAGGGTGGAGGGGATGAGCTGTGAGCTGCCTTCCAGCCTGAGCCAGTCTGGGATTCTCTGATTCTAGGACTATGATGATTAGGGGGTTAAGGAAAGCAGCAAAACAAAATCCCCAAATATTTCAGTTTTGACCTCATTTTGGTTTTCTTAGTTCAAAATGAAGAAATCTTTACTGCTGCATAGGGAATGTTGCAATCACTTCTTCTGCTTTGGACAGCCCTCGATGAAATCAAACACTTTGACCCCAAACAGAAGGTAGCAACAGGTTGCTTTGTTATTCCCCTTGCAGGTTTTCTTCCCCTCAGCCCCAGGACCTTTATGCTGACCTGAGCACTGCTGGAGGACTTCTCTTGCTCTGGCTCACCCAAGTAAATAAACCTGGACACTTGATATTGATTCAATCAGCTGCAACTCAGCTCCAATTCCTCTGGCTTTGGCTAAGAAATTGGACCTGCTTAGGAGGAAAAGCAGCACTGCTGTCAAGTCTCCTTAAACACTGATGGAGATCCTACTTGTAAAAGGTCCAAACACTTCAGCTGCTTTCTGAGCATGGCTCCCAATTTACCCCTGCACAGCCTTCACTGATTCTGTCTGCTCTACCTCAGTCTTTCCTGAAGTGTTTCCACCAAGTGGAGCAGGTAGGATTGAAACTCAGCCCTCCTCCTAGAGGAAAGGGTCCTGTCCTTAGAACCTGTGGGAACACACTTCACAGGATCACAGGAGGTCAGGAGAGGGGAGGTTGGGAGGGACCTCTAAAGATCAAGGGGACACAGTCTCAAGCTGTGCCAGGGGAGGTTTAGGCTGGAGGGGAGGAGAAAGTTCTTCCCAGAGAGAGTTGTTGGCCATTGGAATGTGCTGCCCAGGGAGGTGGTGGAGTCACCATCCCTGGAGGTGTTTAGGAAGAGCCTGGCTGAGGCACTTGGTGCCATGGTTTAGTTGATTAGATAGTGTTGGGTGATAGGTTGGACTTGATGATCTCAAAGGTCTTTTCCAACCTGGTCTATCCTATCCTATCCTATCCTATCCTATCCTATCCTATCCTATCCTATCCTATCCTATCCTATCCTATCCTATCCTATCCTATCCTATCCTATTCTGTTCTAATGCTATCCTATCCTATCCTATCCTATTCTATTCTAATTCTATCCTATCCTATCCTATCCTATCCTATCCTATCCTATCCTATTCTGTTCTAATGCTATCCTATCCTATCCTATCCTATCCTATTCTATTCTAATTCTATCCTATCCTATCCTATCCTATCCTATCCTATCCTATCCTATCCTATCCTATCCTATCTCATTCTGTTCTATCCTATCCTATCCTATCCTATCCTATCCTATCCTATCCTATCCTATCCTATCCTATTCTATTCTATTCTATTCTATTCTATTCCATTCCATTCCATTCTATTCTAATTGCTCCTAACTGTGCTGAAGGGCTCTGGGCCAAACTGCTGGCAGGCCACACAGAGCAGTTCTGTGCAAACACTTCTGTAGCAGTGGGGAAAAAAACCACCAGACCCCTTGGGTGGAACAGCTGAGGGTTGTTGTTGTGAGCTTTGAAGTGGATTACTTCATAGAGAAGCAGGACAGGGGAGGAAATGTTGAGAAGCTATTGATTTCCACCCCTCCCCTCCCCCTCCCCAGTCCTGACTTCTCAGGTGGCTTTGCTGTGCTGCATCTTCTTTCAGTCCTCCCCTGGTGTCACTGAAGAATAGGATTTTTGTTCCTTTATTTATTTCCTCTTCTTTTCAGTGTGGTGCAATATGACTTTGGATGTTCCCCTGTCTGCTTGGTAATTGAAGGGAATTTCTCCTCCTTCACAGGTCCCTGCGACCTGAAGCTCTGCCACCTGAGGTTGGCAGCCACAAGCAGAGAAAGAAATCAAATAAACCCCTCCTGAAACAGAGAGGTTGGCTGCTGAGGAGTTTGTAGTGGTGCTTGGTACCAAGGGAAGCTCACACCCTGGAGGGCTGGAGAAACTCTGCTGTAGGCACAGGCTGGGAGAGTTGGGGCTGTTCAGCCTGGAGAAGAGAAGGCTCCAGGGAGACCTCAGAGCAGCCTTCCAGTACCTGAAGGGGCTCCAGGAGAGCTGGGGAGGGACTCCAGGAGGGCTGGGAGCGACAGGATGAGAGACAATGGCTTTGAGCTGGGAGAGGGGAGATGGAGACTGGAGATGAAGAAGAAATTCTTGCCAGTGAGGGTGGAGAGACACTGGCACAGGTTGCCCAGGGAGGCTGTGGCTGCCTACTCCCTGGAGGTGTTCAAGGCCAGGCTGGTTGAGGCATTGAGCAACCTGGGCTGGTGGGAGCTCTCCCTAGCCATGGCGGGGGGGTGGGAACTGGATGAGCTTTGAGGTCCCTTCCAACCCAACCTCTGCTATGAATCTATGAAGCTGTGCAGGCTCTCTACGAGGTGATGAAAGCATCTGTGAAAGACCCTTCTGAGGTGCTGTGTTGTCTGAGGAGTGACTAGACCCAGGCATAACATCCTCCTGGCATTCTGAAATGAAAGCTTGCCCTGTGGAGTGCCCCAAATCAGCCAGGTGCTGGCAGGGATGAGTGCAAAATAAAGAAGGGGGCACCAGCACTTCCCAAGGGCCTGAGCACTCAGCAGGGGCATGAGCACTCAGCAGGGGCATGAGGATTCACCAGGGGTATGAGGATTCACCAGGGGTATGAGCACTCAGCAGGGGTATGAGGATTCACCAGGGGTATGAGGATTCACCAGGGGTATGAGCACTCAGCAGGGGCATGAGGATTCACCAGGGGCATGAGCACTCAGCAGGGGCATGAGGATTCACCAGGGGTATGAGCACTCAGCAGGGGCATGAGGATTCACCAGGGGCATGAGGATTCACCAGGGGCATGAGGATTCACCAGGGGCATGAGCACTCAGCAGGGGCATGAGGATTCACCAGGGGTATGAGCACTCAGCAGGGGCATGAGGATTCACCAGGGGCATGAGCACTCAGCAGGGGCATGAGGATTCACCAGGGGTATGAGCACTCAGCAGGGGCATGAGGATTCAACAGGGGTATGAGGATTCAACAGGGGTATGAGCACTCAGCAGGGGCATGAGGATTCAGCAGGGGTATGAGGATTCAACAGGGGTATGAGCACTCAGCAGGGGCATGAGGATTCAGCAGGGGCATGAGGATTCACCAGGGGCATGAGCACTCAGCAGGGGCATGAGGATTCACCAGGGGCATGAGGATTCAGCAGGGGCCTGAGCACTCAGCAGGGGCCTGAGCACTTAGCAGGGGCATGAGGATTCACCAGGGGTATGAGCACTCAGCAGGGGCATGAGGATTCAGCAGGGGTATGAGCACTCAGCAGGGGCATGAGGATTCACCAGGGGTATGAGCACTCAGCAGGGGCATGAGGATTCACCAGGGGTATGAGCACTCAGCAGGGGCGTGAGGATTCACCAGGGGTATGAGCACTCAGCAGGGGCATGAGGATTCACCAGGGGTATGAGGATTCACCAGGGGTATGAGCACTCAGCAGGGGTATGAGCACTCAGCAGGGGCATGAGGATTCACCAGGGGTATGAGGATTCACCAGGGGTATGAGCACTCAGCAGGGGCATGAGGATTCACCAGGGGCATGAGCACTCAGCAGGGGCATGAGGATTCACCAGGGGCATGAGCACTCAGCAGGGGCATGAGGATTCAGCAGGGGTATGAGCACTCAGCAGGGGCATGAGGATTCACCAGGGGCATGAGGATTCAGCAGGGGTATGAGCACTCAGCAGGGGCATGAGGATTCACCAGGGGTATGAGCACTCAGCAGGGGCATGAGGATTCACCAGGGGTATGAGCACTCAGCAGGGGCATGAGGATTCAGCAGGGGTATGAGCACTCAGCAGGGGCATGAGGATTCAGCAGGGGTATGAGGATTCAACAGGGGTATGAGCACTCAGCAGGGGTATGAGGATTCACCAGGGGTATGAGCACTCAGCAGGGGTATGAGGATTCACCAGGGGTATGAGCACTCAGCAGGGGTATGAGGATTCACCAGGGGTATGAGCACTCAGCAGGGGTATGAGGATTCACCAGGGGTATGAGCACTCAGCAGGGGCATGAGGATTCACCAGGGGTATGAGCACTCAGCAGGGGTATGAGGATTCACCAGGGGTATGAGCACTCAGCAGGGGTATGAGGATTCACCAGGGGTATGAGCACTCAGCAGGGGCATGAGTATTCACCAGGGGTATGAGCACTCAGCAGGGGTATGAGGATTCACCAGGGGTATGAGCACTCAGCAGGGGCATGAGGATTCAGCAGGGGTATGAGCATTCACCAGGGGTATGAGCACTCATCAGGGGCATGAGGATTCAGCAGGGGTATGAGGATTCAACAGGGGTATGAGCACTCAGCAGGGGCATGAGGATTCAGCAGGGGCATGAGGATTCAACAGGGGTATGAGCACTCAGCAGGGGCATGAGGATTCAGCAGGGGTATGAGCACTCAGCAGGGGCATGAGGATTCAGCAGGGGTATGAAGATTCACCAGGGGCATGAGAATCCATCAGGAGCATGAGGATCCCTCAGGGGCATGACATCCCAGCTTGCTTTGGTGTGTTCTGTGAGGCAGTGGCTGTGGTGGGAGCTGGAGCAGCTGAGTTCTTCCCAGCTCTGCACTCCCAGGGAAGCTGTCATGAATAAATTGTGAACATGTGGAGTGCCTCGGAGACAAGGGGAGAAGTTCCTCCTTTCTGCCTTAGGAAATTCAACTCCATATTTCCCCTGGGAACCTTCCAGGCAGCAAATGAGACATTTGTTGGGGTCCTGCTTTGGAACTGGAGGCATTTAAGTTGAGGTTCACTGAGATAAGGACTTTGCAGGCTGCTGGCTGGAGAGAGCTCTCTGGCAGTGAGTTCATCCAGTCACTGTTTCCAGGGCTGGTTTTAATTCACTGCAAACTTAGTATATGAAATTTATTCCTCTGACTTATCCCTCAGTAAACTTTTCATCTGAGACCAACCTGAGATGAAGGAGAAATATTGGCTTAGATAATATTTGATCAAGCAAATGCAGGGGGTGGGGGTGGGGTGGGTGGGAGGGGGAAGCTTCATTCTGGTCTTTTGGAAAGATTAAATTCCTTTGGAGGGAGGGATTAAAAGTGAACTTGAAAGTGGAAAAAGCACCAACATTGACCTGCCAGGACTTGGTGACCTCTGGAGGTCCCCTTCCAAACCCTAGCACTCTGTGACAGGAGGTGTGGTGGGTTCTAGGCTATGCCCACCACAGGAGTGCAGAAGCCTAAGGTGAAAGCTTGGAATAGTTGAACTCATAGAATCAGTAAGGCTGGGAAAAGCCTCTGAGAGCATCCAGTGCAACCAGCAACCCAACCCCACCATGGCCATCAAACCCTGGCCCCAAGTGCCATGGCCACAGCTTGCTGGAACCCCTCCAGGGATGGGGACTCCACCACCTCCCTGGGCAGCCTCTGCCACTCCCTGACCACTCTGGCAGCAAACAGAATGTTCTTTAATATCCAACCTAACCCTCCCCCGGTGCAAACTGAGGCCATTTCCTCTCATCTGATCAATTCTTAATAAGTGGAAGAGACCAAACTCACCTCACTGCAGCCTCCTCTCAGGGAGCTGGAGAAAGCAAGAAGGTGTCCCTCAGCCTCCTCTTCTCCACACTCAATACCCCCAGGTCCCTCAGCTGCTCTTCCCAGCCTTCTTCTCCAGACCCTCCACACAGCGTTTCCTATTCAATAAAGAAGACTCCAAACTGTGCTCCAGACCCCTCCCCAGCTTTATTGCCCTTCTCTGGACACCTTCCAGCAACTCAACATTCCTAAACTGAGGGGCCCAGAAC
This sequence comes from Dryobates pubescens, assembly GCF_014839835.1. Lineage (NCBI taxonomy): Eukaryota > Metazoa > Chordata > Aves > Piciformes > Picidae > Dryobates > Dryobates pubescens. The sequence goes on from NC_071613.1 coordinate 5,311,006, forward strand.
TGGACACAGAACTCAAGGTGTGACCTAACCAGTGCTGAGTGCTGAGCACAGGGGACGATGACCTCCCTGCTCCTGCTGGCCACACTCTTCCTGATGCAGGCCAGGATGCCATTGGCCTTCTTGGCCACCTGGGCACACTGCTGGCTCATCTTCAGCCTACTCTCAACCAGCACCCCCAGGTCCTTCTCTGCCTGGCTGCTCTCTAGCCACTGTGATCCCAGCCTGTAGCACTGCCTGGGGTTGTTCACAGTATCACAGTATCACTAAGGTTGGAAGAGACCTCGAGGATCATCGAGTCCAACCTATGGCCAATGTGCAGCACCTGGCACTTGGATGTGTTCAATCTCCTGCCCTTGGCCTCTGCCCATCTGTCCAGCCTGGCAAGGTCCCTCTGCAGAGCTCTCCAACCCTCTTACAGATCAACTCCTGCCCCCAGCTTGGTGTCATCTGCACATTTACTGCTGATGGACTCAATCCCCTCCTCCATCTCATCAATGAAGATATTGACCAGGCTGGGGCCCAGCACTGATCCCTGGGGCACACCACTGGTGCCTGGCTGCCAGCTGGCTGTGGCACCATTCCCCACCACTCTCTGGGCTCAGCCTCCAGCCAGTTCCTGACCCAGCTCAGAGAGCTGCTGTCCAAGCCAGGGGCTGACAGCTTGGCCAGCAGTTTGCTGTGGGGGTCATTATAAAGGTAGCGTGGAGGGACCTGGTGGTGCCCTGCAGAAGTGTTTTAAAGGCTCTTCCTCCATGCAGCTTCCAGGGGGGCTGGGTGGGGGATGTCAAACAGAGATTGTTTTGTGTCTTCTGGCTTGACTAATAAGTGATGGGGGGGAGGAAATCCCAGTCAAACCCCCTTGTTTTCCAAGCTGATGTCCCACAGGTTTCCATGGAAACCAGAGCAGTCACTTAGATCAAGGTCTGTAGTTTGTTCTCTTTCAAAACTCGTTTTTATTGTTGGTGTCTAAGGTTTGGGGGGGTTATTATTCCCCTCCCCTCATGTTTTGACTTCAGACTGCTAAGTTGGAACACTTATTAAATGACATCTTGGCTGTACTCAAGGCATCACCTTGTGAAGGAGATGTAGTGAATTCCAGGGGAGTTATTTAGCTGCATAATAAAGGGGAGGGAATGGAAAGGATCAGAACAGCAGGGGTTTATTTCCCAGAAAGAAATGGCTCTGCAATGATTGAAATCCAGTGAAACCAGTCCTGCTGGCAGGCCCGTGCCTCCAGTGCTTCAGTGCTGAAACATCTGATCAAAGGGCCAAACATGGCAGAATCACAGAATCAGAGGCACAGAATCACAGAACCACAGTGCCAGAGTCACAGAATCACAGTCCCAGAGTCACAGAATCACAGAACCACAGTCACAGAATCACAGAACCACAGTCCCAGAGTCACAGAATCACAGAACCACAGTCCCAGAGTCCCAGAATCACAGAACCACAGTCACAGAATCACAGAACCACAGTCCCAGAGTCACAGAATCACAGAATCAGAGTCCCAGAATCACAGAACCACAGTGCCAGAATCACAGAACCACAGTCCCAGAGTCCCAGAATCACAGAACCACAGTCACAGAATCACAGAACCACAGTCCCAGAGTCACAGAATCACAGAATCAGAGTCCCAGAATCACAGAACCACAGTCACAGAATCACAGAACCACAGTCCCAGAGTCACAGAATCACAGAATCAGAGTCCCAGAATCACAGAACCACAGTCCCAGAGTCCCAGAATCACAGAACCACAGTCACAGAATCACAGAACCACAGAATCACAGTCCCAGAGTCACAGAACCACAGTCACAGAATCAGAGTCACAGAACCACAGTTCCAGAGTCCCAGAATCACAGAACCACAGTCACAGAATCACAGAACCACAGTCCCAGAGTCACAGAATCACAGTCCCAGAGTCACAGAATCACAGAATCACAGAATCACAGTCCCAGAGTCACAGAACCACAGTCACAGAATCAGAGTCACAGAACCACAGTTCCAGAGTCCCAGAATCACAGAACCACAGTGCCAGTCACAGAATCACAGAACCACAGTCACAGAATAACAGAATCACAGAACCACAGTGCCAGTCACAGAATCACAGAACCACAGTCCCAGAGTCCCAGAATCACAGAACCACAGTGCCAGAGTCACAGAATCACAGTCCCAGAGTCACAGAACCACAGTCCCAGAGTCCCAGAATCACAGAACCACAGTGCCAGAGTCACAGAACCACAGTCCCAGAGTCACAGAATCACAGAACCACAGTCCCAGAGTCACAGAATCACAGAGTCACAGAACCACAGTCCCAGAGTCCCAGAATCACAGAACCACAGTCCCAGAATCACAGAACCACAGTGCCAGAATCACAGAACCACAGTCCCAGAGTCACAGAATCACAGAACCACAGTCACAGAATCACAGAACCACAGTGCCAGAGTCCCAGAATCACAGAACCACAGTCACAGAATCACAGAACCACAGTCACAGAATCACAGAACCACAGTCCCAGAGTCACAGAATCACAGAATCACAGTCCCAGAGTCACAGAACCACAGTCACAGAATCAGAGTCACAGAACCACAGTCCCAGAGTCCCAGAATCACAGAACCACAGTCCCAGAGTCCCAGAATCACAGAACCACAGTCACAGAATCACAGAACCACAGTCCCAGAGTCACAGAATCACAGAACCACAGTCCCAGAATCACAGAACCACAGTGCCAGAATCACAGAACCACAGTCCCAGAGTCCCAGAATCACAGAACCACAGTCACAGAATCACAGAACCACAGTCACAGAATCACAGAACCACAGTGCCAGAGTCCCAGAATCACAGAACCACAGTCACAGAATCACAGAACCACAGTCACAGAATCACAGAATCACAGTCACAGAATCACAGAATCACAGAACCACAGTCCCAGAGTCACAGAATCACAGAATCACAGTCCCAGAGTCACAGAACCACAGTCACAGAATCAGAGTCACAGAACCACAGTTCCAGAGTCCCAGAATCACAGAACCACAGTCCCAGAGTCCCAGAATCACAGAACCACAGTCACAGAATCACAGAACCACAGTCACAGAATCACAGAACCACAGTCCCAGAGTCCCAGAATCACAGAACCACAGTCCCAGAGTCCCAGAATCACAGAACCACAGTGCCAGTCACAGAATCACAGAACCACAGTCACAGAATCACAGAATCACAGCCCCAGAATCACGTAATCACAGTCACAGTCACAGAATCACAGAACCATAGTCCCAGAGTCCCAGAGTCCCAGAATCAAAGAACCACAGTCCCAGAGTCCCACAATCACAGAACCACAGTCCCAGAGTCCCAGAATCCCAGAACCACAGTCCCAGAGTCCCAGAATCCCAGAGTCATAGAATCACAGTCAGAATCACAGCCACAGAATCAGAGGCACAGAATCACAGTCCCAGAATCATAGAGAAGCTCAGGCTGGAAGGGAGCTCAGAGCTCATCTCCTCCAAGCTCCCCACCATGCCCAGGGACACCTCTCAGCTAGGCTCAGCTGCTCCAGGCCTCATCCAGCCTGGCCTTGAACATCCACTTAGGCTGGATGTTAAGAAGAAGTTCTTCCCAGCAAGAGAGATTGGCCATTGGAATGTGCTGCCCAGGGAGGTGGTGGAGTCCCCATCCCTGGAGGTGTTTAGGAGGAGCCTGGCTGAGGCACTTGGTGCCATGGTTTAGTTGATTAGATGGTGTTGGGTGACAGGTTGGATTTGATGGTCTCAAAGGTCTCTTCCAACCTGGTCTATTCTATTCTATTCCTATCCTATCCTATCCTATCCTATCCTATCCTATCCTATCCTATCCTATCCTATCCTATCCTATCCTATCCTATCCTATCCTATCCTATTCCTATCCTATCCCCAGGAGGAGGCAGCCACAGCCTCCCTGGGCAGCCTGTGCCAGACTCTCAGCACCCTGGCACTGAACAACTTCTTCCTCAGCTCCACTCTGCCCCTGCTCTGCCTTAGCTCCAAACCATTCCTCCTTGGCCTGTCCCAGACACCCTTAGGAGAAGTCTCTCTGCAGCCTTCCTGCAGGATCCCTTCTAAAGGTCTCAACCCAAACTGAATCCATCCCTCCCTCCCTCCCAGCCTCCCTCCCTCCCTTCCTTCCTTCCTTCCCTCTTCCTCTTCTTCTCTCTTTCTCTTTCTCTTTCTCTTTCTCTTTCTTCTTTCTCTTTCTCTTTCTCTTTCTCTTTCTCTTTCTCTTTCTCTCTTTCTCTTTCTCTTTCTCTCTTTCTCTTTCTCTTTCTCTCTTTCTCTTTTTCCTTCTCCCTCTTCTTCTCCTTCTCCTTCTCCTTTTTCCTTCTCCTTCTCTTTCTTTCTCTCTTTCCCTCTCTCTCTTTCTCTCTATTTTTGTTTCTCTTTTCCTCCCCTCCCCCTTTCTTTCTCTCTCTTCCTCTTGTTTTTTCTCTCTTTCTCCCTTTCTCTCTCTTTTTTTTTGTCTCTTTCTCTCTCTTTCTTCCTTTCTGTCTTTCTCATCCTTCTTTCCTTCCAAGGAGACAGTGAGAGACCTGGGGCTGTTTAGCCTGGAGAAGAGCAGCCTGAGAGCGAATCTTCTCAGTGCTTACAAACATCTAAAGGGCAAGTGCCAGGGGGATGGAGCCAGACACTTCTCAGCTGTGCCCTGTGCCAGGACATGGGGCAGTGGGCACAAACTGGAGCCCAGGAGGTTCCACGTACACATAAGGGAAAAATTCTTCACTTTGAGGGTGGCAGAGCGCTAGAAGAGGCTGCCAGGAGAGGCTGTGGAGTCTCCCTTTCTGGAGACAATCCAAAGCTACCTGGGCAGACTCCTGTGTGATTTATTCTGCTCTAGCAGTGGGGTGGGCCTGGATGATCTGCAGAGGCCCATTCCAAGCCCTGACTTTCTGGGCTTCAGGGATTCCCTGGATGCCTGCAAGCACCTCAAATGAGCCTCACCATGGAAAATCTCAGATAACCTCTTTAACAGCAAAGCAAATTGCCCTGCCTGCAAGGCTGTGACGTCCTTGCCTGTAGCTGGCCCTGTCACGCAGGCTACAGCCAAGCAGAACAATCAGATTTAGCCTCTATTTTCCCAGCCCAGTAGAAGCCTATTTATAGTTCTCTGCACTCATATGATTTTTATCTTACAACACATTCACTTCTCCTGTCTTTCACTTGGTCCATCCCCATTGCCAGCTGGGCAGGCCATATTGCTCTTGCCACCTGCAAATCACAGCACTAAAAACTCCCAGCATCATTGCTTGGTTTTATGACCCTTCACTGCAGTTTAATTGCCTCATTTGACTACATTAAGCCCCTGGCTGAAATTAACAGCTTCAAAAGTCTGATATTTATACATTTTGTTGGGTTTTTTTTTCATTTCCAAGGTATCAATCAAGATCCAGAGTGTTTGATCATCAGAAGGAGGAACCTTACTGCCTGCATCCCCGCAGCCTGCACCATCAGCTGGGCAGGCTGCAGAGGTGGCCCAGGTGAACCATCATGAGGTTCAACAAGAGCAAGTGCAGGGTTCTACATCTGGGCTGGAACAATCCTCACTCTCAATACAGGCTGGGGGAGGAGGTGATAGAAAACAGCTCTGAGGGAAAGGGCTTGGAGGTGCTGGTGGGTGAGAAGCTGGACAGGAGCAGTGTGAGCTTGCAGCATAGAAGGCAGATCACAGCCTGGGCTGCACCCAAAGCAGCGTTGCCAGCAGATCCAGAGAGGTGATTCTGCCATTTTGCTCTACTCCAGACCTCACCTGGAGTACTGTGTGCAGGTCTGGAGCCCTCAGTATAGAAAGGGCATGGACCTGATAGAGAGGGTCCAGAGGAGGCCATGAAAATGATCAGGGGGTTGCAGCAGCTCTGCTGTGAGGACAGGCTGAGGGAGCTGGGGGTGTTCAGCCTGGAGAAGAGAAGGCTTCAGGGGGACCTCAGAGCTGCCTGCCAGGACCTGAAGGGGCTACAAGAGGGCTGCAGAGAGACTGTTTGCAAAGGCCTGCAGGGACAGGATGAGGGACAATGGTTTGAAATGAGAGCAGAGCAGACTGAGATTGGATGTGAGGAGCAAGTTCTGCAGCTGGAACACTGCAACAGGTTGCCCAGTAGATTTATATGAGTATAGATACTGCAAGTAGCATCTTTATGAGTTGAAGTGATTCAGACAGCTGCTGAATGAAAGCTGGAAGTTCAGAGCTGTTCAAAGGGAGGGTTTGAACTCAGGTAAAAGCCTTTTTCTCCCAGAGCTGGTTGAAAGATCGTTTTGGGCACTCCTAGCAAGGTGAAATTTATAGAAGAACAAATAGGGGAAGAAGTCCTATCAAGAATATTTTGACCGTGGTGGAAAATGGGATTAGAGGTAAAAAAACCCACCAAAACCACAACAACAAACCAAACTAAAACCAAACCCCATAACTAAACCCAACAACAAACCTAAAACCAAACCCAAAACTAAAACTAAAACCAAATCCAAACCCAAACCCAAAACTAAAACCAAACCCAAACCCAAAACTAAAAGCAAACCCAACCCCAAAACTAAAACCAAAACTAAAACTAAAACCAAAACTAAAACCCAAACCCAAAACTAAAACCAAAACCAAACTCAAACCCCAAACCAAAATTAAACCTAAACCCAAACCCAAAACTAAAACCAAAACCAAAACCAAACCCAAAACCTAAACCAAACCCAAACCCAAAACTAAAAGCAAACCCAACCCCAAAACTAAAACCAAAACTAAAACCCAAACCCAAAACTAAAACCAAAACCAAACTCAAACCCCAAACCAAAATTAAACCTAAACCCAAAACTAAAACCAAAACTAAAACCCAAACCCAAAACTAAAACCCAAACCCAAAACTAAAACCAAAACCAAACTCAAACCCCAAACCAAAATTAAACCTAAACCCAAACCCAAAACTAAAACCAAATCCAAACCCAAACCCAAAACTAAAACCAAACCCAAACCCAAAACTAAAAGCAAACCCAACCCCAAAACTAAAACCAAACCTAAAACTAAAACCAAAACCAAACCCAAAACTAAAACTAAAACCAAAACTAAAACCCAAACCCAAAACTAAAACCAAAACCAAACTCAAACCCCAAACCAAAATTAAACCTAAACCCAAACCCAAAACTAAAACCAAAACCAAACCTAAAACTAAAACTAATACCAAAACTAAAACCAAACACAAAACCAAACCCCAAACTAAAACTAAAACGAAACCTAAAATTAAACCCAACCCCAACCCCAAAACTAAAACCAAACCCAAACTCAAACCAAAAACCAAACCCAAAACCAAACCCCAAACTAAATCTAAACCCAACCCCAAAACTAAAACCAAACCCAAACCTAAAACCAAACCCAAACTCAAAACTAAAACCGAGTCCAAACCCAAAAGCAAAACTAAAACCAAACCCAAACCTAAAACTAAACTCAAACCCAAACCTAAACTTAAAACCAAAACCAAACCAAACCCAAACCCAAAACTAAAACCAAACTCAAAACTAAAACTAAACCCAAACCCAAGACTAAAACCAAAACCAAAACTAAAACCAAACCAAACCCAACCCCAAAACTAAAAACAAACCCAACCCCAAAACTAAAACCAAACCCAACCCTAAAACTAAAACCAAACCCAAACCTAAAACTAAAACCAAGTCCAAACCCAAAAGCAAAACTCAAACTCAAACCCAAACCCAAAACTAAAATCAAAACCAAACTCAAACCCCAAACCAAAATTAAACCTAAACCCAAACCCAAAACTAAAACCAAAACCAAACCTAAAACTAATACCAAAACTAAAACCCAAACCCAAAACCAAACCCCAAACTAAAACTAAAACCAAACCCAAAACTAAAACCAAACACAAAACCAACCCCCAAACTAAAACTAAAACCAAACCTAAAATTAAACCCAACCCCAACCCCAAAACTAAAACCAAACCCAAACCCAAAACCAAACCAAACCCAAAACTAAAACCAAAACCAAAACCAAACCCCAAACTAAATCTGAACCCAACCCCAAAACTAAAACCAAACCCAAACCAAAAACCAAACCCAAAACCAAACCCCAAACTAAAACTAAAACCAAACCCAAAACCAAACCCCAAACTAAATCTAAACCCAACCCCAAAACTAAAACCAAACCCAAACCTAAAACCATACCCAAACTCAAAACTAAACTCAAACCCAAACCTAAACTTAAAACCAAAATCAAACCAAACCCAAAACTAAAACCAAACTCAAAACTAAAACTAAACCCAAACCCAAGACTAAAACTAAAACCAAAACTAAAACTAAAACCAAAACTAAAACTAAAACCAAACCAAACCAAACCCAACCCCAAAACTAAAACCAAACCCAAACCTAAAACTAAAACCAAGTCCAAACCCAAAAGCAAAACTAAAACCAAACCCAAGACTAAAACCAAAACCAAAACTAAAACCAAAAGCAAACCAAACCCAATCCTAAAACTAAAACCAAACCCATCCCCAAAACTAAAACCAACCCCAATCCCAAAACTAAAACCAAACCCATCCCCAAAACTAAAACCAACCCCAAACCTAAAACTAAAACCAAACCCAAATCCAAAACTAAAACTAAACCCAAACCTAAAACTAAAACCAAGTCCAAACCCAAAAGCAAACCTAAAACCAAACCCAAGACTAAAACCAAAACCAAAACTAAACCCAAAACCAAACCAAACCCAACCCCAAAACTAAAAACAAACCCATCCCCAAAACTAAAACCAACCCCAAAACTAAAACCAACTCCAAACCTAAAACTAAATACAAACCCAACCCCAAAACTAAAACCAAACCCAACCCCAAAACTAAAACCAAACCCAACCCCAAAACTAAAAACAAACCCAACCCTAAAACTAAAACCAAACCCAAATCCAAAACTAAAACCAAGTCCAAACCTAAAACTAAAACCAAGTCCAAACCCAAAAGCAAACCTAAAACCAAACCCAAGACTAAAACCAAAACCAAAACTAAACCCAAAACCAAACCAAACCCAACCCTAAAACTAAAACCAAACCCATCCCCAAAACTAAAACCAACCCCAATCCCAAAACTAAAACCAAACCCATCCCCAAAACTAAAACCAACCCCAAACCTAAAACTAAAACCAAACCCAAATCCAAAACTAAAACTAAACCCAAATCTAAAACTAAAACCAAGTCCAAACCCAAAAGCAAACCTAAAACCAAACCCAAGACTAAAACCAAAACCAAAACTAAACCCAAAACCAAACCAAACCCAACCCCAAAACTAAAAACAAACCCATCCCCAAAACTAAAACCAAGTCCAAACCTAAAACTAAATACAAACCCAACCCCAAAACTAAAACCAAACCCAACCCCAAAACTAAAACCAAGTCCAAACCTAAAACTAAAACCAAGTCCAAACCCAAAAGCAAACCTAAAACCAAACCCAAGACTAAAACCAAAACCAAAACTAAACCCAAAACCAAACCAAACCCAAACCCAAAACTAAAACCAAAACCAACCCGAAACCTAAAACCAAACCCAACCCTAAAACTAAACCCAAACCCAAACCTAAAACTAAACCCAAACCCAAAGCCAAACCCAAACATATATTTCCCTGGAAAACTCTGAGAGAGCTGTTAAGGATAAACCCATAGGTCTGGGGTCATTTTGCTTGCTTAGTTTGCTTCCCTTCTTTTTCCTTCCTTCTTTCCCAGCCCTGGATATAATTTCATTGTCAACAGGCTTAACCTGGCTGTAAGCTCTGATTTGGAGGACAGGGTTTAAAGCAGAGGTGTTGGACTTTTCTAGTGTTTCCATGCTCACTTATTAATATGTTTTACTTCAGGCTCTCAGTTTTCATCAGAAGTGCTCTTCCCTCCACTGAGTTCAGTTCTGGAGCCCCTATTACAAGAGGGATCTGGAGGTGCTGGAAGGTGTCCAGAGAAGGGCCACGAGGATGAGCAGAGGGCTGGAGCACCTCTCCTGTGAGGACAGACTGAAGGAGTTGGGGCTGTTCAGTCTGGAGAAGAGAAGGCTCCGAGGTGACCTAATTGTGGCCTTCCAGTATCTGAAGGGAGCTACAAGAAGGCTGGGGAGGGACTTGTCAGGATCTCAGGTAGTGATAGGACTAGGGGGAATGGAATGAAGCTGGAGGTGGGGAGATTCAGGCTGGAGGTGAGGAGGAAGTTCTTCCCCATGAGAGTGGTGAAGCCCTGGAATGGGTTGTCCAGGGGGGTGGTTGAGGCCCCATCCCTGGAGGTGTTTAAGCCCAGGCTGGATGAGGCTCTGGTCAGCCTGATCTAGTGTGAGGTGTCCCTGCGCATGGCAGGGGGGTTGGAACTAGCTGATCCTTGTGGTCCCTTCCAACCCTGACTGATACTGTGATACTATCTTGATCACTCCATTCCTGTTTGTGTGTGTATAGAGCTGGCTTCCAGAGCTCTGGCTCAGACCCAGACCCAGGAAGGCTGCAGAGGGGCTTCTCAGGAGAGTGTCTGGAGACATGTCAAGGAGGAAAGGTTTGAAGCTGAGGCAGGGCCAATAATTCTGCTGCTCTCCTGTCCTCTCCCCCTCCCCTAACCCCAAGCCAATAACTCACTCAAGTTTCCTTTGCCTCCCAACTCACTAATGATGTGCAGAGGCTTAACTTAAGCAATACACTGAAGTGTCAAATCCAATCCCAGTCTCACTCAGCCAGGTGCTTTACTTGTGAGTGTGTGAAGGCAGAAATTAAAAGCTGCAGCACTCACAGAGGCTGTGATTCATTCTTCTATTCATTGAGTGATGCTTCCCCCTGCATTCATTCCTGCCCTAAAATCTAATCAAAAAAATCATTCCTGAACATGTGAGCAAAAATCTGAAAGCATTTTTCTCATCACTGCAGTTTGCTCTGACACTCCAAGATGAATGAAGGATAATAGGAAGTGCTTTAAGGTTCCCCCTTGTCTTGGTTTGCTTGGGATTGTGATGACACCTAGAGAAAACAAGCAGCTTGCAGAGCAGCTCACGAGAGACTGAGAAACACTGCACACTCCCACCTGGCAGGGTAGAATGAAATAGCATGGGATGGGATGGGATGGGATGGGATGGGATGGGATGGGATGCTGATGATATCAAAGGTCTCTTCCATCCTGGTCTATTCTATTCTATTCTATTCTATTCTATTCTATTCTATTCTATTCTATTCTTCCTATCCTATCCTATCCTATCCTATCCTATCCTATCCTATCCTATCCTATCCTATCCTATCCTATCCTATCCTATCCTATCCCAATCTATTCTATTCTATTCTATTCTATTCTATTCTATTCTATTCTATTCTATTCTATTCTATTCTATTCTATCCTATAGACCTACATCCATTTCCCTAGAGCTACCTGGGTGGGCTGGGGCTACCTTCACCCTGCTTTATTTGCCTCATGGAAGGAAACAGAAACCTCACAGGCAGGAAACAAATGATCATTCTCCTAGCTGAATGATTTTTGTTTGCTGTGTGCCATTTACAGAGCTGATTGAGTCAAACAAAATCTTTTTTGCAGGAGCATGTAATAATAAATAAATAAATAAATAAATGAACTAAATTCCTAATGTTTCCTAAAGAACAAGGCTGGGGAGGGGGGAAATAATCTCCTGAGCACTGCTCCTATTTTCTCAGCTGCAGACAAATGCAGCAGGCAGAGGCAATTACAAGGCTTTTATTGGATTTCCTCTGTAATCCTGCTAGGTAATCCTGCCATTTGTCCTGACTGAGGGACAAATTATGGATTTAATGTTGAAAATGAAGCAGATGGTGGCTACCCGGCCATTCATCTGGGCAGGGTTCACATTGAGTTTGGACCCCAGAGGGAAAAAAAACAACACACCCTCACAGCCCCCTGATAAATTTCTTGGGGAAATGATTTGGGTTGTTCTCACCCCAGTTCCCTACAAGGCTTCAGGAAAATCATCTGTGATGGCCAAGGAGGCCAAGGGCAGCCTGGGGTGCATTACAAGGGCTGTGATGAGCAGGATCTCCTCCCAGTATCACAGTATCACAGAATCACCAAGGTTGGAAGAGACCTCAAAGATCATCGAGTCCAACCTGCCACCCGGCACCTAGTGACTAAACCATGGCACCAAGTGCCACATCCAGTCCCCTCTTGAACACCTCCAGGGATGGGGACTCCACCACCTCCCTGGGCAGCACATCCCAATGGCCAACAACTCTCTCTGTAAAGAACTTTCTCCTCCCCTCCAGCCTAAACCTCCCCTGGCACAGCCTGAGACTGTGTCCTCTTGTTCTGGTGCTGGCTGCCCAAGAGAAGAGACCAATCCCCACCTGGCTACAAGCTCCCTTCAGGGAGTTGTAGAGAGCAAGAAGGTCTCCCCTGAGCCTCCTCTTCTGCAGGCTAAGCAACCCCAGCTCCCTCAGCCTCTCCTCACAGGGCTGTGCTCCAGACCCCTCCCCAGCCTTGATGCTCTTCTCTGGACACCTTCCAGCATCTCAACATCTTGCCTAACCTGAGGGGCCCAGAACTGGACACAGGACTCAAGGTGTGGCCTAACCAGTGCTGAGCACAGGGCACAATGACTTCCCTGCTCCTGCTGGCCACACTCTTCCTGCTGCAGGCCAGGATGCCATTGGCCTTGGCCACCTGGGCACACTGCTGGCTCATGTTTAGGCAGCTCTCAATCAGCACCCTCAGGTCCCTCTCTGTCTTCCCCCTCTATTGTGCCCTGCCCCTCTGGAATCTTGTGTCCAGTTCTGGGCTCCTCAGGTCAAGAAGGACCTGCTTCAGAGAGTCCTGGAGCACGAAAGCTGCTGCAGGCAGTGGAACATCTCCCTGTGAGGCCAGGCTGAGGGACCTGGTTGCAGAGGAGCCTGAGGGCTGCCTTCATTGCTGGGCATAAAGATGTGCAGGGCCAACCTGGTTAATTCTATTCTATTCTATTCTATTCTATTCTATTCTATTCTATTCTATTCTATTCTATTCTATTCTATTCTATTCTATTCCATTCCATTCCATTCTATCCTATCCTATCCCATTCCATTCCATTCCTATCCTATCCTACCTTATCCTATCCTATCCTATCCTATCCTATCCTATCCTATCCTATCCTATCCTATCCTATCCTATCCATATTCTCTGCTCAGGGATGCCCAAGGAGATCTCATTGCTCTCTGCAGTTCCCTGAGAGGAGGCTTCAGTGAGGTGAGGTTGGGCTCTGCTCCCTAGTCTCAGGTGATAGGAGGAGAGATTCTGTCTCCACCCAAGGGTTTGCACAGGAGGGACCTGCCCTGGTGGACAGGCTGGTGGCAGGGTGGTAACAAACCCTCCTGGGGGGGTGGGGGGTGGGGGGTGGGGGGGGGTAGGGGAGAGGGGCAGAGGGCAGGAGAAAGATCCCTGGCACCCTGTTGGTGTCTGTTAGCCTTTTGCCAGTGCCTGTGCTTTGCTGGTTGCATTGCTGCTGTTGAACACATCACTCCCTGACCCCTGTTTAACTGCCCCTCACTTCTACACCAGGGAACCTCTCTGATGCAGATTGGCTTTGACCCATGCCAGATGAACTATTTCCCCCCCCCCCCCATGACAACCACGAGGTAGCTTTGTGGGTGGTTTCTAGAAGCCTGGAGGAGGAGAGGTTGCAGAGGAGTTTGTTTGTAAATGCAAGCAGCTGGGTGATGAATGTTGATAATCTGGAGCCATGCAGACGTAGGAGTTGACCTTTCATCACTTGGTGACAGATTATGGCTGAGAAGAGGGCCATGAAAGCAAACACAAAGTCACTTACACTCCAGATGATAAAAAGAATGGAAGCCAGCTGAGAGAGAGAGAGAGAGAGAGAGAAAGGGAGAGAGAAGTTCAATATTTCCAGTATATGAAACCTACTTCTTCTCATCTGAGAGCAACTGAATGGAAACCTGAAAGCAGGAAGATGAACAGTTCTCATTTCCACTTCATTTTCCCTTTCTGCCCTGACAAGAAAGGATTGCCTTGGAAAAAAAACCAACAACCCACCTCAAACCCCTCTCCCCAACTCTAATAATGTCAGGAGAATTGGTTTATAACTGCTTTAGCAGCTTTCAGCTCTGCACTGGGTTCTTCGTTCTTCTTTTGGGCTCATCAAAACACACCAAGCCATCGAGGTTGCCCTCAAGCTTTAACACTCTGGGGTCCAGTCATTACTCCTAAAATCTGCCTGGCTGGTGGACCCTGAAATTTTGCCCAGAGATGGAGAGAGGGGATCCTGCCCCTCTGCTCTGGGGAGACCTCACCTGCAGGGCTGTGCCCAGCTCTGGCATCCCCAACACAAGAGAGACACAGACCTGATGGGAGAGGGTCCAGAGGAGGCCACAGAGATGATCACAGGCTGAAGAACCTCTGCTGTGGGGACAGGCTGGGGGAGTTGGGGCTGCTCAGCCTGGAAAAGAGAAAGCTCCAGGGGGACCTTAAGGCTGCAGCTCAATGTCTGCAGGGGAGCTGCAGGCAGGCTGGGGAGGGACTGCTCAAAAGGGGCTCTGGGGATAGGACGAGGCACAAGGGTTTGGAAGTGTAGCAGGGCAGGGTTAGGTTGGACATCAGGAGGAAGTTCTGCACTGTGAGGTTGAAGAGACACTGGAAGAGGCTGCCCAGGGAGGTGGTTGAGGCTCCATCCCTGCAGACATCCAAGCTCAGCCTTGCTGTGTCCCTGGGCAGCCTGCTCTGGCTGGAGCTGTCCCTGCTGCCTGCAGGTGGGGTTGGGCAAGGTGACCTCTGAGGCTCCCTTCCAACCCAATGCAATTTGGGAAGCTGTGAATCATTCCCAGTGGTTCTTAAACTTATAACACTCTGCCAGTTCCAAGGACTTGGGGACACTGGTGATTAAAAAGCTGGAGAAGAGCTGACTGTGTCTGCTCCCAGCCCAGAAGGCCAAACGTGTCCAGGGAGGTGGTGGAGTCACCATCCCTGGAGGTGTTCAAGAGGGGATTGGACGTGGCACTTGGTGCCATGGTTTAGTAGTCATGAGGTGTTGGGTGACAGGTTGGACTTGATCTCTGAGGTCTTTTTCAACCTTATTGATTCTATGATTCTATGTCCTGGGCTGCATCCAAAAACAGAGAGAGCAGCAGGTCAAGGGAGGGAATCCTGCCCCTCTGCTCTGCTCTCATGAGACACAACCTGGAGCACAGCCTCCAGTTCTGCTGTCCCCTGCACAAGAAGGACCTGGAGCTGCTGGAGAGGGTCCAGAGGAGGACAGCAACCCAGCTAGACCTGATTGACAGAAGACTCTCTCCCAAACCCAGCTGGATGCTCTGTCTCCACCAGCACACACACAACACTGCTCACGCCGCTGCCAGATGCACCCAGAGAGAACTCTCTTGAATTCTTTCTGGCACTTCAAAGCCCTTTGTGATTTGTTTAAGAGAGTCTGATACATGTTGCAAAAAAACCCCAAACAAACCAAGCCCTGAAACACACACAAAGTTTGTTGTAAAAACACTGCTGAGACCCCACCTGCAGCACTGCCTCCAGTTCTGGGCTCCTCAGGTTAGGCAAGATGTTGAGCTGCTGGAAGGTGTCCAGAGAAGGGCAACAAAGCTGGGGAGGGGTCTGGAGCACAGCCCTGTGAGGAGAGGCTGAGGGAGCTGGGGTTGCTTAGCCTGGAGAAGAGGAGGCTCAGGGGAGACCTTCTTGCTCTCTCCAACTCCCTGAAGGGAGGTTGTAGCCAGGTGGGGGTTGGCCTCTTGTCCCAGGCAAGCAGCACCAGAACAAGAGGACACAGTCTCAAGCTGTGCCAGGGGAGGTTTAGGCTGGAGGTGAGGAAGAAGTTCTTCCCAGCAAGAGAGATTGGCCATTGGAATGTGCTGCCCAGGGAGGTGGTGGAGTCCCCATCCCTGGAGGTGTTTAGGAAGAGCCTGAATGAGGCACTTGGTGCCATGGTTTAGTTGATTAAATGGTGTTGGGTGAGAGGTTGAACTTGATGATCTCAAAGGTCTCTTCCAACCTGGTCTATTCTATTCTATTCTATTCTATTCTATTCTATTCTATTCTATTCTATTCTATTCTATTCTATTCTATTCTATTCTATTCTATTCTATTCTATTCTATTCTATTCTACTCTATTCTATTCTAGAAAGGACCTGGAGCTGCTGGAGAGGGTCCAGAGGAGGCTGTGAAGATGATCAGTAGGCTGGAGAAGCTCTGCGGTGGGGACAGACTGGGAGAGTGGAGGCTGTTCAGCCTGGAGTAGTGAAGGCTCCAGGAGACCTCAGAGCAGCCTTCCAGTACCTGAAGGACTCCAGAAGGGCTGGGGAGGGACTTTTGCCAAGGGTTGGGAGTGCCAGGATGGGACACAATGGCTTTGAGCTGGGAGAGGGGAGACTGAGACTGGAGAGGAGGAAGAAATTGTTGACAGTGAGGGTGGGGAGAGACTGGCACAGGCTGCCCAGGGAGGCTGTGGCTGCCTCCTCCCTGGAGGTGTTCAAGGCCAGGCTGGATGAAGCCTTGAGCAGCCTGGGCTGGTAATAGGTGTCCCTGCCCATGGCAGGGGGGTGGGAACTGGATGATCTCTGAGGTCCCTTCCAACCCAACCCATTCTGTGGCTCTCTGCTCCAGTGAAGCTGACTTGTGCTGAAACGTGTGCTGTGTCAGAAGCAGCAGCACAACCTGATCTTTATTAGTTTTGGAGGGGTGGGGGTTTCTTTTAGCTACTGTTGGCAACTCCAAGCCCAGTTTACATATTAAGTTTGGAGCAAACCTTTTCTAAGAGAGAAAAATGAAAGAGGGGGTGGGGGGAAGAAAAGAGAAAGGAATGAGAGCAAGGCCAGCTTGCTAGATGGAAAGAGCAACAGTGCAATGCTTTATGTGCTGCCAAGGATTCCTGTTTGCCATATCAGGGAATAGAAAATATTTTAATCTACTCCATTTACAAGCACTTCTACATCCACTTCTGGCTGGTAATAATCTAAAGAGCCAACCCCCATTGTTTTACAGCACAGAAATTGTTCTTGCCTGGTCTTGTGTTTCCCCCACCCCTGCCATAATCCAGCTAATAAGCAGTGCCTGCTCCTGGGCATGAATCCAAACAGCAAAGCTCCTGCCCCTCGTTTTGGATTCTACTGAGTGTTGTAAAAGCAGAGCAGGGGTGCTGGGGAGCTTCAGGGTTTCAAATGGGCTGCCCAGGGAGGTGGTGGAGTCCCCATCCCTGGAGGTGTTTAGGAAGAGCCTGGATGTGGCACTTGGTGCCATGGTTTAGTAGTCATGAGGTGCTGGGTGACAGGTTGGACTTGATGAGCTTTGAGGTCTTTTCCAACCTTATTGATGATTCTATGATTCTATGACCCAAACCTGAACCCAGCACTCAAGCTGTGGCCTACCCACTGCCCAGCCCAGGGGCACAATCCCTGCCCTGCTCCTGCTGCCCACACTATTGCTGCTCCAGGCCAGGCTGCTGGTGGCCTTCTTGGCCACCTGGGCACACTGCTGGCTCCTGTTGAGAAGGCTGTCCACCAGGGTACAGAATGCATGATGCACAGTAAAGGAAGGAGGCTGTAAAGGGAATGATTGGATGTTAGACTTTCCTTTTCCTTGGCTGCATAAAACCTGGTGTGGAGCTTGTTTAGCCTGGAGAGGAGGAGGCTCAAGGGAGACCTTCTTGTTCTCTATAACTCCCTGAAGGGAGGTTGTAGTCAGGTGGGGGCTGGTCTCTTCTCCCAGGCAAGCAGCACCAGAACAAGAGGACACAGTCTCAGGCTGTGCCGGGGGGGGTTTAGGCTGGAGGTGAGGAGAAAGTTCTTTACAGAGAGAGTTGTTGGCCACTGGGATGTGCTGCCCACGGAGGTGGTGGAGTCCCCATCCCTGGAGGTGTTGAAAAGGAGACTGGATGAGGCACTTGGTGCCATGGTCTAGTCATGAGGTCTGTGGTGACAGGTTGGACTTGATGATCTTTGAGATCTCTTCCAACCTTGGTATTTCTGTGATACACTGGCCAAAAAAATCATGGAGAGCACACAGAACCATGGAATTGTTTGGGTTGGGAAAGACCTCAGAGATCATCCAGTGCAGCCTGCAACCCAACCCCACCATGGCCACCAAACCATGGCCCACATGGGCACACAGTTCTGGAATACCTCCAGGGATGGGGACTCCACCACCTCCCTGGGCAGCCTCTGCCAGGCTGCTGGTGGCCTCCCTGGCCACCTGAGCACGCTGCTGCCTCACCTTCCTCTGGCTGTCAAGCAGCCAAACCAAAAAGAACATCATAAAATAGATATTATATATATATATATATTCTTTATCCCCCCCTCAACAGTATCTCTTTCCCAGCTGGAATCTCTCTTTTCAGTGTGCAAAAGACTATCTCTGAATGTATAATGTGCTGTTTTCTTTCACTGCTCTCAGACCTCGGAGTGCAGGGCTCAAATACAGCCCTAAATAATTCATGCTCTGAAATGCCACTTATCTAAGGGCCACTCTCTGGAAGGCAAGGTTGACCAACTCCACTGCTGCTGGAGAGCCTAATTGTCATCCTGGCTATCATTACTGCTGGAGCTATTACTATTATTATTGCTTTTATTGCTATTAGGATTACTATCATTACCACTGGGATTATTGCAGCTCCTTCACCTATTATTGCTCCTGGGTTTTTTTGTTGGCTCTCATTATTTTTAGCATCATCTTCTCCCTCCAACCAAACAGGCAATGGGAGCCCAAGCTTTTTTCTTCTCCCCTTCTAAGCACTTCACTGGAGATCATGGACAAGTTGGCACTTGGAACAAGGAGAAAGGAGGAGCTGCTCTGAGTTTTGGGTACTAAATGTTTTGCTTTTCTTCCCTTGGTGCAGTTTCCTTTTCTAGGTGCAGTGAAGCAATTCCCTCCTGCTCTGGTGGGATCCCATCTCCAGCACTGGGTGTAGTTCTGGTGCCACCAGCAAAAGGAGAACAAGGAGCTGCTGGAGCAGGTCCAAAGGAGTCCACAAAGATGAGCAGAGGGCTGGAGAACCTCTGCTGTGGGGACAGGCTGGGAGAGTTGGGGCTGTTCAGACTGCAGAGGAGAAGGCTCCAGGCAGACCTTAGAGCTGCAGCTCAATATCTGAAAGGGACCCAGAAGAAAGTTGGGGAGGGACTGTTCAGAAGGACCTGTGGGGATAGTACAAGGGACAATGGTTTGGAACTGGAGCAGGGCAGTTAGGTTGGACATCACAGAATCACCAAGGTTGGAAGAGACCTCAGAGATCATCAAGTCCAACCTGTCACCACAGACCTCATGACTAGACCACGGCACCAAGTGCCACGTCCTATCCCCTCTTGAACACCTCCAGGGACGGTGACTCCACCACCTCCCTGGGCAGCACATCCCAATGGCCAACAACTCTCTCTGGGAAGAACTTTCTCCTCCCCTCCAGCTTAAACCTCCCCTGGCACAGCTTGAGACTGTGTCCCCTTGTTATGGTGCTGGTTGCCTGGGAGAAGAGACCAACCCCCACCTGGCTACAACCTCCCTTCAGGTAGTTGTAGACAGCAATAAGGTCTCCCCTGAGCCTCCTCTTCTACAGGCTAAGCAACCCCAGCTCCCTCAGCCTCTCCTCACAGGGCTGTGCTCCAGACCCCTCCCCAGCTTTGTTGCCCTTCTCTGGACATGTTCAAGAGTCTCAATGTCCTTCTTTAACTGAGGGACCCAGAACTGGACACAGGACTCAAGGTGTGGCCTAACCAGTGTGGAATACAGGGCACAATGACTTCCCTGTGAGGGAGGGGAGACACTGGAACAGGCTGCCCAGGGAGGTGGTGGAGGCTCCATCTCTGGAGACATTCAAACTCAGGCTTGATGTGGTCCTGAGCAACCTGCTCTAGCTGGAGCTGTCCCTGCTGACTGCAGGGGGGTTGGACAAGATGACCTCTGAGGCTTCCTTCCAGCCCAATGCCATCTGAGAGTCTCCTCAGAGGGAGCTGACAGCAGCTTTATCCCATTGCCCCACAGTTAATATCCCAAGCTTTAATAAACTGCCCACAAAGCTCCCAAACACACAGAACCACAGCACCCAAGGGAAAGTCTTGAGGAGAAACACTGCATTTGTGGGGCTGCCTTGCAGAGGAAATCTTCCAAGCTTATCTTTTCATAACTCCTGCTTCCTCCCATAAGCCAGCAGGGTCTGATTGCATCAGTAGGTGCTGGTGAGGTTTTCTAGGGCTGGAGAGCTGAAGAGTTCTGTTCTCCACTCTCCACTAAGTGTCTGTTACCCGAGGGGGGGTGGGGGTGTGGCTTTATTTCTTCTTCTGAGCAACAAAATCACTTCTAAACCCCTACAAGGCTCAAGTTTCAAATGGGGAAGTTTGACTTCCCAATACATTGAGACCTCATCGCTTCCCTGCAAGTCCCTGAGAGGAGGCAGGAGCCAGGTGGGGTTTGGTGTCTGCTCTCTAGGACCTCATCGCTTCCCTGCAAGTCCCTGAGAGGAGGCAGGAGCCAGGTGGGGTTTGGTGTCTGCTCTCTAGGACCTCATTGCTCTCTGCAAGTCCCTGAGAAGAGGCTGGAGCCAGGTGGGGTTTGGTGTCTGCTCTCTAGGACCTCATCGCTTCCCTGCAAGTCCCTGAGAGGAGGCAGGAGCCAGGTGGGGTTTGGTGTCTGCTCTCTAGGACCTCATTGCTCTCTGCAAGTCCCTGAGAAGAGGCTGGAGCCAGGTGGGGTTTGGTGTCTGCTCTCTAGGACCTCATTGCTCTCTGCAAGTCCCTGAGAAGAGGCTGGAGCCAGGGAGGGTTTGGTGTCTGCTCTCTAGGACCTCATTGCTCTCTACAAGTCCCTGAGAAGAGGCTGGAGCCAGGTGGGGTTTGGTGTCTGCTCTCTAGGACCTCATTGCTCTCTACAAGTCCCTGAGAGGAGGCAGGAGCCAGGTGGGGTTTGGTGTCTGCTCTCTGGGACCTCATTGCTCTCTACAACTCCCTGAGAAGAGGCTGGAGGCAGTTGGAGGTTGGTCTCTTCTCTCTAGGACCTCATTGCTCTCTACAAGTCCCTGAGAGGAGGCTGGAGGCAGTTGGAGGTTGGTCTCTTCTCTCTAGGACCTCATTGCTCTCTACAACTTCCTGAAAGGAGGTTGAAGTGACATTGGTGTAGGTATCTTCTCTCTAGTCTCAAGGGATAGAAGGAGAGGAAATGGCCTGCAATTGTGCCAGGGGAGGGTTAGGTTGGAAAGGAGGAAAAATGTCTTTGCTGCCAGAGTGGTCAGGGACTGGCAGAGGCTGCCCAGGGAGGTGGTGGAGTCCCCATCCCTGGAGAGGTTCCAGAAAGCTGTGGCCATGGCCCTTGGGGCCAGGGGTTGGTGGCCATGGTGGGGTTGGGCTGATGCTTGGACTGGCTGATCCTGGACTTGTTTTCCAACCTTAATGATTGTATGGTTCAGTGCTGAAGGTGGTGTGGGCTTGGCAGTTGAATTTGATGATCTTAGAGAACTTTTCCAACCTTATTGAGCCTCTGATTCCATTATTAATAATTGTGTGCAAGAAAAGAGCAGTTCTGTGCTGAAAACCTCTCCTACTGGCTCATTTCCAGAGCATTCCAGAAAGAGGCAGACATGAGTCACTTAGGGGTCTCACATTGTGAACTTCCATGGGAATGGAGGAGAGGGAAATCATGGCCACAGTGGGGTTGGGTTGGTGCTTGGGCTGGATGGCCTCAGAGGGCTTTTCCAACTCAAACAGTTCCATGGTTCTGTGAGGTTTGGGCTGTTTGATCTTTGGTGCCTGCTCACTGTCATCTCTTTCCCTGCTGCCTAGCACACTGCATCTCAGCTGGCCTTCAGATGCAGTAAGGATCAGAACTTGAGCTCCCTGGAGAAGAAAGGATGTAGTGTAATGAGGAGCCAAAACCAGAGGGGACAATAATGGGCAAATGCTTGATCTGGTAGTAAAGGGAATGTTCTCCCCCTGCAGAGAGCCTCTTAATGTTTTCATTGACTTGCCTGGCATGCAAGCTACAGCTGTGGCATGAAATCTGGGGATGGCAGAAATCTCCAGAGCAATTCTCTTTCCTGCAGAGAGTGGTCAGGGATTGGAACAGGCTGCCCAGGGAGGTGGTGGAGTCCCCACCCCTGGAGGGGTCCCAGAAAGCTGTGGCTGTGGCACATGGGGCCAGGGTTTAGTGTCCATGGTGGGTTGGTGGTTGGACTTGAGAGCCTCAGAAGTCTTTTCTCCAACCTCAACGAGCAGATTCAAGCTCTATGGAGTTTATTCCCCTCTTCATCACTGATGAAGGAAATTAGTCCAGAAATACTGATTCCTTTTTGAGGAGCCTGTAAGGACTTGTCTGCAGCTGTCAGATTTATTGGCAGAAGAGGTCATTAATAATTATTTTGAAGTTGTATTTCCCCCTGAGAACATAATCACTTGGAAGTGGGTTGCACATGCAGGTCTGGAAGCCTTCCAGCTCTGCTCTGATTTGATTGATCTGCTTTGGTCTGTGCTGCAGGGTTCCTCCATCACTAAAGAGCTTCTGGAGGTGTTTGCAGGGGGCTGAGGACAGCTGCTGGGACAGGGCTTGTGTCCACAGCCATTGTCTTCAAATCCTTTTTAGCACAACATTCAGAAGGTAATTGTGCTGGGCTGACCTTGGATTAAAAACCTCATGGAATCTTAGGGTGGCTTAGGCTAGAAGGGAGCTCAGAGCTCATCCCCTCCACCCTCCCCACCATGCCCAGGGACACCTCTCAGCTAGGCTCAGCTGCTCAAGGTCTCATCCAGCCTGGCCTTCAACACCCCCAAGGCAGGAGGCAGCCACAGCTTCCCTGGCAGCCTGTGCCAGAGTCTCAGCACCCTGGCACTGAACAACTTCTTCCTCAGCTCCAGCCTGACCCTGCTCTGCCTCAGCTCCAAACCATTCCCCCTTGGCCTGTCCCAGACACCCTCAGGAGAAGTCTCTCTGCAGCCTTCCTTCAGGCACTGGCAGGCAGCTCTGAGGTCCCCCTGGAGCCTTCTCTTCCCCAGGCTGACCAAGACAAGGAGATCACTCAGTAGTGATCATGGGCAAAGGAGACTTGGCTTGGAAACATTAACTCATTAACAATTAAGCTGGCTCTGTGCAGACCTCTTGGGCTGGCAGCACAGCTTGAGGGGCTATCAGCCACCCCCACCCCACCAGCTTTCTATCAGTTTCCAGCAGACAGATGTGGCCTTGCTGGGTGATTTTCTTGGCATGTGACCCCAGCTTTGACCTTGGCAGTGGAAGAATTTTAGTAGCAGAAAATGCTTTAGGGGGCTTTTCATGGTTTGGGTTTTTTTGTATTGCTTTTTCTTTAGATTTCATAGAATCAATGAGGTTGGAAAAGACCTCAGAGTTCATCAAGTCCAACCTGTCGCTCAGCACCTCATGACTAACTACACCATGGCACCAAGTGCCACATCCAGTCCCCTCTTCAACACCTCCAGGGATGGTGACTCCACCACCTCCCTGGGCAGCACATCCCAATGGCCAACAACTCTCTCTGGGAAGAACTTTCTCCTCACCTCCAGCCTAAACCTCCCCTGGCACAGCTTGAGACTGTGTCCTCTTGTTCTGGTGCTGCTTGCCTGGCAGAAGAGACCAACCCCCACCTGGCTACAACCTCCCTTCAGGGAGTTGCAGACAGCAAGAAGGTCTCCCCTGAGCCTCCTCTTCTGCAGGCTAAGCAACCCCAGCTCCCTCAGCCTCTCCTCACAGGGCTGTGCTCCAGACCCCTCCCCAGCTTTGTTGCCCTTCTCTGGACACCTTCCAGCACCTCAACATCTTGCCTAACCTGAGGGGCCCAGAACTGGACACAGGACTCAAGGTGTGGCCTGAGCAGTGCTGAGCACAGGGCACAATGACTTCCCTGCTCCTGCTGGCCACACTCTTCCTGATGCAGGCCAGGATGCCATTGGCCTTCTTGGCCTCCTGGGCACACTGCTGGCTCATGTTCAACCTACTCTCAACCAGCACCCCCAGGTCCCCCTCTGCCTGGCTGCTCTCAGCCACTCTGACCCCAGCCTGTAGCACTGTCTGGGGTTGCTGTGACCAAAATGCAGCACCTGGCACTTGGACTTGCTCAATGCCATCGTGCTGGATTCTGCCCATCTCTGCATCCTGGCAAGGTCCCTCTGCAGAGCTCTCCAACCTTCTAACAGATCAACTCCTGCCCCCAGCTTGCTGTCATCTGCACATTTACTGCTGATGGACTCAATGCCCTCCTCCAGATCATCAATGAAGATATTGAAGAGGGTGGGGCCCAGCCCTGATCCCTGGGGGACACCACTGGTGCCTGGCTGCCAGCTGGATTTCTCCAAATGTTTCCCAGGGACTAAGCAGGGATTATCAAACTCATTTCTCTCTTTCTTCCTTTTTTGTTTGTCCCAGTGCCAGATCTCTTAACCTTGCTCTTCAGACTCCAAAGACCTGTGGACTAATCCACTAATCCTCCTAGTCTCACAAGTTATTGGAAGTCCATGATCTGCAATCTCAGGCTGGAGATCTGTTGGCAAGCCTGTGACCTCAGGGAAGCCCAGAGAGTGGCACAGCTTGCCCTTCACCACTTTAATTCCTCACTCTTGGAACATTTCAGGGGTTTGCTTGGCTTTGAGAAAGAGAAGCATCTTCTCATCTGAGCTTCCAGCTGAGAGCCTGAGGGAGCTGGGGTTGCTTAGCCTGGAGAAGAGGAGGCTCAGGGAAGACCTTCTTGCTCTCTCCAACTGCCTGAAGGGGGGTTGTAGCCAGGTGGGGGTTGGTCTCTTCTCCCAGGCAACCAGCACCAGAACAAGAGGACACAGTCTCAAGCTGTGCCAGGGGAGGTTTTGGCTGGAGGTGAGGAGAAAGTTCTTCCCAGAGAGAGCTGTTGGCCATTGGAATGTGCTGCCCAGGGAGGTGGTGGAGTCGCCATCCCTGGAGGTGTTGAAGAGGAGACTGGATGAGGCACTTGGTGCCATGGTTTAGTTGGTTAGCTGGTGTTGGATGATGGGTTGGACTTGAATGATCTCAAAGGTGCCTTTCCAACCTGGTTTATTCTATTCTAATTTCCAGCAGCTGCTTCTGCAGGTTTCAGCTGGCCACCTTCAGTAGTATTTTCCACACATTACAACCTATGGTTGCAGCAGGCCAGGAAAAATCTTCATTCCTTTTTCAGGTCTTATTATTTAGGAGTTAAACCAAGTCCATTTCAGCTGCTGGAGATCAGCCATCAATCAAGATTTAAATGGTGTGGTATCATGCTGGGAAGCAGAAGCTTATTGTATTGATAGGGAGCTTTAGTACACTCTGGAGTTACCTCAGCCTCACAAAGCAATTAGCCAATAATGTTAAGAAGTTATGGCTAATTTCACTAATGCTTAATGAAGTCTCCTAAAGCTGTCAGGACTGATGAGCCCAGGGAGGTTTTCTGTGCAAGAGCAGGCATTAAAGTTAGGGTTCTCATCTCGTTGGGGCAGATCAATCATTATCCTAAAGGATACTGTTGCTTTCCAAGGACATGGGGAAGAGCCATTTGCTTCTTTCTACAGCTGCTTGAAGGATGTGAAGCCAGCACAGGGATTTTATGTATCAGAGGGTGGTCTCTGGTGGGCATCCAGCCTTACAAGAGCCCTGTGTCCAGCTCTGGAGGCCCCAGTGCAGGACAGATGTTGAGTTGCTGGAAGGTGTCCAGAGAAGGGCAACAAAGCTGGGGAGGGGTCTGGAGCACAGCCCTGTGAGGAGAGGCTGAGGGAGCTGGGGTTGCTTAGCCTGGAGAAGAGGAGGCTCAGGGGAGACCTTCTTGCTCTCTCCAACTCCCTGAAGGGAGGCTGTAGCCAGGTGGGGGTTGGTCTCTTCTCTCAGGCAACCAGCACCAGAATAAGAGGACACAGTCTCAAGCTGTGCCAGGGGAGGCTTAGCCTGGATGTCAGGAAGAAATTCTTCCCAGCAAGAGAGATTGGCCATTGGAATGTGCTGCCCAGGGAGGTCATGCAATCACCATCCCTGGAGATGTTTAAAAGGAGATGGAAGGTGCTCAGAGAAGGGCCAGGAGGATGAGCAGAGGGCTGCAGCTGCTCTGCTATGGAGACAAACAGAGAGCTGGGGTTGTTCAGTCCGGAAAGGAGAAGGTTCCAAGGAGACCTTATTGTGGCCTTCCAGTATCTGAAGGGGGCTACAAGAAAGCTGGGGAGGGACTTTTTAGGGTGTCAGGGAGTGATAGGACTGGGGGGATGGATCCAAGCTAGAAGAGGGAAGATTCAGATTGGATGCCAGGAAGAAGTTCTTCCCCATGAGGGTGGTAAGAGTCTGGCACAGGTTGCCCAGGGAGGTGATGGAAGCCTCATCCCTGGAGGTTTTTGCAGCCAGGCTGGATGTGGCTGTGAGCAACCTGCTGTAGTGTGAGGTGTCCTTGCCCATGGCAGGGGGGCTAGAACTGGCTGATCCTTGAGATGCCTTCCAATCCTCACAGTTCTGTGACTCTGTGATATCTGAATGCCACAATTACTGGGGCAAGCAACACTTCCTGTGCATTGTGGGCTTGATGTGCTTAAAGTTCAGTATCTCCTGTTCCCTGCTGCTGGATTTCATTATTATTTCCTTAAAGTGAGAGTGGTGAGACTCTTCCACACACCCCCAGGGAGTTTCTGGCTGCCTCCTGCTTGGGGGTGTTCAAGGCCAGGCTGGATGAGGCCCTGAGCTGCTGAGTCTAGTTGAGAGATGTCCCTGCCCGTGGTGGGGAGGTTGGAGCTAGATAATCTTTAAGGTCCCTTCCAACCCAAACCATCCTGTGTCATCAATTCCTTGAGTGAACAACAGGGTTTCAACAGAAAAGGGGCGGCATTACTCTAGAATTAAACACAATATTGCAAAGGGGAAATCTGGATCACAGAAGCCTGTGAAGCAAGGGAAAAATGTGACAGAATCCTACCCTCAGCAGCTTGGATGTGGTAGTCTAGAGGACAAACACCTCTCTGAACTGGCTTTATCTTTTATTCATGCAGTGTTGTGTGCTCCTGCAAGCTGTTCTGCTTTTCCACACATGTGACAGCAGAGATTCCCTCCTTCCAGCCAGCTCAGCCCCCCCACTGTGCAGCTCACTGCCTCCCAAGCTTACAAATTCAGGCAATGCAACAAGGGGGGGGGAAGGCTTCCATTAAATACATCAATAAATGCATCCTTCATTTTCATCTCTGTGCATTCACACTCAGACACAAGGGAGGTCTTCCATAAACACATCAGACTGCTGTCTAGTAGATGTTTGATGAAGTGATTGAGTTGGAAATCTGAAACATTGACAGCTTTGAAGGAAGAAAAGCAAAGCCCACCCTAATATGGCACAGAATGAGAGAAGTGTTGGGGTTGGAAGAGTCCTCTGAGAGCATCCAGTCCAACCCCCCCCACCCAACCCCCTCATGGCCACCAAACCATGGCCCCAAGGGCCATGGCCACAGCTTTCTGCAACACCTTCAGGGCTGGGGACTCCACCACTTCCCTGGGCAGCCTCTGCCAGTCCCTGACCACTCTTGCAGCGAAGACAATCTTCCTCCTCCCCAACCTATCCCTCCCCTGGCACATTCCAGGCCATTGCCTCTCCTTCTATGCCCTGAGACTGGGGAGCAGAGCCCAACCCCCAGCTCCCTGCAGCCTCCTCTCAGGGAGCTGCAGAGAGCAAGGAGGTCTCCCTCAGCCTCCTCTGCTCCACGCTCAACACCCCCAGCTCCCTCAGCTGCTCCTCATAAGGAAGGGTCTTCAGCATGGAACATAAGGAGCATTGCTTCAGCACAGGGAGTGGCCTGTCCAGTCTGCATTCAGACAAGCTCCAATGTATTAAAATAGTAGTAGTGGTAGCAATGAGAATAGAATAAATGCCAACAAATAAAAACCAACAAAAACCCCAACCCCCAAATAACCTTCCCCCTCCCAAAAATAACCCAAATAAAAAACAAACCACCCAAATAAAACCCCAACCAAAACCCACCTCCAAATAAAGCCACCCCCAAAGCAGAACCCACCCCAAATAAAGGCACCCCCAAAAGGGCACCCCTAAATAGAACCCCAAACTCCCCCCCAAATAAAACCTACCCTAAACCCCCCCAATATAAACCCCACCCTAAAACCACCACCCCCCAATGAACCCCACCCTAAAACCACCCCTCCAAATAGAAACCCACCCCAAAAACCACCACCCCCCTCAATGAACCCCACCCTAAAACCAACCCCCAATATAAAACCCACCCTCAAACCACCACCCCCCCAATATAAAACCCAACCTCAAACCCCCCCTCCCAAATAGAAACCCAACCTCAAACCCCCCCTCCCAAATAGAAACCCAACCTCAAACCACCCCCCCTCCCAAATAGAAACCCACCCTCAAACCCCCCCTCCCAAATAGAAACCCACCCTCAAACCCCCCCTCCCAAATAGAAACCCACCCTCAAACCCCCCCTCCCAAATAGAAACCCACCCTCAAACCCCCCCTCCCAAATAGAAACCCACCCTCAAACCACCCCTCCCCCCAAATGGAAACCCAACCTCAAACCCCCCCTCCCAAATAGAAACCCAACCTCAAACCCCCAAATAAATTAAACCCCCCCAAATAAATACACTCCCCCCCCCAATAAAAGCCTCTGAGTGGCTGCTCTGCTGCTCCTTGGCTCCCCTGTGGCACGAGGGCAATTGCACAGAGCCTTGCACACCCAAGGTGCTTACTCCACGTTTGGAGCCTTTTTATCACAGAGGTGGAAGCAGAGTCCCCATTTATTACAGACATATTTCTTCCTGACAGGGGCCACAGCTTCAGCTCTGTAGAAGAGACCATAACCATCAGCTCCTATTCCCACAGTGATTTAGCTCGGGGTTTATCTTTCCTTCTGGGGAGTCATTGGCCTGAAATCAATACTGAGATTGGAGCCTTAAATAATATTTTTCTCTTGGTGCTTTCCTTTCATCTCCACTAAACTTCAGTTTGGCTTTTTGGTGGTTGCTGTTGGTGGGGATTAAAGCAATACCTGCTGTGGTCTTGAAGGAGCCCTGACAAGGGAGCTGGTCCCTTGCTTAAGCAACACAAAGTGCTGTACCCATGGGGTGTAAGGAGCATTTAAAGGGTGGCTCGTGGGGACCTTAATGCCCACCAGCACTCCCAGCTACTTCCCAATAGGTCAGCCCCTAAGCTGCAGGAGCTTGCCCCAGAACAAGAGGACACAGTCTCAGGCTGCACCAGGGGAGGTTTAGGCTGGAGGTTAGGAGGAAGTTTTACACAGAGAGAGAGATTGGCCATTGGAATGTGCTGCCCAGGGAGGTGGTGGAGTCACCATCGCTGGAGGTGTTCAGGAGGAGCCTTGATGGGGTGCTTGATGCCATGGTTGAATAGGTGGTGTTGGATGATAGGTTGGGCACGATGATCTTGAAGGTCTCTTCCAACCTGGTCTATTCTATTCTATTCCTCCATAGGTGCAGGACCCCACACCTGCCCTTGTTGAACTGCTTGAGGTTGCCCTGGGCAGAGGTCTGGATGAAGAGCAGCACAGCCTGACAGGGTGTCAGCCACTCCTCCCGGTGTGATCTCAGCACCAAACTGGCCAAGGGTCCATTCTGCCTCATCATCCAGGCCAAAGTCCCTGGAGGTGTTTAAGAAGAGCCTGGATGAGGCACTCAGTGCCATGGTCTGGTTGATTAGATAGGGTTGGGTGATCAGTTGGACTTGATGATCTTGGAGGTCTCTTCCAGCCTGCTTGATTCTGTGTGACTGATGAAGGTGCTGAACAAGACTGGACCCAGAAGCAAGCTCTGGGTTACAGAAGTGGAGGAGTGTTGTTAGGTTGGACTCAATGGTCTCAAAGGTCTTTTCCAACCTGGTTAATTCTATTCTATTGTATTCTAATATTGCCATTTATGAATCACAGCCTAAAGGTCTCAAAAGCATCTCATGAAAAGGAGAAAATAACCCAACCACCCAAGCCTGATTTGAGATCAAACAAGGTTTGTAGAACAAGACCTCATGCCACACACTGAATAATACATTAAAACAACCAACCTCCCCCCCCTACTAGTCAAGTGCAGCACTGAGCAGCTTTAGATCTGCAGTCATCTGGTTAATGATGGTGTAATGTTACATCTATACAGCCAGACACTCTTGACTTAATTAGGGGAGAGATGATAAAATGGATCATAAATGGATGAAGGTTGGCAGAAGCTCTCTGATGGGTAACAGCACACAGCTTGTTGCTGTCCGCTGCAGCCTACAGATCATGGTACTGGTGAGGGGTTGGAAGGGAGCTTTGAGATCAAGCCCAATTGCTCACCTACAGCTCACAAAGCCACCACTGCTGCCAAGGCACTGCCAGCAAACCACCTCCCTCAGCACCACATCTGCACATCACTTAAATACCTCCAGGGATGAGGACTCCAACCACCACCCTGAGCAGCCAGGGACAGTCCCTGGACACTAGTGCAGCAAAGAAGTTTTTCCTCCTCCTTAACCTAACCCTCACCTGGCACAAGTCCAGGCCATTTCCTCTCCTATCACCTGAGACTAAGCAGAAGAGATCAACCCCCACCTTTTCCTCTTGACCTTGTCATATGCTTTAAATATAAGGAGCACAGAGCAGCACTTCTCAGCACTGGATACATTTGAATCATAGAATCAATAAGGTTGGAAAAGACCTCAGAGATCATCAAGTCCAACCTGTCACCCAACATCTCACGACTACTACACCATGGCACCAAGTGCCACATCCAATCCCCTCTTCAACACCTCCAGGGATGGGGACTCCACCACCTCCCTGGGCAGCACATCCCAATGGCTAACAACTCTGTGTGGGAAGAACTTTCTCCTCACCTCCAGCCTAAACCTCCTCTGGCACAGCTTGAGACTGTGTCCTCTTGTTCTGGTGCTGCTTGCCTGGGAGAAGAGCCCAACCCCCACCTGGCTACAACCTCCCTTCAGGGAGTTGCAGACAGCAAGAAGGTCTCCCCTGAGCCTCCTCTTCTGCAGGCTAAGCAACCCCAGCTCCCTCAGCCTCTCCTCACAGGGCTGTGCTCCAGACCCCTCCCCAGCTTTGTTGCCTTTCTCTGGACACCTTCCAGCAACTGGGAGAAGAGACCAACCCCCTCCTGGCATTTTTTCCCCCTTTGGATTTTAACTTGAACAGCAGAATTGTGAAATTCCATTGATTTGATGGCTTTCTCTCTCTGGATTTTAACTTGAACAGCAGAATTGTGAAATTCCATTGATTTGATGGCTTTCTCTCTCTGGATTTTAACTTGAACGGCAGAATTATGTAATTCCATTAATTTGATGGATTTCTCTCTCTGGATTTCAAATGGAATAACAGAATTATGAAATTCCATTAATTTTATGGATTCCCCTCCACTCTGGATTTTAAACTGATTAATAGAATTATGAAATTCCATGAATTTAATGGATTATTTTTCTCTCTCTCTGGATTTTAAATTGAATAGCAAAATTCTGTAATGCTATTAATTTTATGGACTTTTCTCTCTGGATTTTAACTTGAATAGTAGAATTATGAAATTCCATTAATTTTATGGCTTTTGCTCTCTCTGGATCTTAAATTTAATAACAGAATTGCATAAGGCCATGAATTTTATGGATGGTTTTTCTCTCTCTGGATTTTAAATTTAGTAGCAGAATTATGCAATTCCTTTAATTTTAGGGATTTATCTCTCTGGATTTTAAATTGAACAACAGAACTATTTAATTCTATGAATGCTATGGAATTTTTTTCCCCTCTGGATTTTACATTTAATAACATAATTATGTGATTCCATGAATTTGATGAAATTTTCTCTCTCTGGATTTTAAATTGGATAACAGTATTATGGAATTCCATTCATTTTATGGATTTTTTTTCCTCTCTGGATTTTAAATTGGATAATAGAATTATGGAACTCCATTCATTTTATTCAATTTAAAATGCAGAGAGGAAAAAAAATCCATGAAATGAATGGAATTCCATAATTCTATTAGCCAATTTAAAATGCAGAGAGGGAAAAAAAACATAAAATGAAAGGAATTCCACAATTCTATTATCCAATTTAAAATCCAGAGAGAAAAAGCCACCAAAATTCATAGAATTACATAATTCTATTATTCAACTTAAAATGCAGAGAGGAAAAAAAAATCCATAAAATGAATGGAATTCCATAATTCTATTAGCCAATTTAAAATGCAGAGAGGAAAAAAATCCATAAAATGAATGGAATTCCATAATTCTATTATCCAATTTAAAATCCAGAGAGAAAAAGCCACCAAAATTCATAGAATCCCATAATTCTATTAGCCAATTTAAAATGCAGAGAGGAAAAAAATCCATAAAATGAATGGAATTCCACAATTCTATTATCCAATTTAAAATCCAGAGAGAAAAAGCCACCAAAATTCATAGAATTACATAATTCTATTATTCAACTTAAAATGCAGAGAGGAAAAAAAAATCCATAAAATGAATGGAATTCCATAATTCTATTAGCCAATTTAAAATGCAGAGAGGGAAAAAAAAAATCCATAAAATGAATGGAATTCCATCATTCTGTTATCCAATTTAAAATCCAGAGAGAAAAAGCCACAAAAATTCATAGAATCCCATAATTCTATTAGCCAATTTAAAATGCAGAGAGGAAAAAAAATCCATAAAATGAATGGAATTCCATAATTCTATTATCCCATTTAAAATCCAGAGAGAAAAAGCCACCAAAATTCATAGAATCCCATAATTCTATTATTCAACTTAAAATGCAGAGAGGGAAAAAAAAAATCCATAAAATGAATGGAATTCCATCATTCTGTTATCCAATTTAAAATCCAGAGAGAAAAAGCCACAAAAATTCATAGAATTCCATAATTCTATTAGCCAATTTAAAATCCAGAGAGGAAAAAAAAAAAATCCATAAAATGAATGGAATTCCATAATTCCATTAGCCAATTTAAAATGCAGAGAGGAAAAAAATCCATAAAATGAATGGAATTCCACAATTCTATTATCCAATTTAAAATCCAGAGAGAAAAAGCCACCAAAATTCATAGAATTACATAATTCTATTATTCAACTTAAAATGCAGAGAGGAAAAAAAAATCCATAAAATGAATGGAATTCCATAATTCTATTAGCCAATTTAAAATGCAGAGAGGAAAAAAATCCATAAAATGAATGGAATTCCATAATTCTATTATCCAATTTAAAATCCAGAGAGAAAAAGCCACAAAAATTCATAGAATTCCATAATTCTATTAGCCAATTTAAAATGCAGAGAGGAAAAAAATCCATAAAATGAATGGAATTCCACAATTCTATTATCCAATTTAAAATCCAGAGAGAAAAAGCCACAAAAATTCATAGAATTCCATAATTCTATTAGCCAATTTAAAATGCAGAGAGGAAAAAAATCCATAAGATGAATGGAATTCCACAATTCTATTATCCAATTTAAAATCCAGAGAGAAAAAGCCACCAAAATTCATAGAATTCCATAATTCTATTATTCAACTTAAAATGCAGAGAGGAAAAAAAATCCATAAAATGAATGGAATTCCATCATTCTGTTATCCAATTTAAAATCCAGAGAGAAAAAGCCACAAAAATTCATAGAATTCCATAATTCTATTATTCAATTTAAAATCCAGAGAGGAAAAAAAAACCATAAAATGAATGGAATTCCACAATTCTATTATCCAATTTAAAATCCAGAGAGAAAAAGCCACCAAAATTCATAGAATTCCATAATTCTATTATTCAACTTAAAATGCAGAGAGGAAAAAAAAAATCCATAAAATGACTGGAATTCCATCATTCTATTATCCAATTTAAAATCCAGAAAGATAAAAAAAATCCATAACAAAATTATGGAATTCTATGAATTTTTGTGGCTTTTTCCTCTCTGGATTTTAAATTGGATAATAGAATGACGGAATTCCAGTCATTTTATGGATTTTTCCCTCTCTGCATTTTTATTCTACTCTTCAATTGATGCAATTCTATGAATTTTATGGATTTCTTTTCCCCCTCTGGATTTTTCATTGAGTGATAGAATTAGATAAACCCATTCATCTTATGTTTTGTTGTTTCTCTCTGGATTTAAAATTGAGTCAGATAGTTATGAAATTCCATTAATGTTATGGATTTTTTCTGTCTGGATTTGAAGTTTAATAATACAGTTACAAAATTCCATTCATTGTATGGACTCTCTCTCTGTGGACTTTAAATTTAATAATACAACTATGCAATTCTAGGAATTATATGGATTATTTCTTTCCTTCTGGATTTTACCTTGAATAGTAGAATTGTGACATTCCATTGATTTCATGGCTTTTTCTCCCTGGATTTTACCTTGAATAGGAGAATTGTGACATTCCATTGATTTCATGGCTTTTTCTCCCTGGATTTTACCTTGAATAGTAGAATTGTGACATTCCATTGATTTCATGGCTTTTTCTCCCTGGATTTTGCCTTGAATAGTAGAATTGTGACATTCCATTGATTTCATGGCTTTATCTCCCTGGATTTTACCTTGAATAGTAGAATTGTGACATTCCATTGATTTTATGGCTTTTTCCTCTCTGGATTTTACCTTGAATAGCAGAATTGTGACATTCCATTGATTTCACGGCTTTATCTCTCTGGATTTTACCTTGAATAGTAGAATTATGACATTCCATTAATTTTATGGCTTTTCCTCTCTGTATTTTACCTTGAATAGTAGAATTATGACATTCCATTAATTTTATGGATATATTTTTCCCCCTCTGGATTTTAAACTGATTAATAGAACTATGAAATTCCATGAATGTAATGGATTTTTTTCCTCTTTCTCTCTGGATTTTAAATTGAATAGCAGAATTATGTGATCCCACGAATTTTATGGCTTTTTAGCTCTCTGGATTGTTAATTTAATAGTAGAATTATGAAAGTCCATTAATTTTATGGATTTTTCTCTCTGGATTTTAAATTCAATAGTAGAATTATGAAATTCCATGAATTTAATGGGTTTTTTTTTTGCTCCCTCTCTGGATTTTAAACTGAATAGCAGAATTATGTAATTCCATGAATTTTATGGCTTTTTCTCTCTGGATTTTAAATTCAATGGTAGAATTATGAAATTCCATGAATTTAATGGGGTTTTTTTTTTGCTCCCTCTCTGGATTTTAAACTGAATAGCAGAATTATGTGATTCCATGAATTTTATGGCTTTTTATCTCTCTGGATTTTAAATTCAATAGTAGAATTATGAAATTCCATTAATTTAACGGGGTTTTTTTTACTCTCTCTCTGGATTTTAAACTGAATAGCAGAATTATGTAATTCCATGAATTTTATGGCTTTTTCTCTCTGGATTTTAAATTCAATGGTAGAATTATGAAATTCCATGAGTTTAATGGGGTTTTTTTTTTTGCTCCCTCTCTGGATTTTAAACTGAATAGCAGAATTATGTGATTCCATGAATTTTATGGCTTTTTATCTCTCTGGATTTTAAATTCAATAGTAGAATTATGAAATTCCATTAATTTAACGGGGTTTTTTTTGCTCCCTCTCTGGATTTTAAACTGAATAGCAGAATTATGTAATTCCATGAATTTTATGGCTTTTTCTCTCTCTGGATTGTTAATTTAATAGTAGAATTATGAAATTCCATTAATTTAATGGGGTTTTTTTTTTGCTCCCTCTCTGGATTTTAAACTGAATAGCAGAATTATGTAATTCCATGAATTTTATGGCTTTTTCTCTCTCTGGATTGTTAATTTAATAGTAGAATTATGAAATTCCATTAATTTTATGGCTTTTTCCTCTCTGGATTTGAAATGGAATAACAGAATTATGAAACTCCATGATTTTTTATGGATTTTTCTCTCTAGATTTCAAATTTAATAATACAGTTATGAAATTCCATGCATTGTAGGGATTTTTCTCCCTCTGGATTTTAAATTTAATAATAGAATTAAGTAATTCCATGAACTTTAAGGATTTTTTCTCTCTGGCTTTGCAATTTAATCACACAATTATGGAATTCTATGAATTTTCTGGATTTCTTTGCTCTCAATTACAAAATTTCATTAATTTTGTGGATTGTTCTTGCTCTGTATTTTAAATTGAATACTAGAATGGTGAAATTCCAGGAATTTTATGGATTTTTCTCTCTCTGGACTTTCAGTTTAGTAACAGAGTGATGTATTTCTGTGTATTTTTATGGAATTTTGTCTCTGGGTTTGAAATTTAATAACTGAATCGTGTGATTCCATGAATCTTATGCCTTCTTCTCCCTCTGGGTTTCAAATTGAATAATAGAATCATGAAATTCCATTAATTTTATGGACTGGGAGCTCTAGGCTGGTGGCTGGGCTGGCTGATCTCCAAGGTCTCCTCCAACTTCAAAGAGTGCTCTGATGTTCAATGAGTAACCCTCTAGTCCTTGCAGGTACGTTCCTGATCTCACCAGAGCTATGAGGCCATCAGACCAAAGAGGCTTAGATGTAAGCCATCAGCTTAGCAGCAAGCCAAACAAAGGCAGATGTGGTTGGCAGAGTAAAAAGCCAACCAAGAAGAGAAGACATTTAGAATAGAATAGACCAGACCAGGTTGGAAGAAACCTTCAAGGTCATCGTGTCCAACCTATTATCCAACCCACTTAATCAACTAAACCATGCAACCAAGCACCCCATCAAGTCTCCTCCTGAACACCTCCAATGATGGTGACTCCGCCACCTCCCTGGGCAGCCCATTCCAATGGGCATATCACTCTCTTCTTGTTTCCAAGTAACTTCATTGACAGCAAAGAATGAAGAAGATCTGTAGGCAGCCCCAGAGAGCCGAATTAAACAATGCCTGTTTCAGCAAGGTCCATTTTTCACCCCCCCTCTCCTCCCCAGGTTTGTTTCTTTCCACTGAATGTTATCCTTCAGTCCAAAAGAGCCTCTGCAAGTCTAGCAAGACCTGGCAATTAGTGAGCTGAAATATAGGAGAGATTGCTTCATGCTAAGTACAGAAGGAATCCAAGATGCTAAATCAACCCAACCAAGAGCAAAGAGACATGTGTGCTGAGAATGCTAAATTGCTGTTGTCTGCAGCCCTCACTCCTTCCCAGGGAGGGTAAAAAGCTTTTTAAATAACAGGAGTAAATAATGAAGACATTGGTGTCATATCAAGAGGAGAAGGATAAGGGAGAATTAGTCTAAAGACATCCCCTGTATGAAGGAAAAGAAATCAATCCTCAGCAGCCTGGCAGAAGAGGAGGCTGAGAAGATAAATTCATTTGAAAGATATTCCACGTCAGGAGGCTTTGGAGCAAGGAGCAGCGAAAGGACTAAAGGCAGAAAAGATGCCAAAACAAAGAATTGTTGATTTAGTGCTGTGGGTGCTTAATATACAGCAGCTGCCTCTGCCAATCAGCACAGCCACTGCAGGAAGGGTGGGGGAAAGGAAAGAAGAGAAAAATCACATCAAAAAGGGAATTTTTTGGGGGGGGGGGGGGGGGGGGGAGGGTTCTTGCTGTCAGGAGGCTTCCTTCAGACCCTCATTAAAAAACAACGCCTGCAAGTTGTCGGTTTATTGCCCACAGAGCTAAAGAGATCAAGGCAACGCAGCAGGGCTTCAACTCC
Organism: Dryobates pubescens; assembly: GCF_014839835.1. NCBI lineage: Eukaryota > Metazoa > Chordata > Aves > Piciformes > Picidae > Dryobates > Dryobates pubescens. Next base: position 5,348,521 of record NC_071613.1, read on the forward strand.
ATTAGAGCAGCGACCTTGTAATTGCCCTAGCACCGCTGCGGGAGTGTTCTGAGGGAGTCCCATCCGATCAGAGGCACCGCCAGCAGCTCGCTGCTGACCCCCCCATCACGCAGGGACTGGGGCTCTTTCCCGGCTCACCTTGTCATGTAAAACACTCAGAGCACTTAGAGGGAAATCTCTGCAACAGGAGGGTGCTCAGCTTGCTTAAAACCAGAGAATGGCAGCGCGGTAGGGTCGGGGTTGCATTGAAAGCCTCCACAAGCTCTCTGGGCAGCCTGCCCCAGGGCTCCAGCATCTTCACATCAAAGAGGTTTGTCCTTAAGTTCAAATGAAACCTCCTGGCTTCCAGTTTGTGCCCATTGCCCCTTGTCCTATCCCTGGGCACCACTGAAGAGAGCCTAGTTGATTAGATGGTGTTGGGTGATGGGTTGGACTCGATGGTCTCAAAGGTCTTTTCCAACCTGGTTAATTCCAGTCTACTCTATCCCCACCCTTTACATATAGATATGTGTTGAGAAGCATTGGGATTGTTCAGCTGAGAAGGCTCCAGGGAGACCTTTTAGCAACCACCCAGTAACTGAAGGGGGCTACCAGAAAGCTGGGGAGGGAGTTCACACAAGGGCTTGTGGGGATAGGATGAGGAGAAATGGTTGGAAACTGGAGCAGGGTAGATTTAGATTGGACATGAGGAAGAAGTTCTTTACTATAAGGGTGGTGGAACATTGGTTGTCCAGGTAGGTGGAGAAGACATTCAAAGACATGCTTGGTGGAGCTCTGAGCAACACCTAGGGGTGTCCCTGCTGTCTGCAGGAGGGTTGGACTAGGTGAGCTTTAAAGGTCCCTTCCATCTCATGTCATTCTAGGATTTTAAGATCCTCCCCCTCAGGCTGCTCTTCTCCAGGCCCAACATCCCCAAGCCTCTCAGCCTCTCCTCCTCAGAGTGATGCTCCAGGCCCCCTCAGCATCTTCATGCTGGACTCTCCCTTCTGCATTTCTCACACCTCCTCAGTGCTGCTGTGCTTTTCCACTGCTTTTATTACAAACCAGCTGAATCCATCTGATGTAAGCCCATCAAGCAGGGCACTGCACATCCCATTTCTTCCTTCCCCCAGCAGCTGAGCTTCCTTTCCATATGCAAAGAATGGAATTTCCTTTCAGCTCAAGAGTGTGTGTGGGGGGAAGTAATCTATTTTGTCTGTGATGTTGTCATGGGGAAGCACTCAGAGGAAGTTTACTTCTTGTTCCCTTTAAAACTATGTGAAATATTCATGGGATAAATGAAGTAGCACAGGTTTCTTTCAAAGCCAAGCCTGCTTAATAATAATTAAACAATAATGTGATTACTCTCTAAATGAATATGAATTACTCCTTGCTAAATACTTGCTTTCCTCCCCCCCACCTTCCTGGAAATGCCAAGTTTAATTAAATGATTTACAGGAGATAAATAACCAAAGGGTGGGAAGAAAGGCAAAGCACAGCTGATGATGCACTGTGCAAATGCTACACTGCTACAAACCTCAATCCACGAGCACAGAATCACCAAGGTTGGAAGAGACCTCAGAGATCATCAAGTCCAACCTCTCACCACAGACCTCATGACTAAACCATGGCACCAAGTGCCACATCCAATCCCCTCTTGAACACCTCCAGGGATGGGGACTCCACCACCTCCCTGGGCAGCACATTCCAATGGCCAACAACTCTCTCTGGGAAGAACTTTCTCCTCACCTCCAGCCTGAACCTCCCCTGGCACAGCTGGAGACTGTGTCCTCTTGTTCTGGGGCTGCTTGCCTGGGAGAAGAGACCAACCCCCACCTGGCTACAACCTCCCTTCAGGGAGCTGGAGAAAGCAAGAAGGTCTCCCCTGAGCCTCCTCTTCTCCAGGCTAAGCAACCCCAGCTCCCTCAGCCTCTCCTCCTAGGGCTGTGCTCAAGACCTCTCCCCAGCCTCGTTGCCCTTCTCGGGACATGTTCAAGTGTCTCAATGTCCTTCTTAAAGTGAAAATATTTAAAAGAGGGGGGAAAAAAACACCACACAACCAACCAAACCCACAAAACCAAACCAACCAAACCACTAAACCAAACCCCAAACCAACAGCCCTCAGCAACGCTTTGGTTTCTTCCTCTTATTTTCACAGATCCTTTCTTCTTCTGGAAAATTAATTGGGGGGTGTGGGAAATGCTGTGATAAAAAGCCTGAGTTCCTCTAGACACCTGCAGAAACACACAGAGCCTGGCTCATAAATCTTAGTTTTGTATTACAAAGATGTTGTTGTTGTTGGGTAGGAATAATACTCTTTGTTCCTTGAAGGGAGAGCAGCATGGAGCTGCAGACTGTTAAATACGAGCCAGCAGTGTGCCCAGGAAGCCAATGGCATCCTGGCTGGGGGTACAAACAGGGTGGGCATCAGGGACAGGGAAGGGATCATCCCCCTGTGCTCAGCACTGCTGAGGCCACACCTTGAGTGCTGTGTTCGGTTCTGGGGCCCCCACTACAGCACAGGGACATCCAGCCTGGCCTTGAATGCCTCCAGAGAGGAGGCATCCACAACCTCCCTGGCCAACCTGTGCCAGTGTCTCCTCACCCTCACAGCCAAGAATTTCTTCCTAATCTCCAGTCTCAATCTGCTGTCCTCAAGTTCTAGTTCATTCCCTCTCATCCTGTCACCACAACCCCCTCTAAAAGGTTTCCCCCAGCTTTCTTGTAGCCCCCTTCAGGTACTGGAAGGCTGCTCTGAGGTCTCCCTGGAGCCTTCTCTTCTCCAGGCTGAACAGCCCCAACTCTCTCCCAGCCTGTCCCCATAGGACATCTTGGAGCAGTTGGAGTTTGAGACCTTTTGCTCTATCTACTCAACAAATACATATTGGAACAGCCAACAACCTTTTGCTCCATCTGCTCACCCAATATATATTGAAGCAACCAGCTACCTCTTGCTCCATCCAGCCAACAACCTCTTGCTCCTTCTGCTCACCCAATATGCATTGAAACAACCAAGAACCTCTTGCTCCAGCCAACCAACAACCTCTTGCTCCATCTGCTCACCCAATATATATTGAAGCAACCAGCTACCTCTTGCTCCATCCAGCCAACAACCTCTTGCTCCTTCTGCTCACCCAATATGCATTGAAACAACCAAGAACCTCTTGCTCCAGCCAACCAACAACCTCTTGCTCCATCTGCTCACCCAATATATATTGAAGCAACCAGCTACCTCTTGCTCCATCCAGCCAACCACCTCTTGCTCCTTCTGCTCACCCAATATGCATTGAAGCAACCAACAACCTTTTGCTCCAGCTGCTCACCAAATCTATATTGAAGCAACCAGCTGCCTCTTCCTCCATCCAACAACCTCTTGCTCCATCTGCTCACCCAATATATATTGAAGCAACCAGCAACCTCTTGCTCCATCTGCTCACCCAATACATATTGAAGCAACCAGCTACCTCTTGCTCCATCCAGCCAACCACCTCTTGCTCCTTCTGCTCACCCAATATGCATTGAAGCAACCAACAACCTTTTGCTCCAGCTGCTCACCAAATCTATATTGAAGCAACCAGCTGCCTCTTCCTCCATCCAACAACCTCTTGCTCCATCTGCTCACCCAATATATATTGAAGCAACCAGCAACCTCTTGCTCCATCTGCTCACCCAATACATATTGAAGCAACCAGCTACCTCTTGCTCCATCCAGCCAACCACCTCTTGCTCCTTCTGCTCACCCAATATGCATTGAAGCAACCAACAACCTTTTGCTCCAGCTGCTCACCAAATCTATATTGAAGCAACCAGCTGCCTCTTCCTCCATCCAACAACCTCTTGCTCCATCTGCTCACCCAATATATATTGAAGCAACCAGCAACCTCTTGCTCCATCTGCTCACCCAATATATATTGAAGCAACCAGCAACCTCTTGCTCTATACAACTTCTTGCTCTATCCAACCAACAACCTCTTGCTCCATCTGCTCACCCAATACATATTGAAGCAACCAGCAACCTCTTGCTCCATCTGCTCACCCAATATATATTGAAGCAACCAGCAACCTCTTGCTCCATCTGCTCACCCAATATATATTGAAGCAACCAGCAACCTCTTCCTCCATCTGCTCACCCAATATATATTGAAGCAACCAGCAACCTCTTGCTCCATCTGCTCACCCAATATATATTGAAGCAACCAGCAACCTCTTGCTCTATACTTCTTGCTCTATCCAACCAACAACCTCTTGCTCCATCTGCCCACCCAATACATATTGAAGCAACCAGCAACCTCTTGCTCTATACAACTTCTTGCTCTATCCAACCAACAACCTTTTGCTCCATCTACTCACCAAATATACATTGAAAAAACCTCCATCTAGCCACTGCTATCCAAAAGAATCCTTAGCCTGCTTGAAACTGAAGGTATGGAGCAGTAAATGCCTTGTAAAATAGCCTCAACACTACTAATAAAAAAGGCTAAATAAATAAATAAAAGGAAGAGGATGCAGAAATACACAAATCAAAGGAAGGACAGAAATGGTCCCCATCAAGGTCTCTTCCCCCCCCCCTTCCCTCCATTCACTCTCAGCAATTTATCACAATCATGCTGCATGGCAGCACCCAGCAGAGTTCCTGTGCTGCACTTAAGGCTGAGTTGCTGTTTCCACCACAGCACTTCTCTTTTTTTCTTATTGATTTTGGTCCTTTTCTTTCTTAAGCTGCACTCTTATATTCATCTTTCCCTCAAATTAGGCACATATATTTCCAGCTTTATAGTCTTCACCCTCCATCTCACCCTTCCCACACTTCCCCCTAAATCACTTTACTAGGTGCTTAGCAGCACAATGGATGTTTATCATCAATTGGCTTAGCATGTACAGTTGGAGTTGGGAGGAAGGGACTGCAGCTTTCGCCCCCAGACATTTTGGTGTTCAAAAAGACATTCAAAAGATGATTTCCCCATGCTGTGTTTTCAGTTCTCTGCAACTTGAGCACACGATGGGATCTTACAGGATGGCTGCAGAGGGACTTTTCATCAGGGTGTCTAGAGGCAGGACTAGGGGGACTGCTTTGGAGCTGAGGGAGAGCAGGGTTAGAGTGGACCAGGAGAATGGTCAGGGGCCTGGCAGCCCTGCCCTGTGAGGAAAGGCTGTGGTTGTTCAGCCTGGAGAAGAGAAGTCTGAGGGAAGACCTTATCACCATGGACCAGGACATAAAGGGTGGCTGACAGGAGGAGGGTGGAGATTCCCTTTCCACAAGGAGTCCCATGGAAAAGCCAAGGGGTGATGGGGACAAGGTACTGTTGGGGAGATTCCCATTGGACTCCAGGAGAAAATTTGTCACCATGAGCAGAGTCAGACACTGGAATCATCTCCCAAGGGCAGCAGTGGAGTCCCCTCCATTGCACAGTTTGAAGACTCAGCTTGCCAGGGTGCTGGGGCAGCTCACTGCAGCTCCACTATCACCTAGAAAGCTTGGACCAGATGAGCCTTGGGGTCCCTTTGAACTTGGCACTCTGTGATCCTGTGTGTGAGACTAGAAATGAATCCAAGACCTACCTTGATGGTTGGACTCCAGGATCTCAGAGGTTTTTTCCCAGCTGAAGCAATCCTGTGGTTCATATCCACATCACATTTGTGGGCTGTGTGAAGTTGCATCTCCTTCCTCTCTAAGTGGAGCCTGCCAGAATCAGAGACATGTTTTGGTTAAATCCTCCAGGAGGATAGAAACAAATCAAGCTTATGCATAACAAAATCATTAATTCAATTGCTTACCTAAGAGATTAAGTGCTTCACATCTGAGCTTTTTCTCAGCTCCAGTTCTCACTTGCACTGGTGAGACCCTGGCACAGGTTGCCCAGGGAGGTGGTGGATGTCCCCTCCCTGGAGGTGTTCAAGGCCAGGCTGGATGAGGCCTTGAGCAACCTGGGCTGGTGGGAGCTCTCCCTGCCCATGGCAGGGGGGGTTGGAACTGGTTGGTCTTGAAGGTCCCTTCCAACCCAACCCATTTTGTGATTCCAGGAGCGTTTGCCCAACAGGGAGTCTAAGTGCTATGCAGAATTTGAGCACTTCCAGCCCTGCTCTTCACATTCAACCCATCCATCACCAGGAATGCCCAAATACTGCAAGTGAAGTGTGGTAGTTTTAGGCTATGCCTTTCAAATTTTATTAATGCTGAGGGGGGGAATTTCAACCCACCACATAAAGGGAGGCAGAGAAGCAGAAAGCTGACTTTGGTCTAACAAAGAGGTGGAAGTAGAGGAAGAAGGAGGTTCTGAGTGCAAGGATTGTCAAGAAAGAAGGCAAAATAACAAACCCTACTCCCAAAAAAGTGCTTCAGAAGTAATTCACATTGCAGCCCTGTTCAATACTTAACCTTGAAAGTGAGTTCATGCCTTCATGATTTCATCTGGAGACTTCTCAAGACTGGTCAAGGGCATCATTCTACAGTCTCTCAGGTTCCCAGTAAGAGGTTACTTGAGAAGCCTAGAGTTATTCAGACTACCTTAGGTCCACCAGGAGAGCAACTCCAGTCACTTGTAGTATCATAGTATCAGTCAAGGTTGGAAAGGACCACAAGGATCATCTAGTTCCAACCCCCCTGCCATGGGCAGGGACACCTCACACTACATCAGGCTGGCCAGAGCCTCATCCAGCCTGGGCTTAAACAACTTCAGGGACCTCAACGACCTCCCTGGACAACCCATTCCAGGGCTTCACCACTCTCATGGTGAACAACTTCCTCACATCTAGTCTGAATCTCCCCACCTCCAGGTTCATTCCATTCCGCCTAGTCCTATCACTACCTGACTTGTAGGTCATGATAGAAGCAGTGGAGTCCCCCTCTCTTCCCTCTCTAGTCCCAGGGAAAGCTTAGATTGGATATTAGGAAGAATTTCTTTATTGAGAGGGTTTTCAGGCATTGGAACAGGCTGCTCAGGGCAGTGTTGGACCCAGCATCCCTGGAGGGGTTTGAGATAGAGTGCTTAGGGATAGAATCAATTAGGTTGAAAAGACCCCAGAGATCATCAAGTCCAACCTGTCACCCAACACCTCATGACTACTAAACCACAGCCTCAAGTGCCACATCCAATCCCTTTTTGAACACCTCCAGGGACAGTGACTCCACCACCTCCCTGGGCATGGTTTGCTCACTGACCAAGCTGACCAGTGTTAGGTTAACCATTGGACTTGATCATCTTCAAAACCTGTGGTCCTCCGCTGCAGGAGCTCTGAAGGACTCTCTTGCCTCACTGTGGCTCCACTCAGGTTGTTGAGCCCCTGCTCTGGGTTGCCAGACAGCTACTTTTCTAAGCTGAATTGCAATGCAGGCTGAAGAACTCTCCACTGGCTCACCCCCTGTGTGTCTGGCATTTATAGTTATCCTTTACAAAATATTATTCATAGACCTTTATTTATGCCGTGGTTGACCCTCACCCAGTAGCTAAGCACCACAGCAGCTTCTTGCTCACTGCTCACCCCAGCACAGTGGGTAGGAAGAGAATTGGAAGGGTGAAAGAAGTGAGGAAACTTGTGGGATAAGAAGTATTTAACAACTGAAGTAAAAAGGAATATTAACTATAATCACAGAATCACCAAGGTTGGAAGAGACTTCAAAGATCATCAAGTCCAACCTGTCACCACAGACCTCACGACTAAGCCATAGAATAGAATAAACTGGGTTGGAAGAGACCTTCAAAATCATCAAGTCCAACCTATCAACTAATCCAACACCACCTAATCAACTAAACCATGGCACCAAGCACCTTATCAAGTCTCCTCCTGAATACCTCCAGTGATGGTAACTAAACCATCTCCCTGGGCAGCACATTCCAATGGGCAATCACTCTCTCTGTGGAGAACTTCCTCCTAACATCCAGCCTAAACCTCCCCTGGCACAGCCTGAGACTGTGTCTTCTTGTTCTTGTGCTGGCTGCCTGGGAGAAGAGACCAAAATCCACCTGTCTACAACCTCCCTTCAGGCAGTTATAGAGAGCAATAAGGTCACCCCTGAGCCTCCTCTTCTCCAGGCTAAGCAACCCCAGCTCCCTCAGTCTCTCCTCATAGGGCTGTGTTCCAAACCTTCCAGCAATTCAACATCCTTCCTAAACTGAGGGGCCCAGAACTGGACACAGGACTCAAGGTGTGGCCTAACCAGTGCTGAGTACAGGGGGAGAATGACTTCCCTGCTCCTGCTGGCCACACTCTTCCTGATGCAGGCCAGGATGCCATTGGCCCTCTTGGCTGCCTGGGCACACTGCAGACTCATGTTCAGCCTACTCTCAACCAGTACCCCCAGGTCTCCCTCTGCCTGGCTGCTCTCCAACCACTCCAACCCCAGCCTATAGCACTGCCTGGGGCACCAAGTGCCACGTCCAATCCCCTCTTGAGCACCTCCAGGGATGGGGACTCCACCACCTCCCTGGGCAGCACATTCCAATGAAAATGGAAAGAGTAAAAGTGGGAGAAACAAAACCCTAAGATTTAAATAATTGACATTAAAAAACATATATGTATATATATGTATGATGAAAAAATAGCAAAAAGAGAGAGCTAAAACCTAATCATTTTAATAATTGAATATTTTAAAGTAAATTAATGGTATAATGGAAAGGAAAATACCAAAAAGGGAGAGATACAAAGCATAATGATTGAAATAATTTTAATAATTGAAATTTAAATAATAAATTAATGATATAATGGGAAGGAAAATAACCAAAGAAAAAAAATGAACCCCTAATAATTTTAATAATTGAAATGTTTAAAAAAAAATAATTAATTATATAGTGGAAAGGAAAATACCCAAAAGAGAGAGGAAAACCCCTAATAATTGAAATGTTAAAAAATAAATGATTCATATAATGGAAAGGAAAATAACCAAAGAGAGAGAGAGATAATACCTAAGAATTTAAATAATTGAAGTGTTAAAAAATATATTCATGATATAATGGAAAGGAAAATAACCACAAAGAGAGGGAGAAAACCCTAATAATTTTAATAATTGAAAATGTAAAAATAAATTAATGATATAATGGAAATTAAAATACCTAAAAGAGAGAAATAAAACCCCAATAATTTTAATAATTGAAATGTTAAAAGAGAAATTAATTACATAATGGCAAGGAAAACACCAAAGAGTGAGAAATAAGTCTCTAATAATTTTAATAATTGAATATTTAAAAAAGAAATAAATTCATGCTATACTGGAAAGGAAAACACCGAAAAGAGAGAGAAATAAAACAATGATTTTGATCATTGCAATGTCATAAATAAATTCATGGTGTAACGGAAAGGGAAATACCAAAGAGAGAGAAATAAAACTTAATAATTTCAATAATTGACATTTTAAACAATAAATTAATGATACAATGGAAAGGAAAATACCAAAGAGAGCAAAATAAATCCCTAATAGTTTTAATAATTGGAATGTTAAAACCAAATTAATGCTATAATGGAAAGGAAAATACCAAAGAGAGAGAAGTAAATCCCTAATAATGTTAATAATTGAAATGTTAAAAATAAATTAATGATATGATGAAAAGGGAAAGAAGGAAAAAAAAACACACAGAGAGAAATAAACCCCAGGAAGGACAACTGATGGAAAGGAAAACTATTTTCTCACCACCACTGGTTAGCTGATGCCCAACCGGCCCCCTAGCAGCAGACTCCCAACTAACCTTCCCCCCTAATTTAATTGCTGAGCATGGAAATACCTCTCTGGCCAATTGGGGCTCAAGTGTCCTGGCTGTGCCTCCTCCCAACCCAGCTCTTTGTGCCCCTCCTTAGCTCAGGGGGTGAGGAGCAGAACTGCCCTTGCTTCTGCAGATGCTCTGCCCAGCAAGGGTGAAAAGCTCCCTGTGCTGTCAGCACAAACCCAAAGCTCTGCCCCACGCCAGCTGCCATGAAGAAAATGATTTCTGCTGCAGCCCAAACCAGCACAGTTTAAAGACTGCCACACAGATGGAGGAATCACAGAATTGTCAAGGTTGGAAGGGACCTCAAGGATCAGCCAGTTCCAAGCCCCCTGCCATGGGCAGGGACACTTCACACTCACAGCCACATCCAGCCTGGCCTTCAAAACCTCCAGGGATGAGGCTTCCACACCTTCCTGGGCAACCTGTGCCAGTGTCTCACCACCCTCATGGGGAAGAACTTCTTCCTAACATCCAATCTGAATCTACCCATTGCTAGTTTTGCTCCATCCCCCCAGTCCTATCCCTCCCTGACACCCTAGAAAGTCCCTCCCCAGCTTTCTTGTAGCCCTCTGCAGACTCTGAAAGGCCACAATTAGGTCTCCTCAGAGCCTTCTCCTCATGAGACTGAACAGCCTCAACTCTCTCAATCTGTCTTCACAGCAAAGCAGCTCCAGCCCTCTGCTCATCCTCATGGCCCTTCTCTGGACACCTTCCAGCACCTCCAGATCCTTCCTGGAACAGAGGCTCCAGAACTGGACACAAAGCTCCAGCTGTGGTCTCAGCAGAGCAGAGCAGAGAGGGAGAATCACCTCCCTGGCCCTGCTGGCCACGCTTGGAATCATAGAATCAATAAAGTTGGAAAAGACCTCAGAGGTCATCAAGTCCAACCTGTCACCCAACATCTCACAACTAAACCATGGCTTCAAGTGCCATGTCCAATCCCCTCTTGAGCACCTCCAGGGATGGGGACTCCACCACCTCCCTGGGCAGCACATTCCAATGGCCAACAACTCTCTCTAGGAAGAACGTTCTACTCACCTCCAGCCTAAACTTCCCCTGGCACAGCTTGAGACTGTGTCCTATTGCATGGTTTAGTTGATTAGATGGTGTTGGATGATGGGTTGGACACGATGATCTTGAAGGTCTCTTCCAACCTGGTTTATTCTATTCTATTCTCTTGTTCTGGTGCTGGTTGACTGGGAGAAGAGACCAAGCTCTATCTGGCTACAACCTCCCTTCAGGGAGTTGGAGAGAGCAAGAAGGTCTCCCCTGAGCCTCCTCTTCTCCAGGCTAAGCAACCCCAGCTCCCTCAGCCTCTCCTCACAGGGCTGTGCTCCAGACCCCTCCCCAGCTTTGTTGCCATTCTCTGGACATGTTCAAGAATCTCAATGTCCTCCTTAATTTGAGGAGCCCAGAACTGGACACAGGACTCAAGGTGTGGCCTAAGCAGTGCTGAGCACAGGGCACAATGATCTCCCTGCTCCTGCTGGCCACACTCTTCCTGATGCAGGCCAGGATGCCATTTGCCTTCTTGGCCACCTGGGCACACTGCTGGCCACACTTCTCTTGCTGCAGCCCAGGCTCTGCTTGGCTCTCTGGGCTGCAAGTGCTCCCTGCTGGCTCCTGTTGAGTTTCTCATCCACCAGCACCCCCAAAGCCCTTTCTTCAGGGCTGCTCTCAAACCAATCCTTGCCCAGCCTATATCAGTGCCTGGGATTGCCCTGACCCAGCTGCAGGAACTTGCTCTTGGTCTTGTTGAACCTCCTGAGGTTGGCTTGGGCCCAGCTCTGCAGGCTGTCCAGGTCCCTCTGGATGGATCCTTCCCTCCAGCTGTCTGCTGCCCCACGCAGCCTGGTGCTGCAAAAACCCACCGAGGGTGCACTCAGTGCCACTGTCCCTGTCACCAACAAAGGTGGTAATCAAGCCTGGTCCCAGGACTGATCCCTGAGAAGGAAAAAGTATTTAGGATGACCTAGAGGCAGACTCACCTTCCTTTGCAAGAAAGACTTCCCTTGGCAAGGTCCTTCTTCCAAATGGCTCTGTGTTTCAAATGCAGCTTCTGGGGGGCCCCCAGCAGAGGTTTTGCCATAGGCACCGGACCTTTGGAGATGCAGCGACAGCAAGGCACCCTCCAACAGGATGTTTGGATATTTTGGATCCTATCAGACCTTTCAGACTAAGGAAAGGCTGCTTGACTACAGCTGAGGAAAGCTCCAGAAGCCAGCAAAAGTTGGTGTGCCTGGGAGGGTCAGGGTATATATAGGCTGTGTCTGACCACAGCTGTTTTGAGTCGAGCTTCATCTCGCCACTGATGGCAGCAGCAGGTGCCTTTGAGGGTGGGGATCTCAGATACTTCCCCACACACCTGTTGCAGTGATCTCTCTCTAAATGCTCTGAGTGTTTTATGTGAGAAGGAGAAGACCCAGAGTCAATGTGTGGTGGTGAGACAGGGACCACATCTGCATTCTGATTAAGCAGTGCCTTGCCACTGCTGCCCAGAGAGGTTCGGAGGTCTCCTTTAGAGACATTCAAACCCCACCTAGATGTGTTCCTGTGCAGCCTGCCCTGGGTGATCCTCCTCTGGCAGAGGGGTTGGGAGTGATGATCTTTGGAAGTCCCTTCCAACCCTTAATGATCTGTGATTGCTGTATTTTAAGTGCCTCTTGCATTTTTACTCCCTTCGATGACCCTCCTGGTGGATGTGGGGCAGGCTGTGGATGTAGTCTGCCTGGGCTTCAGCAAGGCCTTTGACACCGTCCCCCGCAGCAAACTGCTGGCCAAGCTGTCAGCCCCTGGCTTGGACAGCAACTCTCTGAGCTGGGTCAGGAACTGGCTGGAGGCTGAGCCCAGAGAGTGGTGGGGAATGGTGCCACAGCCAGCTGGCAGCCAGGCACCAGTGGTGTGCCCCAGGGATCAGTGCTGGGCCCCAGCCTGGTCAATATCAGCAGTGTGCCCAGGTGGCCAAGAAGGCCAAGGGCATCCTGGCCTGCATCAGGAAGAGTGTGGCCAGCAGGAGCAGGGAGGTCATTTTGCCCTGTGCTCAGCACTGCTCAGGCCACATCTTGAGTCCTGTGTCCAGTTCTGGGCCCCTCAGTCTAGGAAAGATGTTGAGCTGCTGGAAGGTGTCCAGCAGCTGGGGAGGGGTCTGGAGCACAGCCCTGTGAGGAGAGGCTGAGGGAGCTGGGGTTGCTTAGCCTGGAGAAGAGAAGGCTCAGGGGAGACCTTCTTGCTCTCTCCAACTCCCTGAAGGGAGGTTGTAGCCAGGTGGGGGTTGGTCTCTTCTCCCAGGCAAGCAGCACCAGAACAAGATGACACAGTCTCAAGCTGTGCCAGGGGAGGTTTAGGTTGGAGGTGAGGAGAAAATTCTTCCCTGAGAGAGTTGTTGGCCATTGGGGTGTGCTACCCAGGGAGGTGGTGGAGTGCCCATCACTGGAGGTGTTTAGGAAGAGTCTGGATGGGGCACTTGGTGCCATGGTTTAGTTGATTAGATGGTGTTGGGTGGTAGGTTGGACTCGATGATCTCGAAGGTCTTTTCCAACCTGGTCCGGTCCATTCCATTCCATTCCATTCCATTCCATTCCATCCCATCCCATTCCATTCCATTCCATTCCATTCCATTCCATCCCATCCCATCCCATTTTGTATCACTCTGATCAATCAGAAATCCTTTGTGCCACCAAATACCTTCAGATGAGGAGATCTGGTATTAAGCTGTGCACCTTCCACTTGTGGAAGAACAGAAAGAGCTAAATATCTAACTAAACATCTCAACAAACAATTATCTGAACAAATATCCAAGCAAACAAACATCTAAACAAAAGAATTAAACAAAAATCTAAAGGCTTAGTAGATTCAGGGATTTGTTTAGGTTGGAAGGGACCTTGAAGAGATCTGAAAGTTCTCTTGGTCAGAGATTATTGGCCTCTGACAAAGACTTAGAGCCTCTAACCACATATTTGGTGCTGAACTACTCCTATGTGCAAAATTACAACCCACACTATTTTCTTCTCCTCTCCATCCTCTTGCCTTTTCCCTCACTGTCTCCATCTTTTCCTGGCTCACAGGGTTTTGCTGGCTGTGTTTTGACCTGCTGAATGTGGTCAGATAAAAGAGAAGGCTCCAGAGAGATCTTAGAGTAGTCTTCCAGAACCTGAAGGGGGCCTACATGAAAGCTGGGGAGGGGCTTTTGACAAGGGCCTGCAGTAATAGGATGAGGGAGAATGGATTGGAGCTTGAGGAGGGCAGATTTAGACTGGAGATGAGGAAGAAATTCTTGACAGTGAGGGTGGGGAGACACTTGGCAGAGGTTGCCCAGAGAGGTTGTGGATGTTCCCTCCCTGGAGGTGTTCAAGGGCAAGCTGGAGGAGGCCTTGGGAGGTTGATGGCAGAACTGGATGACCTTGAAGGTCCCTTCCAACCCAACCCATTCTGTGAATCTATGACTACCAAACCCAGGGAATTACTCCCTTGTGGGGGTTCTCTCTGACCCTGAAACTACCAGGGGGAGGGAAGAGCTACCAGCACACAAAAAGCCCCAAACCAGCCTGCAAAGGCTCTCCCAATTTCCCATGGTTCAAAGGGCTTCTGCTAGAAACATGAAATGATTTAGACAAACAGTTTAGCTGGAATCAGGCTTCTTGCCTCAGCCTTCTGACTTCAGAAGCTTTCTCTTTGCCTGGAGTGATCTTTGGGTTGTTGGGGCTTTTTTTTCCAGATGTCAGCTTGCTATTTAGGATTTCACTTCAAGGCTGCAGCAATGTTTTGGTCTTTTCATGGTTCACCTCCTCTGCTGCCCCCAGTTTTTCACTTTCTTTTCTATTTTCTCTCTCTTTTTTTTTTTTCCCCCTCCCCAAGTATTACTCAGACCCTTCAGGAATGTTTGTGGGTTTGATGCTTCCTGACACTACCAGCAGCCTACCTAAATACCACTGCAATTAAGTACATGTTATAGACCCCTTCAAGGAAAAAAAAGGTCAACCTTCACTGATTTGTCATACTAGTGACAGGACATCAGAAGAAATGTCCTAGAGTAATGATGCTAATTACCACAGAATCATTGGTGGAATGGTAGGGGTTGGAAGGGACCCCCCCCACCTCAGAGGTTAAGGATCACCCAAGGCAGGTCACACAGGAACACATCCAGAATAATTTTGGGATAGAAAAGGACTTTTAAGATGATTTGGTGGATGTTGGTTACCTGCAGTTCAGTACAGCCTTTGATGCTCTCTCCCCCAGGGTCCTCTTGGAGAAACTGGCTGCACATTGCTTGGATGGACCTCTAAGAGCATCAAGTCCAAGCCTCAACCCAACCCCACCATGGCCCCAAGTACCTTTCTGGAATACCTCCAGGGATGAGGACTCTACCACCTCCCTGGGCAACCTCTGTCAGTCCCTGACTGTTCTTGCAGCAAGGAAAATTTTCCTCCTCTCCAACCTAACCCTCTCCTGGCACAATTTCAGGCCATTACCTCTCCTTCTGTCAGCTGATATTGGGGAGCAGATCCCAACCCTCACCTCACTGCAACCACCTTTCAGGGAGTTGAAGACAGCCCCAAGGTCTCCCCTCAGCCTTCTCTTCTCCAGGCTAAACAGTGCCAGATCCTTCAGCTGCTCCTCATAAGATGTGCTCTCCAGACCCTAAATGTCTGGATCTGAAGCACCTCTCCTGTGAAGACAGATTGAGAGAGTTGGAGCTGTTCAGTCTGGAGAAGAGAAGGCTCCAAGGAGACCTTATTGTGGCCATCCAGTATCTGAAGGGGGCTACAGGAAAGCTGGGGAGAGATTTTTAGGGTCTTAGTCATAGGACTGGGGGGAATGGATCTAAGCTAGAGGAGGGGAGATTCAGATTGGATGTCAGGAAGAAGTTCTTCCCCATGAGGGTGGTGAGAGGCTGGCACAGGTTGCCCAGGGAGGTGCTGGAAGCCTCATCCCTGGAGGTTTTTCAGGCCAGGCAGGAGGTGGCTGTGAGCAGCCTGCTGTAGTGTGAGGTGTCCCTGCCCATGGCAGGGGGGGTTGGAACTGGATGAGCCTTGAGGTCCCTTCCAACCCTGACAGTTCTATGATTCTGTGAAGTTGTGAGCTGCCCAGCCAGCACTCAGATGGGGAAATCAGAGCTCTTTAGCCTGCTGAGGTGGCATCCACACAGACACACTATGGGAAGAGGAGGAGGAGAGGGTTGCACGTTAGCAATGCAGCACTGCACCCACCTGGGAGGAGCCCTGAGAGCCCTGAGTCCCCTTTCATTCCTCAGGCAGGGAGGAAGTCCCCAGGAGAACAATGCAAGCAATTAAACTCTGGCAGCCAGCAGGAACTGCTTCTAAGAACTCAAAAGGTTCAGAAAGGATCAGGTCACAGCCTGGGCGTTGTTCACTTAATTTCATTACCACTTGACATGAAAATGAAAGGACAGCCTTCATTCCTCTCTGACCCATGTCACTGGGGGAGGAATATTAGAACTACAACTACAGAAACAACACCATTCATTTAGAATGTCTCTCACTGCCAGCCTCTGATTTGTCCTAAAAATGACCATTTAGGGAATCCATGGACCTGATCATGTTCTTCAGATTAAAATCCAGCTTTATTCAGTGTCTCTGTCAGGTACTCCCTTCTCTGAACAGGTGACAACATCAGTATCTGAGGGGCAAGCAACTGATGTCATTTACCTGGGCCTGAGCAAAGCCTTCGACACTGTCCTGCACCACATCCTGGTCTCCAGGCTGGTGACACTTGGGTTGGATGGGTGACCACTAGATGGATACAGAACTGGCTTGATGGCCAAAGAGTAGCTGTCAATGGGTCCATGTCCATGTCCAGTGGAGGCCAGGGACAAGCAGAGTCCCTCAGGGATCAGTCCTGGGACCAGGCTTGTTCAACATCTTTGTGGGTGCCATGGACAGTGGCACTGAGTGCACCCTCAGCAAGTTTGCTGATGGCACCAAGCTGTGTGGTGCAGCAGACAGCTGGAGGGAAGGGATCCATCCAGAGGGACCTGGACAGGCTGGAGAGGTGGGCACAAGCCAACCTCAGGAGGTTCAGCGAGAACCATCTTTGTGGCCTGCCCTGGACCCTCTCCAGCAGCATCAGGTCCTTCTAGTGTTGGGACACAGGACTCCAGCTGAGATGTCACCGGAGCAGAGCAGGGTGGCAGAATCACCTCTTTGGACCTTCTGGCCACCAATATTGACTGCCCAATGGAATGAGCTGCCCAGGGAGGTGGTGGAGTTGTCATCACTGGAGGTGTTTAGGAGGAGACTGGATGGGGTGCTTGGTGCCATGGTTTAGTTGATCAGATGGTGTTGGGTGATGGGTAGGACGCAATGATGTTGAGGGTCTCTTCCAACTTGGTTTATTCTATTCTATTCCCTTCTCTTCTCTTCTCTTCTCTTCTCTTCTCTTCTCTTCTCTTCTCTTCTCTTCTCTTCTCTTCTCTTCTCTTCTCTTCTCTTCTCTTCTCTTCTCTTCTCTTCCATTCCATTCCAATAGTCCTAAATATTCCTGGATATCAGGAACATTAATATTGCTATTAGGGCATTCTGAAATGAAGGCTCCCTTTCAGCTCCCCTCCTCAATGCCACCCTGCAGCTGTGTGCAAGCTGTGCCCCCACACAGCTCCACCCCTGCCACCTCCCTTCCCCAAAGGACTGTCTCTTGAAGTGGGTGAGAAGGAAGCTCTTCATGCAGCAATACTCATATCAATATCAATATTAATAGTGATATTATCATGACTGTTGCTCCTGATATTAATATCAATCTGAATATTAACAACACTGCTGGTACAATGTTAATAATGATTAATAATGATGACAATAGTGATAATTTATTCATTATTTCCTTTTCACTTTCACTCCACAGCTGCATATTTCATCAATTTGCCTTTATTGAAGCCATGTCCTCGAGACAGAGCTCCCTGGTAGCTTTTGCTCTCCCAGTCATCACTATAGCAACCAAAGGGTTCACAAGCACGAGGAACCTGGCTCCACAAATGCTTCTGCAGAAGTGAGGTTTGGGGCTGGAGCTCCCCACCAAGAAAAGAACCCCAAAATGGAGGAGATTGGTAAATTAATAGAAGCCATAAATGAGGTCAGCAGTCCTGAAAGTCTCAGTCAAATAAATACCAAGAAAAGTTTGAGGGTCTGGGTTTAAACTGAAGTTCTGAACTGATTCTGTCTCTAAAAATCATCAGAGCTACTTGAAGAAGTCATGAGCCTCCTGAAGGTTCAGGACCAGGGTAGAGTCCTGCACCTGGGGAGGAGCAACCTCCTGCCCCAGGAGAGGGGAAGAGTGACCTGCTGGAAAGCAGCTTCACAGAGAAGGACCTGGGAGTGCTGGGCAGGGGTGGGCAACAAGTTCCCTATGAGCCAGCAAGGTGCTCCCATGGCCAAGAAGGCCAAAGGCATCCTGGAGTGCACTGAGTGTGGCCAGCAGGTTGAGGGAGGTTCTCCTCCCCCTCTGCTCTGCCCTGGTGAGACCACATCTAGAGTCTGGTGTCCAGTTCTGGGCTCCTAAGATCAAGAGAGACAGGGAACTGCTAGAGAGAGTCCAGTGGAGGCTGAAAAGGTGCTGAGGGTCACAGAGCATCTTGAGAAGGAGAGGCTGAGACACCTGGGGCTGTTTAGACTGGAGAAGAGCAAACTGAGAGGAGATCTTCTCAATGCTAATCAACAGCGAAAGAATGGAGGTCAGGAGGCTGGGGCTGGGCTCTTCTCAGCAGTGCCCAGTGACAGGAGAAGGAGCAATGGACACAAACAAGAACCAAGAAGGTTTCACTTGAACTTAAGGAGAAACTTCTTTGGTGTGAAGGTGCTGAGCCCCAGAGCAGGCTGCCCAGAGAGGCTGTGGACTCTCCTTCTCTGGAGGCTTTCCAGCCCCACCTGGATGTGTTCTGTGCAACCTTCTCTAGAAGAACCTACTTCATATATTCATAGAATGGTTTGGGTTGGAAGGGACCTTCAAGACCATCCAGTTCCTACCATCAACCTCCCACCAGCCCAGGTTGCTCAAGGCCTCATCCAGCTTGGCCTTGAACACCACCAGAGAGGAGGCATCCACAGCCTCCCAGGGCAACCTGTTCCAGTGTCTCCCCACCCTCACTTGAAAGAATTTCTTCCTCCTCTCCAGTCTCAGTCTCCCTTCCTCCTGCCTCCATCCATTCCCTCTTATCCTATCACTCCCAGCTCTTGTCTTGCAGCCACCCTTCAGGCACTGGACTTCAACCACCATGTTCAATACATTCCTTTCATTAGCACACCATATACAATATATTCATTCAATTAACACAGGATAGTCAGTGCATTCATTTAATTAATGCACTGTATTCAATATATAGTCAGTTCATCATCACACTCTATTCCATATATGCATTTAATTAACACACTATAGTCAATATATTTATTTAACATGCTATATTCAATACATTCATTTAATTAACAGACTATAGTCAATATATTCATTTAATTAGCACACTATATTCAATATATGCATTAAATTAACAGACTATATTCAATATATTCATTTAAGCAACACATCTATAGTTGATATATTTATTTCATTAACATGCTACATTCAATATATTCATTTAATTAACAGACTATAGTCAGTGTATTCATTTAATTAATGCACTGTATCTAATATATATGCATTTAATTAGCATATTATATTCAATATATGCATTAAATTAACAGACTATATTAGATATAGTCATTTAATTAGTATATTATATGCAATATATGCATTAAATTAACAGACTGTATTTGATATAGTCATTTAATTAGCATATTATATGCAATATATGCATTAAATTAACAGACTGTATTTGATATAGTCATTTAATTAGCATATTATATGCAATATATGCATTAAATTAACAGACTGTATTTGATATAGTCATTTAATTAGCATATTATATGCAATATATGCATTAAATTAACAGACTATGGTCAGTGTATTTAATTAATGCACTGTATTCAATATATATTCATTTAATTAGCACACTATAGTCAATATATGCATTAAATTACCAGACTATATATGATATAGTCATGTAATTAGCACACTATAGTCAATATATTCATTTAATTAACAGACTACAGTCAGTGTATTCATTTAATTAACACAGTATAGTCAATATATTCATTAACATACTATAGTCGGTGTATTCATTTAATTAATGCACTGTATCCAATATTTATTCATTTAATTAGCATATTATATTCAATATATGCATTAAATTAACAGACTATATTTGATATAGTCATGTAATTAGCACACTACAGTCAATATATTCATTTAATTAACAGACTATAGTCAGTGTATTCATTTAATTAACACAGTATAGTCAATATATTCATTAACATACTATAGTCGGTGTATTCATTTAATTAATGCACTGTATCCAATATTTATTCATTTAATTAGCATATTATATTCAATATATGCATTAAATTAACAGACTATATTTGATATAGTCATGTAATTAGCACACTACAGTCAATATATTCATTTAATTAACAGACTATAGTCAGTGTATTCATTTAATTAATGCACTGTATTCAATATATATTCATTTAATTAGCATATTCTATTCAATATATGCATTAAATTAACAGACTATATATATTATAGTCATGTAATTAGCACACTATAGTCAATATATTCATTTAATTAATGCACTGTATCCAATATATATTTATTTAATTAGCATATTCTATTCAATATATGCATTAAATTATCATACTACATTTGATATAGTCATTTAATTAGCATATTCTATTCAATATATGCATTAAATTACCAGACTATATTTGATATAGTCATGTAATTAGCACACTATAGTCAATGTATTCATTTAATTAACAGACTATAGTCAGTGTATTCATTTAATTAACACACTATAGTCTATATATTCATTTAATTAATGCACTGTATCCAATGTATATATTAATTTAATTAGCATATTATATTCAATATATGCATTAAATTACCAGACTATATATGATATAGTCATGTAATTAGCACACTCTGGTCAATATATTCATTTAATTAACATGCTATATTCAGTATATTCATGTAATTAGCACACTCTAGTCAATATATTCATTAACAAACTATAGTCAGTGTATTCATTTAATTAATGCACTGTGTCCAATATATTTTCATTTAATTAGCATATTATATTCAATATATGCATTAAATTACCAGACTATATTTGATATAGTCATTAGCACACTATAGTCAATGTATTCATTAAATTAACATGCTATAGTCAATATTTTCATTACATTAACATACCATATTCCATGCATTCATTTAATTATCAGACTATAGCCAATATATTCATGAAATTAACATACTATATCCAATGTATTCATTTAATTAACAGACTATAGTCAATATATTCATTTAATCCACACTCCATTGTCAACACATTCATTCCATTAATGCACTGCAGTCAACATATTCATTCCATTAGTGCACTGCATTCAATACACTCATTTAACCAACACATTATATTCAATATATTCATTTAAATAACACACTCTAGTCAATATATCCAAAGCACTAACAGCATAAAGTGTGAAGACAACCAAATATCTACTTTATAACCCCATAAATAAAGCAGATGGGAATAAAGCTGATGGGAAAATAGTTTCTTTTTAATAGTATAAAAATTAACTTGCTTTTTGTACTTTCTTTGTTTGGTTTCCCCCTCCCCCCCTGTTCTAATTAAGAAAGTTTTGGGGGCTCTAATAGCAGCTCCTTTGATCTGGTTTGGTTTGTAGGGGGGAAGGGAGGGGTTGCTTCTCTCTGTTCACTCAGCTGGTAGCCTTGACCCACGCCAGAAAGCTTTTGCAGCTGTTTCAGCAAGCCCAGCATCAGTGTGAGGGGCTGGATGGGAGCTCCAAAGCTCATCCAGAGCAGGATCACCCAGGGCAGGCCACGTGTTTTGCTCTGCTGTGTCTCTCCTGGCCCACACAGAAAAGGGGAGGTTGAGCCTCACTGCTGCAATGTTTCCCTTTGCTTCATTAGGAGAAGCGAGAGGGGAAAATGAGGAGTCATCTGTCATCATCCATTACTTATTGTATTTGCTGCCCCAGGCGAGGAACATGCTGTTGCTAATTTTAGCTTGCTTTGTTCATCTGATTCTGCTTTTGTTAGCTTGCCAATGTGGCTGCCTGCTGGGCTGTGACCCCAGTTTCTGGAGATCAGAATCTCACCCAGCTTCGGTTGCGTGAGACGTGTTGTACAGCTCGGCGCAGATTAAAGGCTTGGAGTCTCGGCATTTCTTCAGCTCAATTAGAATAAATGGGCCTCTTTGATTGCAGGAGACTAGGAGAAGGCTGAGGAGAAGGTTTAGCTCTGGTTAGGCCACTCTGTCCAGTTCTGGGCCCCTCAGTTTAAGAAGGACATTGAGACTCTTGAAGGTGTCCAGAAAAGGGCAAGAAAGCTGGGGAGGGGTCTGGAGCACAGCCCTGTGAGGAGAGGCTGAGGGAGCTGAGGTTGCTTAGCCTGCAGAAGAGGAGGCTCAGGGGAGACCTTCTTGCTGTCTGCAACTCCCTGAAGGGAGGTTGTAGCCAGGTGGGGGTTGGTCTCTTCTCCTGGGCAAGCAGCACCAGAACAAGAGGACACAGTCTCAAGATATGCCAGGGGAGGCTTAGGCTGGAGGCGAGGACAAAGTTCTTCCCAGAGAGAGCTGTTGGCCATTGGAATGTGCTGCCCAGGGAGGTGGTGGAGTCCCCATCCCTGGAGGTGTTCAAGAGGGGATTGGATGTGGCACTTGGTGCCATGGTTTAGTAGTCATGAGGTGTTGGGTGACAGGTTGGACTTGATGATCTCTGAGGTCTTTTCCAACCTTATTGATTCTATGCATCTGTGATTCTATGATTCTATGATTTGCTTGGAATGCTGGAGAATAAAGGGTGAAATGATAAGCCCCATTAAGAAGGGTCAGGTTGCAGAGGAAGAAATGTCCTGAAATTGTGCCAGTGGGAGGGCTAGGTTGAAGATTAGGAGGAAAAATTTCTGTGCTGCAAGAGTGGTGAGGGACTGGCAGAGGCTGCCCAGATTGGTGGTGGAGTCCCCATCCCTGGAGGTATTCCAGAACTGTGTGCCCATGTGGGCCATGGTTTGGTGGCCATGGTGGGGTTGGGTTGCAGGCTGCACTGGATGATCTCTGAGGCCTTTCCCAACCCAAACAGTTCCATGGTTCTGTGTGCTCTCCATGATTTTGTTGGCCAACGTGACAAGCTCCACACCAGGTTTTATGCAGCCAGGGAAAAGGAAAGTCTAACATCCAATCATTCCCTTTACAGCCTCCTTCCTTTACTCTGCATCATGCATTCTGTACCCTGGTTGACAGCCTTCTCAACAGGAGCCAGCAGTGTGCCCAGCTGGCCAAGAAGGCCACCAGCAGCCTGGCCTGGAGCAGCAATAGTGTGGGCAGCAGGAGTAGGGCAGGAGTTGTGCCCCTGGGCTGGGAAGTGGGGAGGCCACAGCTTGAGTTCTGGGTTCAATTTGGGGCTCGTCACTCCCAGAGGGACATTGAGGGCTGGAGCAGGTCCAGAGAAGGGCAACAGAACTGGGGAAGGGTCTGGAGGAGCAGCTGAGTGACCTGGGGTTGTTTAGTGTGGAGAAGAGGAGGATGAGGAGAGACTTTCTCTTTAATATATCACTTAAATCTCTTGTTCTTGTGAGCCCCAGAAACTTTCTTTATTAGAACAGGGGGGAGGGGGGGGGGGGAAAGTATGAAAACAATTTAATTTTTAGACTTTAAAAAAAACCAACAATTTTCTCATCACTTTTATTTCCAGACCCCCCCCCCCTCCCCCCCCCTCCTTTTTCTCCTGGGAATGTCTTTGAAAGCTACACAAAACAAAAGAACAGCAGCAACAAATTCTATTCTATTCTAGTCTATTGGCCCTGGCACTTGGTGCCATGGTTTAGTTAGCCATGAGGTGTTGGGTGACAGGTTGGAACTTGGTGATCTCTGAGGTCTTTTCCAACCTCATTGATTCTATGATTCTCTGAAACACAACAAAAAAAACCACCACAAAAAAAGGCAAACCCAAAAGCTGAGGCCATCAGCTGTCTTCTGCAGGAGCTATAATCCATCCTTCATGTCACCTACAGCCACCAGATGATGCTATCAAACTCCCTGTGCACAGAGCTCAGCCCAGTGTGGCTGTGGCCAATTTCTGTGTGCCTTGAAGGTAATCATCTCTGACATTTCCTCCCTGGTTGTACATCCCCAGTGAAACACCACCCAGCCCCAGTGTGTCAGAAACAGACACCAGCAGCTGACACATCACTGCCTGGGCAGCCCGGCTCTCAGACACGATGGGCTAGGTAGAGATGCCAGATCGAGTCAGGCCAGGCTGATCCATCAAGCTCTAAAGCTCTGGGGCAGTTTGACATAGAACTGCTGAACTCTGGTTTCTTTTTGTCTGTGCTTTGATGGCTTGCTTCCTCTCCCTATCTCCCATGTTCATATTTCTGTGCAAGTCAGTAGCAGCTGAATCCATCACCACACAGAGAGGAAACTGCAGCTTGAAAGAGTCCCTGTAGTTTGTGCTAGGAAGTCACTTCATAGAATCATAGAATCAATAAGGTTGGAAAAGACCTCAGAGATCAAGTCCAACCTGTCACCCAGCACCTCATGACTACTAAACCATGGCACCAAGTGCCAAGCCAGTCCCCTCTTGAACACCTCCAGGGATGGAGACTCCACCGCCTCCCTGGGCAACACATTCCAGTGGCCAACAACTCTCTCTGTAAAGAACTTTCTTCTCACCTCCAGCCTAAACCTCCCCTGGCACAGCTTGAGACTGTGTCCTCCTGTTCTGGTGCTGCTTGCCTGGGAGAAGAGACCAACCCCTTCCTGGCTACAACCTCCCTACAGGGAGTTGGAGAAAGCAATGAGGTCTCCCCTGAGCCTCCTCCAGGCTAAGCAACCCCAGCTCCCTCAGCCTCTCCTCACAGGGCTGTGCTCCAGATCCCTCCCCAGCTTTGTTGCCCTTCTCTGGACACCTTCCAGCAACTCAACAACTTTCTTAACCTGAGGGGCCCAGAACTGGACACAGGACTCAAGCTGTGGCCTAAGCAGTGCTGAGCACAGGGCACAATGACTTCCCTGCTCCTGCTGGCCACACTCTTCCTGATGCAGGCCAGGATGCCATTGGCCTTCTTGGCCACCTGGGCACACTGCTGGCTGATCTCTGAGGTCTTTTCCAACCTTATTGATTCTATGATTCATTCTGTGATTCTATAATTCTGTGATTCCATGATTCTACAATTCCATGGTTCCTTGATCCATGATCTTCTGAGAGGGATCAGACAGGAGAAGAGAAAATAACAAAGCCCAATTTGGTGGGGCTGTATCCTGCTTTGCCATGGGCTCCTTTCCCAGAGCAGCAGGTTTTCCATCCTCTATGCCAGCATGGGCCAGAAAAGACAATTAAAGCTTTTCTGTTTGATCAGCCAGCAGGCTGAGTGGTCCTTCAGCAACTTGTATGGGAAACAACTCCAACTTGGAAGGAAAACAAGGCTCCCACCATGAAAGAACTCCTCATTCATTATTGTTCTTCTTGAATCATTGAAATATTAACCAAACAAAAAGATTCCTGCAGCATGAAGCACATCCAGAAGCTGCATTAGCTGCAACACACTTCAGTGCTGGCTTAAGCAGCCTGTGGACAATTGATGTCTATTAACCCTTCATGAGTCCTCAGTGATGTCTGTTTTGTGGCTTCAAAAGAAACCAACACAAATCAGCCTTCATCATAAAATAGATAGGAATAGAATAGAATAGAATAGAATAGAATAGAATAGAATAGAATAGAATAGAATAGAATAGAATCAATTAGGTTGGAAGAGACCTCAAAGATCATCAAGTCCAACCTATCACCCAACACCATCTAATCAGCTAAACCATGGCACCAAGCACCCCATCCGTTCTCTTCCTAAACACCTCCAGGGACGGTGACTCCTCCACCTCCCTGGGCAGCACATTCCAATGGCCAATCTCTATTTCTATGAAGAACTTCTTCCTAACATCCAGCCTAAACCTCCCCTGGCACAGCTTGAGACTGTGTCCTCTTGTTCTGGTGCTGATTGCCTGGGAGGAGAGACCAACCCCCACCTGGCTACAACCTCCCTTCAGGGAGTTGGAGAGAGCAAGAAGGTCTCCCCTGAGTCTCCTCTTCTCCAGGCTAAGCAGCCCCAGCTCCCTCATCTTTTCCTCATAGGCAGAGGCTCCTCAAGGTTATAAGAGCATGAAAGAGTTCCATGACTTGGAACAGGCTCTTCTCCAGGCTAAACAGCCCCAATTCTCTCAACCTTTCCTCCTCACAGAGGTGTTCCAGGCCCCTCCTCGTTTATGCAGCCCTTTGCTATCCCCTCTCCAGCAAGTCCCTGTCCTTCTTGAGCTAGGGAGCCCAGACCTGGCTGCAGTATTCCAACTGTGGCCTCAGCAGGGCAGAGCAGCCCCAGGTGATGAACTGGTAGCAGCTCCAAGTGCTGTTTTTTAATTCCAGAATGAGGAAAACAGGATTCCACTGACTATTAATTGAATAAAATATATTTTAAATAAAAGCTTAGAATCAGGAAAAGACCTTTGGGATCTCCTGGAATCATTAAGGTTAGAAAAGACCTTTGAGATTATGGAGTCCAAGTGTCAGCCCAACACCACCATTAGTCCATGTCCTCCTGAAGTGCCATGGCCACATCTTCTTTTCCTGTCTCTGTTCACCACTGAACACAGCCTGGCCCCATCCTCCTGATCCCTACCCTTGAAGAATTGCTCAGAATTGATCAGCATTGATCAGATGCCCCCTCAGGCTGCTCTTCTCCAGGCTGAAGAGCCCCAATTCTCTCAACCTTTCCTCCTCACAGAGATGTTCCAGGCCCCTCCTCAGCCCTTTGCTGTCCCCTCTCCAGCAAGTCCCTGTCCTTCTTGAGCTAGGGAGCCCAGACCTGGCTGCAGTATTCCAGCTGTGGCCTCAGCAGGGCAGAGCAGCCCCAGGTGATGAACTGGTAGCGGCTCTAACTGCTATTTTTACATTCCAGAATGAGGAAAACAGGATTCAATTAACTTTATTTTTATGATAAATAAAGAGCAGAACAGGATGCATTTAACTGTGTGGATGCATGAGTAGCTCAAATAAACAGCTAAATGATGAATTATTCCTATTGCAGGAGATAGTCATAACCATAATGTGGTTAAGAAAGACCTTGGAGGAAGACCTTGGAGTGTTGGTGGGCAGCAAATTCTCCATGGGGCAGAGATGTACATTTGTGGCCAAGGGGGCCAAGGGGTGCATCAAGAAAACTGTGTGCAGTAGGGCTAGGGAGGTTTTCATCCCCCTCTTCTCTGCCCTGCTGAGACCATATCTGGAACACTGCATCCAGTTTGGGGCTCTTCAACTCAAGAAAACAGGGAACTGCTGGAGGGAGTCCAAGGGAGAGCCTACAAGGATGACTGGGGGACTGGAACATCTCTGCTAGGAGGAGAGGCTGAGAGCCCTGGGACTGTTGAGCCTGGAGAGGAGAAGGTTCAGAAGGGATCTGATCAATGTCTGTAAATGTCTGAAGGGTGGGTGGCAGGTTGAAGGTGCCAGGCTCTATTTGGTGGTGCCCAGTGACAGGACAAGGAACAAGAGATACAAGCTGGAACCCAGGAAGTTCCACCTCAACATGTGGAGAAACTTCTTTACTGTGGAGGTGCTGGAACCCTGCAGCAGGCTGCCCAGAGAGGTTATGGAGTGCCCTCTAGAGACTTTCAAAACCTGACTTGATGTGCTCCTGTGTGAGCTGCCCTGGGTGTGCTTTGGCAGGGAGGGTTGGAGTAGATGACCTTTAGATGTCTCTTCCAACCCCTAACATTCTGTATTCCAGTTCTGGAAGAAAGGCTGAGTGCTGTGGTTGTTCAGCCTGGAGAAGAGAAGGCTGAGGGAAGACCTTATCACCATGGACCAGGACATAAAGGGTGGCTGACAGGAGGAGGGTGGAGATTCCCTTTCCACAAGGAGTCCCATAGAAAAGCCAAGGGGTGATGGGGGCAAGGTACTGCTGGAGAGGTTCCCATTGGACTCCAGGAGAACATTTGTCACCATGAGCAGAGTCAGACACTGGAATCATCTCCCAAGGGCAGCAGTGGAGTCCCCTCCATTGCACAGTTTGAAGACTCAGCTTGCCAGGGTGCTGGGGCAGCTCACTGCAGCTCCACTATCACCTAGAAAGCTTGGACCAGATGAGCCTTGGGGTCCCTTTGAACTTGGCACTCTGTGATCCTGTGTATGTGACTAGAAATGAATCCAAGACCTACCTTGATGGTTGGACTCAAGGATCTCAGAGGTCTTTTCCAACTGAAGCAATCCTGTGGTTCATATCTACATCACACTTCTGGGCTGTGTGAAGTTGTCTCTCCTTCCTCTCTAAGTGAAGCCTGCAAGAATCAATTAGAACCACCTCTAGGAGGATAGAAACAAATCAAAGTAACATTTCCAAGGTAGGTTGGTCCAGATGATCCTTGAGGTCCCAGCACCCCATCAAGCCAAGTTAGCTAGCAAGAAGATGTGAACATGGAGTCCAGCCATGAAGAGAAGAGAAGAGAAGAGAAGAGAAGAGAAGAGAAGAGAAGAGAAGAGAAGAGAAGAGAAGAGAAGAGAAGAGAAGAGAAGAGAAGAGAAGAGAAGAGAAGAGAAGAGAAGAGAAGAGAAGAGAAGAGAAGAGAAGAGAAGAGAAGGGAAGAGAAGGGAAGAGATGGGAAGAGATGGGAAGAGAAGAGAAGGGAAGAGATGGGAAGAGAATAGAATTAACCAGATTGGAAAAGACCTTCAAGATCATCAAGTCCAGCCTACCACCCAACACCATCTAATCAACTCAACCATGGCACCAAGTGCCTCATCCAGGCTCTTCCTAAACACCTCCAGTGATGGTGACCCCACCACCTCCCTGGGCAGCACATTCCAATGGCCAATCTCCCTTTCTGTGAAGAACTTCTTCCTCACCTCCAGCCTAAACCTCCCCTGGCACAGCTTGAGACGGTGTCCTCTTGTTCTGGTGTTGGTTACCTGTGAGAAGAGTTGCTGCTTTGGAAGTTACAACCATTGAGTTGCTTCAAAGCTGCTTGGCTTCCCTATCAATGTCCTCCCTTACATAGGTTTGTCTTGCCCAAACCTTTCTTTCCCATTCATCTTTCTTCATTCTTCACTCACCATTCCTTATTCTCCACTCTTCATGGATTTTTCTGGCTCAAATCTCTCTTTCCCACTCACCTTTCTTTATTCTCCATCCTTCATGGATTTTTCCTGCACAAACCTTTGTTTCCCACTCATCTTTCTTCATTTTCCACTCACCATTCCTTATTAGCCAACCCTCATGGATTTTTCTTGCCCAAATCTCTCTTTTCCACTCACCATTCCTTATTCTCCACCCTTCATGGACTTTTTCTTGCCCCAACCTTTCTTTCCCATTCACCTTTCCTTATTCTCCACTCTTCATGGATTTTTCTTGCCCAACTCTCTCTTTCCCACTCACCATTCCTCATTCTCCACTCACCATTCCTTATTCTCCACCCTTCATGGACTTTTTCTTGCCCCAACCTTTCTTTCCCATTCACCTTTCTTTATTCTCCACTCTTCATGGATTTTTCTTGCCCAGCTCTCTCTTTCCCACTCACCATTCCTCATTCTCCACTCACCATTCCTTATTCTCCTCTCTTCATGGATTTTTTCTTGCTCAGATCTCTCTTTCCCATTCACCTTTCCTTATTCTCCACTCTTCATGGATTTTTCTTGCCCAACTCTCTCTTTCCCACTCACCATTCCTCATTCTCCACTCACCATTCCTTATTCTCCACCCTTCATGGATTTTTCTTGCCCAGCTCTCTCTTTCCCACTCACCATTCCTCATTCTCCACTCACCATTCCTTATTCTCCTCTCTTCCTGGATTTTTTCTTGCTCAAATCTCTCTTTCCCATTCACCTTTCCTTATTCTCCACTCTTCATGGATTTTTCTTGCCCAGCTCTCTCTTTCCCACTCACCATTCCTCATTCTCCACTCACCATTCCTTATTCTCCACCCTTCATGGATTTTTCTTGCCCAAACCTTTCTTTCCCACTCCCCTTTCTTTGCTCTCCACTTGTCATCCCAAACATCTGGCTGATTTGGAGGACCCCAAGAGGAGGAAGTTTTCCTTTCAGAGTATCATAGACCTGGATCTAGTCACTCATTCAAAAAACACACCAAACAAATCTAAAATGTCATTTTCCCTTGAAGTCAAAGTCAGCTCTGGGATTGCATCTGGCTTGATTGGTTGAAACTTTTACCATGTTTAGATGGGTGATGAAATTAGGATCTAATTTACCCAGCTGCAGATATCTCCCCAGTCACATTTACAAAAGGAGGAAGGATGGGAAATGAGTTACATAGCTGAGGAGAGAAGTCCCTGAAGAAACCCCCCTTGATGTGTATAATTAAATGTCTTGTTAGAAGACAACTCCAGTGATTCACTTCTGCTCAAACAATCTTTTCTCCTAATTCATCCTAACAAAGCAGAGATTGTCACCAGGTCACTGATTTGGCTGCTCATCAGCCTTTGAAGCTCTTGCTGTGAACCAAGCAAAGCATGATGTTTCTGTTTGGCTTTTGAATCATAGAATCAACAAGGTTGGAAAAGACCTCAGAGATCAGCAAGTCCAACCTGTCACCCAGCACCTCATGACTACTAAATCATGGCACCAAGTGCCACGTCCAATCCCCTCTGGAACACCCCCAGGGATGGGGACTCCACCACCTCCCTGGGCAGCACATTCCAATGGCCAACAACTCTCTCTGGGAAGAAATTTCTCCACACTTCCAGCCTAAACCTCCCCTGGCACAGCTTGAGACTGTATCCTCTTGTTCTGGTGCTGCTTGCCTGGGAGAAGAGACCAACCCCTTCCTGGCTACAACCTCCCTTCAGGGAGTTGGAGAGAGCAAGAAGGTCTCCCCTGAGCCTCCTCTTCTGCAGGCTAAGCAACCCCAGCTCCCTCAGCCTCTCCTCACAGGGCTGTGCCCCAGACCCCTCCCCAGCTTTCTTACCCTACTCTGGACATGTTCAAGAGTTTTATTTTTGTCTTCCCATGCTTCTAGTTCTCCTCCTCCCAGTGAACTCTGGGATTAAAAATAACTTGCAGAGTGGAGGTGAGCTCCAAGTCTACTTTGTAGCTGGCAATTAGTAGTTGCCTGTGACTGCTACTTCCCTGGTCCCTAGTGACAAAAGGGTTTTCAAGCTCTTGGAGGGGATGGTATTTGTTTAAAATCCTGTGTTTGGTGTGTTATTTCTGCCTAAAGAGATAAAATTGGTGTTTCTTTGCGCTGCCAGGATGTTATTTCTAAGAGACATTAAATGTTCAAAGAGATCTAGTGAGCTGAACATCATCCAGCACTGTGCCCAGGTGGCCAACAAGGCCAATGGTGTCCTGGCCTGCATCAGGGAGAGTGTGGCCAGCAGGAGCAGGGAAGTCCTTGTGTCCTGTGCTCAGCACTGGTTAGGCCACACCTTGAATCCTGTGTCCAGTTCTGGGCCCCTCAGGTCAGGCAAGATGTTGAGATGCTGGAAGGTGTCCAGAGAAGGGCAACAAAGCTGGGGAGGGGTCTGGAGCACAGCCCTGTGAGGAGAGGCTGAGGGAGCTGGGGTTGCTTAGCCTGGAGAAGAGGAGGATCAGCAGAGACCTTCTTGCTCTCTCCAACTCCCTGAAGGGAGGCTGTAGCCAGGTGGGGGTTGGTTTCTGCTCCCAGGCAAGCAGCACCAGAACAAGCGGACACAGTCTCAAGCTGTGCCAGGGGACGTTTAGGCTAGAGGTGAGGAAGAAGTTCTTCCCAGCAAGAGAGATTGGCCATTGGAATGTGCTGCCCATGGAGGTGGTGGAGTCCCCATCACTGGAGGTTTTTAGGAAGAGCCTGGATGAGGCACTTGGTGCCATGGTTTAGTTGATTAGATGGTGTTGGGTGGTAGGCTGGACTTGATGATCTCAAAGGTCTCTTCCAACCTTGTTGATTCTATTCTATTCTATTCTATTCTATTCTATTCTATTCTATTCTATTCTATTCTATTCTATTCTATCTGGAGTGTCACAGAGCCAGTGTTAGAGGCTACAGACGGAGAGGCAGCATTTTGCAGATAGCTTCAAAGAAAGAAGTGGGTGGAAAGGGGAGGGGGGAAAAGCCATTTTTGGAAGCAGTTCATCCCAGACTACTGCCTGCAATTCAACAGCTCTCTCTAGATAGCTCTGCTGATCTTGGACTTGACCTAATGCACATAAAGGTTAGTGGCAGTTTGTCAGTGTAGGCACCAGATGAGTTTGCTTAGGATGCTCGGCCGTGGAGGAAAGCCTGAAGATTGAAAGTGAGGATCTGTGACAAAGTGCTAAGCAAATGCTGGTTCCATTAAGAGGGGAGGTGGGCAGCAAAAGATATGATCAAAACCAGTTGTGAAGAAGGGCTGGGAAGGAAGATAACTCCAGAAAACCATGGAAGTAGTAGGCTGGAGGGCAGAGGGGAATTGAGTCTATTGATTTTTATCTTTGGCACTATAACTTTTGCTCACAGCTGGGTGAGGTTTCCCAACATGCAGTGAATTATTTGCTGCCTTCTTTTGCCTTTTTCTCCTCTTTATTTATTTATTTCCCCCCCCCTCTTTCAGTACAGAAGATCAGAGAATAGCTCTGGATAGAAAAGACCTCAAAGGAAAAAGGAAGGAGATCCGTGGCTGAAATGAAAAGAGATTTAGTGGAACAGTGACACCAAGGACAACATAAAGGAGGCCAAGTTAGGCTCAGCCCAGGTAATGGACAGTGGTCACAATAAATGGGAAGGCTGTCCTGAGGAGCAGAATGGAAAGCATAGAATAGGGTCACAGGATCACAGAGTGATAGAATCATTAAGGTTAGAAAGGTCCTCTAAGACCCTTAAGTCCAACCATCAACCCAGACCCACCGTGATCCAAAGTGTCATGGCCAAACCCTTCTTGGACACCTCCAGGAATGGGGACTCCACCACCTCCCTGGGCAGCCTGTGCCAATCCCTGATCACTCCTGCAGCAAAGAAACTTCTCCTCCTCTCCAAGCTAACCCTCCCCTGGTGCAACCTGAGGTGACTCCTCTCATCTTACCACTTGTTACTTGAGAGAAAAGACCAACACTGACCTCACTCCAATGTCCTTTCAGGGAGCTGAAGAGAGCAATGAGGTCTCCCCTCAGGCTCTTTTCTGCAGACTAAACCAACCCAGGTTCCTCAGCTTCTCCTTGCAGCCCAGGTACTCCAGGCCCTTCTCCAGCTCCCTCAGCCTGGCCTCACAGCAGAGCTGCTCCAGCCCTGGGATCATCTTTGTGGCCTCCACAGCTCTGTGTCCTTCTCCTGCTGGGGACACCACAACTGGAGGCAGGATTGGAGGTGAGGTCTGAGCAGAGCAGAGCCCAGGGGCAGCATCCCCTCTCCAGCCCTGCTGCCCACACTGCTCTGGCTGCAGCCTAGGTAAATATTTAAGGAGTGACTTACAATACACTTTGCATGCCCAAACAATGCTCCAGAAGCAGATACACGATTTAAGACAAGATAAGGCAGAAATTGCAGCACTTTAGTTTCTTCACCTGTCCCTGGGATCAATAAACTCATCTGTGAGCTTCCTGAAAAGCTGTGGCTTAGCATCTTACAAAGAAATCACAGAAGTTCTTCCTCCATACAGATAAGAGCTGCTTGCAATTTCCTTTTATTATTTTCTTAATCTGTTGCCCATTAACAGAAGGAGACAAACACCTCTGTAAATGAGCAACACCTCTCTCTAAATTACACAGGAGAGCTGCACAAATTATTTTTTCCTTTTAGCTTTACACAAAAAAACAAACCACCAAACCCCAAACCCTGATTCATACAGGCACAGAATAGTTTGGATTGGAAAGGACTTCAAAGCTCATCCAGTTAGAAGAGAATGGAATGGAATGGAATGGAATGGAATGGAATGGAATGGAATGGAATGGAATGGAATGGAAGAATGGAATGGAATGGAATGGAATGGAATGGAATGGAATAGAATAGAATAGAATAGAATAGAATAGAATAGAATAGAATAGAATAGAATAGAATAGAAAAGGAATAAGAATAGAATTAACCAGGTTGGAAAAGACCTTCAAGATCATCAAGTCCAACCTATCACCCAACACCACCTAATCAAGTCTCCTCCTAAACACCTCCAGGGATGGTGACTCCACCACCTCCCTGGGCAGCACATTCCAATGGCCAATCTCTCTTGCTGGAAAGAACTTCTCCCTCACCTCCAGCCTGAACCTCCCCTGGCACAGCCTGAGACTGTGTCCTCTTGTTCTGGTGCTGGCTGCCTGGGAGAAGAGACCAACCCCCACGTGGCTACAACCTCCCTTCAGGGAGCTGCAGACAGCAAGAAGGTCTCCCCTGAGCCTCCTCTTCTCCAGGCTAAGCAACCCCAGCTCCCTCAGCCTCTCCTCACAGGGCTGTGCTCCAGACCTCTCCCCATCTTTGTTGCCCTTCTCTGGACACCTTCCAGCACCTCAGCATCTTGCCTAACCTGAGGGCCCCAGAACTGGACACAGGACTCAAGGTGTGGCCTAAGCAGTGCTGAGCACAGGGCACAATGACTTCCCTGCTCCTGCTGGCCACACTCTTCCTGATGCAGGCCAGGATGCCATTGGCCTTCTTGGCCACCTGGGCACACTGCTGGCTCATGTTCAGCCTACTCTCAACCAGTACCCCCAGGTCCCTCTCTGCCTGGCTGCTCTCCAGCCACTCTGACCCCAGCCTGCAGCACTGCCTGGGGTTGCTGTGGCCAATGTACAGAACCTGGCACTTGGATGTGTTCAGTCTCCTGCCCTTGGCCTCTGCCCATCTGTGCAGCCTGGCAAGGTCCCTCTGCAGAGCTCTCCAACCCTCTAACAGATCAACTCCTGCCCCCAGCTTTCTGTCATGTGCACATTTACTGCTGATGGACTCACTGCCCTCCTCCATATCATCAATAAAGCTATTGAACAGGCTGGGGCCCAGCACTGATCCCTGGGGGACACCCCTGGTACCTGGCTGCCAGGTGGATGTGGCATCATTCCCCACCACCCTCTCGGCTCAGCCTCCAGCCAGTTCCTAAACCAGCTCAGAGTGCTCCTGTCCAAACCTCCTGCCATGGGCAGGGACACCTCCCACCAGCCCATGCTGCTCAAGGCCTCATCCAGCCTGGCCTTGAAGACCTCCAGGGAGGAGGCAGCCACAGCCTCCCTGGGCAACCTGTTGCAGTGTGTCCCCACCCTCACTGCCAAGAATTTCTTCTTCATCTCTACTCTCCATCTCCCCTCTCTCAGCTCAAAGCCATTGTCCCTCATCCTGTCACCCCCAGCCTTCCTGGAGTCCCTCCCCAGCCCTCCTTGAGCCCCTTCAGGTACTGGAATGCTGTTCTGATGTCTCCCTGGAGCCTTCTCCTCTTCTCCAGGCTGCACAGCCCCAACTCTCCCAGTCTGTCCCCACAGCAGAGTTTCTCCAACCCTCTGATCAGAAGAAAAGCCAAAAAGGCTCAGATGAAAAGTTCAGACTGGATATTTATAAATATAATTGCAATTAAACTTTGCTGCCTGGAAAAATTAGTACCATCATTTGAAGGAGATTCAATTATTTTCTTCCCCATCCTTTGATGATATTGGCAGAGAACCAATTCCCAGGGTCAAAGAAGGAGGAAGGAACAGTCCTGGTTGTTCCAGGTCTTTATTCTTACCAGTGGCTGGACCTATCCTCATCTTTTCCAACCTGGTCTATTCTATTCTATTCTATTCTATTCTATTCTATTCCATTCCATTCCATTCCACTCTATTCTAGTCTACTCTACTCTACTCTATTCTATTATGTTCCATTTTACTCTATTCTTTTCTATTCTATTCTATTCTATTCTATTCCATTCCATTCCATTCCATTCCATTCCATTCCACTCTATTCTAGTCTAGTCTACTCTATTCTATTCTATTCTATTCTATTCTATTCTATTCTATTCTATCCTATCCTATCCTATCCTATCCCATTCTATCCCATTCTAGTCTAGTCTAGTCTAGTCTAGTCTATGCTATTCCATCCCATCCCATTCCATTCCATTCCATTCCATTCCATTCCATTCCATTCCATTCCATTCCATTCCATTCCATTCCATTCTAATCATCATCGTGGCTGCCTCTGGTCTCGCTCCATCAGCTCTGTGCCCTTAGTTTCTGCTCTACAACCTTTTCTACATCCCCTCACAAGGAGGAAACCAGGATAATACTGCTGCCCATGAATATTCATGGACACCCCTCTGTTGTTTTAACATAATTTTCATGGAACATCTCCTCAGTGCAGCGTGAAGAAACGGAGACCATGGCAAACAAGAAGCCTTGTTGTCCTGATTAACCCCCCCCCCAACAAACAACACACAACAAAGAAGTTCTAACATGCTGAACTATCTCAGTGTCTCTGCATTGAAAAGCTGTGATTATGCTTTTTTTTTCTTTAATGGAGTAAAAAATGCCTTCATGGCTACCTTGGTGATTAAGTTGGAAAATCAGATTTCAGTGCTTGCTTGTTCTAGCAAATGGATTATTCCACTCACCTCTTTTTGGCTTTAAATGCCCTGGGAATTCCTCATTCATAGCAATTAAAAGTGCCTGCATGAAGCCATGTATTCAGCATAGAAATGAGTATTAGGAAGGTAGAAGAGCCTGCAGTTCAAGTTGGGAAATGCCAGGATGGAAGGGGTTTGGGTGAGGGTTAGGGTTAGTGTGGGGGGAGGCTTAGCTGAGCTGGAGGAGGGGAGAGTGAGAGGGGAGATTAGGGAGAAATTGTGGACAGTGAGAGTGGGGAGAGAGAATCATAGAATCATAGAATCAATAAGGATGGGAAAGACCTCAAAGATCATCAGGTCCAACCTGTCACCCAACACCTCATAACTACTAAACCATAGCACCAAGTGCCACATCCAATCCCATCTTGAACACCTCCAGGGATGGGGACTCCACCACCTCCCTGGGCAGCACATTCCAATGGCTAACAACGCTCTCTGGGAAGAACTTTCTCCTCACCTCCAGCCTAAACCTCCCCTGGCACAGCTTGAGACTGTGTCCTCTTGTTCTGGTGCTGCTTGCCTGGGAGAAGAGACCAACCCCCACCAGGCTACAACCTCCCTTCAGGGAGTTGGAGAGAGCAAGAACCTCCAGACCCCTCCCCAGCTTTGTTGCCCTTCTCTGGACACCTTGCAGCATCTCAACATCTTGCCTAACCTGAGGGGCCCAGAACTGGACACAGGACTCAAGGTGTGGCCTAAGCAGTGCTGAGCACAGGGCACAATGACCTCCCTGCTCCTGCTGGCCACACTGTTCCTGATGCAGGCCAGGATGCCATTGGCCTTCTTGGCCACCTGGGCACACTGCTGGCTCATCTTCAGCCTACTCTCAACCAGTACCCCCAGTTCTCTTTCTCTCTGGCTGCTCTGGAACAGGTTGCCGAGGGGGAGGCTGTGGATGCCTCCTCCCTGGAGGTGTTCAAAGCCAGGTTGGATGAGGCCTTGAGCAGCCTGGGCTGGTGGGAAGTTGAGGGTTGTAACCAGACGATCAAGGTCATTTTCATCCGCAAGATGACTCAGCAGGAGAAAGTTATTTGTTGTACCTGAGCTGTTTTGGCAGCAAAGCTGTGGTGCTAAGAACAGAACACAATAACT
The DNA here is from genome assembly GCF_014839835.1 of Dryobates pubescens. Taxonomy (NCBI): domain Eukaryota; kingdom Metazoa; phylum Chordata; class Aves; order Piciformes; family Picidae; genus Dryobates; species Dryobates pubescens. The sequence continues at coordinate 5,385,926 of NC_071613.1, forward strand.
GTTACATGGAGAGAGAGACTGAAGACAAACAAAAGAGGTAAATAAACGATGAAAATAAACACAGAACCCAAGAGTTTGCTTCAAGAATGAAAGTGGAGGGAAGGGGCAACACAAAGAGGAGATGTGGCCCAGCTGGGAGAGTGACCTGCTATGGAAACTGCAGGGAACAAAAGAAGGGGAGAGATAATTCTAAGGACCTGCTTCTATTTTTGAAGTTAATGGCAGAAGTTCAGCTGAAATCATTGTGAGCAGAAAGAAGCCCCAAACAAGGAGAGGAAGAGCCTGGCAGGATTTCAGGATTCCATTATTTTTAGTGATTCATGTAGTGCCAAGCTTTTGGGGTGTCTGGGAGAGAAAAATCAACACTGTCTCCTTCTGCCTATCACTGTTACAAGTGTGACCATCCAGAATCATAGACTCAATAAGGTTAGAAAAGACATCAGAGATCATCAAGTCCAACCTGTCATCCAACACCATCTAATCAACTAAACCATGGCACCAAGTGCCACGTCCAATCCCCTCTTGAACACCTCCAGGGATGGGGACTCCACCACCTCCCTGGGCAGCACATTCCAATGGCCAATCTCTCTTGCTGGGAAGAACTTTCTCCTCACCTCTGGCCTAAACCTCTCCTGGCACAGCTTGAGACTGTGTCCCCTTGTTCTGGTGCTGCTTGCCTGGGAGAAGAGACCAACCCTCTCCTGGCTAAAACCACCCTTCAGGGAGTTGTAGAGAGCAAGAAGGTCTCCTCTGAGCCTCCTCTTCTGCAGGCTAAGCAACCCCAGCTCCCTCAGCCTCTCCTCACAGGGCTGTGCTCAAGGCCTCTCCCCAGCCTCATTGTCCTTCTCTGGACACGTCCAAGAGTCTCAATGTCCTTCTTAAACTGAGGGGCCCAGACCTGGACACAGGACTCAAGGTGTGGCCTAACCAGTGCAGTGTACAGGGGCAGAATGACCTCCCTGCTCCTGCTGGCCACACTGTTCCTGATGCAGGCCAGGATGCCATTGGCCCTCTTGGCTGCCTGGGCACACTGCTGGCTCATGTTCAGCTGCTATCAACCAGTACCCCCAGCTCCCTCTCTGCCTGGCTGCTCTCCAGCCACTCTGCCTCCAGCCTGTAGCACTGCCTGGGGTTGCTGTGGCCAATGTGCAGAACCTGGCACTTGGCTGTGTTCAATCTCCTGCCCTTGGCCTCTGCCCATCTGTCCAGCCTGGCAAGGTCCCTCTGCAGAGCTCTCCAACTCTCTAACAGATCAACTCCTGTCCCCAGCTTGGTGTCATCTGCAAATTTACTGATGGTGGACTTTAAAGAATGGTAGCAAAGATTTCCCTGACTGCCATCAAATCTCTCTCCCCACGCTGCAGAAATAAATCAGATCTACCAGAAACGAAGAAAGGAAGAGATAAATAAAATTTTTCAAAGCAGTATTTTTGCTCCTGGAGCAAGGTGAAAGAAATTGGTCAAAATCAAAAGCAGAATCCATGACAGGAAAGAAAGAGGTAAGATTGGGTTAGATAAAGCTCTGCTCTGATTTAAGGTAGGAATTCCAAGGGAGGATTATAGAAATCCTTTTCCTGGCTGAGCATTGCTCACTCAGGACAATAAAGTGAACTAGTGAATTTTGTCAGTCTGATCCTTTTCTGGTGCCTTTTGTTTTCTTTTCCAGCATTGTGATCAATTGATTGATTGGCTTCTCGCATCCCTTACTGCTGCAGTCTGCTTACAGGCCCTGCTAGGAGGCAGCTGGAAGATGAAAAGTCAGCCCAGCTGGCATCTTCCTAATAATGGAGTTCATAGAATCATAGGATCAGTCAGGGTTGGAAGGGACCACAAGGATCAGCTAGTTCCAACCCCCCTGCCATGGGCAGGGACACCCCACACTAGATCAGGCTGCCCAGAGCCTCATCCAGCCTGGGCTTAAACACCTCCAGGGATGGAGCCTCAACCACCTCCCTGGACAACCCATTCCAGGGCTTCACCACTCTCATGGGGAAGAACTTCCTCCTCACTTCCAGCCTGAATTTCCCCACCTCCAGCTTCATTCCATTCTCCCTAGTCCTATCACTCCCTGAGATCCTGACAAGTCCCTCCCCAGCCTTCTTGTAACCCCCTTCAGATCCTGGAAGGCCACAATAAGGTCACCTTGGAGCCTTCTCTTCTCCAGACTGAACAGCCCCAACTCCTTCAGTCTGTCCTCATAGGAGAGGTGCTCCAGCCCTCTGCTCATCCTCGTGGCCCTTCTCTGGACACCTTCCAGTACCTCCAGCTCCCTCTTGTAATAGGGGCTCCAGAACTGGAGGCAGTACTCCAGGTGGGGTCTCCCCTCCCCAGCTTTGTTGCCCTTCTCTGGACACATTCTAGAGTCTCAATGTCCTTCTTAGATTGAGGGTCCCAGAACTGGACATAGTACTCAAGGTGTGGCTTAAAGATGCTGAGCACAGGGCATAATGACTTCCCTGCTCCTGCAGGCCACGCTATTCCTGATGCAGGCCAGGATGCTATTGGCCCATTTGGCCACCTGGGCACACTGCTGGCTCATGTTCAGCTGCTGTCAACCAGCACCCCCAGGTCCCTCTCTGCCTGGCTGCTCTCCAGCCACTCTGACCTCAGCCTGGAGCACTGCATGAGTTTATAGTGGCCAATGTGTAGAACCTGGCACTTGGACTTGTTGAATGCCATCCTGTTGGACTCTGCCCATGTATCCAGCCTGGCAAGGTCCCTCACTCCTTTCACTCTCTATATATTATTTTTTTTAACCTTTTAGCTAGGTTTCTGTTCAAATCTATAGGCAAAATATGCATTTTCTGAGTCATTAGCTGAAACCAGCCTAGCTGATGACTGCTGAATGTTGCCTTTGCTGCTCTTCACCCACCCTCTCAGGCTCAGCTCACAGAGCTGATTGTCCCAATGAATAGGATCAGCTGCTCCCAAATCTGTGGCCTTGGCTTGGCTTTCCTCCCCCCCCCCCCCCCGCACCCCCCCCCCACCCCTCCTCAGGACACTAAAGCCTGTTTATGTCTTTGGTAGCTATAGAGTCTGCAGCATTATATATGTGAGGCTGGGGTGGAATGTTAATGATCTCGGGTATTTGAGGCTACTGCTGCATCACAAAAGCACACACAAGCTTCTGATAAGCTCTGCTTGGGTTCAATCCACAGCTATCAAAGCAGGATGTCAACGACAGAGACATAGTGGTGCCGGTTGGAATCGCACACAAGCCATGCACAGGAAAGAAAAGGCTCTGAGTTCTTAGATTTGTTGCAAATATATGCCCAGGGGGGAAAAAAGAGGGAGGGAAAAAAAAAAGAAGGGAAAAAAAAAGGGTTAAATGCTGGGAGGAGGGAGAGAGAAGACAGAAGAAAGCTGCTTTGCAGCCTGAAATCCCCAGAACTGATGTAGGGTTTAAAGCAGGAGTGCTGGGGGAGAGTGGGGGGTGTCCAGAAAATGTTAGAGCTTTCCCAAGGCAGAACAATGTGCTGTGAGTGGTTTTATCTTTGCTCTTGTGATGCAATTCTGCATTCCCTAATGCATTTCTGCATTCCTTCAGTCTGCATTCCTCAATCCTGCAGTGCTTCACTCTGTATTCCTTAATGCAATTCTGCAGGCCTTAATTCTTCACTCCTGCATCAGGAACAGTGTGGCCAGCAGGAGCAGGGAAGTCATTGTGCCCTGTGCTCAGCACTGGTTAGGCCACACCTTGAATCCTATGAGTTCTGGGCTCCTCAGATTAAGAAGGACATTGAGACTTTTTAATGTGTCCAGAGAAGGGCAACGAAGCTGGGGAGGGGTCTGGAGCACAGCCCTGTGAGGAGAGGCTGAGGGAGCTGGGGTTGCTTAGCCTGGAGAAGAGGAGGCTCAGGGGAGACCTTCATGCTCTCTCCAACTCCCTGAAGGGAGGTTGTAGCCAGGTGGGGGTTGGTCTCTTCTCCCAGGCAAGCAGCACCAGAACAAGAGGACACAGTCTCAAGCTGTGCCAGGGGAGGTTTAGGCTGGAGATGTTAGGAAGAAGTTCTTCCCAGCAAGAGAGATTGGCCATTGGAATGTGCTGCCCAGAGAGGTGGTGGAGTCCCCATCCCTGAAGGTGTTTAGGAAGAGCCTGGATGAGGCAGTTGGTGCCATGGTTTAGTTGATTAGATGGTGTTGGGTGATAGGTTGGACTTGATGATCTCAAAGGTCTTTTCCAACCTGGTCAATTCAATTCAATTCCATTCAATTCAATTCAATTCCATTCAATTCAGTTCAATTCTGTTCTGTTCTATTCTACTCTAAAGATGAAGATGATCAAGATAAGACTTACTACACCTGAAATGAAAAGTGCTCTAAAAGCAATATAAGATGATCAAGATAAGATTTATTCCCATTAAAAGGAAAAAGGCTCTAAACCCAACATAAGATAGAGATGATCAAAATGATCAAGACTTACTCCCCCTGAAATGAAAAGAGGCTCCAAAACCACTAGAAGATGATCAAGATAAGATTTACTCCCACTGAAATTTAAAGGGAAATAAATAAATGGAATAAACTGTGGCTTATTCACCCCATCTCAGCAGGATTGCTTGTGTCAGGGGAGGTTTAGGCTTGGGTTGAGGAAGAAATTCTACGCAGAGAGAGTGATTGCCCATTGGAATGTGCTGCCCAGGGAGGTGGTGGAGTCCTCATCACTGGAGGTGTTCAGGAGAAGACTTGATGGGTTGCTTGATTGCACAGTTTAGTTGATTAGATGGTGTTGGGTGATAGGTTGGACACAGTGATCTCAATTGTCTCTTCCAACCTGGTCTGGTCTGGTCTATTCTACTCTATTCTATTCTATCCTATCCTATCCTATCCTATCCTACTCTACTCTACTCTACTCTACTCTATTCTATCTTATCCTATCCTATCCTATCCTATCCTATCCTATCCTATCCTATCCTATCCTATCCTATCCTATTCTACTCTACTCTATTCTATCTTATCCTATCCTATCCTATCCTATCCTATCCTATCCTATCCTATCCTATCCTATCCTATCCTATTCCATTTCATCCTATCCTATCCTATCCTATCCTATCCTATCCTATCCTATCCTATCTTATCCTATCCTATGCAAATTCCAAGGGCAATCTGGATTTATTCCCAGCGAAATGAAACAGAAAACAGTTTTAAAAGGAGGTGGTATAAAATCCATGAACTCAACCCCCACACCCAAAGCCCAACCTGATTCCCTCGTAATATGCAGCTATTTTAGGTAGTTGACAGCAATTTGTGACATATTACCATGGCAACATTGGCCTAGCTCAATAGCTGCACTGCTCCTGAAGAGAAGAAATTCTCAGGGTGCATCCTAATGCTCCTAATTATTGCTCCAACTGCAGCATCTTCTCTAGAAATTGTAAGCTGACTTTCCACCCCCTCCTCTTTTATTCTTTCCCCCGCCCCCCCCCGTCCTTCTTCTTATTTCCTTCTTCTTATTTCCTTCTCTTCCCCCCCCCCCCCCCCCCCCCCTTTCCTTTCCTTTTCCTGTTTTGTTACAAGGAGAAATTTGTTTTCCTCCCCTCCTCCCTTGACACTTCTTCAGGGGGATTCAACCTGTGACAAGTTTCCACCGCGCTCAGTCAGGCCACGAGGTGGAGCAGCAACCATTTCGAGAAGGAGCGATTAAAAAAACCCCAGCTCCTGGGGAAGAGAATTCTCACAGGTGGAGGCTTGAAGCCACTGGAAGTTGAAGAGAGGAGGAGGAGGAAGAGGAGGAGGGGGTGGGGAGCAGAGAGGGGGGAGCAAATCACAATGTGTTTAAACTTCTTCACAAGGCAGCCTTTGGCTTCAGCCTCGTTTTTAGTTAGGCTTGGATTTGGTTTATGTTTCCATTTCTACAGTGTATTTATATTATCTATGTGTATATTTATATGTATTTATAGGATCTATTCATGCTACTTATGTATCCATTTTAATGTTACACATTTATATCTAGTTACATCAAATATATATATATATTTCTAGCACGTGCTTATACATTCACATTCCATATTCATATACATTTATATCATCTATTTTGACACATTTATATCATCTATACATATTTTTTCATACCTATATACTGTATTTATGCTTGGATTTGGTTTCTATTTCCATTTATATAGTATATTTATATTATATATGTATAGATTTATATGTATTTATCATATATTAATTATATTATATTATATTATATTATATTATATTATATTATATTATATTATATTATATTATATTATATTATATTATATTATATTATATTATATTATATTATATTATATTATATTTGTAGTATATGTGTATAGATTTATATGTATTTATATTTTATATCTATATGTATTTATATGTATAATATATGTATATTAAATATTTCTATATCTCTAGATATTTATAGTAGGCTGCACCTCGAGTCCTGTGTCCACTTCTGGGCTCCTCAGTTTAGGAAGGAGGTTGACTTGCTGGAGCATGTCCAGAGAAGGGCAACAAAGTGGGTGAGGGGCTTGGAGCACAGCCCTGTGAGGAGAGACTGAGGGACCTGGGGTTGCTTAGCCTGGAGAAGAGGAGGCTCAGGGGAGACCTTCTTGCTCTCTCCAACTCCCTGAAGGGAGGTTGTAGCCAGGCAGAGGTTGGTCTCTTCTCCCAGGCAACCAGTACCAGAACAAGAGGACACAGTCTCAGGCTGCACCAGGGGAGGTTTTGGCTGGAGGTTAGGAGGAAGTTTTACACAGAGAGAGTGATTGCCCACTGGAATGGGCTGCCTGAGGAGGTGGTAGAGTCGCTGTCGCTGGGGGTGTTCAGGGCGAGGCTTGACAGGATGCTTGGTTGCATGGTTTAGTTGATTAGGTGGTGTTGGATGGTGGGTTGGACACGATGATCTTGAAGATCTCTTCCAACCTGGTTTATTCTATTCTATTGCATTGCATTGCATTGCATTGCACTGCATTGCATTGCATTGCATTGCATTGCATTGCATTCCATTCCATTCCATTCCATTCCATTCCATTGCACTGCATTCCATTCCATTCCATTCCTTTCCATTCCATTCCATTCGATGCTATTCTATTCTATTCTAAATGCTTACATATTCACATTATATATTTATATATATTTCTATATATTTCTATAATATATTTTGACATATTTATATCATGCATTTCTATATTTTCATATCTCCATATTTTGTTTATGCTTGGATTTTGTTTCTATTTCCATTTATATAGCGTATTTATATGATATATTTCTCTATTCACATGTATTTAGATGATATGTTTATATATATTGATGCCATTTATTCACATATTTATATGTGAATATATGCATTATATATGTATATTAAATATTTATATCTATTTATGCTATTTATTCATAGAATTATATGCATTATATGTTTATATTAACCACTTGGTTGGACTCGATGGTCCTCGAGGTCTCTCCCAACCTTAGTGATACTGTGATATATTTATAGCACATGTTCATAGATCCACATTACATATTTATACACATTTATATCCTATATTTTGACATATTCATATCACCTATTTCTATATTTTCATGTCTCTATATTTTGTTTATGCTTGGATTTCATTTATATTTCCATGTATATAGTATATTTAGATGATATATGTATCTATTTATGTGAGGTCTGTGGTGCCAGGCTGGGCCTGATGATGTTTGAGGTCCCTTCCAAGCTTGGTGACTCTGTGATTCTGTCATATATTTATATGAATTTATAGCACATATTTATATACTTTAACAGTACACATTTTTATATAGATTAAATATTTATATATTCATCTGCATTTATAACACATGTTTATATATTCACATTCTATATTAAGATACATTTCTATCATGTATTTTGACATACTTATACCATCTAATGGTGTATTTTCATACCTGTATCTTTTGCTTATGCTTGGATTTCATTTATATTTCCATTTATATAGCATATTTATATGATATATTTATCTATTCATATGTATCACAGTATCACCAAGGTTGGAAGAGACCTCGAGGATCATCGAGTCCAACCTCTCACCACAGACCTCATGGACCAGACCGTGGCACCAAGTGCCACATCCAATCCCCTCTTGAACACCTCCAGGGATGGTGACTCCACCACATGTATTTATATGATATATTTATATGTATTTACAAGATACATTTATATACTTTAATATTATACACTGAGATATATTTCTATTAACTATTTATATATTTATAGGACAAGTTTTTATATCCACATTCTATATTTATATACATTTATACCATCTATTTTGACATATTTATATCATCTATGTACATATTTTCATATCTATATATTTTATTTATGCTTGGATTTCATTTCTATTTCCATTTATAGGATAGATTTATCTATTTATATGTATTTATATTATATATTTTATATAGTTATACTATTTATTTATATATATTAATATTATACATTGAAATATATTTATATTAAATATCTATATGTTTATATATATTTATAGCACATGTTTACACATTCATATTATATATTTTTATATATATTTAGATCATATACTTTGACATTAGAATAGAATAGAATAGAGAACAGAATAGAGAATAGAATAGAATGGAATAAACCAGGTTGGAAGAGACCTTCAAGATCATCAAGTCCAACCTATCACCCAACACCATCTAATCAACTAAACCATGGCACCAAGCACCCTATCAAGTCTCCTCCTAAACACCTCCAGTCATGGTGACTCCACCACCTCCCTGGGCAGCACATTCCAATGGGCAATCACTCTCTCTGTGTAGAATTTCTTCCTAACCTCCAACCTAAACCTCCCCTGGCTCAGCTTGAGATTGTGTCCTCTTGTTTTGGTGCTGGTTGCCTGGGAGAAGAGACCAACCCCCACCTGGCTACAACCTCCTTTCAGGGAGTTGGAGAGAGCAAGAAGGTCTCCCCTGAGCCTCCTCTTCTCCAGGCTAAGCAAGCCCAGCTCCCTCAGTCTCTCCTCATAGGCTTGTGTTCCAAACCCCTCACTAACTTATATCATGACTTATATTATCTATTTTCATGTTGTCATATCTCTATATTTATATATTATATAAAACATCTCTTTCTCTTCCATATACTTGCATTTATACCTGTATTGATGCTTATATGTATTTATCCCTGCATGTATCTATTTCCATCTCATCTTGAGAACACATTTTTCTTCCCATTTAGATTCTTTCTCCACCTGTATTTCTCCACCTCTATCTCTACCTGCACCTACCTATAGCAACATTATTACCTGAAGGGAGGTTGTAGCCAGGTGGGTATTGGTCTCTTCTCCCAGGCAAGCAGAACAAGAGGACACAGTCTCAAGCTGTACCAGGGGAGGTTTAGACTGGAGGTGAGGAGAAAATTCTTCCCAGAGAGTTGTTTGCCATTGGAATGTGGTGGAGTCCCTAACCCTGGAGGTGTTGAAGAGGGGATTGGATGTGGCACTTGGTGCCATGGTGTAGCCATGAGGTGTTGGGTGACAGATTGGACCTGATGATCTCTGAGGTCTTCTCCAACCTGGTTGATTCTATGATTTTATGATTTATTCTCTTTATATTTACATCTTTACCCATAGTTACAGCTTTGTGCCTTATGGATTGCAGTGAAAACTCCTCATTTTTGTTCCAGAAATGAATGAGTAAATAAATTCTTGTAATATAAAACAATATTAAAAGAAAAGAAAGTAGAAGAAAGAGAGGAGGAAAGAAGCTCCTAAGGAAGAGGCTTTTCAAAGTGCCTGTTGAAGCCTCTGGAAGTTTAAGGGGGTGGGGGGGGAGGGAAGGAAAGCAAATCACAATCTGTTTAAACTTCTTTTTAAAAGGCATCCTTTTGATTCAGCCTCATTTACCAGAAGAAAATAAAGCCCAGCAGGGTTCACATCTACATGAAGGAAGCCATTTGAGGAATGATCTCATTTTCTAGTTAGTGATTTGTTTTGAAACGCAAGGGAAGTGGGAGGAGAGGAGAAAGATCTCGAGGTTATCCAGTAAGGTTTCAGTGCTCTCCTTAATCCTGCCTGATTCCATGTTTTGATAGAGATATGCAGCTTGATTCCATGTTTTGATTTAGATATGCAGCCTGATTCCATGTTTTGATAGAGATATGCAGCTTGATTCCATGTTTTGAGTTAGATATGCAGCCTGATTTCATATTTTGATTGAGCTATCCAGCCTGATTTCATGTTTTGAGTTAGATATGCAGCCTGATTTCATGTATTCATATATTCAGATATATGCAGCCTGATTCCATGTTTTGATAGAGATATGCAGCCTGATTTCATGTTTTGATTGAGCTATGCAGCCTGATCCCATGTTTTGAGTTAGATATGCAGCCTGATTCCATGTTTTGATAGAGATATGCAGCTTGATTCCATGTTTTGATAGAGATATGCAGCCTGATCCCATGTTTTGATTTAGATATGCAGCCTGATTCCATGTTTTGAGTTAGATATGCATCCTGACTTCATATTTTGATAGAGGTATGCAGCCTGATTCCATGTTTTGATTGAACTATTCAGCCTGATTCCATGTTTTGATTTGGATATGCAGCCTGATCCCATGTTTTGATTGAGCTATTCAGCCTGATTCCATGTTTTGAGTTAGCTATGCATGCTGATTCCATGTTTTGATTGAGCTATTGAGCCTGATCCCATGTTTTGATTGAGCTATTCAGCCTGATCCCATGTTTTGAGTTAGATATGCAGCCTGATTCCATGTTTTGATTGAGCTATTCAGCCTGATCCCATGTTTTGAGTTAGATATGCAGCCTGATCCCATGTTTTGATTGAACTATTCAGCCTGATTCCATGTTTTGATTTGGATATGCAGCCTGATCCCATGTTTTGATTGAGCTATTCAGCCTGATTCCATGTTTTGAGTTAGCTATGCATGCTGATTCCATGTTTTGATTGAGCTATTCAGCCTGATTCCATGTGTTGAGTTAGATATGCAGCCTGATTCCATGTTTTGAGTTAGCTATGCATGCTGATTCCATGTTTTGATAGAGCTATTCAGCCTGATTCCATGTTTTGAGTTAGATATGCAGCCTGATCCCATGTTTTGATTGAGCTATTCAGCCTGATTCCATGTTTTGAGTTAGCTATGCATGCTGATTCCATGTTTTGATTGAGCTATTCAGCCTGATTCCATGTGTTGAGTTAGATACGCAGCCTGATTCCATGTTTTGAGTTAGCTATGCATGCTGATTCCATGTTTTGATAGAGCTATTCAGCCTGATTCCATGTTTTGAGTTAGATATGCGGCCTGATTCCATGTTTTGATTGAGCTATTCAGTCTGATTCCATGTTTTGACTGAGCTATTCAGCCTGATTCCATGTTTTGATTTGGATATGCATGCTGATTCCATGTTTTGATTGAGCTATTCAGCCTGATTCCATGTTTTGAGTTAGCTATGCAGCCTGATGATCTTTGAGGTCTCTTCCAACCTCAGTGATACTGAATACTGATACTGAATACTGATTTCATGTTTTGAATTAGCAATGCAGCCTGATTTCATATTTTGATAGAGATATGCAGCCTGATTCCATGTTTTGATTGAGCTATTCAGCCTGATCCCATGTTTTGAGTCAGATATGTTAGCTATGCAGCCTGATTTCATATTTTGATAGAGATATGAAGCCTGATTTCATATTTTGATTGAGCTATGCAGCCTGATTCCCTGCTTTGATTTACATACCCCGCCCTGAAGCAATCTTTGGAGGACAGCTTGCATTAAACGCTGCAAATGCTGTGGACTAGAAAAAGAAGAAAAACTGATAATAAAGGCTGGGTGAAGGAGTGAGGAAGATAAAAGAGGGGTGGGGGATTAAAATGAGAGGTGCACTTGAATGCAAAGGAAACAGCAGTGGACACTGGACTGCCATGGGACGGCTGTGGAAATCAGGCAGAAGCTCCAATGCCTTCTTTCAGTTCAGTGAGCCCTGAGAAAGTCAAGCTGAGCTGCTGTGAGTTCTGAGCTAGTAGCTCAGCACTGATCTTGCTCAGCCCTCAGACTGGGGCAAGCCAAGCATAGGCAGCACTCCTCAGGCTCAGATCCACAGGATGCTAAGTTTGGGGTCCCCCTTCCTCCCCACACCTATTTCCCCTTACCCCTAGAGACAAATTGCTTCCTTCCAGCAGCTTAGTAAGAATGGATTCCCCCCAGGCTGGCTTTCAGCCAGGTTAATTGGTGCACACTAGAACTTCTGCTTCACCAACTTACTAAACTCCAGGTGGTAGTTTTAGGCTATGCCTTTACAGTTGTTTTTCCCCCCCACAGATCTGGAACAGAAAGTAGCAGAATGCAACTAAATCACTGTTGGGGGTATAAAAGGAAAATGATGAGAGTTCTAAACAATCCCATTGGAGGGATCTCTACCATAAGAATCACAATCATAGAATCATAGAATCAATGAGGTTGGAAAAGACCTCAGACATCATCAAGTCCAACCTGCCACCCAACACCATCTAATCAACTAAACCATGGCACCAAGGGCCACATCCACTCCCCTCTTGAGCACCTCCAGGGATGGAGACTCCACCACCTCCCTGGGCAGCACATTCCAATGGCCAACAACTCTCTCTGGGAAGAACTTTCTCCTCACCTCCAGCCTAAACCTCCCCTGGCACAGCTTGAGACTGTGTCCTCTTGTTCTGGTGCTGCTTGCCTGGGAGAAGAGACCAACCCCCACCTGGCTACAACCTCCCTGCAGGGAGCTGGAGAGAGCAAGGTCTCCCCTGAGCCTCCTCTTCTGCAGGCTAAGCAACCCCAGCTCCCTCAGCCTCTCCTCACAGGGCTGTGCTCCAGACCCCTCCCCAGCTTTGTTGCCCTTCTCTGGACACCTTCTTGCAGCTCAACATCTTTCCTGAACTGAGGGGCCCAGAACTGGACACAGGACTCAAGGTGTGGCCTGAGCAGTGCTGAGCACAGGGCACAATGACCTCCCTGCTCCTGCTGGCCAATTAGTTTGGTAAATTTCTTCTTCATTCTGGAAGAGATTAACTTGCATCTGCCTGACCTTGGCTAAGCCTAACCAAGTATCTCTCTGCTCCTTTTTCTTTTCCCTTTTGTGTACAAAGAGGTATGGGGGCGGGGGGCAGGGAGGGAGAAGCTATTAGCAGCTCCCCTGGTCTTTGACTAGAGGGAGGGTCCTTGGGCTGCCTTTTAGTTGTAAATATTGTACCTATTCATTGCATTTCCTTGTAGATTGTACTTTTGCTTGTCAATCCAGCTTGCACTTGCTTCCAACTGGGCTGGTCAGGCAAATGTAATGTTGGGGAGGGGGAATTTCCAACCCTCCACACGCCATCATTTCAAAGCCCCTTCAGACGTGCAGCTGTTTAAATGAGCCTGGAAGCAGTTTGTGCCACACGATGCTGCTGCTGCCAGTTAAAAGCTGAGCATGAGCAAAATGGGAAGGCAGCACCAAAGAGTGTGCCTGCTACAGTGAGCTGTGCTCCCCAGTGCCTGATGGAGAGGCTGAGGGAGCTGGGGTTGCTTAGCCTGGAGAAGAGGAGGCTCAGAGGAGACCTTCTTGCTGTCTCCAACTACCTGAAGGGAGGTTGTAGCCAGGTGGGGGTTGGTATCTTCTCCCAGAGAAGCAGCACCAGAACAAGAGGACACAGTCTGAAGCTGTGCCAGGGGAGGTTCAGGCTGGAGGTTAGGAAGAAGTTCTTCCCAGCAAGAGAGATTGGCCATTGGAATGTGCTGCCCAGGGAGGTGGTGGAGTCCCCATCCCTGGAGGTGTTCAAGAGGGGATTGGATGTGGCACTTGGTGCCATGGTTTAGTAGCCATGAGGTGCTGGGTGACAGGTTGGACTTGATGATCTCTGAGGTCTTTTCCAGCCTTATTGATTCTATGATTCTATGGATCAGGAGGAAGGATGCACCCAACCCATCAGCTTGTAGAGTTGCTGTCAGGTCTATTAGTCCTGCACACCCACGTGTAGATGAGGGGAAGGATTTTAAGCAGGGTGAGAATTAGTTTGGCACTGACAAGCATCCAGGGAGGGCCTGAATGGAGGCTTTCAGGAGAAGCAGGATATAAAATTGACAGGTGTGAAAAAAATGGTTAAAGCAAAGGTTTATGTGGGAAAAGAAACAAACAACAAAACCAAATCAGATGAAAAAAAAAAGAACCCCCAAAGGAAAACCACAAAGAAAGAAACCAGCCACAAAGAAAGAAACCAGCCACAAAGAAAGAAACCAGCCACAAAGAAAGAAACCAGCCACAAATAAGCCCACAAAGTAAACCAGTCCTGGCTCACTGGAGTGGTCCCAGATGACTGGAAGCTGGCCAATGTGATGCCCATCCACAAGAAGGGCTGGATGGAGGAACCTGCAAACTCCAGGCCAGTCAGGCTGACCTTAGTGCCAGGGAAAATGATGGAGCAGATCACCTCGGGGGCAATCACTGCACACCTGCAGGATGGCCAAGGGATCAGCCCAGCCAGCATGGATTTAGGAAGGGCAGATCCTGCCTCTCCAACCTGATCTCCTTCCATGCTCAGGTGACTGCCTGGTGGATGTGGGGCAGGCTCTGCCTGGGCTTCAGCAAGGCCTTTGACACTGTCCCCCACAGCAAACTCCTGGCCAAGCTGTCAGCCCCTGGCTTGGACAGCAGCTCTCTGAGCTGGGTCAGGAACTGGCTGGGGGCTGAGCCCAGAGAGTGGTGGGGAATGGTGCCACAGCCAGCTGGCAGCCAGGCACCAGTTGTGTGCCCCAGGGATCAGTGCTGGGCCCCAGCCTGGTCAATATCTTTATTGATGATCTGGTGGGCATTGAGTCCATCAGCAGTAAATGTGCAGATGACAGAAAGCTGGGGGCAGGAGTTGATCTGTTAGAGGGTTGGAGAGCTCTGCAGAGGGACCTTGCCAGGCTGGACAGATGGGCAGAGTCCAACAGGATGGCATTCAACAAGTCCAAGTGCCAGGTTCTACACATTGGTCACAACAACCCCAGGCAGTGCTACAGGCTGGGGGCAGAGTGGCTGAGAGCAGCCAGGCAGAGAGGGACCTGGGGGCAGCTGAACATGAGCCAGCAGTGTGCCCAGGTGGCCAAGAAGACCAATGGCATCCTGGCCTGCATCAGGAAGAGTGTGGCCAGCAGGAGCAGGGAAGTCATTGTGCCCTGTGCTCAGCACTGGTGAGCCACACCTTGAGTCCTGTGTTCAGTTCTGGGCCCCTCAGTTTAAGAAGGACATTGAGACTCTTGAAGGTGTCCAGAGAAGGGCAAGGAGTCTGGGGAGGGGTCTGGAGCACAGCCCTGTGAGGAGAGGCTGAGGGAGCTGGGTTCCAAACCCTTGTCCCTCATCCTATCCCCACAGCCCCTTCTGAGCAGTCCCTCCCCAGCCTGCCTGCAGCTCCCCTGCAGATATTGAACTGCAGCTCTAAGGTCTGCCTGGAGCCTTCTCTTCTCCAGGCTGAGCAGCCCCAACTCTCTCAGCCTGTCTCCATAGCTGAGTTTCTCCAGGCCTCTGATGATTTTTGTGGCCCTACTCTGGACCCTTTCCATCAGGTCCCTGTCCTTCTTGTGTTGAAGGTTCTAGACCTGGA
The DNA here is from genome assembly GCF_014839835.1 of Dryobates pubescens. Taxonomy (NCBI): domain Eukaryota; kingdom Metazoa; phylum Chordata; class Aves; order Piciformes; family Picidae; genus Dryobates; species Dryobates pubescens. The sequence goes on from NC_071613.1 coordinate 5,401,490, forward strand.
CACAACACTCCCCAGAGCAGAGCAGGGTGGCAGAATCCCCTCTCTTGATGTGCTGAGAGCAAAATGAGTTCACCTTCTGGGGGGCACAGCATGTGAGTCAGCTGAGAAGAACACAACCAATTCTTAATTCTGGGCTTTTGAACCATGGGCTGTTGACTTCTTTGGTCATAATTGCTTCTGTGGAGCTGTTCTGCTGCTCTCATGTAAGCAGATATTCAGGAGCACTTCAGGAATGGGATTATTGGCCCAGCAGACCATGACTGTGCCAGAGGATTTACAGCACCCACTGCAAGAACACGACAAAAGTCAGCTGTAAAGCATTACAGGGGACTCCAAATGTCTCAACTGCTTAACTCCTTGGAGAGAGGAGAAGGCAGAGAGAGCTCTGTGGCTCTGGACAAACCCAGGGCTACTCTCCTCACACAAACAGTTGTGTCAGCTCTGAACTCTGTCATAGCCACGGGTTCACAGGGGGAGCAGTTAATTCTGACAGCTCCTTCCTGACAGAAAACCTAAGCTGAGTGGAAGTAGCACAGCAGAAGCCATTGCAAGAGCTTTCTCAGCCCTTGGGTGCTTACTCTACAAGGATGTGTTTGGAAACATGGGAATGAAAACAGGCTGAAAAAGAGAGTCAGGGAATCAGGGAATTGTTTTGGTTGGAAAAGGATCTCTAAGACCATCCAGGCCGACCATCAGCCCCACCATGGCCACTAAACCATGGTTCCAAGTGCCATGGCCACAGCTTTCTGGAACACCTCCAGGGATGGGGATTCCTCCACCTCCCTGGGCAGCCTCTGCCAGTCCTTGACCACCATTTCAGTAAAGGATTTTTTTCCTCCTCTCCAACCTAACCCTCCCCTGGCACAATTCCAGGACATTTCCTTTCCTATCACTTGAGACTAGGGAGCAGAGTCCAACCCTCAGCTCCCTGCAGCCTCTTTCACAGAGCTTTAGAGAGCAATGAGGTCTCCCTCAGCCTCCTCTTCTCCACGCTGAACACCCTCAGCTCCCTCAGGTGCTTTTCCCCAACCCTCTTCTCCAGACCCTTCCCCAGCTCTGTTACCCTTCTCCAGGCACTCTCCAGCACCTCAATGTCTTTCTTGTGGTGAGCAGCCCAAAACTGAACCCAGGACTCAAGATGTGTCCTCAACACTGCTGAGTCCAGTGGGACAATCCCTGCCCTGCTCCTGCTGCCCACCCCATTGCTGCTCCACTGTTGACGATCTGGATGAGGGGATTGAGTCCACCAGCAGTAAATGAGCAGATGAGACCAAGCTAGGGGCAGGAGTTGATCTGTTAGAGGGTTGGAGAGCTCTGCAGAGGGACCTTGCCAGGCTGGACAGATGGGCAGAGGCCAAGGGCAGGAGATTGAACACATCCAAGTGCCAGGTTCTGCACATTGGCCACAGCAACCCCAGGCAGTGCTACAGGCTGGGGACAGAGTGGCTGAGAGCAGCCAGGCAGAGAGGGACCTGGGGGTACTGGTTGAGAGTAGGCTGAACACGAGCCAGCAGTGTGCCCAGATGGCCAAGAAGGCCAATGGCATCCTGGGCTGCATCAGGAATAGTGTAGCCAGCAGGAGCAGGGAGGTCATTGTGCCCTGTGCTCAGCACTGGTTAGGCCACACTTTGAGTCCTGTGTCCAGTTCTGGGCCCCTCAGGTTAGGCAAGATGTTGAGGTGCTGGAAGGTGTCCTGAGAAGGGCAACAAAGCTGGGGAGGGGTCTGGAGCACAGCCCTGTGAGGAGAGGCTGAGGGAGCTGGGGTTGCTTAGCCTGCAGAAGAGGAGGCTCAGGGGAGACCTTCTTGCTGTCTGCCACTCCCTGAAGGGAGGTTGTAGCCAGGTGGGGGTTGGTCTCTTCTCCCAGGGAGCCAGCACCAGAACAAGAGGACACAGTCTCAGGCTGTGCCAGGGGAGGTTTAGGCTGGAGGTGAGGAAGAAGTTCTTCATAGAAAGAGATATTGGCCATTGGAATGTGCTGCCCAGGGAGGTGGTGGAGTCCCCATCCCTGGAGGTGTTCAAGAGGGGATTGGATGTGGCACTTGGTGCCATGGTTTAGTAGTCCTGAGGTGTTGGGTGACAGGTTGGACTTGATCTCCGAGCTCTTTTTCAATCTTATTGAGTCTGTGATTCTATGATTCCAGGCCAGGTTGCTGGTGGCTTTCTTGGCTACCTGGGCACACTGCTGGGTCATGTTCCTACAGCTGTCAACCAGCCAGTTGGCTTAATAGGCCAAATTTCTCTGCAAAGAAGTTGAGGCACTGCTCTGTGACAATAAATCTTCCCTTGTTGTGTCTCAGAGTGATGTCACCTTTCAAATGCCACAGCATCACAGGACACTGCTGGCTTTGCAGTGGCTTTAACTGATTGTTGTGGGGTTTGGGTGGGTTTTGTTTTTCAATGGGAACTGGAGTCAGGGGTGGTCAAATAATGCTCAATGTTGTTCCTGTCACAGCTCATCAGACTAGAACACAGGGTTTGACTCAGCTTCTTAATGGCCTTTTTCATTCATGAGCAGTTGTTTGATTTAAAGAGGGCTTCAGAGGAGCATTCAGGGGAGGTTTGCTGTCTGGTGACGAGGATCTATTCGAGCAAAAAGGTGAAGGACAAAGCAAAATCATTTCACCAAGGGAACAGAGGCAGCTTAGGAGACCTTCCAGCTGTGGACCATGTGAATCACTACCCCAGGTCTCAGCAGTGGGCATGGTTCCTTTTCATAGAATCATAGAATCATAGAATCAACAAGGTTGGAAGAGACCTCACAGATCATCAAGTCCAACCTGTCACCCAACACCTCAGGACTACTAAACCATGGCACCAAGTGCCACAGCCAATCCCCTCTTGAACACCTCCAGGGATGGGGACTCCACCACCTCCCTGGGCAGCACATTCCAATGAGCAATCACTCTCTCTGTATAGAACTTCTTCCTCACCTCCAGCCTAAAACTCCCCTGGTGCTACCTGAGACTGTGTCCTCTTGTTCTGGTGCTGCTTGCCTGGGAGAAGAGACCAACCCCCTCCTGGCTACAACCTCCCTTCAGGGAGTTGCAGACAGCAAGAAGGTCTCCCCTGAGCCTCCTCTTCTGCAGGCTAAGCAACCCCAGCTCCCTCAGCCTCTCCTCACAGGGCTGTGCTCCAGACCCCTCCCCAGCTTTGTTGCCCTTCTCTGGACACCTTCCAGCACCTCAACATCTTGCCTAAACTGAGGGGCCCAGAACTGGACCCAGGACTCAAGGTGTGGCCTGAGCAGTGCTGAGTACAAGGCACAATGACTTCCCTGCTCATCTCTGTATCAATGAGCTGGATGAGGAGATCCAGGCATCCTCAGTAAGTCTGCAGATGGCACTAAGCTGGGGTGGCAGTGCTGATCTGCTGAAGGCTAGGAAGGGTTCTGCAGAGGGTCCTGGCCAGGCTGGATTGATGGCCAAGGTATGAGGTTCAACAAGGCCGAGTGCTGGGACCTGCTCTTGGCTCACAGCAACCCCATGAACGCTCCAGGCTTGGGGCAGAGTGGCTGGAAAGTAAACAGCAGAGAAAGGCCTGAGGGTGGTGCACAATTGGTGGCTGAAATCTGCCCAGGTGGCCAAGAAAGCTACCAGCATCCTGGTCTGGATCATCAATGTTGTGTGAAGCAGGAACAGGGCAGGGAATGTTCTCCTGTACTGAGCACTGCTGAGGCCACAGCTCAAGTGCTGGGCTGAGTTTTGGACTCCTCACTCCCAGAGGGGCATTGAGGGCTGGAGCAGGTCCAGAGAAGGGCAACAGAGCTGGGGAAGAGTCTGGAGAAGAGGGCTGGGGAAGAGCAGCTGAGGGAGCTGGGGGTGTTGAGTGTGGAGAAGGGAAGAGTGAGAAGGGATCCTCTCAATGCTCAGCAAGACCTAAAAGGTGAGGCTTAAGAGAATGGGGCTGGGCTCCTTTCAGAGGTGCCCAGGGACAAGACAAGGGGCAGTGGGCACAAACTAGAGCCCAGGAAGCTTCATTGGAGCTTAAGGAAAAACTTCTTTACTTTGAGGGTGCTGGAGCACTGAGACCAGGCAGCAAAGAGTGGCTGTGGAGTCTCCTCTGGAGGCTTTCCAAACCTGCCTGGACGCTTTCCTGCGCAACCTACTCTAGGGGACCCTGCTTTAGCAGCCAGCCTTGGACTGGATGATCTCCTGAGATCCCTCCCAACCCCTGCTGTTCCATCACTTGATGATTCTGGGCTAAGCAAAATATTGCCTGCTCCCTGCTGAAACAGCTGGGCCCAGCCTTGCTGGGAGTTGTCTTGCTGCTGCGTGCCGCACGCTTGGCTGGGCTCTGAGCCCCGACCTGGGCCCCAGGAGCAGAGGATGCTAACGAGCAGCAGGCAGACTGGCAGCTGTGGGCAGTGACCCTTCACTAACACTGCTTAGCCAGTCTGGCTGCCCTGCCTTAATTACCACACTGAGTACTCTGCAAGCAGAATTAGATCCAACTGAATTTTGTTGGTGGGAACTAGAAACTAGAAGTGATATTGCTTCATTTATGCTTGTTTTTTTTCCCAGGGCCGACCAGGAATTGTTGACTTTTTTGTGTGTTCCCCCCCCAGCCACTAATCTGGAAAGACTTCCCTTTAGATCCTTCTAATAATGAGCAAACTCAACTCTGTGATATTTGTATTCTGCAATTGCAGTCACCAAACTAATTAGAGAAGCTTCCTGCTCGAAACAGCTCTTGCAAGACATCCAAAGCATCTCTTACGAGGTGTCCAAATCCTCCCCTGGTGCAAGGGTACAAGCCCTGTGAGGAGAGGCAGAGGGAGCTGGGGTTGCTTAGCCTGGAGAAGAGGGGGCTCAGGGGAGACCTCATTGCTCTCTACAGCTACCTGAAGGGAGGTTGTAGTCAGGTGGGGGTTGGTCTCTTCTGCCAGGCAACCAGCAACAGAACAAGAGGACACAGTCTCAAGCTGTGCCAGGGGAGGTTTAGGTTGGAGGTTAGGAAGAAATTCTTCCCAGCAAGAGAGATTGGCCATTGGAATGTGCTGCCCAGGGAGGTGGTGGAGTCATCATCACTGGAGGTGTTTAAGAGGAGACTGGATGGGATGCTTGGTGCCATGGTTTAGTTGATTAGATGGTGTTGGGTGATAGGTTGGACTCGATGATCTCAAAGGTCTCTTCCATCCTGGTGTATTCTATTCTATTCTATTCTATTCTATTTCCATTCTACCCCATCCCATCCCATCCCATCCCATCCTATCCTATCCTATCCTATCCTATCCTATCCTATCCTATCCTATCCTATCCTATCCTATCCTATCCTATCCTATCCTATCCTATCCTAACTTGAGGCCACTTCATAGAATCATAGAATCAATAAAGTTGGAAAAGACCTCAAGGATCATCAAGTCCAACCTGTCACCCAACACCTCCTGAGTATGAAACCATGGCACCAAGTGCCACGTCCAGTCCCCTCTTGAACACCTCCAGGGATGGGGACTCCACCACCTCCCTGGGCAGCACATTCCAATGGCCAAAAACTCTCTCAGTGAAGAACTTTCTCCTCACCTCCAGCCTAAACTTCCCCTGGCACAGCTTGAGATTGTGTCCTCTTGTTCTGGTGCTGCTTGCCTGGCAGAAGAGACCAACCCCCTCCTGGCTACAACTTCCATTCAGGGAGTTGGAGAGAGCAATAAGGTCTCCCCTGAGTCTCCTCTTCTCTAGGCTAAACAATCCCAGCTCCCTTAGCCTCTCCTCACAGGGCTTGTGCTCTTGTCTCATCACTGCTTCCTTGACAGAAAAGGCCAACACCTACCTCTCTACAGCCTCCTGGGATCATAGAATGGTTTGGGCTGGCAGGGATCTCCAAAGGTCATCCAGCCCAATCCCCCTGTAGTCAGCAGGAAGATCCTCATCTAGATCAGGTTGCTCAGAGCTTTGTCAAGCCTCGCCTTGAATATCTCCAGGGATAGAGCCTCAGGTTGTTCAGCCTGGAGAAGAGAAGGTTCCAGAGAGACCTCAGAGCAGCCTTCCAGTACCTGCAGGGGGCTACAAGAAGGCTGCAGGGGGACTGTTCCCAAAGGCCTGCAGGGACAGGATGAGAGGCAATGGTTTGAATGAGAGCAGACCAGATTGAGATTGGATGTGAGGAACAAGTTCTGCCCCAGGAGGCTGCTGGAAGAATGCAACAGGTTGCCCAGGGAGGAGGTTGGGGCTCCATCCCTGTGGCCTCTTCCAGGCTTTGAGAAGCTTTTCAGGCAAGAACTTTCTTCTACTACCCAACCTAACCCTCCCCTGGGCCAACTTGATACTGAGCAAGCCTGGGTGCATAGCTTGGCCCACATGATTTCAAGGCAGCTGAAGCTGGGTGGTTGTGTCTCATCCCTAGAGTCTATTCTTGGTGTGCTCACAAAGGAAAAGATGGATTTGAGGAGGGGAATGTCTAGACTGCAACCTCCACATCTAATTAGATTAATGACAGCTCTCCAGGGACTGCATCACAGGAGGGAAGTCTTTGCCTGATCCCAATCTCACAGGCAGCAGCTGCAAGGTTCTTGGTGCCTCCAGCAGAAATTTGTCTCCTGCCACAGCTGACAATGGTTTTGCTTCTCCTAATTTGCATGGAAATGTTTACACCAAACTGTAAAGCAAACAAATCAAAAAGGGATTACAGGTAGGATTTATCTTACCTAAGTTTAGACATCAAACAATTAGTTATCTTAGGCTAAGATAATCATCCTGAGCTCTTTGTGGTGGCTTAGTGAAGATAAATAGACACCTGCAAAGGGCAATCCATCTCACTGAGTTCAGACAGTCAGCTGGAGTCAAGAAGAACCTCTCCTGGCTGCATCTATCTCATTCTGCTGAACACAATGGCAGCAGACAGTGATCAGTTTAGAACTTGACAATTCACTCTCCAGACTCTGAACCCAGGCAAACTGAACCCAGCAGAGACTGGAAAACTTCCTACCTCTCTTCCTTAACACTTTCACTGCCAACCCCTCACTTAAAATGATTCTCTTATCCCTTCTTACACACTACAAAGCCTATTTTAGGCCTTCCCTGTGAAATTTATAGAATATGAACCTTCCATGGACCAAACTTGCTGTTTCTAGGCTTGGCCATTGGTTGGTTTCTTTTGCTTCTACTTCAGTTTCTTGGTGGCTTTCTTTGACCTGAAACTTAGCAATCCAAGCCATTTTTCACTCTCTTCCATGACTGAAAAGTCAGAAAGAATAGAGTAGAGTAGAGTAGAGTAGAGTAGTATGGAGTAGAATAGAATGGAATGGGATGGAATGGAATGGAATGGAATGTAATGTAATGGAATGGAATGGAATGGAATGGAATGGAGTGGAATGGAATACAAGAGAATAGAATAGAATTAACCAGGTTGGAAAAGGCCTTTGAGATCATCAAGTCCAACCTGTCACCCCACACCATCTAATCAACTAAACCATGGCACCAAGCACCCCATCCAGTCTCTTCTTAAACACCTCCAGTGATGGGGACTCCACCACCTCCCTGGGCAGCACATTCCAGTGGCAAATCTCTCTTGCTGGAAAGAACTTCTTCCTAACCTCCAGCCTAAACCTCCCCTGGCACAGCTTGAGACTGTGTCCTCTTGTTCTGGTGCTGCTTGCCTGGGAGAAGAGACCAAACCCCATCTGGCTACAACCTCCCTTCAGGGAGTTGGAGACAGCAATGAGGTCTCCCCTGAGCCTCCTGTTCTCCAGGCTAAGCAACCCCAGCTCCCTCAGCCTCACCTCACAGGGCTGTGCTCCAGACTCCTCCCCATCTGCATTGCTATCATCCTATTAAAAACTAAGCCAACCCAAAACCCCCAAAACAATCCACATCAGGGTGTAGAGTGAGCTCTTCAAAACCACAAACAACTTTTAACAGTGTCTTTAACATTTATTTCCTAGGGGGGAATATCAGAGTGTTTTTATACTTCTGAACAAAGGAAAGCAAAGCAAAACAAAACAAACCAAAACTGGATCTGCTGGAGGGTAGAGAGGCTCTGCAGAGGGACCTTGCCAGGCTGCACAGATGGGCAGAGTCCAAGGGCAGGAGATTGAACACATCCAAGTGCCAGGTTCTGCACATTGGCCACAGCAACCCCAGGCAGTGCTACAGGCTGGGGGCAGAGTGGCTGAGAGCAGCCAGGCAGAGAGGGACCTGGGGGTACTGGTTGAGAGTAGGCTGAACATGAGCCAGCAGTGTGCCCAGGTGGCCAAGAGGGCCAATGGCATCCTGGCCTACCTCAGGAGCAGTATGGCCAGTAGGAACAGGGAGGTCATTTTGCCCCTGTGCTCAGCACTGGTTAGGCCACACCTTGAGTCCTGTGTCCAGTTCTGGGCCCCTCAGGTTAGGCAAGATGTTGAGTTGCTGGAAGGTGTCCAGAGAAGGGCAACAAAGCTGGGGAGGGGTCTGGAGAACAGCTCTGGGAGGAGAGGCTGAGGGAGCTGGGGTTGCTTAGCCTGCAGAAGAGGAGGCTCAGGGGAGACCTTCTTGCTGTCTGCAACTCCCTGCAGGGAGATTGTAGCCAGGTGGGGATTGGTCTCTTCTGCCAGGCAGCCAGCCCCAGAACAAGAGGACGCAGTCTCAAGCTGTGCCGAGGGAGGTTTAGGCTGGATGTTAGGAAGAAGTTCTACACAGAGAGAGTGATTGCCCATTGAAATGGGCTGCCTGAGAAGGTGGTGGAGTCACCATCACTGGAGGTGTTCAGGAGGAGACTGGATGGGGTGCTTGGTGCCATAGTTTAGTTGATCAGATGGTGTTGGGTGATAGGTTGGGTGTGATGATCTTAAAGGTCTCTTCCAACCTGGTTTATTCTGTTCTATTCTGCTCTAAAACAAAACCAAACAAACACAACCAAAAAATGAATTTAATATCCAGCAATGAAATTTAATGCTAAGAAGATTCCCCCCTGCTTTCTAGCATGCAGGCTGCCCTTTCATGAATGACATGTCCATGGGAAACTGCCTGAGATGCAGAAGTCATCATCAGCATCCTCAGCATTGCCATTGCTTTTGTGCCCAGCTCGAAGCAAAAATGCTCTGACATCTTCTTGGCTGCCCTCCTGCAATGCTCTTGTCACTTTCACTCTCTGCTTGCAGGGAGGAAAAAAGCAAAGTGAACAGAAGCCTCCAAGGCAGGGAGCCACGCAGCCGCTACCTGCTGTCGGCAAAGGAAGCTGGAGGCAAGCCCTGGCTTGGCAGCCAGGCCACTGGCTTGGCAAAGGGGCAGCCAGCATGTCTGCTGGCCCTGTCACCAGCCACCTTGGAGGTCCTGCTCGGCCATGCTCTGCCTCCCTGAGGTGAGAGATGTGATCACTGGAGCCTGCCAGGGTGGTCCTTGTCAGTTCTTCCCAGAGAGAGTTGTTAGCCATTGGAATGTGCTGCCCAGGGAGGTGGTGGAGTCCCCATCCCTGGAGGTGTTCAAGAGGGGATTGGATGTGGCCCTTGGTGCCATGGTTTAGTTGATCAGATGGTGTGGGCTGATAGGTTGGACTTGATGATCTCAAAGGCCTTTTCCAACCTGGTTAATTCTATTCTATTCTATACTAAGCTGTTGATTCCACCAACTGTCTGTGCCCTGTGATGAAACTGGGTAGCTGTCAGCATTATTATTAGTCTCTTTGTGTGTGAGTGTGTGTTTGTGGTGCTGTTGATTTGGTCTTTTCATGTGGGCAGCTTGTTTTGATTAGGAGTTATTTCATTCCCTTCCATTCTATGAGTAATTTCAGCCTTATTTTTAGCTTGATAAGCTAGAAGTGCTTCCATATTTTCCCTGAAGTGTGAACATCTGAGGGTACTGTCCCTTTGTCATCACTAGCTCAGTAGTGGCAGCAATAATTTGCCATCATCATCATCATCCTCCTCATCATCATCCTCATCATCATCATCCAAGAAACAAAAACATGTTTGTTCTTACAAACTTCTGGGATGGGGCTGCTGTTTCTACACTCAGCTTTGTGCAACTAGCCTGCAACATTCCAATCTACTCCAGGAAGGAACAGGATGAGAGAAGGGATAAAGGAATAGAATAGAATAGAATAGAATAGAATAGAATAGAATAGAATAGAATAGAATAGAATAGAATAGAATAAACCAGGTTGAAAGAGACCTTCAAGGTCACTGCGTCCAACCCATCAACCAATCCAAGCCACCTAATCAACTAACCCATGGCACCAAGCACCCCATCAAGTCTCCTCCTGAACACCTCCAGTGATGGTGACTCCACCACCTCCCTGGGCAGCACATTCCAATGGGCAATCACTCTCTCTGTATAGAACTTCTTCCTCACCTCCAGCCTAAAACACCCCTGGTGCTACCTGAGACTGTGTCCTCTTGTTCTGGTGCTGCTTGCCTGGGAGAAGAGACCAACCTCTGCCTGGCTACAACCTCCCTTCAGGGAGTTGCAGACAGCAAGAAGGTCTCCCCTGAGCCTCCTCTTCTGCAGGCTAAGCAACCCCAGCTCCCTCAGCCTCTCCTCACAGGGCTGTGCTCCAGACCCCTCCCCAGCTTTGTTGCCCTTCTCTGGACACCTTCAAGAGTCTCAATGTCCTTCTTAAACTGAGGAGCCCAGAACTGGACACAGGACTCAAGGTGTGGCCTAACCAGTGCTGAGCACAGGGCACAATGACTTCCCTGCTCCTGCTGGCCACACTCTTCCTGATGCAGGCCAGGATGCCATTGGCCCTCATGGCCACCTCGGCACACTGCTGGCTCATGTTCAGCTGCCCCCAGGTCCCTCTCTGCCTGGCTGCTCTCCAGCTACCCTGCCCCCAGCCTGTAGCACTGCCTGGGGTTGCTGTGGCCAATGTGCAGCACCTGGCACTTGGATGTGTTGAATCTCCTGCCCTTGGCCTCTGCCCATCTGTCCAGCCTGGCAAGGTCCCTCTGCAGAGCTCTCCAACCCTCTAACAGATCAACTCCTGCCCCCAGCTTGGTCTCATCTGCACATTTACTGCTGATGGACTCAATCCCCTCCTCCAGATCATCAATAAAGCTATTGACCAGGCTGGGGCCCAGCACTGATCCCTGGGGGACACCCCTGGTGCCTGGCTGCCAGCTGGCTGTGGCACCATTCACCACCACTCTCTGGGATGAATTATTTTCAAACCACTTTGCATTTTCCACGTTGAAACCAGCTTTAGAGATGCAAAGGAATGAGCTGTGAGGAGGATTAGAAGGCAATAGATGAGTGCCCAGCTGCACAAAGCATGAGCTGAGGATACCATATCCTCATTAATCACCTAGCCAGAGCTTAGGAGCCCATGTTCAGGACTGGGCATTGGTGAGGGCACACCTTGAGTGCTGGGTTCAGTCTTGAGCCCCTCACTCCAAGATGGACCTTCCTGCAACCATGCAAACCCTCTTTGATTTGTTTGCTTTACAGTTTGGTGTAAACATTTCCATGCAAATTAGGAGAAGCAAAACCATTGTCAGCTGTGGCAGGAGACAAATTTCTGCTGGAGGCACCAAGAACCTTGCAGCTGCTGCCTGTGAGATTGGGATCAGGCAAAGACTTCCCTCCTGTGATGCAGTCCCTGGAGAGCTGTCATTAATCTAATTAGATGTGGAGGTTGCAGTCTAGACATTCCCCTCCTCAAATCCATCTTTTCCTTTGTGAGCACACCAAGAATAGACTCTAGGGATGAGACACAACCACCCAGCTTCAGCTGCCTCGAAATCATGTGGGCCAAGCTAGGCACCCAGGCTTGCTCAGTATCAAGTTGGCCCAGGGGATGGTTAGGTTGGGTAGTAGAAGAAAGTTCTTGCTTGAAAAGCTTCTCAAAGGTTCTCAGAGCCCCTGGGATTTTCTAGCCTGGAGAAAAGGAGGCTGAGGAGAGACTGTCTCCCTCTGTATAACTCCCTGAAAGCAGATTGATGCCAGGGAGGGTTGGTCTCTTCTCCCTGTAACAAGTGACAGAACAAGAGGGATGGCTTCCAGTTGCACCAGGAAAGGTTTAGGTTGGAGAGGAGAAGAAACTTCTTGCCTGAGGGCCATGGTTTAGCCCCAGCCTGGGCAGAGTTGGAGAATGGTTGTGCCAGATGACCTTGAAGGGCTTTTCCACCCATAAGCTCTGCATGATTCTCTGAGTCTGTGTTTGAAACACACTTTGGAATCTTCAAGTTCATGTTGCAGGTTTCTCTCAGTGAAGACCTTGGCAATGATTAATTGAACCAGGCAGAGTTTTGTACAAGCACTACTTAGCCACACTCTGTCGGTCTTAAACTGACGCCTGCACACAAGTGTCCCTGCTCTGACTTTCCTGATCTTTCCTGCTGAAGCAGAACTTAAACTCAGTTACTCTGGGGTGTGGGAAAGCTGTTCCAATACTCACTAAACAAGCAGACATGACTCAAGTTCGGAATATTTGATTAGGGTTTGACTCTGCTCCACAGACAAGGACCTTGGAGTCCTGGATGATGAGAAGTTATCCATGGGACAGCAATGTGCCCAGGGGGCCAAGAAGGACAGTGGTAGGAGTGGGTGCATTAAGAAGAGAGTGGACAGAAGATCAAAGGAGGTTCTTCTCCCTCTCTGCTCTGCACTAGTGAGGTCATACCTGGAGTATTGTGTCCCATTCTGGGGTCCCCAGCTCAAGAGGGACAGGGATACACTGGAAGGTGTCCAGTGGAGTGGAGTGGAGTGGAGTGGAGTGGAGTGGAGTGGAGTGGAGTGGAGTGAAGTGGAATGGAATGGAATGGAATGGAATGGAATGGAATGGAATGGAATGGAATGGAATAGATTGAATAGAATAGCATAGCATAGCATAGCATAGCATAGCATAGCATAGAATAGAATAGAATAGAATAGACAAGGTTAGAAAAGACCTTTGAGATCATCAGGTCCAACCTATCACCCAACACCATCTAATCAACTAAACCATGGCACCAAGTGCCTCATCCAGTCTCCTCCTAAACACCTCCAGTGATGGGGATTCCACCACCTCCCTGGGCAGCACATTCCAATGGCCAATCTCTCTTGCTGGGAAGAATTTCTTCCTAACATCCAGCCTGAACCTCCCTTGACACAGCTTGAGACTGTGTCCTCTTGTTCTGGTGCTGCTCGCCTGGCAGAAGAGACCAACCCCCACCTGGCTACAACCTCCCTTCAGGGAGTTGTAGAGAGCAATGAGGTCTCCCCTGAGCCTCCTCTTCTCCAGGCTAAGCAACCCCAGCTCCCTCAGCCTCTCCTCACAGGGCTGTGCTCCAGAGCCCCCCCAGCCTCATTGCCCTTCTCTGGATGCATTCAAGTGTCTCAATGTCCTTCTTAAACTGAGGGGCCCAGAACTGGACACAGGACTCAAGGTGTGGCCTGAGCAGTGCCGAGCACAGGGCACAATGACTTCCCTGCTCCTGCTGGCCACACTGTTCCTGCTGCAGCCCAGGATGCCATTGGCCTTCTTGGCCACCTGGACACACTGCAGGCTCATGTTCAGCCTACTATCAGCCAGTACCCCCAGGTCCCTTTCTGCCTGGCTGCTCTCCAGCCACTCTGACCCCAGCCTGGAGCACTGCATGGGGTTGTTGTGAGCTACAGGGATGCTAGAGGGACTGGAACTTCTGTGTGATGAGGAAAGGCTGAGAGACCTGGGTCTGTTTACTCTGGAGGAGGCTGAGAGGAGACCTTATCAATGTCACCTAATATTTGTAGGGTGGCTGTCATGAGGCTGGAGCCAGGCTCCTCTCAGTGATGCCCACTGATAGGATGAGGAACATAAACTCAGCCACAGGAAATTCCACCTCAACATAAGAAAACCTTCACTGTGAGGGTGCTGAGCCCTGGAGGAGGCTACTCAGAGATGTTGTGGAGTCTTCCTCTCTGGAGAGCTTCAAACCCCACCTGGATGCTTTCCTGTGTGCCCTGCCCTGGGTGCCCCTGCTCTGGCAGGGGGCTTGGACTGGATGATCTCTGAAGGCCCCTTCCAAACCCCTGCCATTCTATGATTCTATGCAGCCTGCTCCTTTGTTGGAGCAACAGAGCTTACATTATTGATGGCAACACTTGACAGTGTATTAATAAATGCATGGCAGTGTGTTTTGTCCCAGTGATGAAGCCATAATCACATGCAGCCTCTTCGCAGCACCGAGCAATTAAATTATTACTGAGGAAGATGTTGTGCAGGCCAAGATTTGTGTGAGGACTGAGCTTAAAGGTTAGCAAAAGAGAGAAGCAGCAGCCCTTTAAACTTTCATTGCAAAGGCAGAAAGGGTCAGCCTCCTGCACTGCTTTACAGGCTAAATGGAAATGGTGAAACAGAATCGTTAAGGTTGCAAAAGACCTTGAGGGTCAAGTCCCACCAGCAGCCCAAGCCCTCCATGGCCACTAAACCTTGTGTGCTATGCCCACAGCTTCCTGAAACACCTCCAGGGATGAGGACTCCACCACCTCCCTGGGCAGCACATTGAAGGGAATAGAAGAGAATAAACCAGGTTGGAAGAGGCCTTCAAGATCATCACGCCCAACCTATCACCCAACACCATCTCATCAACTCAACCATGGCACCAAGCACCCCATCCAGTCACCTCCTAAACACCTCCAGTGATGGTGACTCCACCACCTCCCTGGACAGCACATCCCAATGACCAATCTCTCTCTCTATGAAGAACTTCTTCCTAACATCCAGCCTAAACCTCCCCTGGCACAGCTTGAGACTGTGTCCTCTTGTTCTGGTGCTGCTTGCCTGGGAGAAGAGACCAACCTCCACCTGGCTACAACCTCCCTTCAGGGAGTAGCAGACAGCAAGAAGGTCTCCCCTGAGCCTCCCCTTCTGCAGGCTAAGCAACCCCAGCTCCCTCAGCCTCTCCTCACAGGGCTGTGCTCCAGACCCCTCCCCAGCTTTTTTGCCCTTCTCTGGACACCTTCCAGCAACTCAACATCTTGCCTAACCTGAGGGGCCCAGAACTGGACACAGGACTCAAGGTGTGGCCTAACCAGTGCTGAGCACAGGGGCTCATGAGGTTGAACCTCATGAGGTTGGCTTAGGGCCACTTCTCCAGCCTGTCCAAGTCTTTCCCTTCCCTCCAACATGACATCCACAGCACACAGCTTGCTGTCAGCTGCTGACTTGCTGAGGGTGCCTCAATCCCACTGCTCCTGCCCATGGCAGGGGGGTTGGAAACAGATGATCCTTGAGGTCCCTTCTAACCCTGACAATTCTATGGTTCTATATATCTGTCAGTGATGTCAAACAACACTGGTCCCAGTACCAACCCCTGAGGTACAAGCCCTGTGAGGAGAGGCTGAGGGAGCTGGGGTTGCTTAGCCTGCAGAAGAGGAGGCTCAGGGGAGACCTTCTTGCTGTCTCCAACTCCCTGAAGGGAGGTTGTAGCCAGGTGGGGGTTGGTCTCTTCTCCCAGGCAAGCAGCACCAGAACAAGAGGACACAGTCTCAAGCTGTGGCAGGGGAGGTTTAGGCTGGAGGTGAGGAGAAAGTTCTTCCCAGAGAGAGTTGTTGGAATGTTCTGCCCAGGGAGGTGGTGGAGTCCCCATCCCTGGAGGTGTTGAAGAGGGGATTGGATGTGGCACTTGGTGCCATGGTTTAGTCATGAGGTCTGTGGTGCCAGGTTGCACTTGATGATCTTTGAGGTCTCTTCCAACCTTGGTGATTCTGTGTCTGGTCTCCACTTGGACATTGAGCCCTGGACCTCGCCACTAAGTTTGGTCTCAGAGCCTTTGCAGAATGAGACATTTCTGCAAGCCTGCCATCAGTTCAGCAGGCTGAAAGGCTGAAGCCACTTCTAATATCTGTACTTAAGAAGGTTTGATTGCTTCAGACATAGATCTCAGCTGCAGTGTCATAAAAAATAGAATACATCCTGAGGAGATGAAAATGTATCTCTTACAGATCAAAATAATAAGAAGGGAGGGGGAGGGAAGTCAAACCCCATAAAAATCTATTTCTTATCCATTTTACCTCCCTGTCAGAGACAAAAAGAGCAGAGCCCAGGCAATGCAAACAAAAGGCACCAATGTAATCCTTCATTTTGACATCTTTCCAGAGTAACAAAACAAACCACCAAGCCTGCCTGAATCCAGAGCCTTTCAAATCCCATTAAGCATTTTATAACAGATATTGCATTTCTTACTGCACTTAGAGAATCAGAGAACCATGGAATGGTTTGGGGTTAGAAGGGACCTCCAAAGCTCATCCAGTCCAATCCCCCCCTGCAGTCAGCAGGGACATCCTCCACTAGGGCAGGTTGCTCAGAGCCCTGTCCAGCCTCACCTTGGATATCTCCAGGGATGGATCCCCAACAACCGCCCTGGGCAACCTGCTGCAGTGTTCCAGCAGCCTCCTGGTGCAGAACTTGTTCCTCACATCCAATCTCAATCTGCTCTGCTCTCATTTCAAAGCATTGCCTCTCATCCTGTCCCTGTAGGCCTTTGGGAACAGTCCCTCTGCAGCCTTCTTGTAGCCTCCTTCAGGTCCTGGCAGGAAGCCCTAAGGTCTCCCTGGAGCTTTCTCTTCTCCAGGCTGCACAACTTGCTCCTTCCTGGAGTAGATTGGAATGTTGCAGGCTACTTGCACGAAGCTGACTGTAGAAACAGCAGCCCCATCCCTTCCAAAAGGACAGAAGTTTGTAAGACCAAATATGGTTTTGTTTCTTGGATGATGCTCCAGACCCTCAATCATCTTTGTGGCCTCCTCTAGAGCCTCTTTACAAGGAGAGGCTGAGGGAGCTGGGATTATTTAGCCTGGAGAAGAGGAGGCTCAGGGGAGACCTTCTTGCTCTCTCCAACTCCCTGAAGGGAGGTTGTAGCCAGGTGGGGGTTGATCTCTTCTCCCAGGCAAGCAGCACCAGAACAAGAGGACATAGTCTCAAGCTGTGCCAGGGGAGGTTTAGGCTGGAGGTGAGGAGAAAGTTCTTCCCAGAGAGAGTTGTTGGCCATTGGAATGTGCTGCCCAGGGAGGGGGTGCAGTCCCCATCCCTGGAGGTGCTTAGGAAGAGCCTGGATGAAGCTCTTGGTGCCATGGTTTAGTTGATCAGATGGTGTGGGGTGATAGGTTGGACTTGATGATCTTTGAGGTCTCTTCCAACCTTGGTGATTTTATGATTCTATTCTATGATTCTCCCCATCAGGTCCATGTGCCATAGCTGGACTCAGCCCTGCAGGTGAGGTCTCAGCAGAGCAGAGGGGCAGGGTCCCCTCTCTCTGTCTGCTGGCCACACTGCCTTTGATGCAGCCCTGCCTGTGATTGTCTTTCTGGGCTGCAAGTGCCCATTGCTGGCTCACCTCCAGCTTCTCCTCACTTAATGAAGGGTTTTGCTAGATGTTTAATCCCCTATCTGCCTGTAAGAATAGCAGCCTGATAAATGAGCTGCCTGAGTTCAGTTCCTGAGAGAATGTGAACAATTTCCAGCACCAGACTGTGGAGAAGAACCCTCCCTCACCTTCTGCATGTTGATGTCCTTGTCTGTACAAGGCTCAGGGAAAGGAGGACACTTACTGGTCAAGCTAGGTCACATGAAGGGGAAAAGGACCCAGGGGTCCTAGTGGATGGAAGGATGCCCATGGGCCAGCAATGTGCTCTCATGGCCAAGAAGGTCAATGCTGTTCTGGGGTGTGTTAGAAAGGCTGTGGTTAGTAGGTCAGAGAGGTTCTCCTGCGCTGGTAAGGCCACATCTGGAATGTTGTGTCCAGTTCTGGGCCCCTCAGGTCAAGAAGGACCTCAGAAACCTGCTTGAGAGAGTCCAGCACAGAGCCACAAAGATGATAGAGGGAGTGGAACATCTTCCTTAGGTGGAGAACCTGAGGGAGCTGAGGGCTCTGTAGTTGGGAGAGGAGGAGCCTGAGGGTGACCTCATTGCTGGTGATCAAGATGTACAGGGTGAGTGCCCAGAGGCTGGAGCCAGGCTCTGCTGGGTGCTGCCCAATGCCAGCACAAGGGGCAGTGGTGGAAGCTGAGGCAGAGGAAGCTCCATGGAAACAGGAGGAAGAATTATTTCCCTGTGAGGGTGACAGCCCTGGAGCAGGCTGCCCAGGGGGGTTGTAGAGTCTCCCTCTCTGGAGATATTCCAACCCCACCTGGATGTGTTCCTGTGTGAGTTGCCCTGGGTGACCCTGCTCTGGCAGGGGGCTTGGGCTGGATGAGCTTTGGAGGTCCCTTCCAGCCCCTGGCATTCTGTGCTTCAGCACCAAGAACTGGGGATTCCTTCAGCTCAGGCCTTCCTTTCCTGTGTCCAACTGCTGTGCCCTGAAAACCAAACTTCCCATCTCCAATTAACTGATGAAAATAAGTCAATAAATGCACATGAAATCCCAAATGCACACAGAGAGCAAAGATTTAGCAAATATATATATATATTTCTATTCCCTTTAGCATTTTTCTCATCTGCTGCTCTGAACCAGACAGAGGATATCTCACTTGGCAGCCTGGCCAGACTGAAATGTGATTTTCACTCTCATCTCTGCACTTCAAAGAGAGAAGGGAAGACGTCCAGCTTCGATTAATAGGCAAAAGGAAGGGAAAGAAAAGTTGGTTTTGTCCATTTTTAGCTCCTGAAATATGTGGAGTGTAGAATAAAGAGGATAAAAAATAAATATAGTAGTAAATGAATGGAAATAAATGTAATAGCAAATGAATACTAATAAATATAAAAGCAAATGCACAGAATCACAGAATCACCAAGGCTGGAAGAGACCTCAAAGATCATCAAGTCCAAGCTGTCACCCAACACCTCAGGACTAAACCATGGCACCAAGTGCCACGTCCAAGCCCTTCTTGAACACCTCCAGGGATGGGGACTCCACCACCTCCCTGGGCAGCACATTCCAATGGCCAACAACTCTCTCTGGGAAGAACTTTCTCCTCACCTCCAGCCTAAACTTCCCCTGGCACAGCTCGAGACTGTGTCCTCTTGTTCTGATGCTGGTTGCTTGAGAGAAGAGACCAACCCTCACGTGGCTACAACCTCCCTTCAGGGAGTTGGAGAGAGCAATGAGGTCTCCCCTGAGCCTCCTCTTCTCCAGGCTAAGCAACCCCAGCTCCCTCAGCCTCTCCTCACAGGGCTGTGCTCCAGACCCCTCCCCAGCTTTGTTGCCCTTCTCTGGACACGTTCAAGTGTCTCAATGTCCTTCTTAAACTGAGGGGCCCAGAACTGGACACAGGACTCAAGGTGTGGCCTAACCAGTGCTGAGCACAGGGCACAATGACTTCCCTGCTCCTGCTGGCCACACTGTTCTTGATGCAGGCCAGGATGCCATTGGCCTTCTTGGCCATCTGGGCACACTGCTGGCTCATGTTTAGGTGGCTGTCAATCAGCACCCTCCAGGTCCCTTTCTGTTTGGCAGGTCTGCAGCCACTCTGACCCCAGCCTGTAGCACAAATAAGTACAATGGTAAATTAATATAAATAAATATAATAGTAAATGAATACAAATAACAGTAAAGAGCAAATTAACACCAATAAATCTAGTAGTAAATGAATATAAACAAATAGAATAGCAGATAAACACAAATAACAGTAAGTGAATACAAATAAATATAATAGCAAATTAACACCAATAAATCGAGTAGTAAATGAATATAAACAAATAGAACAGTGAATTAATGCCAAAAATAGTAAATAAATACAAATAAATGTAATAGTAAAGGAAATAATTGTAACAGTAAATGAATGCAAATAAATACGCCAGTAAATCAATGCAAATAAATATAGTCGTAAATGAATGCAAATAAATAAGCCCAACAAATTAGTTAGCATTGCAATTAATTGCAGTAATAATCTATTCTAATGATAGAAATAAATATAATATTAATTAATAAACACACATAAAGATAAATAATTGATTAATATTGCAATTCATTGCAGAATTATGATTACCTATAATAGTGGTTAAAAAATAATTGTAATATTAATTAATAACCACAAATAAAGGTAAATAATTGATTAACATTCCAACTCAGTGCAGAACTATGATTACCTATAATAATGGTAAAAATAATGATAATATTGATCAATAATCACAAATGAAGCTAAAGAATTAATTAACATTCCAATTCATTACAGAACTATGATTATCAATAATAATGGTAAAAAATAATTACAATATTAATTAATAAGCACAAATAAAGCTAAATAATTGATTAACATTCCAACTCAGTGCAGAACTATGACTACCAATAATAATGGTAAAAAATAATTGCAATATTAATTAATAAGCACAAATAAAGCTAAATAATTGATTAACATTCCAACTCAGTGCAGAACTATGGTTACCAATAATAATGGTAAAAAATAATTGTAATATTAATCAACAAACACAAATCAAGCTAAATAATTAATTAACATTCCAACTCATTGCAGAACTATGATTACCTATAATAATGGTAAAAATAATGATAATATTGATTAATAAACACAAATAAAGCTAAATAATTGATTAACATTCCAACTCAGTGCAGAACTTTTGACTACCAATAATAATGGTAAAAAATAATTGCAATATTAATTAATAAGCACAAATAAAGCTAAATAATTGATTAACATTCCAACTCAGTGCAGAACTATGATTACCTATAATAATGGTAAAAATAATGATAATATTGATTAATAAGCACAAATGAAGCTAAAGAATTAATTAACATTCCAATTCATTACAGAACTATGATTACCAATAATAATGGTAAAAAATAATGATAATATTAATTAATAAGCACAAATAAAGCTAAATAATTGATCAACATTCCAATTCAGTGCAGAACTATGGTTACCAATAATAATGGTAAAAAATAATTGTAATATTAATTAACAAACACAAATCAAGCTAAATAATTAATTAACATTCCAACTCATTGCAGAACTATGATTACCTATAATAATGGTAAAAATAATGATAATATTGATTAATAAACACAAATAAAGCTAAATAATTGATTAACATTCCAACTCATTGCAGAACTATGATTACCCATAATAATGGCAAAAATAATGATAATATTGATTAATAAACACAAATAAAGCTAAATAATTGATTAACATTCCAACTCATTACAGAGCAATGATTACCTATAATAATGGTAAAAAATAATGATAATGTTAATTAATAAACACAAATAAAGCTAAATAATTAATTAACATTCCAACTCATTGCAGAATTATGATTGCTTATAATACTGGTAAAAAAAGAACGATAATATTAATTAACAAACATAAATAAAGCTTAATAATTAACTAAAGTTTCAATTCATTCCAGAACTATTGTCTATTATAATGCTAGAAGTAAATAGAATAGGAATTAAGAAACCCAAATGAATAAACCTAAATAGTTACATAACCTTTCCATTAACTACAGTCACATCATGATTTACTATAATAATATAAATAAACAAAATATTACATTAATGACAATAAATAAATGCCAACAACATCAAAATAAGTGAATAATTAAGGTGTCAATCAATTATAGCAATGTTATTATCTATTATAATAATATAAATAAATACAAGAATAAATTAATCAACTTAAATAAACCCCCAAAGTGCTAAAATTAACTGAACAATTTATTAACATTTCAGTTAAGAATAGCAGTATTGTTATCTGTCTTACTGGTTAGGCCACACCTTGAGTCCTGTGTCCAGTTCTGGGCCCCTCACTTTAAGAAGGACATTGAGACACTTGAATGTGTCCAGAGAAGGGCAACAAAGCTGGGGAGGGGTCTGGAGCACAGCCCTGTGAGGAGAGGCTGAGGGAGCTGGGGTTGCTTAGCCTGGAGAAGAGGAGGCTCAGGGGAGACCTTCTTGCTGTCTGCAACTCCCTGAAGGGAGGTTGTAGCCAGGTGGGGGTTGGTCTCTTCTCCCAGGCAAGCAGCACCAGAACAAGAGGACACAGTCTCAAGCTGTGCCAGGGGAGGTTCGGGCTGGATGTTAGGAAGAAGTTCCTCCTGGCAAGAGAGACTGGTTATTAGAATGTGCTGCCCAGGGATGTGATGCAGTCCCCATCCCTGGAGGTGTTTAGGAAAAGCCTGGATGGGGTGCTTGGTGCCATGGTTTAGTTGATTAGATGGTGTGGGGTGACAGGTTGGACTTGATGATCTCTGAGTTCTCTTCCAACCTGGTCTGGTCTGGTCTATTCTATTCTATTCTATTCTATTCTACTCTACTCTACTCTACTCTACTCTATTCTATTCTATTGTATTCTATTCTATTCTATTCATTCAAACCCCACCTGGATGTGTTCCTGGGTTCCCTTCTTTATGTACCCTGCTGTAGCAGGGTGGTTGGACTGGATAATCTCGAACGTCTTTTCCAAGCTGGTTAATCCTATCCTATCCTATCCTATCCTATCCTATCCTATCCTATCCTATCCTATCCTATCCTATCCTATCCTATCCTATCCTATCCTATCCTACCCTACCCTACCCTATCCTATCTTACCCTACCCTACCATATCCTATCCTATCCTATCCATTCAAACCCCACCTGGATGTGTTCCTGGGTCCCCTTCTTTATGTACCCTGCTGTAGCAGGGTGGTTGGACTGGATAATCTCGAACGTCTTTTCCAAGCTGGTTAATCCTATCCTATCCTATCCTATCCTATCCTATCCTATCCTATCCTATCCTATCCTATCCTATCCTATCCTATCCTATCCTATCCTACCCTATCCTATCTTACCCTACCCTACCCTATCCTATCCATTCAAACCCCTCCTGGATGTGTTCCTGGGTCCCCTTCTTTATGTGCCCTGCTGTGGCAGTGGGGTTGGACTGGATGATCTCCACAAGTCGCTTCCAACCCTTACCCATCCTGTGACTCTTGTGTGGGTTTGTGATATTCTTCCCTTAGCAGGCATGGCCTGGAAATCACTGTTAGTGATGCCAGGAATAATGAACATTCTTTGCCTGCACTGATTCCTTTTCCTGCTCTCTATCATGGTTATGTCTTTCCAGCACTTCGCTGCCCTCAACTCTCTGTGCAGTACAAAGCTGACTCTCAGCAGGCAGTGGAAACAGTAAGACAGGAGGCTGCTTGCATTATTCATTCCAAACTGCTTTCCTGACCAGTGATTCTGATCTCATTAATAGAGTTTTTACAAGCAAAATTTGCCAAATTGCCTCTTTTATAATACATATATATATGCAAGGGTAGCAGCTGGCAGATGGTTCAGGAGTTGTTCCTTTCTCTGGGTTTTGGGGGTTTTTGTCTTAATAGATCTAAACCAAATAAACACTAAAGCAACAAATTGAAATCAGATTTTGTTTGCACCTCTGCTCTGAGGCCAGGCTGAGGGCTGATCAGCTTGGAGAAGAAAAGGTTCCAGGGAGACCTTAGGGCTTCCTGCCAGGACCTGAAGGAGGCTACAAGAAGGCTGCAGAGGGACTGTTCCCAAAGGCCTGAAGGGACAGGAAGAGAGGCAAGGGTTTGAAATGAGAGCAGAGCAGATTAGATTGGATGTGAGGAACAAGTTGCCCAGGGAGGTGGTTTGGGATCCATCCCTGGTGGAGATATTCAAGGTGAGGCTCAGCAGGGCTCTGGGCAACCTGATGTGGTGGAGGATGTCCCTGCTGGCTGCAGAGGGTTGGCGTGGATGAGCTTTGGAGGTCCCTTCCAAGACAGAAAGGAAGGGAGGGAAGGGAAGGGATGGAAAGGAAGGGAGGGGAGGGAAGGAAAGGAAGGGGGGGGGGGAGAAGGGAGAGAGGGAGGAAGGAAGGGAAGAAGGGAGGAAGGGAGGGAGGAAGGGAGGAAGGAAGGAAGGAAGGAAGGGAGGGAGGGAGGGAAGAAGGAAGGAAGGAAGGAAGAGAGGGAGGGAGGGAGGAAGGAAGGAAGGGAGGGAAGAAGGAAGGAAGGAAGGAAGGAAGAGAGGGAGGGAGGGAGGGAGGAAGGAAGGGAGGGAGGGAAGAAGGAAGGAAGGAAGGAAGGAAGAGAGGGAGGGAGGGAGGAAGGAAGGAAGGGAGGAAAGAAGGAAGGAAGGAAGGAAGGAAGAGAGGGAGGGAGGGAGGAAGGAAGGGAGGGAGGGAGGGAAGAAGGAAGGAAGTAAGGAAGGAAGGAAGAGAGGGAGGGAGGGAGGAAGGAAGGAAGGGAGGGAGGAAGGAAGGGAGGGAGGGAGGAAGGAAGGAAGGGAGGGAGGGAGGGAGGAAGGAAGGAAGGAAGGAAGGAAGGAAGGAAGAGAAGGAGGGAGGGAGGAAGGAAGGGAGGGAGGGAGGGAAGAAGGAAGGAAGGAAGGGAGGGAGGGAGGGAGGGAAGAAGGAAGGAAGTAAGGAAGGAAGGAAGAGAGGGAGGGAGGGAGGAAGGGAGGAAGGAAGGAAGGAAGAGAGGGAGGGAGGGAGGAAGGAAGGGAGGGAGGGAAGAAGGAAGGAAGGAAGGAAGAGAGGGAGGGAGGGAGGAAGGAAGGGAGGAAGGAAGGGAGGGAGGGAGGGAAGAAGGAAGGAAGGAAGGGAGGGAGGGAGGGAAGAAGGAAGGAAGTAAGGAAGGAAGGAAGAGAGGGAGGGAGGGAGGAAGGAAGGGAGGGAGGAAGGAAGGAAGGAAGGAAGCCAACACAAACCCAGCTGAACAAAGCCAAAGAAAAGCAGCCAAATAACCCCAATCAGGCCAAATAAATCCTAAGCCTCACAGCCTCCTGCTTATTGCATTATTTTATTGGCCAAAATGTTCTCCTCTGCCACTACTCCAGCGCAGGGCAGGCAGCTAATGCCACCATGTAAATATTTAAAGGCGAGATTTGCAGAACTGCTCCTTGCTGAAGCGTTCTGATTCAATTACACTGTCAGCAGCCACGGCTTTCATTGCTAGACAACCACACTTCCCCACCAATGTTTTATTTATTCCTCATTACCTGAATTGATTTATGGTCCTTGGGCTTTGATTTTTTATTTTTTTTTATTTTTTTTATTCCTTTATTTTATTGTAGGTTCTTTCTTGAGATATTTATTTATTTGTCTCTAAGTCACCAAGCCTGGGGGGAAAAAAAAAACACAAAACCCACCAAATAGCTGAACGCATTTTCCACCCCTTCACACCCAGAGCTGTTTGTGCAGTTTGAAAGGCAAAAAGAAACAACCCCAAAGAATTTATTTCTGATCCCTGTAGCAATCAGTAAATTGCTACAGGTGGCCAAGAAGGCCAATGGCATCCTGGCCTGCATCAGGAAGAGTGTGGCCAGCAGGAGCAGGAAGGTCATTGTGCCCTGTGCTCAGCACTGCTCAGGCCACACCTTGAGTCCTGTGTCCAGTTCTGGGCCCCTCAGTTTAAGAAGGACATCGAGACACTTGAAGGTGTCCAGAGAAGGGCAACAAAGCTGGGGAGGGGTCTGGAGCACAGCCCTGTGAGGAGAGGCTGAAGGAGCTGGGGTTGCTTAGCCTGGAGAAGAGAAGGCTCAGGGGTGACCTCATTGCTCTCTACAACTACCTGTAAGATGGTTGTAGCCAGGAAGGGGTTGGTCTCTTCTCCCAGGCAGCCAGCACCAGAACAAGAGGACACAGTCTCAAGCTGTGCCAAAGGAGGTTTAGGCTGGAGGTGAGGAGAAAGTTCTTCATCGAGATAGTTGTTTGCCATTGGAATGTGCTGCCCAGGGAGGTGGTGGAGTCCCCATCCCTGGAGGTGTTCAAGAGGGGATTGGATGTAGCACTTGGTGCCATGGTCTAGTCGTGAGACCTGTGGTGACAGGTTGGACTTGATGATCCTCGAGGTCTCTTCCAACCTTGGCAATACTGTGTGATACTGTGAAATTCCCTTAAGCATCAGGTGTCGTTATCTGCATCTGAGGTGGTTTGTCAGCAGGGAGAAGGGAGCTGCAAAGTGAGTAAATGCTGAGGTTTTCAAGATGGAACCACTGAATTTGTGTGGAGAACTTCACACAGGCCTCCCCCCACTCCTCCCAGTCTGATTTGCAGTGATCCAATCAATCCTCACTGAATATTAAATCTGGGCATAGCTCCAGGAAGTTTGCTGATTCCTACACTTGCTCCCACGTAGAGAGCCATGTGTCAACAGCTTCAGCTGACTGCTGAGCCCCCCATGGCAGTTTGGACCTCTGCTATCCACACAGCTGAACCATCTCTTTCCAAGCCCATGGGGAGAAGCAGGGAGGGGAAAGTCAACTGAAGTTTATCAGATGGCTTCTGTCTCTGAAGAGCACAGATTCTGGGAGAGTGTGAACCTGACACACGCTCTGAACCTGAATGGCTGCCAGGTGCCCATCAAATCACTCTGCCTCTCCTTCTCTAGCAGCAGGGCAAGGAAGAGAAAATGCAAGGGAAAGCCATTGGGTCAAGGTGGCAGCAGCAAGGCCACTCACAGAGGCTTCCCTTCACTTGGGGAAAGTAACTTCATTTCTTGCCAAAAGAAATGCTTCAAACCTGGCCAGTGTTTAAGCAGCATTTGGGCACAAGGTTTAACTTGTCAGGATCTTCCCCTTTGCCTTTCCTCTTCTTTGCCCTTTCCCTTTCCCATCTTCCCTTTCCCATCTTGCCTTTCCCATGTTTCCTTCCCATTCCTTTCCCTTGCCCTTGCCCTTTCCCATTTCCCCTTGCCCTTTCCCTTCCCCTTCTTTACCCTTGCCCTTTCCCATTTTCCCTTCCCTTTCCTTGCCCTTGTCCTTTCCCATTTTCCCTTCCTCTTCTCCCTTCCTTTCCCCTGCCCTTTCCCATTTTTCCTTCCCCTTCCTCTTCCTTAACCTTGCCCTTGCCCTTGCCCAATTCCCCTTCCCCTTCCCTTTCCCCTTTCCATTCCCTTTCCCTTTTCCTTGCCTTTTCCTTCCCTTTTCCCTTGCCCTTTCCCATTTTCCCTTGCCCTTTCCCTCCTTCCTTTTCCCATTTTCCCTTTCCCTTTCCCTCCTTCCCTTTCCCATTTTCCCTTCCCCTTCTCCCTTCCTTTCCCTTGCCTTTTCCCATTTTTCCTTCCCCTTTCCCTTGCCCTTTCCTTCCCTTTTCACTTGCCTTTTCCCATTTTCCCTTCCCCTTTCCCTTTCTCTTTCCCATTTTCCCTTCCCCTTCCCCTTTCCCTTTCCCTTTCCCATTTTCCCTTTCCCTTTCCCATTTTCCCTTTCCCATTTTCCCTTTCCCATTTTCCCTTCCCCTTCCCCTCCTTATGCTAACATAAAGAGCTCAACACCCCAGCTCCTCCAACCTCCTTTCAGGGAGCTGTAGAGAGATCTCCCACTCTTTCAGTTGAGTCATTCCTCCTAACTGGTATCACACCACCCCTTGTAAGCTTAGCTGTCAGTAGTTTAATGAGATGTTTAAAGAAGAGTTTCCTACATTGCAGCAGACA
Source organism: Dryobates pubescens (assembly GCF_014839835.1). Lineage (NCBI taxonomy): Eukaryota > Metazoa > Chordata > Aves > Piciformes > Picidae > Dryobates > Dryobates pubescens. The sequence goes on from NC_071613.1 coordinate 5,428,669, forward strand.
AAGTTGGGGCAGGGTCTGCTCTCCTGACCAAGAGAGAGACATCAGCCATTAGCAGGAGGAGCCTGGCTGAGCTGCAAGCCTAATTGAAAGCTCCTGTTAGGAATTGTGACAAGGGCTCTTTGCAGAGTAGACACAATTAATACATAAATCTCTTCCTTGCCCCCAGGAAAATATTGTACACCCATCTCTCTCTCTCCTTAATTGGCTTCTCCAGCCATCCCCTTTCATTTGATGAAAAAAAAGGCAGGGAAATTGATTAGTTATTTTGTCTGTCACCCCTGGGTCCTGCCCTACATACATCTGAATGGAAGCTCTTGCAAATCCAAGCAGGACTTCTGCTAATGTTGCTGTTGGAGCAGTGCCCAGGACAAGTCATGACAGGCAAGCCACAGAATCCCAGGCTGGGCTGGGCTGGGCTGGACCTCCAAAGCTCATCCATTCCAATCCCCTCTGCACTCAGCTGGGACATCCTGAGATGCCCAGAGCTTTGTTCAGCCTCACCTTGAATATCTCCAGGGAAAGGTCCCAACCACCTCCCTGGGCAACCTGTTGCAGTCTTCCAGCAGCCTCCTGGTGCAGAACTTGTTCCTCACATCCAATCTCGATCTGCTCTGCTCTCATTTCAAAGCATTGCCTCTCATCCTGTCCCTGCAGACCTTTGGGAACAGTCCCTCTGCAGCCTTCTTGTAGTCCTGGAAGGTTGCTATTAGGTATCCATGGAACCTTCTCTTCTCCAGGCTGTACTCTCCCAGCTCCCTCAATTTGTCTTCATAGCAGAGGTACTCTAGCCCCCTGATCATTTTCTGGGTGCTGAAGTAGAATAGAAATAGAAATAGTAATAGAAATAGAATAGAATAGTAATAGAAATAGAAATAGTATTAGAAATAGTATTAGGAATAGAATAGAATAGAATAGAATAGAATAGAATAGAATAGAATAGAATAGAATAGAATAGAATAGAATAGACCAGGTTAGAAGAGACCTTTGAGATCATCAAGTCCACCCTATCACCCAACACCATCTGATCAACTAAACCATGGCACCAAGTGCCTCAGCCAGGCTCTTCCTAAACACCTCCAGGGATGGGGACTCCACCACCTCCCTGGGCAGCACATTCCAATGGCCAATCTCTCTTTCTGGGAAGAATTTCTTCCTATCATCCAGCCTGAACCTCCCCTGGCACAGCTTGAGACTGTGTCCTCTTGTTGTGGAACAGGACCAGTAACAGCAGGAAGTTCTCTTTCTGCAGGATATCTGCCAGGTGGGGGTTGGTCTCTTCTCCCAGGCAACCAGCACCAGAACAAGAGGACACAGTCTCAAGATGCACCAGGAGAGGTTTAGGCTGGAGGTTGGGAAGAAATTCATCCCAGTAAGAGAGATTGGCCATTGGAATGGTCTGCCCAGGGAGGTGGTGGAGTCACCATCACCGGAGGTGTTTAGGAGGAGACTGGATGGGGTGCTTGGTGCCATGGTTTAGTTGATTAGATGGTGTTGGGTGATAGGTTGGACTTGGTGATCTTGAAGGTCTCTTCCAACCTGGTTTATTCTATCCTATCCTATCCTATCCTATCCTATCCTATCCTATCCTATCCTATCCTATCCTATCCTATCCTACCCTATCCCATCCCATCCTATCCTATCCTATCCTATCCTACCCTATCCCATCCCATCCTATCCTATCCTATCCTATCCTATCCTATCCTATCCTATCCTATCCTACCCTATCCCATCCCATCCCATCCCATCCTATCCTATCCTATCCTATCCTATCCTATCCTATCCTATCCTATCCTATCCTATCCTATCCTATCCCTTCTCAGTCCTTTGAAACCACTCCTTGAGCCTAGAAGGGAGAGGTTAAATCATTGCATCATTAATAATTAAAGCAGGCTAAATGGGGGGAGATGCTGAGAGAGTGCAGACATCTTCGTCAGGACAATGAGACAATTTTCTTCTCCATGAGAACAGGAAGATAGCTCTGTCTGCTCCCATGTTGGACCATTCATCACTGTTACACTGATGAATTCATTCTGCTGACAATACTTGGCCTGCATAATGAAAAGCTCCCTGAGTTAAGCCTGATGGTCAAGGCAGAATGCTTGAATTTCCTCCTAATTACAGGAGAGCTGATGTTGAGGATTCAGTGCTGGGGATACTCCATAGAATCATAGAATTGTTAGGGCTGGAAGGGACCTCAAGGATCAGCCAGTTCCAACCCCCCTGCCATGGCCAGGGACACCTCACACTACAGCAGGTTGCTCACAGCCACCTCCAGCCTGGCCTTCAAAAGCTCCAGGGATGAGGCTTCCACCACCTCCCTGGGCGACCTGTGCCAGTGTCTCACCACCCTCTTGGGGAAGAACTTCTTCCTAACATCCCATCTGAATCTACTCACTTCTAGTTTTGCTCCATTCCCATCACTTCTTGACACCCTGAAAAGTCCCTCCCCAGCCTTCTTGTAGCCCCCTTCAGATCCTGGAAGGCCACAATGAGGTCTCCTCAGAGCCTTCTCCTCTCCAGACTGAACAACCCTAACTCTCTCATTCTGTCCCCATAGCAGAGCAGCTCCAGCCCTCTGCTCATCCTCATGGTCTTTCTCTGGACACCTTCCAGCATCTCCAGATCCTTCCAGCTCATTTTCCTCTCTGTTTCTTTCATTCTTTCTGCTGGGGGTGTTTAGTGTGGAGAAGAGGAGGCTGAGGGAAGGCCTCATTGCTCTCTACAACTGCCTGAGTGGATATTGGAGTGGGTTGGAGTGAGGAAGGTGTTGGACTCTGCTTCCCAGTCTCAGGTGATAGCAGGAGAGGAAATGACCTGGAATTGTTCCAAGGGAGAGTTAGGTTGGAGAGGAGGAATAATTTCTTTGCTGCCAGAGTGGTCAGGGACTGGCAGAGGTTGGTCAGGGACTGGCAGAGGTTGCCCAGGGAGGTGGTGGAGTCTCCATCCCTAGAGGTGTTCCAGAAACCTGTGGCCATGGTTTGGTGGCCATGGTGGGGCTGGGTTGGTGGTTGGACTGGATGACCTTGGAGGCCTTTTCCAACCTTAATATTTGTCTGATACTATTTGCAGCCCTTGGTCTGCAGCTCTCTTCACCTTAGAATCATAGAATCAATAAGGTTGGAAAAGACCTCAGAGATCACCAAGTCCAACCTGTCACCCAACACCTCATGACTACTAAACCATGGCACCAAGTGCCACCTCCAATCCCCTCTTGAACATACAGAATCATAGAATGGGTTGGGTTGGATTGAAAGGCACCTTATAGATCATTTAGTTCCAAGCCCTTTGCCATGGGCAGAGACAACTGCTAGACTAGTTGCTCAGAGCCGCATCCAAACCCCCTTTGAGCACTGCCAGGCTTGGAGCCTCCACAGATTCCCTGGGCAAGCTGTGCCATTGCCTCACCACCCTCATGGGGAAGAATCTCCTCCTAATATCCAACCTAAATGTAGCTTCTTCCATTTCCCCTCATCCTGTCTCTCCATGCCTCTACAAAACATCCCCCTCCAGCTCTTCTGTAGCTCCCCTCAACTACAGGAAGGCTGCCCCGAGGTCTGCCCAGACCCTTCTCCAGGCTGAACCTTCACCAGCCACTGCCCTTAGCTACTTGATCAGAACTCCCTGGAAATCAGGCATTTTGCTGCAGCTTTGCTAGACAGCATTTGATCACTTACACCAAGCTCATCGCTTCTCCACATAGCAGAACTCAGAAGTCCTTTTTCCCCCCCCCCATTTTTCCCCCCTTTCTTTTGGATGAAGTCAACACTTGAGCAGAAGTGCTAACCATTTGATTTGAGGGGATGATAAGTAGACTTACACAGCCAACCAGTGTTTCATTCCAGAAGACACAATTGGGTTAGCTCATTTGGCTTGCTGATGAGCATCAACTGCCTGCTTTTAGCCCTGCCTTCAACTCACTGACAGGCAGGAGGGAAGCACTTCCCCCCCTCTCCCCCCCCCCAGAAAAAGGACATTAATTTATGAGTTGGAAGATGACAGGAGATAGGTAATTGGCCACAACTTGAGTAAGCCCTAAATTAACTGCTCAGTGAAGTTTCCCTCTGTCTGAATTTGCCTTTCACTTCCTTGTGCTTTTCTGTCCTGCACTGCAGAATCCTTTCAGGACTCAGCTTTGTCTCTCTGGGAGCAGCAAATGGTGACTTCACTGCAATCAAGAGTTGTCTTGAGGAGCTTAGTTTTAATCCATGCAGCACATTTACAGAGCTGCTAAAAGTGAAGACTTAGAAGAAAGCACATCAGGTTATGAGGAGAACCTCACGAGGCTCAATAAAGCCAAGTGCAAGGCCTGCATCGGGCTTGGGCCAATCCTCCAGGCTGGAGGATGATGAGATTGAGAGCAGCCCTGCAGAAAAGGGCTTGGTGGATGCTGGGGGATGAGAAGCTGGACAGGAGGCAGTTTATGGATTCATGGAACTGATCACAGAATCAATAAGGTTGGAAAAGACCTCAAAGATCATCAAGTCCAACCTATCACCCAACACCATCTAATCAACTAAACCATGGCACCAAGTGCCTCAGCCAGGCTCTTCCTAAACACCTCCAGGGATGGGGACTCCACCACCTCCCTGGGCAGCACATCCCAATGGCCAATCTCTCCCTCTATGAAGAACTTCTTCCTAACATCCAGCCTGAACTTCCCCTGGCACAGCTTGAGACTGTGTCCTCTTGTTCTGGTGCTGGATGCCTGGGAGAAGAGACCAAGCCCCACCTGGCTACAACCTCCCTTCAGGGAGTTGCAGACAGCAAGAAGGTCACCCCTGAGCCTCCTCTTCCCCAGGCTAAGCAACCCCAGCTCCCTCAGCCTCTCCTCACAGGGCTGTGCTCCAGACCCCTCCCCAGTTGCCCTTCTCTGGACACCTTGCAGCAACTCAGCATCTTGCCTAACCTGAGGAGCCCAGAACTGGACACAGGACTCAAGGTGTGGCCTAAGCAGTGCTGAGCACAGGGCACAATGACCTCCCTGCTCCTGCTGATGTTCCCTCTCCCTGCTGACAATGAAAAAGGAATTTCAGCAGATGATTGACTCTGTGCAGCCTGCTATGCCACCTTCATCTAAGCCGGTGTAGCTTCTGCTTGATGGCCTTTCAAGAACATACTGAAATCAAGCAGTTAAAGTTCACCTCTGAGCATCAGAGGTGTTTTAGGTAACACACAAACTAAAATCTATGTTCTCACTGCTTCAGAGGTTCATAGAATCATAGAATTGTTGTGGTTGGAAAAGCCTTCTAAGGTCATCCAGTCCAACCTTCAACCCAACCCCATCATGACCATCAAACCATGGCCCACATGGCCACAGCTTTCAGGAACACCTCCAGGGATGGGGACTTCACCACCTCCCTGGGCAGCCTCTGCCAGTCCCTGACCAGTTTTTCAGTGAAGAATATTTTCTCCTCCTCTCCAACCTATCCCTCCCCTGGCACAATTTGAGGCTATTTCCTCTCCTTCTATCACCTGAGACTGCAGAGAGCAATGAGGTCTCCCTCAGCCTCCTCTTCTCCACACTCAACACCCCCAGCTCCCTCAGCTGCTCCTCCCCAGCCCTCTTCTCCAGACCCTTCCCCAGCTTTGTTGCCCTTCTCTGGCCCTGCTCCAGCCCTCAGTGTCCTTCTTGGAGAGAGGGCCCAGAACTCAACCCAACACTCAATCATAGAATTGTTAGGGTTGGAAGGGACCTCAAAGATCATCTGGTTCCAACCCCCCCTGCCATGTGCAGGGACTCCCCCCACTGTGTCCCCCTGCAGTGCCTGGCCCAGTGGCACAATCACTTCTTGTTGCTGCTGGTCACATCATTGCTGATCCAGGTCAGGATGCTGCTAGCCTTGAAGCTGAAGAAGAGGAAGCTCAGGGGAGACCTTCTTGCTGTCTCCAACTCCCTGAAGGGAGGTTGATAGCTGGGTGGGAGTTGGTCTCTTCTCCCAGGCAACCAGCACCAGAACAAGAGGACACAGTCTCAAGCTGTGCCAGGGGAGGTTTAGGCTGGAGGTTAGGAAGAGGTTCTTCCCAGAAAGCTAGGTTGGCCTTTGGAATGTGCTGCCCAGGGAGGTGGTGGAGTCCCCATCCCTAGAAATGTTTAAGAGGAGACTGGATGAGGCACTTGGTGCCATGGTTTAGTTGATTAGATGGTGTTGGGTGATAGGTTGGACTTGATCTCTGAGGTCTTTTCTATCCTGGTTTATTCTATTCTATTCTATTCTATTCTATTCTATTCTATTCTATTCTATCCTGTTCTATTCTATCCTGTTCTATCCTATCCTATCCTATCCTGTTCTATTCTATTCTATTCTATTCTATTCTATTCTATTCTATTCTATTCTATTCTATTCTATTCTATTCTATTCTATCATCTTTGTGGCTGTCCCTGGTCTCTCCATTCCATTCCATTCCATTCCATTCCATTCCATTCCATTCCATTCCATTCCATTCCATTCCATTCCATTCCATTCTTCTATTCCATTCTAATTCATTTTACCAGAGGTTCCCATGAAATGAGGGCCAGGAGAAAGAGTAAAGCTTCAATCTGTCATTTCCATAGCTTGGATGAGTCTTAAGCTCAGAGTAATCATTAGTAACAGCAGTCAGGTGGTAGGTTCAGCAATGTTTGGAATGAAAACCCTTCCAGGCTGCTGCCCTGAAGCTGGAGCCAGGCATCTTCTGGAAATGAAAGGAAGCTAAGAGAATATAGAATGGAGCTTGATGTGCAGTGATGTGCTGCTGTCATATGTCCTTACAGAGAATGGCAGGGGTTTTGCTGTGCAGTTTAGGGGGAAATAAAATGCATGCTGACACACCAGTGGTCATTTCCTCTTGGCTTGTCAAACTCTGACTTCAAAACTCATAGAGTCATAGATTGAGTTGGGTTGGAAGGGGCCTTAAAGATCATCCAGTACCAACCTGCTGCCATGGGCTGGGACACCTCCCACCGGCGCAGGCTGCTCAAGGACTCCTCCAAGCTGGCCTTGAACACCTCCAGGGAGGGGACAATCACAGCCTCCCTGGGCAGCCTGTGCCAGTGTCTGCCCACTCTAATCCTCATCTCCAGTCTCAGTCTTCCCTCTTCCAGCTCAAAGCCATTCTCCCTCATCCTGTCACTCCAAGCCCTTGTCAAAAGTCCCTCACAGCTTTCTTGTAGGTCCTTCTCAGGTACTGGAAGGCAGCTCTAAGGTCTCCTTGGTGCCTCCTCTTCACCAGGATGCAGAGCACCAACTCTCTCAGCCTGGCCCCACAGCAGAGGTTCTCCAGCCCTCTGATCATCTTCGTAGACTCCTCTGGAGCCTCTCCAGCAGCTCCAGGTCCCTCTTGTGCTGGGGGCCCCAGAGCTGGGGGCAGTGCTGCAGGTGGGGTCTGAGCAGAGCAGAGCAGAGGGGCAGAATCCCCTCCCTGTGCTGCTGCTCTCCCTGCTCTGGATGCAGCTCAGCACACAGCTGCCTCTGGGCTGCCAGGAACCATTGTTGGCTCCTGAGGACTTTGTCACCAACTGACACCCCCAAGGCCTTCTCCTCCAGGCTGCTCTCAGCCACTCCTCCCCCAGCCTGGCTTTGTGCTTGGGATTGCCCCAACCCAGGGTTAGGACCTTGCTCTTGGCTTTGTTGAACTCCATCAGGGTGTCTTGAGCCAACCTCTGCAGCCTGTCCAACTCCTGCTGGATGCCATCCCTTTCCTTCAGTACCTCAACCACACCACACATCTTGGTATCATCCCCAAACCACTGCAGACATGTTAGAAGAGAGACAAACATAGGGATGGTTAAAAAAACCCAACCACAAACCAAGCAACTTAAGTACAAGCTCTGAGTGCAACTCAGGCAAGGGCAAACTGGAGAGAGAAGAACTTGACTGCTTTTTTATCTCATGGACACCCCCAAGGCCTTCTCCTGCAGGCTGCTCTCAGCCACTCCTCACCCAGCCTGGCTTTGTGCTTGGGTTTGCCCTGCTCCAGCTGCAGAAGTATTATCACCAACCCATGGTGAGGGTCTCTAAGATTTGAACCCTAAGCTTATCTCAATGCTGTGCAAGGTGTAAATGGAGCTTTGAACAGCTCAGTTTGCATTGTACACAGAGGGATCCTTCAGAGGAGAGGATTCTGGGCTCCTTTGTTTTGGGTCTTGTTTGGTTTTGTTGGTTGGTTGGTTGTTATGGGTTTGGGGTTGGTGTGTTTTAGAAGAGACACAACCCTAGGGATGGTTAAAAAACCCCACAACCACCAAAACAAACAACTTAGGTACAAGCTCAGAGTGCAACTCAGGCAAGGGCAAACTGGAGAGAGAAAAACTTGGCTGCTTTTTTATCTCGTGGAGAAGCAAACAACTTGTTCTGCAGCAAATCAATGCCTATTGATTTCCAAAAGGCCTAAGCATGGCACAACCCTTACAGAGAGCAGCATTGTGCCCCTGATTCCTCTGCTGGTCATGCCTCCACGCTCATTTGTATGAAGACCCCACTGCCACCAGCTGCATTTCCCTCCCCGTGCGCCCTTCAGCAAGCAGTCACCTCAGCCCTTCCCCAGAGACTCTGAGCTGACTGCAGAGTTGCAGCAGGTTTAGGGGTAAAACTTCAGCAGAAAGAGTGAGACTCATCTTCAACCCCCTTCCTCCAGCCTGCTCTTTTTGCCAGTGAGGATTTTAAAACACATCTCTGTCTCTATTTCTCTCTCATCTCTCTCTCTCTTTATCTCTCTCACCTCACTCTCTCTCTAACCTCCATCATCTCTACCTATTTCTATCTCTATTTCTATCTCTATCTATTTCTATTTCTATCTCCATCAAAATTTCTCTCTCTCTCACCTCTCTCTGTCTCTAATCTCTATCATCTCTATTTCTATTTCTATTTCTATTTCTATCTCCATCTCTCTATCTCTCTATCTCCTCTCTCTTTAATCTCTATCATCTTTTTCTCTATCTCTATCTCTATCTCTATCTCTATCTCTATCTCTGTCTCTATCTCTATCATCTCTCTCTCTTTCTGTCTCTGTCTCTCTATCACCTCTCTCTAATCTCTATCACCTCTCTATATTTCTATCTCTATCTCTATCTCTCTCTATCTCCTCTCTCTTTAATCTCTATCATCTCCATCTCTCTATCATCTCTCTCTCTATCTCTGTCTCTATCACCTCTCTCTAATCTCTATCATCTCTCTCTCTATTTCTATCTCCATCAACATTTCTCTCTCTCACCTCTCTGTCTCTAATCTCTATCATCTCTATTTCTAGTTCTATATTTCTATTTCTATTTCTATCTCTGTCTCCTCTCTCTTTAATCTCCATCATCTCTCTCTCTCTGTCTCTCTCTCTGTCTCTCTCTCTCTCTCTGTCTCTATCTCTATCTCTGTCTCTATCTCTATCATCTCTCTCTTTCTATCTCTGTCTCTCTCTAATCTCTATCACCTCTCTCTATCTCTATCACCTCTCTCTATCTCTATCTCTATCTCTATCTCTATCTCTATCTCTGTCTCTATCTCTATCTCTATCTCTATCTCTATTTCTATCT